>NW_020884875.1:26293082-26893082 GCF_003945725.1 Corapipo altera | reverse complement strand
AAATGGTGAAATGTCTTGTAAAAATCCAAACCAAGAGAAGCATTCATTTGCGGATGGTTAACCACTGCAACAAGGAAGTATGCATTCGATTACTGCGGCATGGCTCCAAGATCACAGCCAGAAGGGCTGGTAAATTTACATTTATTTTACTCAACCCCCCTTTTTTAAACCCCCTCCCCCTAGTTTCTTATGTTAATAGTAGTGTCTTGCAAAGGTAGTTGTACTCTAAATGTCAATGTTGCACCAAGTACAGCAGAGAATAAGGAAAAATTACTGACAAGAACAAAGTTGTAAATGGAGAATGAATGAGATTAAGCTTAAATTTTACTTTTATTGTATTATCTTAGACAAAATTGGGGATTTATTTGTTAATTGGTAACAAACGAGGGACTGGAATTTTGGCCTTGCATATTTTTTGGACTGGGGAGGGGGCAAATGCTTTGAAACAGTGATAATTTCTGACAAAACTAAGATAGGCTGGTAACAGATTTTGAATATGAACTGAATACAGTAGTGGAGACAGCTCAGCATTTTACTGCTGCCAAGGCTGCCATATTGTAAATGTCTTTGGTTTATTGCTCTAGATACTGAATAATTTCATAAAGTACTGAGGGTGGTGGAGGAAGATGGGACATGGGCAGAGTTTGATTCAGCTCTTTTTCACTACACATAAAAGGAGTGTGACCCAAGGAATAAAAAGTATTCAGTATTGCTTCAGACTGCAACCAAAACAAAGTGGTGTTTCTTTAGGAAATCACTTTGCCAAAGATCAATTGGCCCTTCAGTTAATAAATGTATCTGTTTCCTTAATTTCATAAGCCATTTTAAAATTTGGTTTTCCATGCTTTCTCTGGTACTGCTTACTTTTGATACTCTGGTACTGATGACTTTTGAATTACTTCAGTTTTTTACTGCACCTATATATAAGGCATCTATGCTTTTGTATTGAATCTTCATTTCAGAAATGAGTTTTTATTCAAAGAATTAAGTAATGGCAAGAATTAACTAAGTCCTGGCAAAGACTAGAATATTCTCACTCTTTTGGCATCTGAAAATCAGAAAGCACTTAGTGTAGCAGATATATGAGAAGCTGCTTCTTGCAATGATATGTCTCTGAGTAGCTCCTGGCTGCCTTTGCTTCTTGAATTCATCTCTCAGGGGAAACAAGCATCTGTGAGAAGGCACCTAATTCCCTTTATTCATAAATAGTAGCAACTTTGAAAAGCGTTAATACTGATTTCTATTTTATATTCTTACATATGAGAGGTTAAATACTGGCTTCAAATAGGTACAAGTCATCTTGTTGGTTTAATATGACACCAATCATAACAGATTAGTGCATTGGCTACAGTGGTTCTTAAACCCCTTGATTTTATTGTAGAGTTTATAGTATGTTATTCCCTTTGGGGTACAAATGCATAAAATATGTATTTCAGCATACCAAAACTGTGTATCAGCACCTAAGGAGAGGACTTAGGTTGTGCAAAACTCATGGCACAGGGTATAACTCCTTGGGAAAACTCCACTGTGATTGTGACCACTTCAGAACAACGCTGACTTGTGCCAGGAGGGCTCACCCAAGCTGAGCGGGCATGCTGAAATGTCCAACTTGCCCTTTTGCTTGGGTGCTAAGCTTTCACATCAGTGCCCAGCTCTTTTCAGCCTTGCTCTCCTTTGTCTGCTGCTAGATACTAAATCATTGCAGTCCCTTCACCAGTCCTGCTCTTTCTCTCAGCTGCTGACAGATGTATCTTGCTTTCTCATTCCTTCTCCCATGAGACACAGTTCTCTCTCCCTGCTACTCCATTTGATCCTTTTGCTCCTTAATCCTGGTTCTAGAAGGGGGTCAACAAGTCTGGGTTGAGCTCCTTCCAGGGCAGAGGGAGGTTGGAAGCAGACATCCCAGAATGCCTGCTGTATTCCATGCTCTGTTCTGCTCCTGTCTCTGCTTTGGGTGCCCTCTGTGGCGTGTGAAAAGCAGAGCAGTCGTCTCCAGTGGCTGTACTAGCTGTGACATTAGTTGAACGTTGTAACACACAACGCAGCTGGGAGGTGAGTTGTAACAGCACAGAGTCACAGAATATGCAACTGATGTGAACTGGCAACTGGGACAGAGCTTTGCTCCCTTCTAGAAGTTCCCGTAAAACTAAAACAAACAGTAATGGCCAGCAGGAAAGCCAGGTCACTACCTAAAAGGGAGTTGCTATAAACTGTCATTGATTAACTCTCTTTGCAAAGCTAGAACAGGTGTCTTCTGTGGGCACAGGATGTGGGTATGGTACAAATCTATTACCTCCTATTTTTGAGGGCAGGAGGTCTGGCTGCGATGGAGATCCTGCTTTGAGATAGATCCTGTGCAGGGAAATATTTGAGTTTAGTGCAATTCTAGATTCTGTTTCATTCTCCTACATTTTTTTTTTTTGCGGCATTTAGGCACTTTGCTCATGTGAGAAAGTCACTTTCTCCTTCCCTCTAAAAGGTGATTCTTTTCATAGTACATATAAATTTTGTCAACTTGAAAATAAGCAAAGGAATACACAATGTTTCTGGAGGAAGTAGTAAAATGGATAGGAAGGATCTGTCCTAATTGCTACCTGGCTGGCCTTATTTCTTTATGTGTATGTATGAATTGTTCCTGGAGCTGTTCTTTCTGGGCTGTATCTATTTGCCATTTCTCTATTTAAAATAAGCATATATTCACATTTGTTCCTTTCTTCACTATACAAAACTGTTACAGATGTGTAGTTGTGTTTGCATGTCTGGTAAGTAAAGCTGTGTCAAGGATATCCGACCACCAGACAATGTGTGAACTGAATTTTTTAATAAGCAGAGGATACATTTTTCTGGGGTACTGTATTTCCAGCAACTGCACCTTCTTAAGAATGATGGAGCTGGAGCTGCCCTTCATCCTGCTAATCCTCAGCTGCTCATTCTGACCCCTTTTGAAATACTAGCAGGTGGCAATTTTTATGTCAGACCTCTTGCACGTTCATGTTCACAGCAGATGAACAGAGTAATCTCATGTCTTATTCAGCTGTTCATGTTCCTGTCTGCTCTTGCAAGTTAGAGTTTTGGAGCAATCCCAGTATTTGGTGGAAGGGAAATACTGAATTTTGGCTAGCATAATGAGATCTCTAGCGCTGTAAAGTTTGTCCAGTTGGCAGAAAACCATAGCAAATTTTTGCTATGGGAATATAATATCAGAAATAAAACTGAGTTAACTTATTTGGTATTCCTGTAATCTATATTAAGAGATTCTGATTTATGTAATGTAAATTGCCAGTAAAAATATAAAATAAAGAATAGAAGGAAGAAGTTCTTCTGAAATGTAATTTAATAGTTAATTCATATTCTTTTAAATCTAAACACAATATAAGTTCTAACTATTATTAAAGGAATAGTAGACTTTTCAAAATCTTGCCAACAAAATATATAAAATGATACCTTATAAGAGAAGTAGCAAAATACTTGTTGTGTATGAATAGGAGTAAAGAAGTTGCAACAGCGTTGTAGAGTAATTAAAGGGGTTTTGGCTTTGGGTTTGCTTTAGCTTTTATATTCTCTGTTTTCTTTGGAACACTTTTAGAATTTTTGGGGGTTTTAGCTTGTTTTTATTACTTCAGATAGCTGGCTCTCTTGAAGGGTATCCAAAAAGTAAATAATCTGAAAAACTTGCTCCTCTCTTAAATTTGTATTACTGGAATATTCATTGTACTCTTGAATGATTTTGAATTTCAGTGCTTTAATATATACTTGTGCCTGCATAAGGATTGTAAATTATATGTGCCATAATGATGTTACAGTTGTGTCTTTTGACACCATCAGAATATAAGTCGCCCAACATACTTGTCTGTATATTGTAACATGACTGGAACTTTGCTGTGGAATCTAATTGACCATGGTTAATAGCCAATTCTTTCCTCATTTCTAGACTTAAGAAATGTTGTGGTGTTATGGGGAATATAAAGGAATAAAAAGAACAGCTTTACATTTTTTTTTTAATAGGAAAAGAGCTTGCAGCAGCAGTTAATGCCCACTTTAAATTTTCAAATGTTTATATATAATTTATTGACACTTGTAATGGCTGATGTAAAATGCAGTTACTTTGATTTTAATATGTCTTCACAACACATAAAGAGTTGAAAATTCTTGTTGCCAGTTGAAATTAAGTAGTGGAATGTAAATTTGATGTCTACTTCAGAATTGCAACACATTTTAATTTTAATACAGCCCCTTCAAGAAACACTGATCTGAAAAGTTCCTCTCCTGCCTTCTATCAGCAGATTAATCTCAAAGTCAGAAGTTTGCCAGTTATTTGAGAAAAATATAGTTTTAATGAAAGTTAATATGATCTTGTTCATGTTCACTGTGTATTATATGCATGCTGGAATTTACTCTGGGGAAGAAGAGAAAGCTGAAGAATCAAAAATCGGGGTGACCTTTCTTTGCGGTAGCTGCAGCTGTCCTATCTATGATGAGAAACATGATGAAGATGTATTACTGACCTTGCACCTAAGCAAATATAGAGAGGCCTATGGCCAGGATTCTCAAATTTGGTAGAATAATATTAGGTTCTTTAAACCATTTTTACTCCTATTAAGTGAAAAGCACATTTGAAAATCCAACTGCAGTATTTTTCTGTCTAAAGATAGGTGTATTTGGGCTCCAGACTTTAAAAGTTTCGGCCTCTGTATTTTAAGGTATCAGAAGTGCACTCTCAAGGGACTCAGTATGGTTTGATGATCCAGCATTACCTGCTGCTAAAGTATGCTTAGGAGAAAGATACCCCAAATCTGTTCTCAGTTCTTCGTGTTCATATGCTGTTGTGTCTAGTTTCAGTCAGTTTGTGTCCTCTTCTTGTTGACTGTGGCAAGTGTATTTGTTAGTGTAAAGACTCAAGTAACCATTAAGTTCTGGCAGGAAACATTTTTCATGCTGAAGTGTGATGAGTTTCTAAATTGACTGTGAGAGGACACAGTAGTTGAGGCAAGGAATTATTAGCTAGGCAATCAAATTACACTAATGAGGAGAAACCTGAATTTTCTTTATTGAGGACAAGGTTTCATTTCATCTCTGCACATCTGCTGGGAAAAGGTGCTCTCCTGCTCTCTCTCTTCACCCCTAGTAATAATCCTTGCCTTCATGGGAATATATGACAAGCCACTTCAGGCAGAAAAAACATCAGATAGCTAACCCAATAAGAAACCCCCTTATTTTCCTGGGTTAGCTTTACAAGCTGCCTTGCTTGGCAATGAAATGAGAGGAAGCAGAAATGGTCTTTTTGGTCATTTGGCCAAAATGTACATCCTCACCTGGAGGTGTGACCAATGAGGTCTGGAGAGCAGGAAAAGATAACAATTTACAGGGGGAGATGTCTGTCTGGGTCATTTTGAAGATGTAAAAGGAGAAATTTCCATGAGAGAGTGTCTTAATACCACTTTGTAAGGAAGGTCTGTGCCCATCTCTCCTCTGTTCCACTCCTGCAACTGACAACTAACAGCAGTCACTGCAGTGTTGATGTAGCTGTAAACAGCTAGACTTTTTTTCAGACTTATTGCTGTTAGTAGTGGGCTGGAAAAATGACAGTAAGCTTTGAGAGGAAAGAGCTTGGACAGAGAGTGGGGTCATAAGAAAGACTGGTCTATAAAGGGGAGAGAAAAATTTAAAGAGGAGAGAGAAAAGAGACTACTGAGTATGAAGAATTAGATGACTGGAAAAAAAAAATTGAGTCATAAGGAGCTTATTTAACAGGTGAAGCATTTTCATGCTATTTCAATGATACCTAATCCTCATATCGTGTGTTAACCTTCCTTCCTTTTGTCCTCTCTACTGTTAAAATGAATTTATCATGATAATCTAGTGCCTATTTTTAATGTCATGTCCTATTAAAAGCTCTCAACCTCAACTATTATCTATCACACTCATTCTTCTCAAAGAAATAAACGTAGGTTGTGGTGGTTGTTATTATTCACCAAATAGCACCAATTCACACATGTAGTAGGCATCCATTCATAGCAGAAGTCAGATTGCCAGCAGAAATAAATTGTTCTGTTTTCTGCTTTGCTCTATGCCATTAATAGCAGTAGCTGCATCAGACAATGTTAAGCAGATCTGTTGTACTGCAGTGTTGTAAAGATGCCCTCATAAAGAGCTTTTTCAATTTTTGCTAATTGCGTATGAACTGATTTCAACATGCAAAATTATTGCAGAATCTTCTTTTCAAACGTCTGTTAGATATTATTGGAAAGCAGAGTTTTGCCACCAGAGCACCAGAAATTAGGATCATTGTTTTAATCTCATTTTTTTCAGGTATCCAACTGCCAGAGGAAGATGAGACTTCAGTACCTGTGACTTCAAGCTCCCCAATTAAGGATACTGAGGAGAATGTTGGTCTTGACACTGAACAGGAAGAGAGGATGAAAGAGGAACCGTTAACCATCTCAGAACTGGTATACAATCCTAGCGCCAGCTTACTGCCCACCCCTGTTGATCATGAGATTGACATGCTTTTTGATACCTGTCTGAGAGCAGAAAATGAGAAAGATGATACAGATTCATTTGAGGAACTTGAAGTGGATGAAAATGCATTTTTAATTGCAGAGGAGGAAGAACTGAAAGAAGCTCGGAGAGCGCTTAGGTGGAGCTATGACTTTCTAATGGGCAACATAGAGGTGAATGCTTTTGTGAAGAGTTTCTCCAGACTTTTTCTTGTAGGCCTTGGACTGTTATTGTTTGTGTTCCCTCTTTTTCTTGTTCTCTTGGAGTCGGACCTTCAAATCTCTTTCCTCCATGAAATCCGTCAGACGCCGGAGTTTCAGCAGTTTCATATTGAATATTACTGCCCCCTTAGGCAGTGGGTGGCTTGCAAAATAAACTTCATGCGTGATATACTGGGCAGCTTTTAAATTTTGCATAAATATGATATAACTAAGGGCTATATTCAAAATTTCAGTTAGTGCCAGCTTTCCATAATGCCCCTGGACCCATCAGTTGATAGCTATCTTCAAATACAGTTCATTACAGACTCTTCGCGTTCTGAAATTCCCTTTACATATTTAAATTACCATTTTCATTACAGGCTTATACAATCACCTTTCAATAACCAAAAAGAAGCTTTATTTTAATTACATTTCAGAATTCCTGCTTATCTATTACATTATATAAGAGAGAGTCACAATAAGTTTGATTGTCTTTAACCTTTCAATCCATGACACTAAAACTGATGATACTGAAAGAAAATCTTTTTGAATATACTCCTTAGTGCAACAATCTCTTCTAACCAATGCCTATACAAGCAATGTTTGTGCTGGGTTTTGGTTTTTGTTTGTTTTTCTGTTTGTTTGTTTTTTACATTTTTATGTGTTTAAAATACTTTGGTAAATTTTTAGCAAAAGACAACTTATGATGTTATTTAAATGTACCCATTGGTAAGAATAATACACAAGGGCATGTAGGGTGTTTTTAGTGCTTTAGCAATTATTTGGTTTTAAACTATTGGCTGGAGAATGACTGAGTTTAATGTAGCTCTATACAGAGGGACTGTTTGGGAAACACATAGAAAGTTCACTCAAGTTCAGTAGAGGCTGCCTGGGGGAGGTGAAAGACAGCAAGTACACAGGAGAAGTTCTGAAAGGCACTGCTGTAAAGCTTGCGAAAGTGAGCAGAACTGAAATGATCCTTCCTCTTATCTGTTAGGTTGTGTTCCACTTTATCAGTGCTGTAGAAAGTCATTACAAGATAGTCCAAGTACATTTAGAAGGATATAGAGTTTTCAGTCTAAATGTAGATTATTGTACATAACATGGAAGACAATAATAGTAAGTAGGGAAAAAAAAGAAAAAAAAGAGCCAAAACTAAATCAGTAGGTGAGAGACTTACTTTTGAGAATTATAAAGAATGGGGAAAGGAGGAAAAGGAATAAATTTTTCATATTCCTTTTTAAAAGCAAAACATTAGGCTGTACAGTTGACATAAAGTATTCTATTGGCTCACAGTTAAAGGCTTAAACACTTTGAGATGCTTCTTCATCCTTGATACCCGTTATTACTAATATCTAAGACAAATTTTGTGTATACTAATATGCTTCCTTTCACATATAACATCCTACTTACCCTTGTTACTATTAGCCCAGTTAAAAGATCTAATGCTGTTTTGTGTAACATGGATTTGTATATCTAAAGGTATTCCAATGTAGCTTAGAGAATATACTTAAGTAAAAATCCTGTCAATGCTGAGAACATTTGAAGGCCCTCAAATATATCACAGAGGTTGTATTTAAAACTAGAAAGTTTTTATTCCTCTCCCTTCCCCATCTTAGTGCAGATTTGTTTCCTGTTTAAACTAGGGAGCTCTGATTTTGGCTTCAAAGTCTTACTCCAGCTTAGATATTTATGAATTGGAGACGTATTTGAGGCTAGTTTATTAGATTTAACACATTTAACACATTATAACCAGATGTCTAATTCCTACTGAATAAATTCCTTTAGTTTCAATATCAGCGAATTGGTTTTGCTTGATTTTCTCATGTAAGACTTTGCAAGTATCTAGATTTGCTTAGAGGATTTCTCTTCCCTTCTAATCTTCTCCAGTTTTTAAACAACAGAACAGTTATAGGGCTTGGGAGTTCCTTTTCTCAGTCGAAAAACTTTTGGATTGCTGTTCATTTCCCCACCAACAAAGGATAAATTAAATAACTGCTTTTTTTCTCATGTCCTTGTCCTTGCCAATCTGTTCCCCAGCAGAATCATTATTGATTAATTATTTGATATGTATTTCTTCCTGTGCTACTTGCAGCTAAATGATCCTTTCCCATGATGTAATAATCATTCAGCCTAATAGAAATGGTGAGTGAACTAACCAGATATTTGGTCTTCACAGGAAATAATTCACTTGCATTTTTTCTAAACAAAGGCATCACAAAAGGTGTTTTGAGTAGTAAAGGCTGTGAGAGCTGACATCCTGCTGCACTGTGGAGACATGGTTCCATACAGGCTCCTATAAAGTCTGATAACAACTTAGAAAAAAAAAAGTTAGATCCTATAGTCTTGTCCCTGAATACTCCAGAAGTAGGAGTATTGTAATGCTTGATTTAACTCTATCAGAAAATAGCTCAGTTGCATGAAAACATAATCTGCAGTGCAGTGAAGTTTTATGTAGGATTAAATGCAAGTGTGTGTGCACATATCCTTACATTTACTAACCATGTGCATTCAGGCTTGGCCTTTTAAAATTCTTCCCCTCCTTCCTGATATTCTTTGGTCTATCAACATAATTTAAATGAAAGTCATGAGATTCTTGTAACTTAAAGGCCACGACCATGTCATACGCACAGCAGGGTATGGTTGGGTATATTCAGAGAAAGTAGCAGTATCGTATTTTGTTAGTAGGGATGACAGACTTGGATAATGCAGCATCTATAGGTACAGTATTGTGTATTTCTGTCTGTGCTTGGTTTATATTGTAAAATGTTATGTACTTGAAATCTATTTTGTGATTTGTCTACCATTTATAAACACAACTCTGGGAAGAATTAAAAATGGTTTTATTTCATGGAGTGTAAGGGGAAAATATACCTGTAACTTGAGCCTTATCTTTGTACGGTGAATTTCACATTTCTATATGTCAGCATCCTGATTGTTTTGTATGTTGATATGATGGCAGGAATCCCTAATAAAATTACACTGGAGAAAAGCTTTCTGCAGTTATGACAGTTCTTGTGGTCAAAGATGTTCTATAAATAACAGCTTTTGTCAAGAAATACTTGGTACATAGTATAGTACAGATTTCTTAGAACTTTTGCAATGTTATTGCATACTTTTTTTTATTCATCAACTGAAGAGACACTAAAAATACTTTAGGATAAGATGTTATTAATGTAGCTCTAGGTACATAATCAAGAGCCTATTGGTTTGCCTGGTTACCACATAAAAGTTAGTGAGAGTCTTGCATTTGCCCCAAAATACAATTGCTATGCACAGAATACAAATTGAGAGGCTGATTCTACAGTCAGGCCCTCGTGGTGACCTGTGGCTGCAATAGTTTGGAGGCAGGTGTGGCTAGACTCTTACGCAAGCAAAGCTGTGCACCTTTTGGAGGGAGCTTGCTTACACTGAGTTGGTTTGGAGCTCAGACAGTGCAAAAGTATTTGGTAAGAAATGTACAGTCTGCAGTGAGGCAATTGAGTATCATTTTGGGGAGCTAAGAGAAATAGAAGCAGTTTCTTGAGCACATAAAACACTTAGATGCAGATATGACTGTACTGTATAGAAAGAAAATCTACATAGGCTCTGGCAATTTTAAATGTAAAGGGACAGGACTATATAGTGCAGGTAGACCTATTGATTCAGTTAAAATGGTGTAGCTTGTAACAGCCTTAAAAGAGACTGTGTTCCTGCTTTAACATAGGAACACAGTATATCAACACTGTTTGCATTTTAAAGTACTTACCACAATGAAACTAGTATTTATGAAACAAAATATTTCTAGTTTCAGTAGAAATTCAGCATTTGTCATGAATTCTTTATGAATAATTACCTGCAAATTTCTCTAAAATTACAACTCCCTGAAATGTCACGCCAGCTGTGCATTTGAAGAAATCCGGCTGCACTAATCAGTGCTATTAATTGGTGCTAATGGTTGCTGCAGAAACTTGACAACAGCTGTGTTGACCAAACTGGAGATCACTGGTAGGTAAGAAATTTTATTTGGAAGTCAAGGTATGTTTCTTAACTTTTTGTTTGGTTTTGTTGGGTTTTGTTTGTTTCTAATTCCCAAAGGAAATAATTGTCTCTTCTGTTTGCATGGATTTGCTGTAGATTTTCTTAAAGCTGTTGTTCCACATGGAAGAGGATCTGAGACACCTTGTAATCTCTGCTGATTCAGCTGTTAGATGTCCATCTTACAAGACTTTGATCCCAAAGTCTTACTTCTTTCACTCTGCCCCTTTACAGAGTTGAATTCTTCATCAGCCTTGTCCTTAGCAATCTGAAGGAGATGTTCTGACGCTTAGAAGCTGTCTTGCTTGCAGTTGCTTTCTTTTAAGGCAGGTTGTTGATGTTCATCTCAGCCAAATGAACTCCCTGCAGCAATTTTGTTTTACACTGTTACAAAAATTCACAGCTTGCCCTTTACAGGTCTTGTAGCTACTTCCTAGAAATCATGGGCACTATCTGTCTCTTTGAAGTGATGCTTAAGGATGTAGTATGAATTTAAAGCTGTGGCATAGCGTATCACAAAAGTTTTCCAGCTATAACCAACCAAAACTCAGTGCTTGTGCATTACATTGAAGAACAATAAGACATTAATTTCTACTTCAGCATCATATAGTGGTGGAGTCCAAAAAATAGTTATAAAAATAAAAATTCAACATATGCTTGAAAAATTACTTATTCTATTTATTTCATTCTGACCTTTCCCATTTTTGCTCACTTTTCATTTCAATGAAGATAGGTGTGTTGAGTGCATGAAATGGCAGGTACTCTAGAGAATCAAAGTGTTTCCCTAGAATCTTCATCAGTGTCCTGATGACCAAATGCCACCTACTAACTGCCAGTTACAAAAGATGAAGGGAACAGGTTTAAATGGACTAGAAATCAAGGTGAAATATGTTACATTTCTTTGATTGAAGAATAATTAAGTATATTCTTTGAATCTACTTAATTATATAGAAATAAATAAGTAAAATTATTTAATTATATAATAAATATTGATTTTATCAAAGAATAATTAAATATATTTATTTAAAAGGCATGTATTTCTGGAAAGATGATAGACAGAAGAAGATGGAAAACTTCTCAATTGTAATACTATATATCCTATTTCAAATCTGTAATGAAAAGTATGTACTGTCTCCTGAAAAGTCTGGTTTTAAAACCACCTTAAAGTATTTCCTGATTTTCAGTATTATGCACATGAATAGCTCCTTAAAGAGAAGTTTTGAGAGGGCTGCAGGTATTTTTGAATTAAATTCTAGTGCAATGAACCTGGCACTAAAAACTTCAATGTCACCTTATGTGTCCCCATTTTTTCTCAGATCTTCAGGTTCTCAAATATTCAGGTTCTTCTTCACACAGATAGAGCTGGATGGACACAAAGATGTAAACTTTAGGTATGGCAAAAAAGACTTCTGCAAAGCCAAATTAAAAAAAAAAAGGATTCTGAGCATAAACTTTGCTTAATCTTGTTCTTGAGATCTAAGCCAACAGCTGTAATCCTCACTCAGAAGATGTATAACCACTGGAAATGCCAAACTCAGTAGCACAGCCTCATGAGCCTCTCATGACCATCACTATTCCTTTACTGGTTTTGCCTAGCTGATGGCATGTGCCATTTCATTCTGAGATCCTGGTATGTCCACAGGGAACTGTAAAAACAAAGGTGAGGTAAGGATATATCTGTGCTGTGATAATAGGCATAAATCCAAAATAAACATCAACTGCCAGTGAAAAACAGATTGAGTCAACTTCGCTTCATAGCTGCCTATCTCTTTGTGCAATTTCAGCTTACTGTTAAGCCAGAATAACTGTCCTGTATTTTCTTTGGACAGCTCACCAGAAGGACTACTTACTTTATATTCGAGACCATTATTCTATCCGCACAACTTTATCTCAGATGGATGGAAAATTCTCTTGCCTTCTTACCCCTGTCCTCTCCCACACATATTGCTTTGCCCAAAAGTTATTTTGGAACCTCAAAAATGAGATAAAACGCCATGACTCTAAAGAGCATGAACTGCTCAGAGAAAGGGCTGATCTCTTCTAATGTGCGAGCAGTGCCCTTGTCATACTGCCCTATAGCTGTGCTATTTTAAATACCCTTACAGTAGCATAGCTGATATGTTTTGTGTGGGAAGGGAGCTTAGAAACTGAAAACAATTTCTATATACTTATAACTTACTCCTGTGTGTATATTGTCCTTTTGATCAAAGTCTCCTTTCCTGTTCTGATTTAGGCAACTACCCTTGACAAAGAACCAAGCTCCTCCTGTCAAAATACTCATTTCCAAAGCCTTTCTTCCTCTTTCACCTCTCATGTGTAATTTAGTACACATCCTGGACTTCCAAACCATTGCACTGAAATTCAGTATAGCCCATAGCTCTGTCCACCCTTTCTGTCCCCAGAACACTCTGCATATCCAGGTCCCTCCTGCTTCTCTTGCCCCTCTGCAGACGTGTGCAGTCCCTGAACACCCAGCACTACAAACACTGCACTACAAACACTCTGAGATCAGGTGGGGACTCATCTGCCTCCACAGCAGAGGCTGTGCTTCCTGCACTGCATTTGCAGACCTGTCGCTCTGCCACTCCTGGGGGGCTGCAGAGCAGTGACAGGGCCAGACCAGCACCAGGGGCTTCTCAGGCACCGACGTCCCCACTGGCTGCAACATCACTCCACAGCCCCGGGCATCGGCTGCATGACCACCAGCTTTACACTGTTTGTGAACTGCAGTTTGGCCATCCTGCCTTAAGGGAAAGTACAGCTGTAGCAGTGTTTGTCACTAACAGGGCAGGCTAAATCTTTGGCAATGCATTAAAATGGTTAATTCCTTCTCATTCTTCTTATTTACAAAAAGCACAGCTAATAACATTAAAATGAGAGACAGTTGTCAGTTTCTTTCTCATCCCTTTAAGTTCAGTAGTATTTTGACTAGTAATTCTCCTGAGCTGTAAAACATGTACAACTTATTCCTGAATATTGTGTGCTGAAGTTTGTGCAGTTTTTTACAGTGGGTTAATGTGTGCAAATTTTTATGACTTGGATTGCAGCACTCACTTTACTTACGTATTTATTAAAAATCTACAATTATGGAAAATTATCCTATAATCCAGCACACTCAGGACTTATATAAAGTAAAATGGCATCTGTTTCAAAGATTTTGGCTCTGTGAGTGCCTCTGTTACTTTTGAGTAGTGGCTCTGGCTTTATGGTTTTACTTTGCATATTGACTTCTGGCATTTTCAGGACTCCCTGGGCAGGACATCAAGAAGAGCGTTTAGCAAAAGTGATTAGCAGAACTCTAAATCACAAGATACTCCCCTGAAGAGGCTGAAGTTATTAATCACAAAATAACAACTTAGAAAAAGGAATATAGAAAATCTAAAATCGTGTAACCATTACTGAGTGTTAATAAAGCAGACCTCACATCTAGCGAAAATATTCTATAGCTCTGAATGTACAAAAGAAAACCTTCATAATTATGGTATTTATACTCTCTCCAAAGATATACAGAGTAAGGACTACAGTCCTGTTTGCAGCTACATTTATCCAAGTGTTTGGCTGAAGGGAGGAGGACACAAGCAAGACTTAGCAAAATATCCCAGAGCCAGACATACTGGTCACGGCTCAGGTAATCAGAGTCTCCTGCATCCACTTAATTGCTGCTACAATGAAAGCCAAAGTTAAATGTGTAAGTTTGTGCCTCCAAATAACAATTTGAGGTTCCTCTCCTTCCCCTTACTGAATAACAATTTGACATTCCTCTCCTCCCCCAAATCAACTAACCGTTATAATAGCCTTAAAGTCCTACTCAGCTTGGATAAAAGTATCATTCAACTTCATTACAACTTTAAAATGAAGTTACTAATGAAACACGCTTAATGCAAACATAACCAGCATCCCCAGCTATCTTAAATTGTACTCTTTCTAATGAGTTTATTGTTGAGCTGTATGTATGAGGAAACTAATTCGTCATTTAACTGTTTTTTTTTTTGTTCTTGTTCAGGCCACAGGACTTACTGCAAGTAATATAATGAGCAGAATAGAGGTAGATCCTACTTATTTTTTGTAAATACTTGTTCTACAAGAGTTGACTACAAAGAAGCAAGATATTTTATTTATTTGTGTTGCTTTTGTCCCAAACTGATTATTGGGTTACATCAACTCAAGTGTTTTTAATGTATAATTCACATATACGCATCACTTGCTCACATATATCTAGAAAACGTGAACCTAATGTCCCTAAAACAATTATAAGGCAAGGTTATTGTAGTTATTTCAATACTTTTAATATAACCACTAGTTTTAAGAACACAGTTTTACATTCCTCAAAATGTAATTTCTAAGTAACTTTTTAAAGAAATATAGATGTCTAGTTGCTTCTAGTAATTAAAGACAAGGTACGCAAGTACTGATACCGAATCTTTATATATATATGGAAAGAGAAAGATTTCAACAATATTGTAACTAAAGTGTAAAATATGTTTCATGCTTTCAGAGAAACTTATAAGCAGAATATAAGAAAAAGCTCTAAGAACCAAGGCTGATCCAACTTATATAAAGTGCTACAGCTTTTACAAAATTTTAAAGCAGATACAGAAAAAAAAATTAATTATTTGCTACCTAAACTTCAGGAAAGATTGGGTGAATATGAAGAATTGTCCTTATGATCTGGGTTTCTGGGGATCAGACCTTTGTATTTACCACTGAATACAAAATGACTTGTAAAGCACTCATCTTATTAAAAGAAAAAGGTGTTCAAGAGTGTCCTCTTGTGGCATTACAGAATAATCCATATGAAGTTACCCTGTGCAGAAGCACTTTTTTAGGAATTGGATTCTGGTGTTGGTTGGGGTTTTTTGTTATGTCTTTTTGTTTTTTTGTTTGTATGATGTTTTTTGTTGTTGTTGTTTGTTTTTTAAAGGATACTATAGAAATATTTGCAAAAAATTTTGAATTAGGTATTTATAGTTTTAGGAAAAAGGTTTTCAAGTTTTGTTGATCTGGGAATAAGCTTTTACACCAGTTCAGGGAAACACAATATCAAAGGTCTTCAGTGGCATCTCTTCTCACCATTCTGAGGGGATGGGGCTGCAACTGCACACCCATCCTGCTCAGAGCTCTGCCATTGCCACTTCTGCAGGTATGTGGACACATGTATCTCCCTATATTTGCATTATATAGTATGCATATAGTGTTATGTCTGTGAGGTAAAGTGAGAGTAAGCTCCTTTAAGTTCTGGACTGGGCTCCTGTGGTTGTAATGACCCTCTCACTGGCACTATGCATTGCTCTGCAGATCAAGCTTGCCTTTGGCCATGCCTCTCAACCCCATTTGGAAAAATATTTATTATATAATCATGTTTGCTTGATGGTATCATGGATAAATGTGGCTAACCACAGCTTAGGTATTTCCAGTTCACTCAAATGGGAGACCTTTAGTCACTTTTTGCCCTACCCCTCCTGTGCATTTGAACTCACTTTTTGCACCAAGCACAAAATAATCACGATTCAGTTTTAGTTCACTGCAGGACTGCTGTAGCTCAGGTGTCCCGGAAGTTAATGGGGACATGATGATGTGCAGCACCACAGAACGGAAATCTGTCCATTCTGGGCTGATGACTTCTGCTGTGCGTTCACCTTGTTGATTGCTCTTAAAGGTTCTGATGACTACAGCTGCATTTCTGTGTAGGCAGCTGCTGCTGAGCTGTGTGTAGCAGGAAGGGAGACCTCCAGCATTTTATACCAAGTTGGAAAATAGATTAAGACAGTGTCAGAGAGTAAACATGGGAAAAAAAGAGAACTGAAATGAAGACAATACAGTTGTGTAGCTGATAAGGCATGAAATGCCAAGATGAAAAAATTTATAAGGGAATTTTTTTCTTGAACAATTAATTACTTAAAAAAGACCAAGATCTTGCAGTGTTTTCCACTTACAAGCTTGGTTTGAAAAGTTCCTGCCAGCACTGTTCATGTCCACATGGATAGTTCAAGGCTCTCTGCTACATTTCACCAAATGGTCAAAATTGAAAATCATCACCTGCATCAATTTATGTGCTGCTCTCTCGAATTTTATGGAAAAACTATAATGGATAAAATTGTCTTAGTGTCCTGTTAGTCCCTGAAAAAGTCTTGAGGTGATACAAAAGTAACAGTTTCTAATACTTAGTGGGTAAGAACAGGATGTACTCACAAAAAATAAGTGAATTTGACCTGAGACAGAGAGGTTTGGTTTTAAACTTCGTTTTAGGAAGAAAAAAAAAGTCAAAGAATATTTGAGAAGATTGAAACAAAAGCATGTGGGAAGGCTTGCTTTGAAAATTATTGTGAATGATAACCAGGAAAACAGGTTTCTAAGAAGAGTTATTATAAATAAGCCTAATAATATTTTCTTAACTGTTCAGATAGTGTTTACAAGATGAAGTTAGTTTCTGTGCTTTTAGATGTTGTTTCTGTGCCCATATTATTTGTAAACAGTTTGTGAATATTATTTGGTTTACATTGTTTTTCAACAAACCTACATGAGTTTAGGTTACATTTCTTGCTGTGCCAGTTAACATTTGGACTCAATTGCTAATTAATTATTTTTCTTACCTTTAGCAACTGGGAAAATGCTTATCACCCCAAAGGCAATGTTTAAAAGGTAAAAATGCACAAAGTAATTATTACTCTTGTTGTCTAAATTAGAAGTGGAGAATAGAAAACAGTGGAGGAACTTAGAAATAATTAGAAAAAACCCTTAATATGTACCGGGAATGTCAAGTCTTTGGGTCTTAAAAACTACATAGAAGGAAAACTTAGCCTGTGAAATGGTAAGTACTTTCTTGTAAGGGGACCCCTGGTGGTCTAGTGGTTAGGATGCAGCACTTTCACCACTGCAGCCCAGGTTTGATTCCCAGTCAGGGAAACTCCCTTGGGCAGATGGAGCTCGTCAGCCCTGTAAGGCCATCCATCTAAGAGAAGGTCACTCTAAACAAACCTGCGTCCTGAGGACCTCACTGCCACTGTCCAAGGTTGCTCGGCCCCAGCAGATGAACCTTAGAATTAAAGGGTGGGCTCAGCTCAGCGCACACTGTGTCTCACCTAAAAAATCCACTGCGCAGGCTGGAAGGGTAAAGACCTTTCCCAAATCTTCATTCACGAAGGTTGGCCATACACACACTTTCTTGTAAGGAGCTCCAAGAAAGTTTTTGAACAAGAAGACCTGTTTTTCTGTGCAGTTACCCCTGTAATCCATCTTTTATTTCCTGCTGTACCTTACACAGCTCGCTTATAACTAACAACTGCCTAGTTATAGGTATATATCTGCTGTATTGTACAAAACCATATTATGACATTTAACTTATTAGAGATTTCATTTGGGCCCTATTTTGTTATATACATCATTCATTTTCTGTAAATATTACAGGAATTTTCCTATGTTTAACTGTTGGCTATCATTTTTATTCAGCTTCCTTTTAACGGTCTTGTAGTGCTTCATGTCACCTGCTCTGCTGGAATCACATGGGCTGTGCAAACTGCTTGGATTCACTCCAGTGGCTTTACTGATGTGGATGTTGTTCCTGAGGCCATCAGATATGCAAGATCCCTTTGTTAGAAGAGAGACTCAATGGGATAGTAATTTTTCTTGATTCTTTTGGTATCTGGACTTCTGTGTCCCCTGCTCCATAAGCAGAATGGCCAAAGGGGGAGGAAGTGGAAGATCTGCATCAGTAGTAAGGTGGGTCTAATGTAGGTTTTCAGGCAAACCTGAAAAATGATATCATATGACTTGTGAGTTCTGATTTATTTTTGATTTGCTCAATATGAGTCAGCCTGCTTAGGTGTGTTATTTCTGCAAAGAACTAACATCAGGGTGAAGTCCAAGAATGCAGTGTTTCAACTGCAATTCTTTATAATCTGTATCAATTCACCTTAGTGGCTTTAAACCCAGTGGAATCTTCAGATTTTAAGGAATCTGTCTTGCTTTTAAAGCATCTCCTGTCAATTTTGCCTTGGGAAAATTTGTCCTAAGTGCAGCTTCTGAATGAATTTGTTTCATTGATCATATTAACTTGGAGAATTGACCTTTGGAGATACGAAGTCAATCTTGGATGTTCTGTCAGTTCAGTTGTTTCATCCCTTCTTTTTTTCTTATCATTAAAATTGTAATTTATTAACTTGTAGCATATTCTATGACCTTGTTTCCTAAAGTAAAAAAGTAGCAAGATGACTCTGAGGGTTCAAGTACTCAAGGAAAATACTTAAAAATAGCATCTACTTGAAAGCATCTATTTTTCAAATGAGAACTTCAGCCTGAGTAAGGCATTGTTAAAGTTCCTTCATCTTAAGAGGAATTCATGATTACAGAGGTGACCACTGAAAAATGTTTTTGTGATTAACCCTTACTCAGATCTTATTAATATACTCAGTCACATGCAGGATGATGATAGCAACATTTCCTTGTTTGACTGCATGAACACTCTGGAAGACAAATGTTTGCATTAATTTGAAAAGAGACAAGAGAGCACCTTTCCATTTAACCTAGGATACCTATATGTTTGAAGTTGAAGGTCAAAGTGAAAAATGGATGGACTAGATTTCCTGCTATTTACATTACTACTTCTTTTACTCCAGTAAAATTCATACAGATATAGATTTACAGAAAAATATATATGCAATATCAACATTATTGTGCTTTTTAAGTTTAAAAGCAAATGAAAATATTACAAATCTTTTTGAATGACATCTTGATTGCTAAATTTCATCTGAAATGAAATTATATATTTCATGTGAATTAAGAATATCTTACAGCACTGCAGTGTTCCCCAAATCTGAGCTAGTTTAATTTTTCTGTGCCTTCCAGACTCAGATGGACCTTGGAAACAAACAAAACTGTGGATTCACATTAATATTAGTGGTAATATTTTCACTGATCTCAATGAAGTCAGGATTTCACCTTCAAGGTTATTGGGGTTTCATGGGGCTTTAGTAGATCACACATTAAAAAGAGTTTTGCAGAGGCATATATGTGTAAGTTGATGAGTTTGTTGAATATCTAACAGTATTAAAATTTCCTTTCTGTTTTTCTTCACAGAGAACTTTACTCGTCTGACTCTTGGAATAGTGAGCTGTGATTAAGAGCTTTATTTTAAAATTAGGTTTTATTGCTTTTTTTTAAGCTCCACAGCTGATATGATGACTAAATATCAATTCTATTTAATAGTCTATATGAGGTTTCTAGTCTAGAATATTCTTTATGGAAGTAGTGTGTTTCATAGTTTTGTTTCTGTTGTATCGTTTGAATTTCTGATTTGGTTTTCAAATCAGGCAATATGATCCTGTTTGGCCAGTGGAAAACTTACAGAATTAATAGCAAGCTGGAGTTTTGCGTACTGTATCTCGCTTAAGTACGATTGTGAACATAGTTGTGGTTTGAATTGTAACATATCAAAGTAGCAATACGATAATGTGTAAAAGGTCTGTTGCTTTCTAACGTATCAAATTGAATATCACCTGGTTTTTCACAACCAGTGCCTATTTATCTGGATTAAAAGTAAAAAAAATTTCTCCAGATGTTTAAGACTATAGAGGAACACTTGAAAAAGACATCTTACTTTATGGATACTTCAAACTTTGGGAACGTTTAAAAAGGCAGTGGAAGAAATCCAGTTGTTCATATGCCCAATTCTAATTACATGAAGGTTGTAATTGAAAAAACCTTAATCTTCTTATTTATTTCATGTTAGGCAGATAGTATAAGTGCAATAAAGGAATAACGCTCTTCATTTCACATCTGCTGAGCTCTCCACCTTGAGGGTCTTTGTTGCGAGTAAAGAATTTCCTTTATGGGAGGCTGGATCAAGTCTATAGTAAAGCGTTTCTTAGCTGCTGATTTTAATTGCATAAATAATTATTGCTAATGACTCTCTTAAATACAAGTAATTCATTCTGATATGACTATAATTAATTATGTTATAAATAAGCCCTGTTTCTGTCTTTAATGTCATCATGGCTAGGCTTCACGAACAAAGATTTGGGAAAGGCTCTATCCACATTTGTTACAAGCACGCTGGTGGCTAAAGAGGCCAATGTGAGATAGACAAATCCGGTTGCAAAAGACACAGCAGAAAGACTCCTTAGATGGTATATTCTGCAAGACATGGTTGTTTGTGCATTGTCTTTTCTCCTCAAGAATGATCCTGCGTGCGTTCTCAAAGGAGACAGCTGCGTTATAGATGGTGTGTCTCCAGACCTCCCGATTGGAGGCCTGAGTAGACCAGTTATGCTGATCAATATGGCCAAGGCTGAGATGTTGTTTCAGGGAGTCTTTGTGTCTTTTCTTTGGGGCTCCTCTCTTGCAGCAGCCGGTGGCAAGTTCACCATAAAGCAAGATCTTAGGGAGGCGGTGGTCCTTCATCTTTGAGACGTGCCCTGCCCAGTGCAGCTGTGTTCTCAGTAACGTGGCCTCAATACTTGTGATTGCTGCTTGTTCTAGACCAGATGTATTAGTCACATAATCTGACCAGTGGATGTTAAGGATTGTAGGGAGGCAGCGTTGATGGAAGCGTTCTGAGAGACGCAGGTGGTGGCGGTAGATGACCCATGATTCAGAACCATATAATAGAGTAGACAGCACAATGGCTCTGTAAACACTGATCTTGGTACTTTTCTTCAAGTGTTTATTACGCCATACTCTTTTGCGGAGTTTTCCTAAAGCACTATATGCCTTTGCTAACCTGTTGTCTATCTCTCCATCAATCTTACCATCCAAGGAGATGAGGTTACCTAGGTAATTAAACTACTGGACTGATTTGAGCTCTGATTCACCAGTGGTGGTATGGGGATGATGGAAGACTTCCTGAGGTACAGGTTGATAGAGAACTTCTGTCTTCTTTAAGCTGACTTCCAGCCCAAAGAGCTCAGCAGCCTCTGCGAAGCAGGATGTTAAACGCTGCAGAGCTGCTTCTGTGTGGGCAACAAGGATGATATCATCAGCATAGAGCAGCTCCCGGACAAGATGGTTTAAGGTCTTAGTGTGGGTCTTCAGTCACCTTAGGTTGAATAGGCTTCCAGCTGTATGATATCAAATGTAGATACCGTCCCGATCCTCGAGGTCTGCTGTGGTCCTTTGGAGCATCATGTTGAAAAAGACTGTGAATAGGGTTGGTGCAAGAACATAGCCTTGTTTAACACCATTGGATATTAGAAAGGGCTCAGAAAGTGCATCCCCATATCTGACTTAGCCATGCTGATCCTCATGAAGTGAGATGATCATTTTAAGGAACTTGGGGGGACATCCTAAATGCTCCAAAATCTGCCACAGACCTTTTCTGCTCACAGTATCGAAAGCCTTGGTGAGGTTGACATAGAGACCTTTATTCTTTTCCCTACACTTCTCTTGCAGTTGTCTGAGAACAAATACCGTGTCTGTGGTACTCCTGTTGGTTCTGAAACCACACTGACTTTCAGGTAGAATTCCTTCTGCTATAGCAGGTATTAGTCTGTTCAAGAGTATTCTTGCCAGGATTTTGCCAGCAATGGAGAGCAGAGTAATACCATGGTAATTTGAACAGTCTGATTTAATTCCTTTCTTCTTATACAAAGTGATGATGACTGCATCTCGAAGGTCTGATGGGAGTTCGCCTAGATCCCAAAAGCGTAGTATGAATTCGTGAAATTCAGCATGGAGTGTAAAGCCCTCATGTTTCCAGACTTCGGGTGGAATTCCATCAACCCCAGCTGCCTTGACAGTTTTCACCTGCTGTATGGCCTTGAGGGTTTCTCCTAAAGTGGGGGCAATATCCAATTAATTCTTCACCAGTAGTTGTGAGACAGACTGAATTGCTAAGTCTTGGACTACACAGTTGGTACTGAAAAGAGTCTTAAAGTGTTCAGAGCAACGGTTCAGAATGGAGGTTTTATCTGTCAGAAGCATTTGACCATCTGTGCTGAGTAGAGGGCTTTGGACCGGGTGTGATGGACATCATGAACATCTCTCTGTTACACCAAAACATAATCAATGAGATGCCAATGCTTAGATCTGGGATGCATCCAGGTTGTCTTCAGACTATTTTTCTGTTGAAAGATAGTATTAGTGATGGTGAGCTGTTACTCTGCACATAATTCTAGCAGAAGTCGACCATTATCGTTGCAGTTTCCAACACCCATGCTTGCCTAATACTCCTTTCCAAGCTTCAAAGTTCTTACCTACTCTAGTGTTGAAATCACCAAGGATAATGATCTTATCACCTGCAGCAACCTTTTGGATAAGGTGGTGCAGGTCAGTGTAAAATTTATCTTTTTCAGCAGGGTCAGCTTGGAGAGTTGGGGCATATATATGTAGAGGACAGCATGTTGCTTGTTGTGTAGTGGAAGGTGTAGGGAGATAATGTGGTCAGAGTGACCTGTCAGTAGATTTTTGAGTTTAGGAACAATAGAGTTTTTGACCATGAAGCCGACTCCTGAGAGATGCTTTTCGGTTCTGGTTTACCTGACTAAAAGAGTGTGTAACCGGCACCATGTTCTCTAAGGCTGCCTTCTTCATGAAGACGGACTTCACTGAGAGCAGCTATGTGGATGTTGAGATGTGACAGTTCATGGGCAATTAGGGCAGAGCGACGCTCAGGACGTCCGCTATCCGCAGAATCAAGTATGGTTCTGATATTCCAGCATGCGAGAGTCAATTTGGGTACACCTTTGGAGGCAGGTGTAAGCCTTTGTCTTTTGATCTTTGTGCGACCGCACTGGAAGAAGATGCCCGTTGGCCTGCAGTTAACCAGCTGGGTGAAAGTGGAGATGAGCTTTGTTTAGGTCACATTTTCTAGGCCCCTCTCCGAGTGGAGCAAGCAGTGCTGTCCTTGAAAAGGCTGCTTGGTCATTCAGGGTGCTGCCCCAAGAGACTCATCTCCGGTCAGTCTCAGATGACCAATATCCTGAACCGCCTGCATGCAGGGTTGGGTCTGCAGCTTCCAGTGCACCTTTCACCTGCCGTTTCGACCCTCGCCCGTCGCTACAGGGTTTTTTGCATGTGGGTAAAACCTTCAAGCCTGCGCAATGGATTTTGGCTTACCTGCAGCTACTGCCCAAGCTCAGTATGTTCTGGTTATATTTGTTACATCCTGCAAGGGCGGTCAGGACAAAGGGTTGTTCTTGGATATTTCCTTTGGATTGAATATAGATAGGTGGCAGAAAAAGCAGGAAGTGTAAGACTTGTCTTTAATGTAATAGCAGGAATAATTGCGTTACCCTGGAAAGGGGGAAAAAAAAAAGAAATCCTTAATAGATTGATTTATTCCAACATGGTCAATTTCTGCATTAGGAAAATGTTATCCAACAACACAGGATATTTAAATAATCTTTATTAGTTATATATATATATAAAAATAATTCTAATGTTGGTGCTTTTCTATAGCCTGGTTGTACACAAAACATCCCAAATAAAGCTTCTCGGGTGTTTTTCACAAGTGGTGATGTCAAAAACTGGTTTTAATGCAGCAAAATGTATTGGAGAACTATGAAACCATGATGAAATAATGCAGTTGTAGAAGCAGTTTTAGTCCTTTTTTATTAAAATCAATATTCATCATGTTTTGCATTAAATGAATATGTTTGGTAACATTATGTGTTGCCACATAGTTTAGATAGGAAACTTTCTTGAACAGATAATCCCTAGACCAAAAGTGAATGGTGCAAGGATGCACGAAGAGAAGTCCAGACTTGCATAGTCATCTTACCTAAATGGACAGCTGAAATCAAGGTTTGCTTACTTTTTAGTTTATGTTTAATATATATCTTATCTTTAAGGAATATTCTACCGAGCAGTTTAATTCTTATTTTTAAATCTGCAGTGTCCTTAATCCTTATCCTCAGTTTCAATATTTTTCTCAATTTTTAATGTCTCTCCTAAAGGAGTGTCCTGAGAGTGATTTAATTTAACTCAAATAAATCAAATGACAGCTTTCAGAGCTTTGTTTTAATACATGCTTCAGTGAAGTGGTAGACTACAATGAATACATTCCTTTAATTAATGTTTAAGATGTGTTTGAAGCACATCCATAAATAAGACAACTCCTATATTGTTAATATCCTGTAAGACCTCCATAATATCTGTGGTAATATTTTTGTTCAAAGTCTTCAGATCAGATCAGCATTTACCCTGGAGGCAAATCTAATCATAAAATCATCAAGGTTGGAAGAGACCTTTAAGATCATCCAGTCCAATTGACCACCCAGCACTACCACTGTAACCCCTAAACCACTAAACCATATCACCCGGTGCCAGATCCAGATGCCTCTTGAACACCTGCAGAGATGATGACTCCACCACCTCCCTGGACAACCGATTCCAATGTCTGGCCACCCTAACTGTGAAAAATTTTTTCCTAATATCTAATCTGAATCTCCCCTGCCTCAGGTTAAGGCCATTTCCTCTTGTCCTCTCACTGCAGACACAGTAGAAGAGACTGGCCCCTGCCTCACTACAATCTCCTTCCAGGTAGCTGTAGAGAGTGATGAGGACACCCCCTGAGCCTCCTCTTCTCAAAACTAAACAAACCCAGATCCCTCAGCTGTTCCTCACAAGACATGTTTTCAAGACCTTTCATGAACCTCGTTGCCTTCTCTGAGCACCTTGATGTCCTTTTTGAAGTGAGGGGCCCAAAACTGAACACAGCACTAGAGGTGTGGCCTCACCAGTGCTGAGTACAGGGGAATGGTCACCTCCTTAGTCCTGCTGGCTACATAATTCTTGATACACACCAAGATGCCATTGGCCTTCTTGGCCACCTGGGCACACTGTTGGCTCATATTGAGCTGGCTGTCAACCTCAAGTCCCTTTCTGTTGAACAGCTCTCCTGCCACTCCTCCCCCAGCCTGCAGCACCACATGTGGTTGCTGCGAGCCAAGTGAAGGACCTAGCATTTCACCTTACTGAACCTTATGGAGGGATGAAAATAGATTTTAAATATTTTTTCCTATTCTAATTAAAAACAGAAAAAAAGCATGGCTTTTTGATTAAAGAGAAAGTGATGCATTGGAATTGCTCAATATTCTTCACTTTATTACTTTCCCGTTTCCCTTCTCTGAATCAGTGTCATTAAATGAGATGTTCTAGTAGGTTCCATCCCACTTCTACATGAACAAATATGAAGTGAGGAAAAGGAAGCATAGCTTGTCTCTTATCAGCTTAGAAAGTGGAACTGGATTTTGCATATGCCTTGGAATATACAACTAGTACAAAACTAGACCAGTGATTCATCCCACAGTTTGGTTGTAATCACATTGTGTTTCTTTCTTGCCACACTGGATTTTGACTCTGTGGGTCTGTGTTGAATATTACCCTTCCTTTATTTCCAATTACCTCTGCTGTCTGGTAGACAAAGTTACGGAAAGCTTGACCCTGGACAACCAAACACACGATATTCACCTTGAAAATGTAATTCAGAAAGTTGTTAATTCAAATGTATATGATTTCTACATGTCATCTATGAGGTTGTTTTCTTCATTCTTTTCCACATGTTCCTAGTTCTTTATTCTCCATCCTTTTGGAGAGGCATTATTCTACTGTCTACATATCCTTGCTGAAGAGCATTCACAAATTGTTGTGCTTTGTGCTTTGCTTGTAGGTTTAAACATAACAAGTAGCGTCATTCTATTTATCATAAGATTATTTCAACTAAGCGTTTTATTCTTACACTGCTAAGTCTTAGTAAAGAGTAAAATGCAGAGAACTTCCTGAAGAACTGGGAGAGTAAATAGGCCTCTGGATGAATGCAGAATCACAGTCACTGAAGTAGGAGAAACATACAGAGACTACCTCATGCAATGTCCTCGCTCAAAGAAGGGCCAACTACAGCAGATTGCTAAGGGCCATCTCCAGCTGGGTATTCAATATGTCCAAGGGCAGAGGCTTTGCAGTCACTTTCCTTTGTGGCTGTTAGCTAGAGTTATTCACAGAATCATAGAATCAGCTGAGTTGGAAGGGACTTCCAAGATCATCAAGTCCAACTCTTGATCCACTACTGCTGCATTTGCTAGACCATGGCACTACGTGCCACATCTAGTTTCTTCTTAAAAACCTCCAGGGACGGAGAATCCACTACTTCCCTGGGCAGCCCATTCCAATGTCTGATTACCCTCTCTATAGAGAAATTCTTCCTAATATCTAACCTAAACCTCCTCTGGCACAACTTGAGACCATGCCTTCTTGTCTTGCTGATAGTTGTCTGGGAAAAGAGACCAACCCCCACCAGGCTACAATCTCCTTTCAGGGAGCTGTAGAGAGTGATGAGGTCTCTCCTGAACCTCCTCTTCTCCACGCTGAACAGCCCCAGCTCCCTCAGCCTCTCCTCATAGGACTTGTGCTCAAGTCCCTTCACCAGCCTCGTTACTCTTCTCTGACCTGCTCCAGCACCTCAATATCTTTCCTGAACTGAGGGGTCCAGGACAGGACACAGTACTCCAGGTGTGGCCTCACCAATGCTGAGTACAGGGGAAGAATCACTTCCAGTATGAACACGTCATTCTTGTACTGGGGAGCCCAGAACTAGATCCAGTTTTCCAGGTGTGTCTCACCAGCATTGAGTAGGGAGGAAGGAACACCACTCTCAACCTGCTGGTAATGCTTCTCCTAATGCAACCCAGGTGGTTGTTGGCCTTCTCTGCAGCAAGGGCATGGTGACGGCTCGTGTTAAATGTGTTATCCATAGGACCCCTAAGTCTTTTTGTCTCAGTTTTCTTCCCAGTTGTAGAGAGTGGGAAGAGAGCTTGTTATGGTGCATGTGGTTATTTCTCCCCAGATAAAAGAGTTTTCCTTCCCCTTTTCTGAACTCAATGAGATTCCCATTTACCCATTTCTCTAGCCTTCTTAGATCACATAAGCAACTGGAGTAGCAACTAGATAGATCAGGATTATTTGTGTAGCACTTAGATACATAATTTAATTATCTATGTTGCGTTAAATGCAATGCAACACTGTCCCTGCAAAAGTTTTGTTGATATTTCCTATAGGAGGAGTGATTTTTACTGAGTCTATGCTGAATTTTTTCCCTAAGCAAGCAGCTAAATGTGTACATAAGTGTGTACCAAGTATGAAAAAGAATTGCTTTTATTGTTACAAAAGAATACATAAATATTTGCCATCCCATTATATCTAATCCATATACTACATAAGACAGACGTTATTTGAAAATTTTCTGTAATGAAAAAGTCTTCTTACTCTCCTTCTTCAGCAGAGATTTTGACCACCTGAACTCATATGCATATGTAGGTGGGGAAATTCTAGGTTTGTGATAAGGGACATCTGGATTCAGATCTTTGCCACTAATTTTTGTTTATGGATAGGTTTAGTCAGTGAACCCAGGTTTCTTCAGTTTGTTTGTACTGTTTTCCAGAATCTTTCACACATGGGAAGATTCAACTTATCACAGAAAAAAAAAAAAAAAGGAAATTAAAGATTTTCCACTGAAATGAATATTTCTGTTTCACTCTTCTTAAGAATTTAAGTCAAAATATAATAAATAAAAACACAGCAAACTTTTATCCAAAGGCTAAAGAGTAACAGTTCAGAAACAAAGCTAAAGAAAACCAACATGCACCGAATGACCTGAATAGTTAATATGGGAGTTGGCTTCTAAAAAAAGAAGAAACTCAAGGCTGTGACTAAAGAAGCAAACAAAACTGTAGGTCACCTGTTGCAGGTAGTTCTGTCACAGCTTATGTCATGTTCCTACAGCAAATTCCTGAGCAAATACTTGCACCTTGCACAAACAAACATCAGGTGTTGCATTTCATCAGTGCTGAAAAAATGTTCCAGCAACCAAGCGTGCTGTTCCTTCCGAGATGGTGGCAGCACTGTCAGCAGCACCAGTGGGTGACAGGGTCCCTGCGGGCAGGCATGCATGTCCTGGCTCACACCAGATGTATCATTTGAGGAGCTTGAGACAGAGAAAGAAGGCCTCTGTGTAGAATCTTTGCCCTGTGTCACAAACTATTAACTATAGGTAAAGGTACAGACAGGTAAACCAAACTCATCAGGCAGGCATGGAAAAACCCAAGGCAGAGTCTGGGATTTTTCACTTGGTTCTTGTGCTTTAATCCTCTTTGGTTGTCGTGCATGTCATGAAGAAACAAAACTTCAAAACTCAGTGAGGTTTTTTCAGTTATACATGGTCAACTACATAAGAAAGGCTGTCAACTTCTGCCTAGTGAGGATGCCACACTTCCAAAGACAGGATATGTATTCCATTTTCAAAACTGATTAAGGTATACTATTATGATTGACAGTAGATACTTCTGTACGTACATTTCCATGCTATCAGTACTCTGTTACTAATAATACATAACATTAGCAAATGTGAAAATAATGCTAATCTTTGTAAGCCTGCCAGGAAGCCCTTATAACTGAAACTATTTTCTGACCTGAAGGAATTTTAAGGGTTAGCCTGCCTTTATCTTGCCTTAACATTTCATACTTATATAAAATCATGTTCAGCCCATGATGGCAATACAATTATGTACTTTATTTCTTATTTTTAAAATTTGCATACATTCCTGTATTCATATGTTTGATGGCTGTACTTTTCACATTAATAATTTCACTATCTTAATTGGCATAATTAAGAATAGGGAAATAAAAAGGTGTAGCCAATCCAATGACAGCTACTTAAAAATCTTTCTGCTAGCACCAAGGTGATACTGACAGAAAGATTCATAGTAGTATAAAGAGGGGTCTTAAAAAAATCCCCTTCAGTTGCTAGAATAAAAAGTACAGCAGGATGGCAGAGCTAGTATTCTGAATACGCTAAGATGTGAAGATTCTTGGTTTCTGCTCTACTCAGCAGCTGTGTGTTATTTCAACCACTGGTCTTATTAGTATGTATTTTATATTTAGAACTACCTTTATTTTAAGAAAAACTACAGATCTAGATTAGCTTATCATGGGTATTTTATAAGCAGACAAATATACTATCTCATCAGGCTGAACTAAAAATAATTAAATCATTTAGCTGCACAGTAGTCGTAAGTGTAGGCAGCTGCTCTGGGCTCTTTGATAGTCTCTCAGCTGGCTCTGAAATACTCCATCACACAGCAAGAGGGGAGGGGGAGGCATGTCTCTCCATAATTCCTGCTCTTCAGTGTTTAGAGTTTCTGTCCCTGAAAATCAAGCCTTTTTCTGCTTCTAATGCTTAGCTCGTACCCTTTGTTTTTCTTCCCAACCAGTTATTTAGCTATAATAATTATTAGTCTGTAGTAATGATAAATGTGATTTTCTGAAGTGATTGTCAGGCTAGGATTTGGAGACTGAGCATGGGGTAATATCATGTAATCAGATAGTCCTCTAGGAAATGGTTTTACTTGAGTGACTAAATTGTATTTGACTGTTTAAAACAGCTGGCTTGTTTAGGCCATCTATATTTTTCCCTATCTCTTGTTAAGGAAAGATTTGAAAATGGGTCTTATCAAAAGCTGGGGATTTTGTCTAAAGTTTTACATGAAGCTCTCCTAAATATAACCCATGAATGGATGTATATATATATATATTTGTAACAGCCATAGAGGCAGTAATTTTAGAAGAAAAAAATCTTTGAGTTCCAAGCTCTAGAAAGCAAAGTGTTTTTTCATGTATACATTATTTAGATAAAAGGGACTGTGTGTTTCCTGAGTTTATTAAGTCATAGTCAATTAAATCTTCTAATATATGTTAGCATTCACAAGGATCATCAAGGCCCAGCTCCTGGTTCTGCACGGGACAACCCCACAAATCACATGTGCCTCAGAGCATAGTCCAAATGCTTCTTGAACTCTAGCAGCAAATTATATACACCACAACCTTAGAACAGCCCATAGTTTTTCTGTATATAAAGCTATCTCTCATAATTATTATTATATTTTTTCAAAAAATTAATTATTATTGCTTTAACTTCTTGGATTTTGAGATTCTCTTGGCCAAGTCTTGGCATACCAGTAGTTTCTGTAGACATAATGCAGCCTGGGGAATTTTGCCATAATCTCTAAACAAAGCTGTCTCTTGTCAATATATTACATATAATATAATTTATATATACAGTCATTTATGATATAAATATAATTTATATATTATCAGTGATTTATATATACAGTTTGACCTGATGTATGCCACGGAATGAGAAGAAGGAGATTAAATCAGCTAATTGAAATAGCTAAGGTTTGTCAAGTCACTTAACATAGAATCTGTTTTATACCTTCTTTTTGGAGCTGCAACTTAAGTCAATGGAGGTAACTACTTTTAATTGCTTTAAGTTTTGTTGTCAAATCCTACAGTGACTTTTGGCACACAGAAAAGGACACTAAGGTGATTAACTTAGAGTAAGACAATACACATAGTGAGAAATAGCAGATTCGAGTTCTTCTGTGAATGAAGTTTATTATTGACGTTGTGCTATTTATACACCACCTGACATGCATGTGATATGCTTTGGACGATTAAGTAAAGTATTTTAGCTTTGTTCTCAATTTGCTTAATGATGCTTGAAGCGAAGGACAGTGAATAAGAGGGCATAAGGAGGCTCAGAGGTGACCTCATCACCGTCTATAACTACCTGAAGGGAAGTTCTAGCCAGGTGGGGGTTGGTCTCTTCTCTCAGGCACTCAGCAATAGGACAAGGGGGCACGGGCTTAAGCTCCGCCAGGGGAAATTTAAGTTGGATATCAGGAGAAAATTCTTTACAGAGAGAGTAATCAGGCATTGGAATGGGCTGCCCAGAGAGGTGGTGGATTCACCATCCCTGGAGATTTTTAAACGCAGATTGGACGTGGCACTGAGTGCCATGATCTAGTAAATGGACTGGATTTGGACCAAGGGTTGGACTCGATGATCTCGGAGGTCTTTTCCAACCCAATCGATTCTATGATTCTATGATAATTAATAATTGGATCTTGATATAGTTTTGTGACATTATGAAATCCTAAGCTGTAAGTGCCTGAAATGGAGAAAATGGGCAACTCAAAAATGGCTGCAACCAGCTGTTTAAACAGTGTCCTCAAATATTTTCCATTAGTAGAACAGACTGTGGGACAGTTTTGAATGAGAGTGTAAACTCAAGCTGCTCTACATTGAAGATCTATGCAATAATGATGATACGAAAAGCTATATGAAATTATTCTGTATTGCTTTAGTTAGGATGCAGCATGTAGATTGGTTTACATTAGCAGAACAGTTCTACCAGCTGAACCCATTGCATGTTGAAGATTTAAGTAACTTCTTTAAAACAATTTTGACAACTGTTGGAGAATTTTTATGGTACCCTTCAAGGGATATTAAACACATGTTTGTGCTGAAAATATGAAAGAAAAATTTAATGAACAGTGAATCCCACTGTAATATATGGTTCCATACTAAGTCTACAAAGATTCTTCACAAGGAGTTTCCTCATAGACACTTGTACCAGCACTAGTCCCTTGTACACCTTCATAGGGCACCTCTGCCTGGCTGTGGGTCCATCCCCCAGTCCAGCACTGTTTCCCAAAGGCCTGTGATTCCAGGATGGTCTACAAGACAACTCTGGGGTTTGGTTCTTATTCTGGCACCAAGAGAAACTATTCCCTTGCAAGGAGTTCTTCTGTCCTTGGCATTCCTGCTTCCAGCCCCTTTATCCCCTTGTTGCAGCTGGTCTCCTTGCCCTCCATGCCAGATCACTTTGTCACAAATTACCGCTACTGAGCAGTTTCACTTTGAATTTTCCTTTTCACAACTAAAATACAACTTATTTTTTGCATCTGTTCTTCTGTATTGTTGCACTTGTTTCTTCTGCATCCTCTTGTGCACTAAGCTTAACAAAGTGCAATAATTTAATGCTTTCTTTATTGGTCTGGAAGATTTGCCTTCCTTTTTTTTCTTGCTGTGCATTATATAGCACTTTTGATATTAAGCCGCTAATTCAAACTGAGTACTTCCTGATGTGGGATCATCAGCCAAGTAACATTTAAAACAGAGAAGAAGGGGAGGGGACATTTATTAATTCGTTGCCTCACCCACTGCTTTGTGCAGGCCTGTGTGGAAGTTTGCCAAGAAGTAGTTCTTTACAGTTGCTATGGGCACTGGTATACAATGTGCTGCAAACACAGACAAGGACTGAACTTTCCAGGGGGCCCTTTTTTAGCAATAAGTTTCAGTAACTTGGAAAATGTTGAACTTTTAAGGGTCATTTTTTCAGCAGTTAACCATCAAATTATCATATGCTATAACAAATCCTTAGCTTTGGAGCATGTATTACAAGTATTTTGATTACTGTATTTGGATACATTCCAGAAGTAAGTCAGGTTCCTCTCTGCTCAGATTTTGCCTTGGTGATGTTCTCTGTGTGTGTTGTAAGTCAGTCAACCAAAAAAGCACTTTCACAAATGTGCAGCTCAAAGTAAAGAGTCACAGCTCAAAAGAAATAAAGTGAAATCTTGGGAGTTAAAATCCATCCAAGACCAAGATTAAGAAAATGTTTTTCAAGTCAAGAAAGCCCCTGCCGAGATGGAAACCTTTGACAGATCAAGACTGTGTTGAGGGGGTAATTCAAAATACAAATCTGGAATGTGGAATCCATTCTCAAGTATGACCTGAGAAGTGTACTTTAGATAGTGAGTTTTTCTTGAAAGCTTTTACTATACTTCCTGTGTTAGCTCAGATACACAGATCTTGTTGAACAGTGCAGAATTAATTAGCTGATATCAAAGATATCACTGATTTGGAAGTGGATGAAGTCAATATGGGCCACGTGAACATGTTCGTTTTCAGGTGAAGTAAGCAGAGCGTGACCAAGGATGAGCTGTTCTTTATGCAAACCTGACATATATCCTAGAGGAAATTGCTAACATACGTTCACTTTTTGAGCAAATGCATGGTAGCCTAAACTTTATCAGAAAGTTTTGAAACAAATACAGGAATTTACCAAACAGCAGAAAATATTAGGGTTTTTTCTCACGCAGATAAAAATTAGGAGTAACACTTTGCAGAAAGTGATAGTATAAAACCAGAGAAGTGTCTGGTGCTTTTATGTCAGTGGTATTAAGGGTATTGTGAACACCCTATGTGAAGAAACAAAATTTCATTTATAAAATGCCTTTCCATAGGTTCACCTTCTAAGAGAAACAAACTGACATGATTCCAAGAGATGTTAAAATCTGCTATAGCACCTAATCATCTTGCAAATTAATCAGTATTCTGCAAAGTAAATTTTTTAAATCCTTAAATTATTTTTTGCCATAGTCTCATATGTGCCTTTTACTAAAAATATCTGTTTTGAAAAGCAAGAAAAACAGTTTTTCTAAAAATTTTACACATACTTATGGAATGGACAGAATTCTAGAATTTTTCATTGCTGAACATATTTAAATGATACCTTTTGTTTGATGTACACTATGTAGTAGTGCTGTGATTAGTAGTTAAGAAGTTAGAACCAGTATAGCCACTTCAGCATGGCTCTGTCCTATGCTAAATAGGCTGATGGTCAGAGCTAATCAGCCTGGATGCAGCATTGTGCTGATTCAATTATACAGCTTTTTGGTAAATAAGCTAGTATTGTTGCATGGCAGTGTGGTGTTTCAGTTCATTAATAGCTAGATCAGTTGTTCCCCTAGTATGGTACTGCATTCCCTCTAGATGTGTTCACAAGGACTTTACACAAGAGAGAATTTCTGAAAATTTACCATAAGCATTACCTTGATGCTGGAAACACTTGGAGATGTAAGGTTAACTAGGTTGCTTTTGCTGCAGCTGATCTTCAGTACCTGCATTAGCAAGATGTCCATTAGATTTGTAAAAGACTTTGAGTCATATTCCTGGAGACTGCGTTGGTGGGGCTTCACCTTGAACATTGTGTGCAGTTTTGGGCACTGCAATATGATACAGATATTAAGCTTTTAGAGAGTGTCCAAAAGACGGCAACAGAGATGGTGAAGGGCCTTGAGGAGAAGCCGTATGAGGAGTGGCTGAGGTCAGTTGGTCTGTTCAGCCTGGAGAAGAGGAGACTGAGGGGAGACCTCATGGCAGTCACAACTTCCTTGTGAGGGGAAGACAAGGGGCAGACACTGATCCCAATCACCACATCTCCCACCAGCCCCTCTCTGTGAACAGTAGGTCTAGCAGGGGATAGGGCTCCACTAGACCTGCTGTTCACAAACAGAGAGGGGCTGGTGGGAGATGTGGTGGTGGGAGGCCGTCTGGGGCACAGTGACCGTGAAATAATAGAGTTTTCAATACTCAGGGAAGCAAAGAAGGCGACCAATAAAACCTCTACGCTGGACTTCCAGAGGGCAGATTTTGGCCTATTCAGAAGACTGGTTTGGAGAGTCCCTTGGGAAACAGCCCTGGAAAACAAAGGAGTCCAGGACAGATGGACATGCTTCAAGAAGGAAGTCTTGAAAGCATAGGAGCAGGCTGTCCCAGTGTGCTGAAAGGCAAGCCAGCAGGTAAGACGACCAGTCTGGCTGAACAGGGAGATTTTGAAGGAAATAAGGATAAGAAAGAGAGCCTACCAATTATGGAAAAAAGGGCTGGCTACTCAGGAAGAGTTTAGGAATATAGTTAGGTCATGTAGAAAGAAAATTAGAGAGACGAATGCACAACTTGAACTTAATCACGCCATTTCTGTGAAGGATAACAAAAAGTCCTCCTACAGATACATCAAGAGCAAAAGGAGGGGTAAGGAAAACCTCCATTCTTTGTTGGACATGGGCAGAAATATAGTTATGAAAGATGAGAAAAAGGCTGAGGTATTTAACACCTTCTTTACTTCAGTTTTCAGCAGTAAGACAGGTGGCCCTCAGGACAATTGGCTTCTGGAGCTTGTAGAAAGAGATAAGAATCTGAATAGCCTCCCTGTAATCCAGGAGGAAACAGTTAGCAACCTGCTGAGCTACTTGGATCCTCACAAGTCTATGGGACCAGATGGGATCCATCCAAGGGTGATGAGGGAGCTGGTGGAAGAGCTTGCCAAGCCACTCTCCATCATTTACCAACAGTCCTGGCTCACTGGGGAGGTCTCAGATGATTGGAAGTTGGTGAATGTCACGTCAATCCACAAAAAGGGTTGGAAGGAGGACCTGGGAAACTACAGGCACGTCAGCCTGACCTCAGTGCCTGACAAGGTTATGGAGTAGATCATCCTAAGTGCAATCAAAAAACACCTGCAGGATGGACAAGGGATCAGACACAGCCTGCATGGGTTTAGGAAGGGTAGGTCCTGTCGGACCTACCTGATCTCCTTTTATGATCAGGTGATCCACCTGGTGGATGAGGGGAAGGCTGTGGATGTGGTCTATCTGGACTTCAGCAAAGCCTTTGACACCGTCTCCCACAGCACACTCCTGAAAAAGCTGCAGCCCATGGCTTGGACAGGGGCACTCTGTGCTGGGTTAGGAACTGGCTGGAGGGCTGGGCCCAGAGAGTGCTGGTGAACGGGGCTGCATCCAGTTGGTGGTCGGTCACTAGTGGTGTCCCCCAGGGATCAGTATTGGGCCCAGTTCTGTTTAATATCTTTATTGATGATTTAGATGAGGGGATTGAATCCATCATCAGTAAATTTGCAGATGATACCAAGTTGAGGGGGAGTGTCGACCAGCTGGAAGGCAGGAGGGTTCTGCAGAGGGACCTGGACAGGCTGGAGAGTTGGGCTGATTCCAACGGGATGAGGTTCAACAAGGCCAAGTGCCGGGTCCTGCACTTTGGCCACAGCAACCCCATGCAGCGCTACAGGCTGGGGACAGAGTGGCTGGAGAGTAGCCAGGCAGAAAGGGACCTGAGAGTCTGGATTGACTGGAAGCTGAACATGGGCCAGCAGTGTGCCCAGGTGGCCAAGAAGGCCAATGGCATCCTGGCCTGGATCAGGAACAGTGTGGCCAACAGGACCAGGGAAGTGATTCTTCCCCTGTACTCAGCGCTGGTGAGGCCACACCTTGAGTGCTGTGTCCTGTTCTGGGCCCCTCAGTTCAGGAAGGATATTGAGGTGCTGGAGCAGGTCAGAGAAGAGCAACAAGGCTGGTGAAGGGACTTGAGCACAAGTCCTATGAAGAGAGGCTGAGGGAGCTGGGGTTGTTCAGCGTGGAGAAGAGGAGGCTCAGGGGAGACCTCATCACTCTCTACAACTCCCTGAAAGTAGGTTATAGCCAGGTGGGGGTTGGTCTCTTTTCCCAGACAACTATCAGCAAGACAAGAGGGCATGGTCTCAAGCTGTGCCAGGGGAGGTTTAGGTTAGATATTAGGAAGAAATTCTTTACAAAAAGGCTAATCAGGCATTGGAATGGGCTGCTCAGGGAAGTGGTGGATTCTTCGTCTCTGGAGATTTTTAAGATGAGACTTGACGAGGCACTTAGTGCCATGGTCTAGTAACCATGGTGATAGTAGATCAAAGATTGGACTTGATGATCTTGGAGGTCCCTTCCAACCCAGTTGATTCTATGATTCTATGATTCTACTGTAACACCTACCCCTCACTCCTGAGAAGAGCATTTCTGGAGGGGCAGGAGAGGAATATAGAATTCATTACTATTAATTTATTTTTAACTGGATTAAAACTGCTTTCAACTTATATCTGAGGTTTTGAACTTTTAAAATCGATAGAACCAAATATGAATCCACCAGCTTCTTTCAGTCTATCATTTTATTTGTAACAGTAGACCAAGGAAACAAAAATTATCTTTGCTGTCCATTACTTACTTGTCAACATCTGTGACTTTAATTAATGAAGAAGTTATTTTGGCCTAGAATACAGAGTATAAGGGCATTGCTATAATATTACACTCAAACATAAGAACTTCAACTTATACTAAAGTGAAACTCAGCTGCAGTTAGCCACACCAATAAACAGCTGAAATTTTGCTAAGGTGCACCCTATTCATACCTACAGAAATATTTATTTAGTTTTGTAACATATAAAAACATGTACACATAAGCTAGTGCAAACACAGACATTTTTTCTTTGTATATAGAAAATATGTAGTGCACTAAGTATGTAGGTTTTTATATATATATATACATATATTTTTAAATGTGCTACTAGAATTCTATTAAAAAATCTACAGTGCAATAAAAGATTTTTTAATTGTACAAATATTAAAATGAGGATGAAGAGTTGCATTTAAAGAATAACAGGAGGATAAGAATTATAATTTGAGAATTCTTCCAACTTCATGTTTAATGACATAAATGTTGTCGAAGCCTTCCTCTAAAATCATTCAGCGCTGTTCAGCAACGAAGTTGCTTGTTCCTTTTATATCTAAATATTGAATGTAGGGGTCCTATGATGAGAGGAATCAGAATCCTGCTGCATGTAAGCACTTTTTCTAAACAGCTTACCTCTGTGGATAAGTAGCTGGGAAGGATTTACCTATTTAGGAATCATTTATCTAGCAGGAGAAATGTTTAAGAAAAAGTGTAAATCAAGTCATATCATTACACACTATTAAAGTTCACCTGTGTATCTTATTTTGTTCAGTGACATAAGTTTTAAAAATCTGATGTATTGATTTGGTTTTTGGTTTTCAGCTATACCAGAGCTTTACTCGTTATATACAAAAGGAGAGCTTGGTGACAGATATCAAATTTTCACTCTTAACTTTCCAGATCTAAAATCCATTCCCACCCTTGGGAATAGGAGATTTCTGTGATCAGCTCTCACTTCAGTGGTGCTGCTTCCTTCTGCATGTTCTTTTTGCATAGAGCCATTAGAGCCTTCCTGCTTAGAGGACTGAAAACTAGGGGCCCAAATATTTCTCAAGTTGAAAGTTTTCAATGCCTCTTCTTTGTGTCCAGTTCCAGTGCCCTGTATGCCTCCGAAGTATGGGGAAGCAGCTAGAGTAAATTAGTCTGATTTTCTGAAACCAGTGAAATTGTCAGCTTCAGGGTTTTTTGTTTAATAGATTTTACTTTCTGCATTTCAGTTTTAAGGGTACTTCTGCTCATGGATTCCAGATTATTGATGACACTTTAAATATCCTGATGAAAAGAATGGTAAAAGGTAACCGCCATTCAAATGACCTTGTACAGTAAAATTATCACTTTATTTTGATAGTGCAGTTCTTTTGACTTAATGTATTGATGTATCTCAGCAAATGTGTGCACAACTGTGTTTACATCAGAAGGTGAATATTAATATAACTTTCAAGGAAAATTTTTCATAACTGTTCCTGAAATGGGGATGTAGCTGCTGCAAAACTGTGCTTGTTTTGCAGAATAAAGCTGTATCCAATGCAGAATAACCTGGTCATATGGTTATGGTGATAAACTAGTGGTTTTGACAGCAGGGTTGTGTCTACCTGAGGGCATTAATCACTGTAGCTTGTTGGAGATGGACACTCCAGGAACACACAGCTATGCCAGAACTTTGAAATGTAAATTGAGCTTTACCTGGCCATGGGTTTGAGACAAATTAAGAGATAAGGCAAAATCTCACTAATTTCCTTACTCTCTAGTATCTCTGATAGTCCATTTACCTCCTTTTTCCTTTACTTAAATCCAGTTGAGAGAGACCAAGTTTCATTCCAGATGTGTTTATGAGTTATTCATTAAAACTACATGAACAGAGTCATAACATGAATCAGTTCTGCTTGAGTATGTTACTATCTGACAATTAAATTTAAATTCACACACATTTTTCTATGTGAGGATTCTGTGCTGTAGCAGAGCTAATAAAACCTGGAAGAGTAGAATTGAATGTATTAATATCTTATTCCCTGGCTTTATAAATTTCAGTTTGTGGATATGCTGTGTGACCTCAGTGTCTACCTACTTGAATTTTATGTTTGGGAGTATATAACAGTCATTAGATTCAAATGATTTGCTACAAAGAATAGCAAACCCTGTGAAACATAGCGTTTTTGAACAGTAAGAGCTTTGTTAACATGATATTTGGGGAAATAAAGCAACAAGATGCATGAGAATGAAAGAAAATGAGCTAATTTTTGCAATAGGTCAGTGTTTATGTATTTTTTATAATACACAAATCTAAGAAGTGGAAGGAGTTATATTCTGCATCTGTACATTACACATATGTTACTAGTTAAAAAACAACAAAAACCAAGACATAAAACCTTTTGGCAGTAAGGTATAAGAATGCATATGTCACCCTGCAATTAAAGGAAATCTTGGCTGAGTGGTAGCTAAATAATAAACAGAAAAATTTAGGGCATGCATTGTGACATTTTTTAACTACCCAGACAAAGTGTACTCTGGAGCAGCCTTGCCACCTTAGAACTTCCCTCTAATACGTGGAGTCAGAAAACATCTAAATCTGTTGGGTTTTTTGTATGTGTGTTTCTGACATTCCATTTACAATTGCTAATAAGTGTGATGCCGAGAACGGAGAAGCTCAGCCTGATGAGACATATTTTTCTTTTGTTTGTAGCCAGTGGCCAGTGATTTTCCTCAGATGTTTGCATAGGGTGGAGGGCAGCAAATAAAAAATAACTGTGAATGAAGTTAAGAGTTATGTAGATATCGATGTTGGTTTCTTCTGAAATGTAATGGATCTGAGTTTCAGGTAAAAACCTTTTTAGCAGGAGAGGAAGCAGATGATATCTCAGAAGGTAAATGTATTTCATTCAACAGTAAATTTCTTACTATGATTTGTTGAGAAGAATGTTAGGAGGAAATGTTCTCTGCCTTTCTTTTTAATAAGGAGTTTGTTCAACTACTTCAGAATGTCCTCAGTGTACGATGAAGATGAATGAATTAAAATTCACTCATGAAATCCAGTCTTGATTCCAGCACCTGCCTGACTTCAATGGACAAGAAAGTTCTCTGATGGTGGTTGGGCAATGGGTGAAAACACTGGTGAAGGTCAGTCTCGTGAGTTGCCTGAATGAAGCTTTTGAACTGAGTACAGTCTGAACTGATGATTTCTGTTGGTTTTGCACACATGGGATATGTACAGGAGCGTGGGACATATAATTTCTTCTCTTTGGACTAATTCTTCCAACTGAAGGGGCAAGTCAGCTGGAAACTGAAGACAGCTATCCATTTTTAAACTCACATATTAGTCAACCATCTGTCCCCTCTGGATTCAAACATTACAGATTCACAGAATCAATTAGGTTGGAAAAGACCTTGGAGATCATTGAGTCCAACCTGTGATTGGACACTACCATGTCAACTAGGCCATGGCACTAAGTGCCAATCTTTCCTTAAAAATCTGCATGATCAGTGACTCCATCACCTCCCTGGGCATATTGCCTCATATGACTTTGTCATGTAAGTCTTTTTTGTTCATCTCTTCTTCGCAGGATTTCTAAAATTTTCAGGATTTTGAGAATTGCTTTATTTTTTTTCTTGTTGCTTTTGGGGCCAAATTATTTTTCAATTTTTACAAAGTTTCTGAGCAGAAATGATCTGTTGAGGGAAGATGGTGCATATGGATTACATGTGATAGTCCCCTACTAAGCATCATCTCCTTCTTTTTAAGACCTGATGATTTGAAACACACAGTTGTGTGGTGTCTCATATGTCTTATGAATTTGAAAAGCAGTTATCTGTGTAAAAAGAGGGAAATATCTGATCTTTCTTAGGGGTGGATAATTCATAGTTCCTGAAGGCTACCTTTTGCAAAAGTTTTTGGAAATTTTCCTGTTAATGTCTGTCATCTTCAGTTAAACTAATTGCTAGAAATTGAGCAATATGAATCAATTTTCCTCTGTTTGAAGCATACTGTTACTAGTTAATACTTGAGAATTCAGCGTATACATTATTTATTGGTATGGATGACGTATTTCAGATGTTGTAGTAATCATGGCTGGGCTTCATGGACGAAGATTCGGGAAAGGTCTCTACCCACGTTTGACAAAAGTGCGCTGGTGGCTAAAAAGGCCAATACGAGACAGGCATGTCCAATTGCAAAAGGCACAGCAGAAAGACTCCTTAGATGACAAAGTCTGCAAGGCACAATTCTTTCTGCGTTGTCTTTTCTCCTCAAGGGTGATCCTGCGTGCTTTCTCAAAGGCATCAGCAACATTATAGATGATGTGTCTCCAGACGTCCCAGTTGGAGGCCAGAGTAGACCAGTTATGTTGATCAGTACGGCCAAGGCTGAGATGTTGTTTCAGGGAGTCCCTGTATCTCCTCTTTGGGGCTCCTCTCTTGTGGCAGCCAGTGGCAAATTCACCATAAAGCAAGATCTTAGGGAGGCAGTGGTCCTTCATCCTTGAGATGTGCCCCGCCCAGAGCAGCTGTGTTCTCAGCAACATGGCCTCAATACTTGTGACTGCTGCTTGTTCTAGAACAGATGTATTGGTCACATAATCTGACCAGTGGATATTTAGGATTGTACGGAGGCAGCGTTGATGAAAGCGTTCTAGGAGTGCAGGTGGTGGCGGTAAATGACCCATGACTCGGAACCATATAAAAGAGTAGACAGCACAATGGCTCTGTAAACACTGATCTTGGTACTTTTCTTCAAGTGTTTATTTCACCAAACTTTTTTATGAAGCTTTCCGAAGGCACTATATGCCTTTGCTAACCTGTTGTCTATCTCTCCATCAATCTTACCATCCAAGGAGATGAGGCTACCTAGGTAATTAAACTGCTGGACTGATTTGAGCTCTGATTCACCAGTGGTGATATGGGGATGATGGAAGACTTCCTGGGGTGCAGGTTGATAGAGAACTTCTGTTTTCTTTAAACTGACTTCCAGCCCAAAGAGCTCAGCAGCCTCTGCAAAGTAGGATGTTAAATGCTGCTGAGCTGCTTCTGTGTGGGTGACAAGGGCAACGTCATCAGCATAAAGCAGCTCCCGGACAAGATGGTTTAAGGTCTTAGTGTGGGCCTTCAGTCGCCTTAGGTTGAATAGGCTTCCATCAGTACGATATTGAATGTAGATACTGTCCTGATCATCGAGGTCTGCGTGCCCTTTGGAGCATCGTGCTGAAAAAGATTGTGAAAGAACATAGCCTTGTTTCACAGCATTAGTTATTAGAAAGGGCTCAGAAAGTGCATTGACATATCTAACTTGGTTGTGTTGGTCCTCATGAAGTGAGATGATCATTTTAAGGAACTTGGGGGGACAACCTAAGCGTTCCAAAATCTGCCACAGACCTTTTCTGCTCACAGTATCGAAAGCCTTGGTGAGGTCAACAAAGGTTACATAGGGACCTTTGTTCTGTTCCCTACACTTCTCTTGCAGTCCTGTTGGCTCTGAAACCACATTGGCTTTCAGGAAGAATTCCTTCTGCTACAGCGGGTATTAGTCTGTTCAAGAGTATTCTTGCCAGGATTTTGCCAGTAATGGAGAGCAGAGTAATACCACGGTAATTTGAACAGTCTGATTTAGTACCTTTCTTCTTATACAAAATGATGATGACTGCATCTCGAAGGTCTGATGGTAGTTCGCCTAGTTCCCAACAGCATAGTAAGAACTTGTGAAATTCAGCATGGAGTGCAAGGCTCCCATGTTTCTAGACTTCAGGTGGAATTCCATCAGCCCCAGCTGCCTTGCTGATTTTCACCTGCTGTATGGTCTTGAGGGTTTCTCCTAAAGTGGGGGCAGTATCCAATTCATACTTCACTGGTTGTTGTGTGATGGACTGAATTGCTGATTCTTGGACTACATGGTTGGTACTGAAAAGGGTCTGAAAGTGTTCAGACCATCGATTCAGAATGGAGGTTTTATCTGTCAGAAGCATTTGACCATCAGTGCTGAGTAGAGGACTTTGAGCTTGGTATGTAGGCCCATATGCTGTTTTCAGGGCTTCATAGAACCTTCTGTGATCACCTGTATCTGCACATAATTGAGGTTTTCTCAGCTAGATTGATCCACCACTTGTTCTGGATGTCACGGAGTTTCTGTTGGAGTTTGCTGCACGTGATGCGAAAAACTGTTTTTCTTATGTGACAGGATGGCAGTGTGCTTGGTGAGCAGTTCTCTTCTTCCTCAACAATTCCTGGCTCTCTTGATTCTTTTCATCGAACCAGTCCTTGTTCTTCTTGAGGGAGAACCCTAAGATTTCTTCAGAGGACTGCTGGATGCTGTTTTTAATATGGTGCCAGAGTGTTACAGGAGAGGTATCTGTAGTATCTGTGGAATGTTTATCGAGCCTAGTTTGAAGGTTGGCCTGGAATTTGTTTCTCACTGTGGCTGATTGGAGATCGTTAACTTGGAGTCCCCTCCTTGGGATTCTGCCCCTTTTAGGTTTGAATTTAAGAGTGAGGTTAAGTTTAGAGCGCACCAGTCGATGGTCTGTTTGGCATTCTGCACTGGGCATCACACGGGTGTAATGGACATCGTGGACATCTCTCCGTTGCACCAAGACATAATCGATGAGGTACCAATGTTTGGATCTGGGATGCATCCATGTTGTCTTCAGATTATTTTTCTGCTGAAAGATAGTGTTAGTGATGGTGAGCTGTTGCTCTGCACAGAATTCTAGCAGAAGTCAACCATTATCGTTGCAGTTTCCAACACCATGCTTGCCTAGTATTCCTTTCCAGGCTTCAAAATTCTTTCCTACTCTGGCGTTGAAATTACCAAGGATAATAATCTTATCATCTGCAGGAATCTTCTGGGTAAGGCGGCGCAGGTCAGTGTAAAATTTATCTTTTTCAGCAGGGTCAGCTTGGAGAGTTGGGGCATATATACTAAAGAGGACAACGTGTTGCTTGTTGTGTAGTGGAAGGCGTAGGGAGATAATTCGGTCAGAATGACCTGTCGGCAGACTTTCGAGTTTAGGAATAATAGCATTTTTGATCATGAAACCGACTCCTGATCATGAAGCTTTTCCGTTCTGGGCTTACCTGACCAAAAGTGTGTAACCGGTACCATGTTCTCTGAGGCTGCCTTCCTCGTGAAGGTGAATTTCGCTGAGAGCAGCAATGTCGATGTTGAGACATGACAGTTCATGGGCAATCAGGGCAGACTGGTGCTTAGGACGTCTACTATCTGCAGAATCGAGCATGGTTCTAATGTTCCAGCATGCTAATTTGGCTGTACCTTTGGAGGCAGGTGTATATGCCTTTGTCTTTTGATCTTCGTGTGACTGCATTTGTAGAAGATGTCGATTCAGGGCTTTGCAAAAGTGGGTAAAGCTTTCAAGCCTGCACAATGAATTTTTTAGGTGAGACACAGTACGTGCTGAACTGAACCCACCCTTTAATCCTAAGGTTCATCTGCCAGGGCCGAGCGAGCTTGGACGGTGACAGCGAGGTCTTCAGGACATAGGGTTAATTAGAGTGACTTTCTCTTAGATGGATGGCCTTACAGGGCTGACGAGCTCCATCTGCCCGGGTTTGGAGTTGTCCTTCTCTTTTGTGTGTTCTGGGCTCCCCCTCTCGTCTCCCATGATGGCACAGTCCGCACCAGCAAAGCTCCCCCTCTCTCACTCCTTTCTGCGCCCGGGGCCAGGCCCGAGCACCCAGGGCTGGGCTGCACCGAGCGCACGCGGCCGGGGCCGAGATGTTGTAGTAATATCATCCAATGAAAACTATTACTGCTTGTGCTGCTTTTGCCAGAGAACATTTTATAATTCCATGAATTTTTTTTGTATGTCACATTCCTTAAAATAAATTACACTAGCAAGAAGAGATGAAAATAACAATAGTCAGCTGCATTGTCTTACTAACAGTTCTTCAACATTCTGTGCAAAGAATACGTGTTATAAATTAGGGTGATGGAAACAAGACCTTGCCCATCTCTCTGGTTTTCTTCAACAAAGAAATCGTACAAGTTTCAAAGTTCTGAGGACACTTAAATGTTTTCTGTTGGTGTTACATCTATCTGAATTTTTTTATTTAGACTGATATGATTCTATGATTCTATAACACAAAAATGTGTTATAGAAAAAAATATGTTGAACTTCTTACCCTTCATCAGACCTTACTATTTCATATTATGCAGTACCATGTAGTATCATAAATTAGTGTATATCAAAGGTTAGGGCAGTACTCTGCTCCTCACAATGAATTGGAGTTTTTTATGATGGGCTAGAGCCCTGATTAGCGTAAAGGAAACTTAGTAGGATACTAGCCCATGGCACAGGAGCATCTAACTCTCCAGAGTGCCTCTCAGGAGTCGGTCTGGTTTGTGTGTGTGTATGGTTTTACATTTCTTCAGGGAGGAAGAAGGTTTTTGTTTGTTATGAAAATTAGAGAAAAATGTAATCTAGGGGCAAAAGCAAACTTTTCAGTATAGTTTTGAAACTAGGAAACATGGTTATTGGTTAAATAATACTATTTTAAAAAGAAGAGCTTTCTAACATGATGATGAAACTGTATCTTGCTTAGTAATTTTGAGACAATCTTTAGTCTATGTTTCCTCTTTCAAGGTTAGACATCTAAAATTAGGTACCTACAGAACCACATTAAGCTTGGCCTGATTTTCACAGCTGGTGAACATGATCTGTGCAACCACTGTACATTTCAAGGGCTAACTGAATTTCCTAGTTAAAAAAAATGAAGCACTTAGTTGATTTTGGAGTGGCCTGCAGTGACGTGGGCAGGTGTCTATGGCAGTCCAAAAGCCAGTCTGAAACAGCTGAGCAGGGCCCTGCAGATAGCCTTGCAGAGCAGTGCTCTGCCTGCCTGTCAGCAGGCCAGCACAGGGCAAATTCTTCTGCCTTCCTGGTCTGAATAACTCAGTCATGGTTATTCCAAGAACCTCTTCACCACAACTGGTTAATATGTCCTTTAGGGATATCTGTATTGGCTTTAAACTAGCTTGGTTAAGCACTGGGATCATACGCGAAGTACTTGACAATCGAATTGTCCTTCAATTTCCCAAAAGTCTATGCATGGCTGCCTGACAGATGGTTGCCAAGTGCAACAAAACATAAGCAAACCAGCCAGGATCCACATCCTGTAATTAAAATTTCAGTGGCATCCCTGACAGTTTTTCTCTGATTTCCCTTTTACTACTTTCAAACACCTGTTCCTCTGCTTGCATGTAGGTCTTGCATTAAATATTAATCCCCTCTTACCTCTTCCCTCACCTTTTTTAACACTGGAGTGACCATAACGATTTGCAAAATGTGAAGACAGATTGAAACAGATGCAATACATGGAGGGGAGAATTCTTCTTATTCTTAAAATAGCAAAAATGGCATTAGAAGCAGAAACACAAAATAACTGATTTTGTGTCTTTTCTTCCTAAGATGGAATGAAAAGATGAATGAAAATATTTGGAAGAAGCAAAAAAGAATAATCGTGATAATTTAGAAAAATATGTTTTAAAGTACCAGTGAGGAGGAAAGATGTCAAAGGAAAACGGTAGTAAGAACAAATAATAAACTTTGAAATACCAGAGGTATAAGTAAGGTATAATTCTGTTCAGGAGAAATGCTCTTCTCTTTTGTATCCTACCAGATTCAGGAAATAAGCACATAATAAAGTTTCCAGCACACTGCCAGCTCAAACTTATGATGAGAAATTTAAACAGGGACTTTCTTATCTGGGTGTATATTTACCATGTGAAAGCAGCTATAAAACCTACCACCTTGTCCTGTGTGAGATAAGTGAAGAAGAGTTTCAGCAGTAGTCTCTTTTGTTGCAATGAATAATGAATAATTCTAGTTAGTCAATAACCATACTCTGTATTTTCAAGGCAGTTTGATCCATATGAGGCTTGAGTTGCAAGTTCAGCTGCAAGTGAGATCTCTAGTAGCTGCTGTTGCCCAGCAATAGCTTTAGTAGCAAATCACTAGAGAAGCAAGTAAAGAGTTGAGACTGAAGCAATGTGTATTGTTTTCTCTTTTATTATAGATATTCCGACCTTTGGCAAGTCATCTTTTCTTAAGTAAAAGTAACCTGATATAAGACAGTGTTATTTACTTATTTCTCAGAGGAATTGTGAAGGGAGTTCAAGTTGCATTTGAAAGGATTCACATTTTTTATTGGTGTGATCCTCCAAAGTGCCTAAGGGGGAAAAAAAAGAAAAATGTGCTCAGTTCCATGTGGTAATAGTATAGTGCTGAAACAGAGAAGGAAGTCTTCCTCAGGTGCTGAAAGGAAACGGTTTGTCCTTACATAGACTTGTAAATTTGAATATTTCAGACATGAAAAATCACAGAATCTCAGAATATTCTGCATTGGAAGGGACCTAGAAGGTTCATCAAGTCCAGCTCTTAAGTGAATGGCCAATACAGGGATCAAACCCATGACCTTGTTGTTGTTAGCACCATATGAGTCTTGCTGGTATTCCAAAAGTAGAGGCTGTGGTTTCTCTGCTACAAGTGTCACTGTGGTGGTATGCAAGTCCTAAATCAACAGTTAGTCTTCCTGGTTCTAATGTCTGAAAGCATGGATCTTTTGAGTGATGTCCTATTTGGCAGAAGCTGACTTTATCTGCATAAATGCCCAACTTTTTCAGCAATTTTGATTTAGAGGAAGATGGAGGCATCAATTTTCCTTCAGAGTGTAGCCTGGAAAACTAAGATACAGGCTGGAGAAATATTTGTCTTGCCAGAAACAATCAAAATGTTATGTTATTACTCAGTAAAGATATATCCATGATGACGTAATTATATTTCATGCAAGACTGAAACATTTAGAATTAATACATTGCTGGTAAAGTATTTAATTATTTTCTGTATAAATACTGGCAAATATTTAACTGTTTATAAAAAAATAGTTGTTTTTTTTCTCAAAAGAATGTGTATGGAAAAATAGTTACAGTATTTATTTGAGGTGCCAGACACTGTGACATCATCTACTTCAGTTCAACTTTCCTTTCCTACTACAAAAATTCTGAATTCTCTGTAGCAGTAACTTATCACAATTACTTTTATCTTTCTGCACAGTTTTATGTAATTGGAACCACAGAAAAAAATTACTACTTCCGTTCCATCTGTCTTGTGTATTTTGATGGTGCCTGGTGATAGCAATTGAAGTACTCCTTCCTCATACTCATTAACCACATTGCTGAATGTTTTAGCTCGGCCTGCTAGTTACAAATGAAAATTGTTATCAAAGAACACACCATTACTTTCCTAACAGCCCTCTAGCATGCTCACACTCGAGAAATTCTTAGGCAAAATGCTGCTCAGGTTTGTAGCCTCCAAATGGGAATATGGTAGTAGACATGGCAAGAAGTAAAGGTCTTGTGTTCTCTTTAGAATAGTAGGATTTCATTGTGTTAGTTGATATGGTGATTTGGCATAAATTTTATTTTAGCATATGACATATATATATAATCTGATTCAAGACGTGCCTTAGTAACTCTTCTGCCATCTTACCTCTTCATTGATTAATTAGAGTTCTCAAATCTCGTAATACTCTGACACACTTGTAAGCTTCCCAAGTTTATTATGTAACTTTGGTAAGACAACTAGGGAATGAACACTCATCACTGGGCTTTGTCTTATGATACAAGATGGACATTCATGAGCTGCTTAGACACAAGAAATGGAAGCAAGACTAGTGGTTCTCACGCTTAGAATTCAAACAAAACCACTTGTTTATGGAACATTAACTGTAACTCTTGGTTGCATGTAATTCATTTCTATTCTGAGAATCATTACATTTTTCTTGTCAAAACTAAGTGCATATAAAAAAAAGCCCAAGATTAAGGTGGAGGAGGCATCTTAGTGTAAGAAATTTTCTTTTTTACAGAGCCTGTCTTGATGATCTGGTGAAAACTCTTCTTAGTGATAGGTTTTGTACATATTTCTTTTAAACTGAAGCTATAACGTGAGAGAAATGGAAATTAATATATGTTAGTAAAGAGCACATACATTTTCGAGTAATCAGCTACTTCTGTCATGGTCTTACTAGTATATCTGTTTAAAACGTACAGTATATCTATAGAGATCACCCTGCAAACATGACTATTTCTTACTTTCATGATGTTGTTCTCATGACAGACATATTTTAGAAGTAAAAAATTATTTTGATATCTACAGCTATCTTGATATTTGTGGGTATAAATGGTGATGGATAAAGGCACTCAGGCTTTGCCAGATAGCTGTTGCCAGCTTCATTATCTTGCTCTAAGCTCTACAGCAACAAGCCAAAGAGAATAAGGCACCTGTATGAGGTTTAATATGCTGAAAGTAACCAGTATTCATTTTCATTTTCCATATTTTTTTGATTTGAGAAGCAGTTTACAATTTTGTTTGTAGAATTTTCCTTGCTAATTATAGTCATCCAAATCTGGCCTATGTGGCCATGTGAACACTGAAAAAAAATCTCCTTGCTTCTAGGAAGACTTTACAGGTGAAATAAAATTTTAATGTTTTGTATATTAAAGTTTATTACAACTGATACCCTCAAGATTATTAATGCATTAATTTATTTCCCATTTTAAAATAAAAATTACAGCTGCACATTATACTTTCTTAGTAAAATCTTCATATATACTAAATACATCTTAGTTTATAATGTACGGAGTTGAATCAAAAACCATTATTATTTATCTCTATGTGACAGATCTTGAGTTTTTCTTTGATCCCTTGGAAAATGCTCTCCAGCTGTGGATGTTAGATTCTTATTGTAACAAATTGAATTTATTTTTTAGGAGAGAATTACGTAAGTTTTAAAATATCATCTTCTCTGATGAAGCAGCTGTGCATCACAGCTTTCAGAGCTTCATGCTGAGAGAATAGTTACTGGTAGGTTGATCTTTTCATCATAATTCCACCTTTTAAGAGACTAAGTGCCTGCTAATTGAAATACAGCAAGCAAATACGTAAAAGAGTGAAAGGGCTTTTCAGTACATTTTCTGTTTCCTATCCTGAACCACAGTGTAGATTGCAGACTGGATTTCATACACAGCTATGGAAACACATATTTTTGTTCTTTTACTTTTCTTTTAGAGAGTTCAGGGCTATAGAGATAACCATTTTATTTTTGCTTCTTGCTGTCTAGTTATATATAACTTAATGTGAACTTTTCTGTTGATGCTGAACTTAGTAATTTTTTTCTGTAAAGAAAATGATGAAAATTATTTAAATTGCATTTTTTTGGCTACATAAGGGGGGGTTTGTGGTTTGGGTTTCTTTTGGTTTGTTTGTTTTGGTTGGTTGGTTGGTTAGTTTGGGGTTTTTTGTTCGTTTTTCTTTTGTTGCTTTTTTTTAAATTATACATAGCTTTCTGTGCATAATAAATTATCAGTATCATTTTAAGGAACTTTCATTCATGTGACTGCCTCCTACTTTTCTGACTCCAAGGAAGGCTTTCTGTATTTGAAAGAATTAGTTGTTTCTGTTTATGTGGTATCTCTTATAAAGTATTTAGAGTACATGAATACTCTAATCTGAAATAATTACACCAATTTCTTTTGCAAGAATAGACTGCACAAGTTTGACATTTAAAGAGAAGAAAATAAAATTTTATTTTTTTATTTTAAATATAGGAGAAAATTATTTCTCTATATATCACCAAGCAATAATTCTAACCACTCAAGAGATTTCAAAAAGAAAAGATGTTTAGCTGTGATTTTCTCATGCAGATAGAGTGTAATTTTGGGAGCTGGATTTTAGACATTTCCTCATGCCTAAAAAGGAAGGTGGAATGTTCCTGTACTGCATTTGACAAGGTCTCAAGTACTGGGAATTTTTCTCTTTACTTTCCTTTCTGGTCCATCTTTTCCATCACTTCATTAGATACTGGAGAAAATCAACTCCCTTCTTTCCTTATCCATGGGTAGAGGTGGGCCTTCCCTTCCACAGTCACCTTCCCTGCAGCCCTCTTAGTCTCTTGTGGAAGTCACTAAGACAGAAGTTCTCAGCTTTAGAATGCTATGTTGTTGGAGCACTTGGACAATTCAAAATTGTCTTATTGTAGATGAGCCTGATTGTTCATAGATGGACTTTTGGAGCTCAATACAAATGTCTTCTGGAGGTTACTGATCTGGAAACCACAGTTTTTTTCTTCATCAAATGCTGCTGCTGCCAGTGGGCATCTTTCAGAGATAATTAAATCACAAGAATATTTACATCTCATCTTCCCCAATTAATTGTCATGTTCTGTCTATTGAAATAATTCAAACAAGTGTAGTATTCAGAATCTATTTTGATTTCTCAGGTGTTATTAGCTACAATTTTAAATTTATTTTTTTTTAGAATTCTTCACAATATTACTTTCCAACTCCATTTTTATTTAAAAAAAAAAGACAAATTTTCTTTTAATTGTGTTATTAACTGACATATTATGTTTTAACTGACCTAACACATAGTTCCAGGGTGAACAAAAGAGACTTCAGGGCCTTGGAACAGTGGCTGAGGTATTCTGGAGCACAGGTTATTTTCTTCTCTATCCTTCCAGCTGAGGGCAGTGACATTGGGAGAAACAGATAGACCTAGTCTATTAAAACACTGTGGCTGGTGTCACAACTATTTTTGATTCTTTGACAATGGATGGCCTAAACAGCACCAGTCATCCTGGCATCAGATGAAATTCACCTGTCTCTGGGATGGCAACCCAGCTGAGGTACCTCTAAACCGATGCATGCAGGATGGGTAACGTATAGGAGAACATGAGAGCCACCATGCTGCTCAGAAACTGTGACCTAGGCATCATTGCTGAAACTTGGTGGGGTGAATGCCATGATAGGAGTGCAACTGTCAATGACTACAGCCTGTTCAGGACAGGGGAGGATGGAGAGGTGGAGAGAGTGCCCTCTACATCAAGAGGTGGATTGAGTGTGGGCCTGTGGGTGAGAATCAGAGAATAAGACAACAAAGAGAACCTTGTGGTTAGTGTCTACTACAGACCCCTGATTAAGGAGAACCTGTTGATGAAGACTTTTTGGTTCAGCTGCTGGAGACATCATGCTCACAGGCTCTTGTCCTGCTGGAGGACTTCAACCATCCTACTGGAAAAGTAGCATGGTGAGCTGTAGGCAATCCAGGAGACTTCTGAAAAGCATGGAGGATAACTTCTTGAGCCAGGCAATAGACAGCCCTACCAGAGGGGCTGTGATATTGGACCTCATGGTCAAGTGTAAGTGAGCTTGTTGGGGACATCAAGGATAGAGGCAGGCTGGGCTGCAGTGATCATGCATTGGCAGAGTATGCAGTCCTGAGGGATATGGGTAAGGAGAAGTGTGAAGTTAGGACTATGTACTTTAGGAAAGCAAAATTCCAGCTCTTCAAGTAGACAGTCAGCAGGATCCCCTGGGAAAATGCCCTCAAGGACAAGGAAGTGGAAGACAGGACATCCTCCATAAAGTGCAAAGGCTTGCAATTCCCAGAAGCAAGAAATTAGGCAAGAAAGGCAAGAGACTGTCATGGCTGAGCAGGGACCTGCTAGTCAAACAAAAGGCAAGAAGGAAAAGTGGAAGCAGGGACAAGTATCCTGGGAAGAGTATAGGGTTATGTAAAGTATTTGTTGTGCAGGGTTGAGGTCAGGAAGGCCAAAATGAAGCCGGAGTTGAACTGGGCAGTGTATCTAAGAGTAACAGGAAGGGCTTCTACAGATCTGTCAGCCAGAAAAGGGAGGTCAAAGAAGGTGTACTCTGCCCAATAAACAAGGCTAGTGAACTGGTAACTACAGATGAGGACAAGGCTGAGGTACTCCAAAATTTTTTGACTCAGTCTTCAATGGCAACCTCTCTTCCCATACCTCTCAAGTGGATGGACAGCAGGATGGGGACTGGGAAAGGCTGAATCATGTTCATTGGCCACCTGAGGAACCCAAATATACATAAATCTATGGGGCATCATGAGATGCATGATAGAACTGGGATTGTTCAGTCTGGAGAAGAGAAAGCTCCACGGTTGACCTTATGCGGCCTTTCAGTACCCAAAGGGGCCTATAAGAGAGTTCAGAGGGAGTGGTAAGAGTAGTAATACTTTTGGTAAGAGAAGCACTGGATGCCCCATCCCTGGAGGTGTTGAACAACCTGATGTAATGGAAGGTTCCCTGTCCATGGCAATGGGGTTGGAACTAGCTGAACCTTTAAGACTCCTTCCAATCCAAACAATCATATGGTTCTATGATATTGTCACTTCCTAACCCTCATTCATTCAGTTGTGATAAGTGAATAGAATTGAGGACTCAGACATAATGATGTATTTTGAAAATGAGCACTAATTATAAAAATCTTAACTGAAAGCAAGATTATACAGCTTACTGCATGATGCATAGGCTTTGTACTCCTGTTGAAAGAACAATTAAAGTTACACACCACCTTCCCTTGTCACCACAAGTGAGAATGGTAACTGTCTTCCATGGCCCCAGGGGAGAAGGGAATAGGGACACGACACTGCACAGAGGGTTCTGACACGGTAGAAGGTCAGGGTGCAGTGGCTGGTTTATTGAGGGGAACAAGGACTTATATAGAGTTTGAATGAGGGGAGGTCTACTAACTGGGGCAGAGCATGGGATTGACATCTCAGGAGAACATGGGATTGGGGAATGAGGGAAAGATGCGAGGAGCTTGGGAGTATCTAGGGGAAGGGGACCAGTGGGAGCTCACTCCACACTGCAGCACTCATCGGCCGATCAGTGAGAGATGAGCGAGAAAGCAGGGGAGGACAAGGGAGTAAACAACTTTTGGTGGGAAAATGTGAGGGCAAGTCCAGACAAGCCCTGAACAATACAAACCAAGGGGATTAATACAGGAATATATGTGGGGGTACATTAAACGTGGTATAAAACTGGGGAATAACATGAAAGTCAGTGAATTATTAGCTCCTTCAGGCTCCGTATAAGTCTCTCCAGGCTTTGAATCTCTCCCAATCACTTTGATGATCCTCCTCAACTATTTTCTAAGCTGCAGGTTACACCTGAACAGACTGGTAAATTCCTCATTGCCAGTTATGTTTCCTGTTTTGAATGCTGTGTTTTGAATTACAGTAATAGCCCTTACTTTAAAATTAATGTATAAACTTCAGATATTTTTCAAAACCCAAAATCATATTACATATTTGTTTCTGTCTTTTTTTTTTCCTTAATGTCACGGAATACATTTTTTCATTTCTAAATGTACCAGATACAGCTGGTTCATTTTGCACTTAGTTTGAAGTTAAGTTCTGGAAGAATAGCTCGTCTGAGTTTTCACATATGCCTTTTTATATTAATTAGTTTTGGTCTGTGATGATGTTGTTAATGTTGTCTCTCCCTTGCTACATAAGCTCTTTGGACAGAAACCTGACTCTCTTGGAGCAGTTGCAAGATTCTTGCTGGACCTGCAAATAATTTTACATTTATAAGGACTGATACAAATTCAGTTACTGAATCCATACAATTGCCACAGAGCAGTTGTTAGAAATGCTTATCACTGCTTGCCATTGTACCAAATGGCTACTGTAAACAAAGAGGAATTTCCTTTTCTTTATCCTTGACATTGATACACTTATGTATTTTTAGGTCACTTTCCAGAAATGTAGCATTCAACAATTCTTCATCAGAATTAACTGGCACCTCAGTGTCCCATGAGAAAAGCAATAGTTCTTATGTTAATAAATGAAGGTGTCTGGGAGTAGTCCTGGGTACCGAAACCAATCCACATGGCATGGCATATGTTTGTGCAGTCTGACTGCATGCAGTCCCCATTTTCAGAACAGTCATTGAACCATTCTATCTGCTTGGGAATTGTTCAGAGAGTGATAATTAGAACAGGCTAAATTTCTGCCAAGAAATGGTCTAATAACTTAACTAGGAGAGGCAGTTGAATTATAGTGTCTAGGAAGTAGCATTGACATGATGAAGAGAAAAATTAGATATTTAAGTTGGACATATGGTCAAAGTGCCTCTTCCTAACTTTGAAAGTTACAGACTAAAATTCTGCCTTAGTTAAAATATTCTACAAATCTTGATATTTTTTCCAGAGGCTTTTCCTTTCCCAATCTATATATTCTTTTCTTTTCTTTCGTTTGATTTTTCTAAAGCATGAAAATGAAATTTAAATTTCAACAACATTACTAGTATTTTGCATTTAATATTTATTTATGTTTTTCCAAAAGTAAAGCTTACTCAGCCTTTAGAATGGTTATAGGTAGGTCTCTCTGTCTACAGAACCTACAAAGGTATTCTTAAAGACACCTGGAAGAATATAAGGTTAGCTTGGTTTTAGTCTGTGGGTCTCAGGGTGCTATAGGTCAGCTTTTTATTGGTCAGTCTGGAATGTGTGAAGCTCAGTTTCTGCAGAGATGTTACTTTGGATGCAATTAAAAAACTGCAGTAGTTGCAGAAGGTATGTGTGGGCTTTCCAGAAAAAATATCCTTCAGTCTTTGGCTTTAGCTGCAGCATTTTCTGTCAGATCCTGAGAATTTAATTGACATATGAAAGCATTATGATTCTCATTAAAGGCAAAATATCAGGGTTTTTTTTAAATTGGCTTGTGTTACCACTACAGGAATTTGTCTGCACTTCAGGGTGTTATAATCATGTTATACTAATTCATAATGACTGTTGTTAAAATATTTACTTTTATAGGTTGTACATTACTTTTTCAAAATTACAGCTCTCACAGAATTTTTTACAGCATTATGATATAGATATTTTAAGTAGTATATTTAATACCACATTGTACAGAAATTCAGAAAGAGTAGATATGTTTATAAAAGACTATATTTTATTAAAATGTCTCATTTTAAAAAACATTCGTCATGACAGTAAGAACAATTATACACATCTTTGATGCTGCTGCAATGGATCATTTAACAAATAGTTTGTTAAGTAAGAGCAAAATGTTTTCTGTTACTCTGGATTCCTTGTGAAGAGTTTATCTCTTTTTTTTCTGGTTTTGTTTTTTTTTCCCCCTCAAATTCATTTATTCAAAATTATCCACTGGATTGTCCTTAGTTTTAGCTGGAAATTATCAGTTCACAATGACTACTTGAAATTAGAATTTTCCTCATTCCTGCTGAAGACAAAGTCACATGAGATGCTTATCAGGTGGGTGAACATGATGGCCTATTTGTGCTAAGAAAAACCTCAGGAGTCAGCAGAGCACATTCAACTGTCACACAGTTGTAATATGGTATGAAATACAATATAAATATCCAACAGCTTTTAGCCCTCTAATATAGTCAGCTAAAGCACTTAGACTTCATCAAGGCTAAAGCCTAACTTAATGCAGCCAAATGTGCAGCAGCTGTTATCTTTGGGTTTCAGAAATCAGGTGCTTTAGGAGGAGGATCAGCCCGCCACCAAAACCACTTTATGCTACAAACATAGAGTTAATTTTCTGTAGATGTTCTTGAGCATTTCCTTGCAGTATACTAATCTGTGAACATGAGTATTCTCACTATATAAGAGATTTGTGAGCAAAGATTGAAAGAATACAATTTGTGGAAGAGGTTTCACCTGTAGAAGATAACATATTAGAAATACTTATTTTTGTAATCTTTTCTAGTTCTGTAAATCTAAGAAAGCATATTTTTTTTCTTTATGCTTTGGAGGCAGATGAGGGGTAACCCTGGTTTAGTAGTGGTTTAGTAACTAAACCCCTGTTTTAGTAACATTTAATAAAAATAGTTTTTTGTTTGTTTCTGATTTTATACTGTGTTGCTGAGATTATCTTTCTGTAATTTTTATGATGAGAAAAGAAGAACCCTTGAACAGGTAGAAATTCTGGCAGATGATTTTTCATGTCTTTTTTTTCAAAACTAATGACAAGATTTCACTCCTCTTTCAGATTAACAAGCGCAGTATTTTATCTTACATTTCAGAAGAGTTAGTGTGGCTTTATAGTTTTGTGATTATTTTATTGTTTGTTTTACTTTTCAGCTCTGAGTCACATAAACTTTAATCTCCTCTGGTTTAAAACTCCCATTAATTTCCTTTAACACTTTCCTATTTAAAAGATCCTTGTGGGATGCTTTGCTACACCTTTGTTTTGCGCATCTCTCCATTATTTTATGAAAATATTGTTTGATCATATATTAAAATAAATAATTATTTAAGGTTTTTTGATGCACTTATTTCTCTCATGATACAGAAGTAATCTGCTCAGGCAGAGAAAGGTCAAATTAGCTATGCCTACATTTATTCAGCGATTAAGTTTGAACTATTGTCAAAGCACTATATATCCAGGAAGTAAATTCTAATAGGATTATAATCTTAAATGTTATTTTGACCTTTTATAAACAAAAAGGCCTACACAATTTCATTTTCTACCCTAATAAATTAAAAGCATCAAAACTGTTCTCTGGCACTGAGATCAGCACATATGGCACTGTCTACTTCACTATTATCGAACTGGACTTACCTTCCTAAACAGGGTGACCATAGTAAAACTGGCTTATTTTATCTCCCAAACATGTTCATAAGGACAGAGAAACAGGATGACCATAGTAAAACTGGCTTATTTTATCTCCCAAACATGTTCATAAGGACAGAGAAACAGGATGACCACAGTAAAACTGGCTTATTTTATCTCCCAAACAGTGTTCATAAGGACAGAGATATGGGAGATGCAGTTTTCCTGCAACCAACACTGGAGGATTGTTCTAAACAATTGAACAGTGTAGGTAGTTGAGTTTCAGTGCCTCTGCCTGAGAACTCACAAAATTATTAGTTGCAGTCAAGGGGTCTGAGAGAGATGTCTGTGCTGGTTTTCGTTGGGGTAGAGTTAATTTTCTTCACAGTGGCTAACACTGTGTGCTGAACACAGAGTGGATAATAACAGATGTTTTTGTTATTGCTGAGCAGGGTTTACACAGAGCCAAGGCCTTTTCTGCTTTTCATACTGCCATGCTGCCAAGGAGCCTGGGGGTGCATGGGAGGTTGGGAGGAGACACAGCCAGACTAGCTGACCCCAACGGACCAAAGGATATTCCAGACCAAATGTCATCATGCCCAGGGTATAAAATGGGGGGAACAAAGAAGAAGGAGAGATGTTTGGAGTGGCATTTGTCTTCCCAGGTTACTGTTACACATGATGGGGCCCTGCTCTCCTGGGGGTGTCTGAACACTTGCTAGCCCATGGGAAGCAGTGGATTAATTCCTTGTTCTACTTTGCTTGAATGTACGGCTTTTGCTTTCCCTATTAAACTGTCTTTGTCTCAAACTACGAGTTTCTAGCTTTTGCCTTTCCAATTATTTCTCTGATCCCACGGGTGGGAGAGTGAGCATGCAGCTGTGTGGGGCTTGGTTGCCGGCTGGGAATAAACTATGACACCATCCAAAACTGCTTTCAATGGGGTGTTGACCAGTTAGGTTTTCTCCAGGAATACTGCCCAGAAGCCTGAAGTTGTAGGAATGTCTAAGAGCCCTGTTGGACACAGCAGTTCAACAGCAAAAAACCTTCTTGGGATCCACAAATAGGACATTCTTCCCTCATTCTTTAAAGGCCTGCTCTGTTGTCAAACACAAAGTTTGCATTACATGAACAGGAGAAGGTTTCACAAAGTGAAACAGTAGTAGCCACTTTTGCCCAGGATAAAGTAGAAAAAAGTACTGAATGTGTATGTCTTTTTTATAAAGCAACTTGAAGGTAAGAGCATTACACGCAAGACTGGAGATTAATCCAGTCTTTCTGTCTCTCTCTGAACAGGTTTAAGTATTTTTTGCTCCAGGTAAGCAAATGTCTTACAACTGCTCAAGTGATTGAATAGATAACACTTAGTCAGAATCTGTGAAACAAGATAAAATTTTTTGGACCAGACAGAAAGAAATGAAAGATGGATTGGTGATTCACTGGCATAAGGAAAATTGGCATCTAGCATCTTCCCCAAAGACTTTTTTGTTGTGTAGTTGTAATGCACTGTAAAACACAGAATCTTGGAGCAGTGGCTTTGAGTAATTTTGTGCTTCTCAGTTCCATCACTGTCTCCGGTAGCTTTGTGGTTAGGACAGTCAAATGAGGAAAAAGAAAGGTAGCTTTGATTTGCTTTAGGCAAGGTAGTGATTTAAACTTGATTCTTCTGCTTCTGGTGAAATGTTCCAACACCTTGAGCAAGAAAGGGAAATAGGAAGAAACAGTGACCGTTCTGTTTGCAAGGAAAACCTGGACCTTGCTGTGTTTTTGAAAGAGTTTTGGCACGATTCTGCAGAAAAAGGTCAAAGCTAATCCCAGCTGGAAGGAGGTATGTCTGTTTGACCTAACATTGTTAATCTCCGTCCTGAAAATCCTGTCTTCAGCAATGCTTTTTGTTAATTGAATTGCACGTTTGAGATGCCCATTTCTTTAAGAACAAAGAAGTTTCATCAGTAGATGCCATTTGGTTTTAACTATTAGAATTGCAAAAAGCATGTAGACTTCCAAAAACAAGGTTTCCTGTAAAAGATGAAGTTCATAAGTATTTATTGCTAGCTGCTTATATTACTCCAAAAATTAATAGGGAAAGCAAGATTTTGAGATTTTGAGAACTGGCAGTGTAACAACATGTCTCTAGAACAGTCTTTTTCTGTTATTTTGGAGCTGAAGTACTCGTCAGTCATTATTGGTCTTTTCAGCATCTCTCTGTCTATTCAGTTGATCACAACAGACAAGCTTTCAAAAAGAATGTGAGATAGTCATGCCTCATTTGCTGTCAATGTCTAAAAATTTATGCAAGAGCACCATGAGTACTTTGCTATACCAATATTAATTCCAATCCCTTTTGAAGGCTGAAGACGCTTCAACTGAAAAATTTCCACTTCAATCATTGTCCAAAGTTTATTAAAGTAATCAATAAATCCATGAAACTCATTATCCACTGTTTGAACTGACAAATTTTTAGTTGATTAAAAAAAAATCTGTGTATCCTGAGAGACATTTTTGTTTTTTAAATGTACCTCTGCTTTGAAAAAGAACTTTAATTGTCATTTTCTGTCTCATTTTTTTAATAAAGTTGAAGCATAAAATTGTGGATATTATGCACATTGTGCAATATCATGCAAATGTCTTAATTTCTTTGTCTTGGACTAAGTTTTTAAAGACCTAGATTGTGCCTTTTCCCTTTAAGAGGTCATAATGATGCAGTCTATCTGAGAAACAAGGTCTACTGATGTCTGTTACCAGATACGTTATCCTTAGTTTTTAACTGAAGAGAATAAGGGTGAATCATATTCAGCAGTACTAAAATATTCAGTAGTGAATGAGAGTATGTCGATATGTTTTGTAATCTGCCTAGACTTGGCATTTAATAGGCACACCTACCCTATGAGCTTCACACAAGGTACATGCCTGGATATAACTAAATAAACAGCTTGTTTAATGCCATCGAAGCATAGTTTGATGCATTGAAGCAATGAAAATGCCACCAAGTTAATAAAAAGTGCAAATGAAGACATAGTATGAGAAAGGCAGAGAAGGGAAGCAGTGAGGAGGAAGAACAACTACCACGGCTCATCTGCTGGAGACCTCTCAGAGCCACTCCACTGTGCACATCACCCTCTCACCTTGCCCTTCATCTGCCTGCACACAATGTGCCTCCCTTCCTGTTAGAAGGGAGATGAACAGGTACAGGTACAGAAGGAAGAGGTAGAGTGTCACACCAGGATTGTGATGCTTTGACATATTATGGTGGCTTGCAGAGCAAGTGAAGTTTGTGTTGGTTGAGGGAGAAATTGATGCAGTTTTAATTCATTAGTTTTCATAGTGTTGTGGCAAGTATAATATTTGTGTGTAATATTAACTGTTTTCAGTGAGATATTCCTTATTACTAGATGATTGTATTTTACTTCTTGTCTACTCTCCAAGTAAATCACACAGGTTATGCTAAGTTGCTTAAACTATCCAAATGTAAACCAGAAGAAGATGAATAAGAAAGTAATTGCAAGCACAGAGGGATCAATTCACTTTCTTAACCATCACTAGTTGAGAAGTTTAGTTAGTATATGCAGGTACTATACAGTAGGTATATTCAGTCTTCAGTGCAAAATCGGAATAGCATGCATGACATTGTAAATAATGCCCAAGGCCATGTTCAATAATGATGAAGTAATAATTGTTCCAATTTATGTTCTAATTCCTACCTTATAAATGCTTGATGTCCAAGTCAAAAATCTTCCTTCAGTATGTACGTAGGATTCGTCAAACAATACACAGAGAGGCATGGGAAGAGGCCTGCTATATCAGGCATGGATTCTGCCTGGAGCACAGCACTCCAGCTTTTCTGGGCTTGTCCAAAGTTCTGCGCAGTTACTTTCAGAGATCACATATATTCAAATAGAATTTAAAACTTCAGTAGCTTATCCCACCTGTCAGCTCAGCTCCTCTGCTCTTTTGCTTCCTGCGACAATGCTAGGTCTTGATATTATGTGCTGCCACACCTCAATTTTCTGGTTTACCCGTCTCTTCTAATCTACTCCATTTAACCTCTGTCTCTATAACAGTGTCAAAACCCACCTTTTCCCACTCAGTACAATAGGACACTTTAGTAGTGATACAATGAATCCTTTCTTGTTTGTCTGTTGCCTTAGGCCTCTGTGAAGTTCCTGAGCATGACGTTCTCTTCTGCCTCTTCAGCCAAATAGATGCTTGGGCTACCTTGTGTGTTTCATGGCACAGTGAAGTAAAATAGATGATAGACTGAAAATTGCATCCTGGGTATATCTGTATCTGTAGCCTTGGTATCTTATGCATGAATTTGAAACTTCCCTTATGAATATAAAACTACTATACCACAGAAACAGTGTATTTACATATTTATTTAATTTAGAGCTGGATTTGAAGGAGTAGATCCTTCTAAAAATAGGCACACGATTTCAGAACAAAGCACTGTTTTGTCGTTGCCTGCTGGGAATCCTGATCTCACCACTCATTCTCATGTCTCATCAAATAAGCATCTTTTATTTGTTGTCTCTGTGCTGTTGTGTTAGGACTATTCAACTAAATCATGGCCTGCCAAACAAGCACTGGTTATGTGGTATTGTACAGCACTGTATCATCTATTTAGCAGAATATATGTATGCCATGACTGTGCTAACTGAGATTTGTGTGACAAAACTTCTCTAACAGCGGAAATAAGGGAGATGTCAAAGGCAATGAAATCCACTGAATACATGAGGAACTACCTGCACATTAAAGCACAAAGCATATAGGCATTGTATTGGCAAATTTTATTGCAAGACTTTCATATGGCTTGATTAAAAATGGAATGTTAATGTGAAGATTTCTATTTGTTTTCAGTGTTACTTACTATTTACTTTGCATCATATAGGGAGAAACATAAAGCCTTTAATGAAAACAAAAATTCAGACCTTCACAGTAGAATGGTCAAATCCTAAGTCGTATCCAGAACAGTGTTACATAGAAAAGCTTGGGAAAAGATGATGTTAACTATCAGAGGAAAAAAAAAAAAAAGAAGAATAAAAAATCCCAACAGAGATTACATGTCTAAAGTCTATGCCCTCTACTGTAGCAGCCCAAGGTAGTCACTACCACAAGAGATACACACAAGAGAGTGAGTAAAAGAGTGGGTAGGAAAAGGATTACTGAGAAATGTCAATTTATAAACCTGCAGCCTCAAAAGCAAACAAGAAGGTGAGCACATTGATTGGAGTGGGAACTCCCTGTCTGTGTAGTCAGACACAATTCAGCCCAGGATGAGGCTGTTGCAGTTCAGCTCATGAGCTTGTTCACTCTGACAACCAAATGTCCCTGCTTCTATGGACAGAGAGTTGGGTTGTATAAGTGAGGTAAATTTGTCTCTTTGGATGGCTGAACAACCCTTCATCAACCCCATAAGGTCTTCATGATACTCCTTGAGTATAAAAATTTGATGGACAGACGAGAGACCATGGAATAGGAAGAATACTTTTGTTAAATTAATTTTGTTCTACAAAAACACTAGGAAACTGATGATCCTACCACTTTACTACTTTTAGTAGTTCTGCAGTTGTGTGGTGGAAATATAATGACAAAAATGTATAAAATCATAAATTTAAGTCCTTCAATTATCTAACATTTTTAAGCTAAAATTTATATTTCAAATTATTTAACAACTGTATTTCTCTAAAGTGCAGGGAAATTTCACAAAACTTTTTATTGTCTAGAGATAAATTGTTGTCTGTCTGTTTAAATTTGACAAGAAAGTAGTCAAAAGCTTTAAAAAAAAATTATAATTTCCTTTGAGGGCATTCCACATCTCTTAGGCAGAGGAGTACCTTATAGTTCCCATTTACAGTAGTGATTTATTCTAAGGAGAGGTCTGGACTATTTGTGCCTTGCTGGATCACATATACTTAGCCTAGGCTCTGTTTTGGTCAATAAGAAAATGTTGTTTTGACAGTAGGATTTGTATTCTGTTTATCGCAACTTTGGTATGCACAATTTACATTTGTAGATAGACATAAACAAGAACAAGTGTAGGGAAATAATAGTTTCAAAAAATCTGTTAAAATTTAACTGCTTCAAATGGAGTCTAAATTTTGAGTCTGACTTCAACAAGGGAGGCACCTTGACTTCTGTCAAGGAAGACAGATGGTAGTTCTTCACAGAGCACTGAAAATCTAGCTCTTTTGGCTTATTGACTTGAATGCAGCTTTTGCATGTTCAGTTTAAGCTGGTATTTTAACAATGCACATTTCTAAATTGCTGGTGGTGGGATATCGATGAGCACATACTTGCACTGCTTAACTCCATGACTATTCGTGGTCAGCAAGAATTTATCTGTTGAAACTTTGTGTCATCCTGGGTTCTTGGTCTTCAAGAACATCAGGAGTACTTTTATTCTGTGAGAAAACAGAAGTGAGATTTAACACCCTATGGTGACCGCAGAGTATCGGGACTCATATTTGAGTGCTGCAGAGTGGTGAGACGTGTGTTTTAGCCCGCGATGCTGTAAACAGTCACCTGTGCAAGGGCAAAGGGGAAAGTGGGATCGGCATCTCCCGGCTGCCGGGTCGGGGTCGCCCTGCTTTGTCCCGGCCGGCGTTCCGCGGGCCTCTCCAGCACTTCCAGGCACCTATCCAGGCCGAGAGCCGCCACCTGCGTTCCGCTTCCCGCCTCCCGGCCGCGCCCGGCCCCGCGGGGCGCCGGGGCGGAGCAGGACCTGTCCCGCCCCAGTGGGCCGCAGGTCGGGTCGCCGCCTTCGCCCGTCCCGACCTGTGCAGTGCCGGTCGCGGTCGGAGAATCCGTGCCCCCGGCGCCGGCCGATGGATCCCGAGGCGGCGGCGGACGAACTGTCCCGCTTGCGCTCGCTGTTCCTGGCGTGCGACGCCAACGGCTCGGGCCGCATCGAGCGGGAGGACTTCGCGGCACTGTGCGCCGAGCTGCGGGTGCGGCCGGCCGAGGCCGAGGCCATCTTCCAGCGCCTCGACAGCGACCGCGACGGGGCCATCACCTTCCCGGAGTTCGCCCGTGGCTTCCGCGGCGCCACGCGGCGGCAGCCCGGCGGCGGCGAGCCTGCGGGCGAGGAGGGCGAGGGGGAGGAGACGGCCGCGTGGGTCGCCGCGGGGCTGGAACAGCCCTGGAAGGACTTCGAGGTGCGGCTCGGAGAAGAGGCGAGGTACATCCCCAGGTAAGGTCCAGACCCGCCCGATCCGTGCCACTCCCGATCCCGGCGGGGGGCGCGGGTCCGCGTTCCCGCGGCTGGCGGGGCTGAGGCTGGCGGCGGCACAGCGGCCCCACGGGACAGAAACGGCCCTCCTGGCGGAGCCTGCTGCCGGTGCTGATGCAATCCCAGCTGGGAAATGGCCTTGTAGCGTGACCCTGCGCCCCTGCGCCTGCAGGTGTGTAGAGCCGTCCTCACATCTGCTTCCCGGCCTCGGTGGTTTTCAGCGCTGTTTTTCCACCATGCATCTTCTCGCTTGCTTACTCTCCGCTGCGCTGCCAGCTGCCCACGTGGGAAACTCCGGCCGGTGGAACGTACGGGATGCCAAGTTCTGCCGGCTCCGGAGGAACATTCTCCCCGCGCTATTCCCCGACCAGCCCCAGCACCTTTCTTGCAGCCCTGTCAGCCTTTTCCTGGTAAATGCTGGCCAACAACAACTTTGCCTTGGGGTTAACGGTGTTGATACGTACTGCTCTAGGTGTGAGGAGCTCACTGAAGTTCGTGAGCACCTTTGCCATAGGTGGCAGGGAAATAAAGATAATTGATGGTAACTTGGTTTGAGATTAAACCCGGTTACCACGAGTATGTCATTACCAGGCTGGTTCCTATCTACAGAGGCACGTTTTGGTGACTTGCAGTAATCTACCTGAAACCTGAGGTGCTCAAAATTGATGTGAAAATGTTGGCCATGAGAAGTATAGAGTGATTCTTCTTCATTTTAAAATTATAATTTTTGATGGAAAACAATCTGCTTTTAAGGACTTGGCAACTAGTTAAAAACCCGCATGTATATGAATATATTTATGTATGGATATTGCTCCTTAAATTCTTACTTATCCTAATAATTTAGTTCTAACCACATTTAAAAATGTGTTTGGATTATGAGATAAAAGGTTTCTTCTGAGAAATTTTCAGTTACAGAACCTGCTACTCATGTGCACAACTGGAATAAATAGTTTTCTTTTTGGACTAGCCCTGGTTAGATTTATTGGTCTACCCCATTTCAGACAGATCAGTAACTTACGTAGGTCTCTCTTATCTTGTTCATAATGCCCTCCTTTCTACACACTTGATTTCTACAGAAGGAGAACAAGAACAAAAGGCTGTTTGAAAGTTTGCAGAAACAGTTAATAACTTAACCTAAAGTCGGGCAGAAACTCAATAGGAGGTGAAAAAAAATGTGACTCATGGACAGTGGTAACTTGTGAAAGCATCAGTTTAATTTTGGTAATAGTCTATGTCAGGATCTTGGTTACCATGTGTTGCAGCAGCAGTTTGAGTATGATCTAGCTGATTGTCTAAAAGGATAGTAGGAGAGAAAGGTAATAGGTTTTGTTGGCTCCACTGTGTGGATGAATCCTGTACTTATGCTAAATTCATTATGACTCATTTAATGTAATTTATGTTATAATTCTTTTACAAGAAAACTGCAATTAGCTAAATTTTGATAGTTAAATACTATCAGGTTGGCTGTAATTTGATGTAAATGTTTCCTATTCGTGTTCAGCTTTATAAATACTTTTGAACATCCTTCATAGTTGGCTGTATTGATTAGGTGTGTGCCAGCATTAGCTGAAGAACAGTGTGCCCTTTGTTTTCTTGTTATTTCTCCTTCCTCTTCTGAATTGCAAGAAGCAGGTTTGTGTTACAGCTCAGCTTATTTCCATTGGCAGGCCGCACCTTTTTTGTTGAAACATACGTATAAGGGGTTTTTTCATGCGAGTAGCCCCACTAAAATCATTAGGACCACTTATGTGAGTAATGAATATATTGAAATTATTTGAGGAGTCTTAAGCAACAGAATATAATAAAATCATGTGAAGTACAAGCTGGAATTCCAAAAAGTTATTTATCTTTTAATTTAAATTATTTCATTTATTTTAATTGTTTGTTACTTAAGGGTTTTTTTTATTTTATTTTTTTTATTGAAAACTAGACCTAGCTCAGAACATAACTGCATCTTCTGTGCTATAAGACAGTTGGTGTTCTTACTTTGTGCTTTATTACTTTTCATATGTTTGTTGTAACACTGGTGGTGAAAACTGTGAGGAAAGTAATTACAAAGAAGAAAGTGCTTAAACCCAGATGAGTGCAGTTAGTTGTCCATAAATTTTTTATCTCAATTATGTGGTTTTTATCGTGATCATTTTGGGTTTCAGTCTCTCAAAATGCTCTGCCTTCTGGCCCCAGACCAGCAAAACACTGGCACATGTGCTTTGATGCTGTTACGGTTTATATAAAGAGAAACTAGGCATAGTAGATGGAAATAGTGAGATAAAACCAGGATTGATGTTAGGAGAAAATCACACAGTAAACACTTGTGGTCTTTGTCACTCTTCAGCTTGATTGAATACCCATGGAAATCAAGGGGAAATTTTTCAGTGATACAAAAGGTTCTGTCAGTGTTTCAGCAACTGGTTCAGCCTCACTTTCTGCTACTGAACTTTCAAAAACCGTAAATAAGCCTCCATAATGAGGTGTGAAACCCAGTAACAGATCCAGTCTTCAGCGGAGTAGCAGACATTTGATGCAACTTTATTTACTGCCAGGTACTTACTGCCTTGTGCCAGGTACTAAAATAAGCATACATTACAGTAAGCGTATTTTGAATTTAATTACTTTTTTTAAAACTTAGTTTTGTTATGGGATGGATTATACCTCTGCAGTTTGGTGTATCAGTTACACAGTTCTGTTAGATTATACTTTAAAACATTCAAGTCTGTGCTGGAGTTGTGATTATATTGGTTTTATGTGGCTATATTGGAAGAGTAATGTTAAAGAGCTTCTTTTCAGCCTTGCTCCTTTCCTCCCCATCTGAATAGATTTTTTGGACGAAATTCAGTTAGATTTCTTGGTAAGGTGGTTACTGTGAGTCAAAATATTGTTTGCCTTAGTCTTTACCTGTGCTTGGTGGGAAATTGGGCCACTAGGACAAAAAAAGTACAGAGTCTTTCCAGGCTGTTGACCTAATATGTGAAGTCAGATTTTAGTGGAATTGCACTTACATTGTTTTTTTAGGGTTTTTTTTTGGCATTCATTTCATTTAAAAATGCGGCTAGCTTTCTGTATGGTTACATTTAATCTGGAATAATGAATAATTAAACATAAAAGAATGCAATGCCTTTGGCTTATATGTATATGTGGTGAATTGCCACTGGAGATCTGTTTTATTGAGAACTCAGCCATATTCATTAGTTTATTCCTTTAAGAAGTATTTACAATGGTACAGGAATACACCAAAAAAGTTCAGAAGTGTACCTATTTGGTGTTCCAGGCAGTGAGTGCTCCACTGCACTGCCCGTACTGGAGGGGTTTAGCCCTTGACCATGTTACTGGGTGTTGCATTCTTTTTTGTGGCCAATCTCAGATCTGATTGAATTTCAGTAGTAAGACTGTAAGGTTCCCTCCATGCTTCTAATAGACGTGCTCCTGTAAGCATGTGGGAAAGTCTCCTGATGGCTATCCTTTTCCATTCCTCATCTTGAGGAAAGAATGATCCAACATCCACTGACACTTCCAAGATAAAACCTGTACTAATGAATGCTATGACACTTATTTCTGTCTATAAATTACAGGCAAAAATCTTCTGGAAAACAGATTTTTAAATTTAGTGTCAGAGACCTTCAATCAGAAAGAATGAAGATTTGAGACTGTCAGTAAAGGCTTTAAACCTTCTAGGGCAATTTTTGTGAGATATTTGGCAAATTGGGTAACTTTATTGGAAAATGAACTAAATTAATTTGAGCATGAGGGGGTGGATGAATCTGGAGCAGAAAGTTTTTATCCCGGTCTTGAGTTAAAGTCTACTTCTGAGAGTCCTCATACTTCATTACTTTGCTTTTTAGTCTTGGGGTCTGTTTTATTTGTATGTCTTGTAATTTTGGCCAAGCTGACTGTTCATCAGGCTCTGATTTCAGTGCTGCCAGACTGTGAGATTTTATGCATCATACAGTTCCAATGTACTTAATGTGATTATGATAACAGTATGCACCAGAGTCATGTCATCTGAAGCTGTATAGAAAATGTGGATCTGGGGGATGTGATAAAGTGAGAAAAGCATGCTCTTCTTAACATGAGCTGCTTAAAGTGTGAAGACAGGTGATGCTCATGGAATATACTTATGTACTTGAGCAGAGAAGAGGAGCTCTGCTGCATAAAAAACCCATCCAAAACGTGTCATGCTCTTGCTGTCACGAGCCAGGATGTATTTTTGCCAAAGTCAATGTAAAGTGCAGTATTAACTCTTGTCAGCAATTAGTGTTTACTTCCATGAGATGATGATATCAGAACTGGAGGGGTTTCCTTGGAAATTGAAGCATGTTCCCTGGAGAGAGGATAAAGGCAAATTCAGAGGAAAAACAAATGTTGGGTCCTCCCTTGTCACAGAGTGGGTTTCTGCTGTAAGAATGTTGTCCTGTCTTTTAGTATGTCTCGCGATAGGGGTTTGAAAGATATACTCTCCTGAAAATGTGATGGAAGCCTTTCTGTGAGCCAGAAGACTTTCTGAGCTAGCTGAAGTTTTACTGCTCTTCTGCTTTTTGCTATAATCAGAACAGCAACTGTGCTAACTAACTTAAGCACTGTAGCATTCATTTTCCTGGTATTTTAATGTCATACGACCATTTACCATAACAGTGTTGTTTGAGACATTCTTTTCCCCAGACTTCATCCTTCACTGCCTGTCCCACAGCCTTTTCCACTCCTGCTCCACTGGCTCTAAATGACTCCTCTGTTTTCAGAAGGGAACATCATTTGTGCCTTGGAAACGTTAAAAATCCTTTCTCTGGGAATCAGACCTTGGCTGAGCTCTCTCATCTGGGGGTTGCAGATTTGTTTATCTTTTTTAATGCAGCCTGTATCTGAAGGGGCAGATACAGAAAAAGAGAAGGCAGTACTAAAAAAACCCGTAGCATTTCAAGTTGACAAATACCTAGAATTTTACACTATGTTAAAATTTTGTGTAATCTGTTTTTCCTCAAGGCATTCAATCTAGATGTTAGGTACTCAGCTGTGACAAAATCAGATCCTATCCATTCTGTAACAGATATGGTTGTTCTTTTCTGGTTGCTGATGCAGAGTGGCATATGCAATGTGTCTGCTTTTTAGAAAAAGGTACTTCTCTATCTCTTGGTGGCACACACAGGTGATTGGTCTCCAGAGTGAGGACAATCATCAGGTGCATAATACTTGATCTTTCTTTTCCACCGAACACCCAGCTCAGACATTCCTTGCTCAGACCACCTTATACTGCACCTCTTCATGTCCATACCACAACAGAGCTGCTACAAGTGATAAGAGAAATTTTACAAGCTGACCTCCACTAGGAAGAGGTCATTAGAATAGTGTTCTAAAACCAAATACTACCCTTAGGGTCAGACTAAGGGGGGGCCCATGTAACATGGCATGCTCTCTGCTAAATACATAGGGGGCACATGTAAGATACAGAACAACTGTAGAGTTGTTATTTGTTGAAAAATTCCATCAACTCCCTCTGAGCAACATTTGGAGTTTGGATCATTAGGCAAATGGTCACTGTATGATCAGCAAACCAAAAATAATTCTATTAATTAATAAGGATTCATATAGCTGTGGGGGGTTAAATGAAATTAGGACACTTAATATAATCTAAATATCTGATATCTCTTAAGACCAGTGTTGTGAGGATTTTGATGTGGGGTTTTTTTTGCCTTTTCTGCTACTCTTCCTGTATTCTACTGTGCTTCTTTAAATCTACCGTTACAAATTGTTTTATAATCAGACCAGTTTTATTTTCTTTATGTAATTCTCTCAGGAACTCTCTGAAACCATGTAAATACAGTAACTTTACTTAAGTTAACTCATGTGAAGTTGGGCAAATATTGACTAATTACAGTTACTAAGTACTAATTTTACAGACAGTTTATTTTATAAAACCTTTGGGATGAAGTACTTTAGTACTACCAGAGCAGTATGTGGCCAGAATGCTATACTTATTGGGGGTACTAGTGTATTGTATCTGTACTTTGCAGAAGCAGCAGAAAGGCATGCATGGTGGGTAGTGTAACCATAGTGCCAGATGAACAAAGTGACAGTCTTTCATGCTGTGTATTAAAAAATGCTCTTTCTATGCATTAATATTTGTGAATGTCTACAGTTTTGTTAGTGTGGAACTTAAAGAGGTACAGCTAAATACATTGAAAAGTTATTTTGGGATTTCAGGGAAGACCAGTTTTGAAGGGCAGACTCAAGCATTTTAGATTATTTTCCCCGAAACTGAAGTAAGAGCATTCTAGTTGCCTTTTTGTCCAGCAAAAAGACAGACTGTTTAAAGTTCAAGTCAGCTTGGTGAAATCCATTTGTAAAATCTTTTTTGATAACTAATTTTGAAGAACTAATGAATTTACAGAAAGAAATACCATGTGTTTAAGGAGAACTTGGGACAAAGAAACAAATTGGGCAATATTAATTGCAGCTAATCTGTCCTGCTGCAGTGGTGTCACTGGTATTCACCAAAGCATATGAAAACAGAGGAGTGATTGAAAATGGCAATTTGAAAGCAATAAACATCAAATACTTACTGCATGTTGATACAGTGTGTACATAGCTGCATGCTTCTGAAATCCTGCATGTCTATAAAACATTATAACAGTGTGCTTACTGCTAATTCATCATGGATACTTGGAGTGACTATATCAATAACAGTCTTCCCAGTTCATGAAAGTGTGTTACTTCTTCCTGAAGGCATAAGTGATTAAATAAAGTCCCATCAATTTTGTTTGCCATAGAAACACTCACATAAGTGTCACTGATAGTTTCAGTGACCAACTGTGGTCAATAAAGCCTTTCAGGCCCTTTCGAGGAGCCAGCATGGTCAGCATGGTTTTAGTTGTACAGGTCATTCTTTGACTTCTTAAACCTAAGTACTTCCTAAGACTGGGTCACTGAGATATTTTGAATCCATCTGGGTGATAGCTAGTCACTGGAATAAGAAGGAATGTGAAATATAAAAGTTTTCTTTTTAATCCCAGAGGGGAAAATAAAATCTTTCAGTAACTCCTTTGTGCTTCTGAGTACTTCGTCTTAAAGCAGATTTAGATGTAAGACAGAGGCTCAGCAGCATTGATATACTGATTTCTAGCGTCAATTTGGGAATGTATATTTGCATATACTTTGAAAAGAATCACAGAATCGTTAGGATTGGAAGGGACCTCTGGAGATCATCTAGTCCAACCCCCTGCCAAGGCAGCCTCATCTACAGCAGGTTACATGTCCACATGGATTTTGAATGTCTCCACAGAGGGAGACTCCACAAGCTCCCTGGGCAGCCTGTTGCAGTGCTCTGCCACTCTCAACACAAAGAAGTCTTTTCTCATGGAGGTGGAACTTGTTTTCTAGTTTATGGCCATTACTCCTCATCCTGTCACTGGGCACTGCTGAAAAGAATCTGGCACCATCTTCTTGGCACCTGCCTTTGAGATACTTGTAGGTATTGATGAGATCCCCTCTCAGTCTTCTCTAGACTAAACAGGCCCAACTTCTGCAGTCTCTCCTCATAAGAGAGATACTCCAGAACCCTGATCATCTTTGTGGACTTCTTCTGGACCCTCTCCAGTAGCTCCTTGTCTGTCTTGTACTGAGGAGCCCAGAACCGAACACAATACACCAGATATGGCTTCACTAGGGCTGAGTAGAGGGGCAGGATCACCTCCCATGACCTGCTGGCCACACTCTTCCTGATGCATCCCAGGATACCATTGACCCTCCTGACTGCAAGGGCTCACTGCTGGTTTGTGGTCAACCTGTCATCCACCAAGACTAAAAGATCCTTCTCCTCAGAGCTGCTCTCCAGTAGGTCAGCCTGTTCTAGTACTTGGGGTTATTCTTCCTCAGGTGCAGGGCCCTATACTTGCCCAGTTGAACCTCATTAGGTTTCTCTCTGCCCAACTCTCCAGCCTCTCAAGGTCCCACTGAATGGCAGCATAGCCTTCGGGTGTATCAGCCACTCCCCCCAGTTTCATATTGTCAGCAGACTTGCTCAGGCTACATTCCATCCATTGATCCAGGTTGTTGATAAACAAGTTGAACAAGACTCAAACCAGTACTGATCCTTGGGGAACACCACTGACTGCAGGCCTCCAACTGGATTCTACTCTTCTGGTCACAGTCTCTGAGCTCTACCGTTCTTGATCCACCTCACTGTCTATTCATTTAACCCATGTCCTGAGCTTACCTATGAGGAAGTTGTGGGAGACAGTGTCAAAAGCCTTGCTGAAGTCCAGGTAGACAACATCCGCTGCTTTATGCTTGTTGACCTGTCCTGCCATGCCATCACAGAAGTCTGTCAGGTTGATCAAGCAGGATTTCCCCTTGTTGAATCCATGCTGACTACTTCTTTCCTTCAACATGGTGATGACCTCTGGGAGGATCTGTTCCATGACCTTTCCAGGGACTGAGGTGAAGGCTTATTGGTATAGTTTCCCCGGTCCTCCTTCTGGCCCTTTTTGAAGATGGGAGTAACATTGGCTTTCTACCAGTTATCAGGTCTCTCCTGTTCTCTGTGATTTTTAAAGGATGATGGAGGTCGGCTTAGCAACAACACTTATCAACTCCATCAACACTGGTGGGTGCATCTGTCTGCCTAGACCATCTCTAACTCAACCCTCTATGACCAAGGGGAATTCTTCCTTTCTCCGGCCTTTTCTTACCTCCAAGGTCTGGGATTCCTGTGGGCTGGCCTCAGCAGTAAGAACTGAGGCAAAGACGGCATTCAGTAATTCTGCTTTCCCTGTGTCTTGCGTTACCAGAATGCACTCATCTGATTCAGCAGTAGCCCCAGATTTTCCCTAATTTTCCTTTTGCTGATGATGTACTTGTAGAAGCTCTTCTTGTCCTTAATATTCCAAGTGAGCCTTGGCCTTCTTTGTGGCATCCCCTGCATACTCTGACAGTGTTCAGAAGAAAGCTGGAAGAGGGAGTGGCTGTGGGTGTGACATTCTTGTGAAGAGAATGAAGGTTGTGGAAATACATTGCACTATTCCACTGCAAATGTATTCTATTCCTGGCACAAAGTACAGTAAGCACAGTCTAATTGTTTCCCCCTTCAATGTAAGACACTGAATCTTCAATTTTGCTACTCCATTATTAATTTCTGTGGTAGGAAATCTCTGGTATTGACACTGTGTGTTATGTAGTTATATATGTTATATATAATTATATAGGTCCTTGAAGTTCCAATGGTGTCAGTGACCTGATTTGCAGGACAGTCACGAAAACATTTGCTTAAGTAACAGATCTTTTATGTTAGGGTCAAGTAACAAGTAATTTTCCTACTGTTTGCCTGCTTTCTAAGAAACAATGTTACTAGTAAGCATATTTTTGGTGAAATTTAAAGGAAAATAGAAAATTGCAGAACATAGATGTTTGTATCATGTTTGTATTTCATATTTCTAAAAATCTTGTATGCTGACTAAAATTTTTTTTTGTTTTAGATTGTGCTGAATTTATCTGCCTTGCAAGGCTGATAAACTGTCCATTTCACTGTGGCTAGTGCTATTTCTATTTTACATTAAACTCACTTAAAAGACATTGTGTATATTTACACTCTTTGAACGAGTGACATTCTTCAGCAGCTATTTCTGGATGTGAACAGTGTCTGCTTCCATCTAAAATTTGAAACTATTCTGGAATAGTTTATTGCCTGTTTTGGTGAGCAGTTTACAGCTCTGAAGGATAACTACTGAAGTGCTAGAAATTTATGAAATTTGTCACATGTTAGCAATTCTCCAACTATGAATTTATTTTTTTTTTTACAGTAGCTATATGAAAGTAGAGAAGTGAGAAAAGTAAATGTAATGTAGAAGAATTGAGACATACTGTGCTGAATGTTCAAAGTCCTTATCTAGCTTGCTAAATTTTAAAACTAGGCAAAGAGGTTTTCCATCTTGATTTGCAGTAAATTTTTCAAACCTATTGTAGAACATTTTTCCAAGTAAGTGCATTAACATGATTCCTCTCATTTTCAGACAAGAACAGGTCAGTGTTCTGTATCAGAACATACACATAGCGGAACCAAGATTAATCCAGTCATATGAGCGTGTAATTAAGAACTTCATCCGAGAGATCAAACTTCAAAGCACAGAGATGGAAACTTTGGCCATAGCAGTAAAAAGGTATAGTGAGTTGAGTTTCTAGTTCAGTTCTGCAGTTTCTTTTTTTTGTCTATCATGCTTTGTTAGCTTAAACGAAGAGTTAATGCCAAAATAAACCATGCATGCACTTGTACATAAACACATATAGCAGCTTGCGAAGGGTTCCATGTTCATACTTTGGATAAGTCCTGGACCAAATTTTTGTAGACTCTATTGTTATGTTAAATGTCTTAAAACATTTTGACTCCTCCTCCTTGGCCGCAACTTTGAGTTTTATGATGCATGTCCATTATGCTTTCATTTTAGAAACCATATTTTTGCTTCTTGAGCTTCAAGGAGCGTATTTCCCTATTTTAACTACTTGGCATTTACAGTCTCACATAATTACTGCCACAACCGAACAGATTAGCTCGGAACAGAGATCTTGTGTGTGTTGGTGATGCACGTTGCTGCAGTTACCCTTTTGAAGTCTCTTCATAGGATAACCTGAGGGGCCTTTTATCTTTGTAAATTAATTTTAAAAATGCAGATATGATGTATTTCAGACTAATCATCATCTGTCAGCTACTATTTTGCCAGTCTCTTCAAAATAATTTGGGATTTTGGTTCCCAGGCACATCAGTTTCAAGGTCTGGGCAATGTTAAAGTGTTTCCATGTATGACTGTCTAATTTGTTTCAGTTGAGGTAAGCAGGTGTGTTTTATGCAGTGTTTCTGTCAAACCAGAGGGCAATTGCTAAGAGAATATTTTTTTTAAATTTTAGAGCTCAGGAGAAAGCAGCAGTTCAGCTAAGTGAGCTAGAGGAAGAGATGGAACAACGGATACAAGCTGCAGAGCATAAGGTTAAAAAGGAAGTGAGTAATTTATATGTACAGAATTTCATAATTACCAAACTCTCGGTGGTCTCAAGCAGAATTGATGGCCAGGTATGGTTTTGATCCTGATGGGCTTACTCAAAGCTGCTGAAAGCAGGGCCTAGATGAAAAGAAGCTATGCATAAGATAAAAATGAATGCTCTTAATGCTTTTGCAAAGAGGAATGTCTACTCAGATGTAATGAAAACCAAGAAAAAAAAGTCTTTCTCTTTTGTGAGGATATGCTGACCAAGGGGAGTTTCTTTCTGAGACCAATATTGCAAACAGATCGGAGAAAATGATCTTTCACCATAAAGGAATGGAAACTAGTAGACAAAATTATGTAGAATTTAGATCATTTAGTCCTAATTTGTGTATCAACCTGGAGTAACGATCTTTCTTTCCTCTGTTTTCGTCCTGCAGCTACATTTTATAGAGTTGTGGACTTAAGAGAGGGTAGTTGTGATACAAGTGTGTGAGGGTCTGCACCTCCCAAAATTGATGGGAAAATCTGTTTTGATGTGCTTGGGTTTTAGCTGTTGTTTCAACCAACTAGCAGTCTTGATGGAAAAGTACAAAAATCCTCTTGTCCTTACCCACTGAAAGATATATTAGAGTCACATGTGACTGTGTAATTCAAAGCAGCAAAACCAGTTGTCTGCTTTGTTTTACTAAATTAATATAAAATAAGCCTAACTTTATAATATGCATAAGAATAACAGTTTGTGAAAGTGTTCTAATGTCGACATAAGATATGCATTAATTAAAACATATACTCTGGGCGTAATTATTGCTGGGTAGGACACACAATATACTGAATGTCTGTATATGTTTGCTATGGGTTCTTTCACCAGAGCATTTCCAGAATTAGAAGCAACAAAGTGCTTTCTGACAACTTGTTGATTTGAAGTAGTTCACATTAGTTGATCTGTGAAGGTAAATGGTGTTCTGATAGATTTGCTTCAAATAGCGTATTTTTCTGTACAAGAGAAAACACTCCTACCAAACCATGAAAGTCAATTGTTTTCCTAGAAACAAAATATAATGGCATAAAAATGTTAATAAAGATATCACCACTGCAAAAAAAGTGTGTTGTAATATGTTTACCTACTGGTAATGCATCTCTCAGTAAAGATAAATGTTCATTTCCAGAGAGACTAAGCAGTTATGTTTAAAAAACAAATAAATTTTCTCTGGAAAATTGCTGTTTCTCAAAAAATGATAAATTCCAGAAAAGAGCCCTGAGGACTTTTTCACTGTTTTAAAAGGATGACTGGGATGTGTGCATTTGCTCGCTCTGAGAACATCTACAGTTATGTACATCTTCTGTGTATTACCCACTTCTAGTCTGTATTTTCCTTCTAAAAAGTCCTCGAATTGACACCAAGTTGCAGGGATTGCATCTTCACTGTTCACATCTACCTCTAGGTAGGAAAGATGAGCTGTTGTTTCTCACAGTGCTTTTTTTAATTTTCACTCCTCAGTGTTCCCTTGTAGCTGCACATACTCCACCTAGTGAAACACCCTGAGAGTAAATGTTAAGTTATTTACTTTGTAGGACTGTGCTAAGCCATTAATCTTAATGCCTGTAATCAAGCCTATTGTTTGTAAGAGTGATCTTACTCATGCTACCGTGACACCTGCCGCTGCAGAACCTGTCCTGTATTTTGTTGCTTCAAGGGAAACAAATATTTACCAAACAATACTGAGAAGTCCTATATAGTTGCCAACAGTAGGGGAATCCAGCTTAAACTGATTACTTTGATTACTGTTTTAACACATAAGATTTCAACATCACCTACAGGAAAGCACTGAATTCTGAGCAAAGTCCATGTCTGTCTTTTCCATGTGAAAACTCAACCTGTCTCGTTGGCACCACTAGTCACTGCTACATTCTGATTTCTTGTGTTGTGAAACTGCACTGAAGTCCCCAGGGAGTGACTAAAGTGAGTCAAACACTTATTAATTTATAGCACGCCATGCTCATTCTTCTCATTGTGGCTGATGTAGCCTCTCTTCAAAATCTCTCTGTCTTGATTAAAATAAAACTCAGAATAGTGTACTTGGTTTGATATTCAGACTGAGTACCGTATTCAGATACTGATATTCAGATTGAGTACCATATGAAACTAAAGATACTGTCATCTGCTTACCTTTTACTGACATGGCCCCGTAACATTCCAATACTTGTGAGCAAAAAAATGTAAGAGAAAAACCAAAATAAAAAACTAAGTGATGGTAGCATGGTAATGTTATTACTAGCACATTGTATGCTGAGCCATAGAAGACTGGTTTGAAAAAAGAACATAATGGCCCGATTTGTGCATGGGTGTGTATGTATTCATCTGTATATACACTACACACTTACATGTATGTACAAATAAAATTTGATCACTTTTTTCGTGTTGGTTTTTATTTATTCTTTCCTAAGACATTGAAAATGTTAAGCACAAGAGACATAAGTAGCACTGAATTGACTCATATCTTTGCTTCCACCTTACCATTTTATTTCTATGAATGTTGTATAAGTGGATTGCAGTTACAGATTCAGAATCTGTGGATCCTAAGGAAGTGACAGGTTGACACAATGGAAAGACAAAATTGCACACATTAATTTAAGTATGGTTTCCAAAATGATGAATGAATTTTTTAATAAACCTTTGAAACCTATCTCAACTTCTAATGAAATTGAAAATATTGCAGGAGAAGCGAAAAGCTGAAGAAGCACTAAATGAGCTGAAGCGTCAGTATGATACTGAAGTTGGGGATCTTCAGGTGACAATAAAAAAGCTTAAAAAGGTGAGTGAGTTGAAGTCTGGTGAGTTTTTGAAGTGTTTTAAAAGATTTTGACCTTGAAGTGCTTTCCTCAAGATGGATAATCATAATTATAGGTTTGTAATCTAATGTGTATTAGTAAATGGCAACTGCTGATAATTTTCAGTAATTCGTTGAAATACTTAGGGAAAAGAGCAACTGTTATCCAAATTCTGTTGTTGAAAAATTTTCTAGGTCCATAAAGTGTCCATCAAGTTGTTAACATTGCAGTTATCTAGTCTTGGTTTTGGTAGAAATAATCCAACATATTGCCTCTAAGTATTTATAATTTATAGATTGAAATGAAATTGGCAACCCAAATATAGTAATTTACAGTAATATAGTGCCTTTTAGAACTCAACTCCAATGTGATCTTTTAATTTGATACCTAGTAGTAAGGCAAACTGAAATCTCAGATATGAGATTGTTTTTGGATATTTTGTAATCTGGTCTTAATTTTAACATTAGTTTTTGCTGTAAGTTTTAGCAGAATCATAGCAACCAAGATGGATACATTTTTTATTCTTTATATTGAACTTGAAATGGCATTTATAGAAATAGAAATTTCTCACAAGAAACATGAGAGGTTGTAGTACAAATACTACACAGCTGAGGTAGTAGTAATTTTTTATAATTTTTTTTTTAGCTTAGTGGGAATACACCTGTTTGTATCTTCTCAATAGTTGACTTGTGTCACTAGTTATGCATATTTTATACCTAAAGAGTAGGTGAGCAAAATGCTCATTAAACGTTTTTTAATTATTGATCTAAAAATTTTTTAGAAAGCGAGTGATTATTGGAGTAATGCTGCCTACCAGCACAGATGACAAAACTCTAACTTTTAAAAACTTAAGTAGCTGTAAAACCTTTCAGGGGTTACTTAATGTGATTTCCATTAGCTTTTGTGTACTTTGAATCAGAACAATCAAATACATTAATTTTGCATTTTTTTGTCTGTCTAGCTGGAGGAGCAATCCAAAAATGTAAATCACAAGGAAGATGTGGGTGAACTGAAAAAAAGAATGCATGATATGTTCCTGGTAAGAGATTTATTATCATTAACATATTAATCTAGCCTCTGTTTTAGTCTACAGTGCAAATTTTTGTGTGTTTTGTTGTTGTTCTTGTTGGTTTTGTTTTTGTTTTTGTTTTGTTTTGTTGTTGGTTTTTGTAGTGGTTTTACATTTAATACTGGTAAACTGCAAAGTAAACTTTTAAAGTCATTGATAAATCTGTGAGATTCTTCAAGTTGGAAGAGTACCTGTTCTGTATAAATGCATGCACATTCTATATATAACATTTAGAAATGACTTGAGGCTATATAGTCCCCTTTTTGTGTAACTGAAAAGAAAAATAAAAATTCAAAGGTTTTTGCATGTTAGTTTACTGACTTCTCTGTTGATTTGGTGTTCTTTCATTTTCTTTCCCCCTCTATGCCAAGATTTTAGTGTTTCATTTTTATGTAATTTTGATGATGTTTATTCTACCATTATAATTTATGAACATTTTGTGGAGGTGACTATGACATCTAACATCTAATATCTTCCTTTTTTAAAGGAAAATCAGAAACTTAAGAAAGATCTTTTAGAAGCACAGACAAATATAGCTTTTCTACAGAGTGAATTAGATAGCTTGAAAAGCGAGTATGCAGATCAGTCTTTGAACACTGAGAGGTAAGTTACTTTTACATGATAATTTTCACCAGGGGAAAAAAATCTGCTCTCTGATGTAGTTATTATGTATGCAGTTGTTTTTTTCTAAATTTACCATAAAGGACAGGTACATGTTTGACACCATACCATCACTACTGTTCTTATATCTGAAACAGCAAGTTCTGGATATGATGCAAACTCTTATAATTTTGCAAGAATGTCTGTTGATTTTAGTGGGACTTTAGTTAGGAATAAAATAAGAGTGCAGCATCAGCCAGTTTTTTTTCTCCTTGGCATGCGCTCAGATTAATATCTGTTTGAATATTAGGGAGAATAGTTTTGGAAGCCTTCCACATCAATCTCAAGCATTTTTTTCTGAAGTGAGTAAAAGGTGCTTCTAGTTACTGATTTAAAGGAGTGTAAGTGACAGTTTCATTGAGTGCTTGTCTTCGGATAACACAAATTATATTTCAGGGGAAAGGAAGAAATCCATATGATTATTTTGTACTTCTTTTATTTTTCAGTCTTTGTTGAGTTATAACGGCAGAGATTAGTGAAGTCACCAAGTGATCTTACTTTGCATAAAACTGCTTTCAACATGTGTCAGCATAAATGTAAACTCTACCAAAAGCAGTATTATAAAAATAAAAGAAAAGGATATCATGTAAGGTATAAGTTTATTTAAGCTAGGTGTTTTTTTTTTTTCTTTTCCAGAGACCTAGAAATTATCCGAGAATATACTGAAGACAGAGATAATCTGGAAAGACAAATTGAAATACTGCAGTAAGTTTTTAGTAATTCAATTTTTTATTATCAAATTTTGTCTCAGTGCGTGTGGGAGTAAATATTTTGTATGCAAAAGAGTGGGTTGAGATTTGGAAAAAAAATACAAAGTGAAAATATTGAAATGGCCTCAACTGTCGTGGAAGGTATCATGCTTAATTGTCGTAGATGTTACTTTGCTAGTAAGACCGCTGTGCTACTGAGACAGTAATTCTGCATTGATTTTTTTTTTCTTTTCTTAGACCCAATGAATAAAAATTATTGCCTGACTCATTTTTTTTTTATTGCCTTTGCTTCTCCTGTAACTCCCTGTCTTATTTTTGTCTGGGAAGTACTACAAGTGCACAGTATTATGCAAGAGGTGCACAAATTTTTGCTTTTAAGGAGGGTCACAATGAATAGATTTTTTTATATCTTTAGTTAGTTTCTTTATTCTAAAAAAATTCTTTCTTTCAAGCAGATGAATCGCATTTGTCCTTAGAGTCACCTCAGCAATATTTAGAGGGTATTCACTTTGTACAGAAATGGCTGTACTAGTTGATTTTTTTGATTTTTTTTTTTTTGGTGACCATTTCTACAGTATTTTTTTCCACTCAGGAGACCAGAGACCATGCTGCAGAAGTGAAAACAGGTTTCCTAAACTGGCACTGGGGACTAAACTTCACTGTGGCTTTTTCACATATAATGATTTTTTTTCAGTATGTGTCAACATGTTTCTAGTTTCATCTTATTCTTTGGTGTTTATCAAAAGAAAAAAAAAGGGTTTTTTGATAAGTCCTTATTCAATATTTATTTGTGATAAGTTACATAGTTTTCAAGTTTTCTTTACTCCTGCAAGTTAAACTGTGTTTCCTTATTAGGTCAGCTAATAGAAAATTACATGACAGCAATGACGGTTTAAGAAGTGCACTTGAAAACAGTTTCAGCAAGTACAACAGATCATTGGTATGTATTTATGATTTTGTTACATTGTACTAGAAGGCATAAGAATTAACATACCAAATTTAAATTGGTACTTCAGCCAAATTTAAATTGGCTGGGTCTCAGAAAAATCTGAGTTTAAATGAGTGGACTCACTGTGGGGATACTCTTGTATAGTTGAATCTTGTTAGATTTTACTAATGCGTTGTGAAATAATGAGGTTTTGTTGGAGCACAACTGCTTTCTGAGATGCTTTGGAAAGTAGTAATTTTTTTTTAATATACTGTGTTCAGATGTATTTAATGAGGTGAATAAAGCAGCAGTTTTCCTTTCAAACTAAACGGATATGTTTGTATTGAGTTGCCTACCACTGAAAATACACTTTTTCAGAAAACTGCCCTTTCTCAATAGCAAGGTCTTCACCTAACCTGGACTTTTGTCCAGGCAAGTCGCTGGGAAAATAAATAGCAGGGACTTCTGATAATTAAGACCTTAGTCAAGCCCTTTTGGGCTATTACAACTCCATGGGAATCTATTATAACAGGTGTAACCAGACATCCTCCAAAACAGAGAAAGGAAGACTTGAAAATAACGAAAAACCTGCTCTACACTGCCGTTTCCCAATCTTGTGAAACCTGTTAAACTCTAAAGCTAATGACTGAGCATCATGAGTAAAGCAACTAACTTTTTTAGAAGGTTGAGGCCTGAATAATGGGCCCTCAAAGACAATACTGGACAGGAAGGATGAAGATAGGGGTTTCCAGTATTCCATGCCAATGAACATGAGTGCTTTTTTGCCGATACAAGCTACTAGATATTCACTGCAGATGCAACAAGAGATACCATTTCCTTCTGTTGTGCCCTGAAACAAAAAGGAGCATATTACAGAGAACACAGAAGAAACTGTTTCCAGTGAATAAATGTGTAGAGGCATGGCAGAATATACAGAGTAGTCTGTCACATTGTATTAGTTGAGACCTTTCCTTCACTATCTCTCTCAAGAATTAGGAGGTAGCTCTACCGACACTAGCTCAACCAGTGACATTTCCATTTTATTTTTAGTAGTCAACGTGCCTTGTTCTAAATATTACTTTTTAAAGTTTAGCAACTCAGAGTCTTCAGGTGTAGTCAATAAAATAATCTTCTTGGAGTTTCCATTCTCTTTTGTGATTGAATGTGGTTAGTAGGTTCAGTATTAAGGCAACAGTAGGGTCTAAATTTTATTTGTAATAGGCCTTTTGACCCTCATCCCTATATAAAGCATGAGGTTTAATTAAATGTAAGTAGTTAAATACATATTAAAATACACATTTCTCATTTTGATGATGCATATTTCTTTTCACAACAAATCTGGATGCTTTCACTCTATTTATCAAACTTATTATGCATTTGTTATGTATCTGTTGCAGCGGTTAGCAAACACCTCACCAGGAAGTACCAATTCTAGAAGCAGTCCTAAATTTAATGGTGGACATTCTCCTTTAAATCCACGGTATGACAGGTAAGCCTGGCTTGCTTTTGTTAAGTTAAGACTAGGGCATCACACTTTTCATAGTAGAGCAAATTGCTGTCAAATAACAGAGAGAATAATTCTGTCTGAATTAGAAGAAATGTGTGACCATAGCATAAGATCCAAAGTATACTGAAGTCAACAGGAATCTTTTAAGTTGCTTCAGGAAGCTCAGGAAAACTCTTCTCAGTCCAAATAATGAATTTATGGAGAGTTCAGACAGCCTCTTGTTGATTTTGGACTGTTTTGTTGTTTTGATTCTAGTTTGATTCTTGATCTCCCCTCCTTGTCTCCAAGAAGCTACAAAAATCTTCTGAGGACCTCTGTTACCTAGCTTACCGAGTACTTAAGACATAAAACGTTTTCGGTTGTATGTTCAGCCTGTGTGTCTTGTTTTTCCATGTACTAATTATTACAAATGTGGGCCTAATTCTTCAAAAGAAAAAGCACCCTCATCTTATACTGACATGCCAGCACAGTGAGTGCACTTGGCTATTTGTGCAGTAAAAGTCACAGAGGACAGTAAGATATCTAAATGCAAATATCAAATGGTCAGAGGTATTTATTTTTGTACCTACTGGATGCATGTCATTGATCAGACCTTCCTCAGATCATTGCAGAGACACTGAAGATACTGAGCAATGGAGACAACCCCAAGCACTATCAATCATGCTATACTTTCACACTTTTTTTTTTAAACAGCTGGATCTGCCAGCAAAAATGTGTGTCCTTACTCAGTTGATAGATTATTTTGTCTTCTTTTTCTTTCGGTGGTACTCCAAACCTTAGAGTTCTTAGTAGTCTGTATGTTACATTTACATTTACATTTACAGAGAGAAGAGTATCTTGTATAGGGGTGCTGTCTCTGTGAGACGTGTTTGCTGGCTGTAAAGTTTTGCTCGTCAGAAACTGTTTCCTTCTTAATGCAGCCTCTGTTTGGACCCTCTGCAAATTTTGAAAGGCATCCCCTACTAAGTTGCATATTACATTGAGTAATTTTCTGAAAGAAGCTTTAGAGGAAAGGTTATGTGGTAGAAATAAAACTCACTCTTAACAGATGTGACTTAGTATCAAATGACAGACAGTTTGTTTTAGTACTTTGTCTCCTGACAGCAAATCGGCATTAAGAGCTATTGATTTGCATTCTAACATGTTTTGAAGCAATTTGCACAGGTGTGTTTTTTTCATCTGTAACACACATCTTCGTCTAACTTGCTTTAAGCACGTATGAAATTCCCAGCATTGAATTCATGGTTCAGTGAGGTTGAAAGTTTGCTACTAAAGACCTTTATTTCAGGGAACGCCTGACAAGCTTAACTTTGTTATAGTATACACTCTTCTTCTGTATTTCAGTGATTTGGTACGGGCTCGTAGGTGCATAAATGCAAAGAGCATGTATGCTGTGATAGTCTAAAGCAAAGATCACATTCATTCGTGTGATTATTCTTTAGCCTTAAGGTATGTAAGTTAGATAGTTCTGAATGTTATTGCATGGAACAGTGATACCCTGTCACCCCCATTTGGCCATGTGCAGGAATTCGACTCATTATTCACTTCATAATTTGTTGTTCTCCCCAGTGTACTCTGCTGTGCTGTGCCATCACGCTGGGAGGTCCCAGCCCCTCTGGGACCAAGTTATTTTTACAAGGATTGATGCTGACCTTGTCTGTTTTAGCAGTTCAGTGCCTCACATCCATTCCCAATACAGCAAAGCCAGACTGTTTCTCTCTTCTGTGCTGTGACTTGAAGACCTTCTTTACCTCACTGTAATTTGTGCCTGTTCCTGTCTTGCTACAGGAGCATAATAATGCTTGTAGCCATCATATATTTTTTTGTAAGATTGATTATTTTAAGATTTACTCTATTAATCTTTCTTTTATGTAGTTTTATTTACATACATAAAAGCTTTTTTTTTCCTGTAAGCCATACTGGCATTGCTGCATTCATTAAAGTATTTTTATATATTACAGCATCCAAAATGGAAACCAAAAAGCCTTTGAAGAAGGGGTGAGGGAAAAGAAAGGACTTCTGTGTAAAATCTTAGGTTTTACGTAGCCTACTGAACTATAAGAACATGTGTTTCAGTGACTTCTTCCACCATTACTGATCTCCTGAACTTGGCTACTCCCTTTTCTATATTTATAGCTGTTCCCTATTAGCAGGTGTGCTTCTACGAGGAAATGCAATCATTTAAATGAGACAGAGTATGTCAAGGTCATTTTATGTCTTAGAATAGGCCAAAAATGAGCTAAACCATTGTCTATTATTTTCTGCCTTTGATGTCTTCATAGTATGTCATTTTTCTGAATGTTCTTAAACAGTTTTTTTTTAATTAATAAATAGACATACTGAAACATGGGAAGTCATCATCAATAACATAGATTAAATAATTTAATCTGAGCATTGTAAGAGAGATGATTGAGAAAGAAATTCTTTATAAAGGCAAGATAGGCTTAACATATGGCTTTAACTTAGCAGTTCTAAAAATCAGCTGTTTCAGAATGTCTCATATTTTGTTGGGAAAAACAATTGTGGAATAAGTTATTCTTTTCCCCTCCAATATTTTCTTATTAGGTCGTCTCATTCGTCTTGTGTGGATGACGATTTTGATTCTTTAGCCGTTTGCGATCCTATGCAAAGGATAAACTGTGAAGTTGACAGCTTACCTGAGAGCTGTTTTGACAGTGGTTTGTCTACCCTGAGAGATTCAAATGAGTATGATTCAGAAGTGGAATACAGGCATCAAAGGATTTTTCAAAGGTCACAGTGTGTGCAAGAAGGCTTTGGTGGTGATGCTTCTGATACAGATGTAAGTGCCAGATTTACTCCTTCTCTGAGAAAGACCTTTGGTTGGAGACAAAATTAGTTTCCTGGTTTTAAAATAAAATGGATCTTTCTCCATAGAGCAGTTAAAACTAAGTATTTGGGTTGTATGTATTCAAATAAGATTAGTAAAATTGTTTTGGAGAATGCATAAATATTTAGTTCTCTTTAAAATAAAATGTTCATTTTTACATTTTTTGGTAGATTTCTGAGGCAGTAACTTCATTTTTGAACTATGCTTGGTTTTTTAAGGTTGTTAAACTGTTTGGAGAGAGGAGCTCATTTTCTAATGATAAAAAAGCAGATACTATAGAAGTAAAACAGGTTTCCATCACTTCCTCTTAGTATGCTGTGGCAGTGAAGGAAAAAAGCATATATGAGAAAGAAGAATACTGTTGGTGCATACATTGACTTACACACTAAGTCTCAGAGAATTTAAAAATGTAAGAAAGTGTCATACCCATTTTATTGTCAGCAAAATGGAAAGATTTAGTTATGACTACATAGCAAGACTAGTATCAAACACAGTAGAACATGTGTTTTTTTAAGGCAACTCCTTTGCTGTGCTTTTAGTAAAGATTTAATCTCTGTGGAGAGTATGCTATGAGTAGTGTTGATTACAGCTGTGCTGTATTTAGTTTAGCTTGAGTAGTAATATCATAGAGAGTAATGTCTTGTAGGTAAATTCTTAATATTTGTAAAATAGGCTTTGAAATAAAATATTTGTTTATTGTTACTGTTCTTAAGCTGAAATTTTCATATGGAAATTAGTTTAGTCTATCAGAAGGAGTACTAAAAGAATGTATACCAAACCATAAACATGTTTAAGGACAATATGTAGGCTATAGTCAACAGCAAATGGATAAGAATAAGAACAGAATAATCACAGTATTTTTACTAGAATTGCACAGTTCTATTTGGTCATTCATCTGTGTTTAATCCAAATTGTTAAAACAAATGTTTTAATGAATCTTGCCTGTGCCTTTCCAAAAAAGTGCACTTTTTTCACCAGAGAATTAATCTGTACTTTCAGGTTCCAGAGATCAGGGATGAAGAAGCGTACAGTCCTGACAACAGTACTGCAGTATTAGAGTGGAAGCCCTCACGACCAGTAAGTCGAAGCAGCTCAATTGCTTCAACAAGGAAATACATATCTGCTCTCACTCCCCAGGTAACCAGTTCTTTAGTGGAAAAAGGAAAAAGAGCAATACAGAGAATATACTTTCTATATAAGTTGCAATAGAGGGATTATTTTTATTTTCAGTCAGATGCAACCGAATGCACTCTAAAATACCCCAGTTCAGAGAAGGCTTACAAGATTGTTCTTGCTGGAGATGCAGCAGTGGGAAAATCCAGTTTCCTTATGAGACTTTGCAAGAATGAATTTCGAGGCAATACCAGTGCAACTTTGGGTATAGTTGTTGTTCTTTTTAAAGTATTTAAATGAATTTCATTGCTGTTTTGCAGAAATGGGTGAAAAGATTCCATTTGTGATTGCTTGCTAGGGTTGCCTGCATATACAGAAACAGTTTCTTAGGGTGGGAGAGCTAATTGAGTTCTAAAGCTTAGCAGTACCTAACAGTTGTTTGTAGGTTTGTAGGGTCCCGGTCTAATTTAGTTTTTCTTTACAAAGCCTGTTTCTGAACAACACAAAGCACCAGAAAAGAGAATTTCAGTATAAGGAACTTCTAGTGTTTGTATGAACCTTTTTGCATTTTTATTGCTTTCTTGTTTTCTCAGCTCTTTCCTCTTTCCTTAGTATTTTGTAGTATCCTTTTATACTATTTTTGTCTCAATTTCTTTGAAGTGTTACTGAAGCTTTGGTTTAAATACAGCTAGAGGGATTTCTGACTGATATCTTGTGTATACTGTTATAGCTGTCAACTAGCAAACTTGTCTTAAAAATTCGGCAGACTTAATTTTTCTTCCAGTTGAATCATAGTTATATATTTGTTTTATTGCCTCTGAGTCAGGATTTTTTTTCCAATTTATCTTTTTCCTCCTTGGCATTTGAAAGAAAGTCTGTTTTATAAAATATTTTTGTTTCTTTGATAAAACTGTTTAGCAAAATAAAAGAGAGAGAGGTCTTATTTGCTGTCAGGGATGCCATTTGTATCAATGCTTCTGGGAATATGCTTGGGTAAAATATTTTTTGAAATAGTTTTCTAAAGACAGATACCTTCAGGGGATTATTGCAGTTCGAGAGTATGTGAACAACTGAAATCTCATAACCTGTTAAAAGAGATGAATTTTGAAATAACTCTTGTATATAGCATATAACTTTTCATTTTCTGTGTTTTTTTGAAGGTTATTGATGTTTTGTGTTAGACTATACACATGATTTTTTTCAGGTGTGGATTTTCAAATGAAAAGACTAATTGTTGATGGAGAACCTACAGTGCTACAACTGTGGGACACAGCAGGGCAGGAGAGGTTAGTAATTCTTCACACTTCTCTATTCTGAATTCTTTTGTTTGTAAAAGTCACTTGCCTTTTTTCGCCTAGGTGAAAAAAATCCACTAATGGTATGGTCCTACAGCAAGTCAATATGGCCATATGTAAATATCTGTAAGCAGAAGCGATTTTTCTCTTCTGAGACTCCAAGACAGGTGCAATGTTTTTTGTTAGCTTTAGTGATGCTTGAGGTAATCTTTTTTCTCCACAGAGGGAAGTCGTTAAGGTTCACCACAGGATTAATTAATTAAGTCCACGTGTCCCTCTTTTGCAATGCAAAAAGATGCACATTGTTTTTCTGTTTTTAGTCTTTAGCTTTCTTTGTCCTTACACACTTTTTAAGCAGGATTTTTCTTAGACATTCCCTTCCCCCCCCTCCTCTTCTTTCTTCTCCTCTTTGAAAATCCTAGTCCTGATTTGCATTGTATTTAGGATATGAAAACTTCTTCCCAAAAACTTTAGAATTTTGCCATGTCTCTTCACAGATTGCTGAATATATATTCAAGATTCTTAAATTATTACATAAAGTTTCTTCTATGTCATCTTTTCTTGAGAGCCATTACTTTACTGACAGCCTTTGGTGTTTATTGAGAGATTAATCTAGCACCTTGGAAGTCACTTTAATCTGTTCATTGACCAAAATTTCTGTTTGATTGTATGTGCTTACTTTTACCTGAATGAGTGATTATGTGAAGTAGGGAAGTAGTGGCCCAATCATTCTCCTTCCATGTAGTAAATTTGTGAAGAATATTTTAATATCCAGTGTAAATACAAAGTTGCTGTACTTGATTAAATACATTGTGTAAAGTTCATATCAAAGATAGTTAATCCCTAGAATAATTTTATTTAGGAAGTTATATGTAAGTGAATCATAGAATCATAGAGCCATTAAGCTTGAAAAAGACCTCTAAGCGTATTGAATCCAACTGTTAACTTAATACTGTTGTATTCACCACTAAACCATGTCCCTTCCCCGGACAGCTCATTCCAATGCCTGACCACCTTTTCTGTAAGGACATTTAGTGAAGAAAATCTAATCCTCCCTGGCACAATTTAAGAACATATTATCTGTGATAGATACACTGTAGATTGTTTTGATATACAAAATATTGGTTGTTGTTTAGGACAGAATCCTGTTGATCCTTAGAGAGCACTTGTAGACCTGCATCAGCAGTTTTTAAGAACTACTTACAAAAGAAGCTATGAGAAAACTCATCGTGTAATGTGGAGAGAATCTTACTCAGTAGTGAAATTAAGAAATACTCCTTTCTTATTGATGTTAAATTTAATTATTTTTTAATGTGGCCTTATGCAGACCTTTTTTTTCTTAAAGATTCAGAAGTATTGCTAAATCATACTTCAGAAGAGCAGATGGTGTCTTGCTACTATATGATGTAACATGTGAAAAAAGCTTTCTTAACGTGAGAGAATGGATGGATATGATTGAGGTAAGTATAAGGTATTAAGTATATACAGCTTATAAGCTATGTTTCACTGCATTGTTAACCTTATTATTTATAAAATTTTATTGTCTGTAAGTTGTAGTTAGCCAGACTGCAGGCTCTCATAGAAGTAAAAACTACATTGAAGTCCTAAATGCATCCTGACATATTCAGTTAGCATGCAATATGGTACATCTTTGTGTAAAAGGTTGTTGTGGAATCACAACATTTCCTTTGGAAATGAACATGAGAACCCATTTCGGATACCTTCTTGTGGATGGCTTGAGTATTCCTTGGAGTCTTTGCATTTTAAACCAATATTCTTGGTTTTTTATTTGAATGTGAATTTGCATTTAATGCAAAGGCTTTTTCTCTTGTGCTGAAGGTGTTTAATAGAACGAAAGTGGCAAGCAAAATATTTAGTTCATCTTCTAAAAGCATTTTTTCTAAATCATGGTAGTCACTTTTCCCATAGTGATTTTGTCATATAGCATTTGGATGCAATAATTAATTTCATTAGACTAACTTCACATATTAAATGAATTGTCAGGAAGCAGGGCTTATAGTAATGGAAGCACGTCTTTGCAGGCTGACGTTTAAGCCGACTACTTACATATTAAATGGTTTACAAAAAGTTCTCAGCATAACTTTTATAATTAGTCATCTTTCTCTGATAGTGCACTGATTCCTTTTGTGGGAAAGAAGTCAGTGTGACATGATGGTGTTAGTTACTTTTTTGTATACTGAGTGTTCTAGCAATAAGGAAATAAAATTCTCTTTACAGGATGCAACTCATGAGAATATTCCAATTATGATGGTGGGAAACAAGGCAGATCTCCGTCAAGCTGTTACAGAACAAGGGCAAAAATGTGTACCTGTAAACTATGGAGAAAAGTTGGCTATGGTAAGGTCGAAGTGTACCTCTTTAGTATAAAATGGTCTTAAGGACTTTAATCTGGAAACCACATAAGAAGGTAGTAAACAGAAATAATTTTCTGGTCATTTGTCCAAATCGAGTATTCGTGGATACTTCTCATTAAAACTATCATGTTTTGGTGGTGTTTGCTGGGTTAAATCACATCTCAGTGTCTAGTAAGCTTAATTTTGTTATTGGCTGGGATAGTCTTCTCAGTCTTTTTTGTAAAAAGAGTGGTTGGACTGGGAGACTGAGTTTGCTCATTCAAATATGAAGCATGCTATTTAGTTAGGCTTTTCAACTGGCTTGTGTCTGTCCTGGTTTTAAGTGGAATGGTTTCACTTCAAGGGGCTAGCTTGTATTTCTACCGCATGTGCAGAAACAAAAAAGGAATTCTCTGCTATGAATAGAAGTGTGGACAATTTTTTTTGCATGTATTTATATGGTGGCTAAGAGATGCATAAATCCTATATTTGGCAGAAAAATATAGAGAATCTTAAGAATCTTGAGTCTCTAAGTGCTTGTACAATTGTTTGATTGAACTGCGGCAGATACCATGTCTCTTACTTATGGAATTATGTTTTTGGTTAACCTAGACTATCGGATGCTGTAGTTTGAGTAACTAACAAGCTAGATTGAGTAGGAACAAGCTAGATTGTCCTAGGAACTCTCTTCATATTTTGCAATCTTGTGAAACAAGAAGATTGAGTTTGGAGTTAAGAACTATGATATGTTTTTTATTCAGTTTATTAATTCAGACTGTAGTGAATATAAAACAGATATAATTAAAAAACAATTACTGTTTTCTTTCACAGTACTAAAGTGAATATTTTGGAGAATTAAGAGCATTAGAAGAAATCCTGTTGGTTTAAATGTGTGTCATCGTTGTTTTGTGTTACTGAGGAAACCATTTGTAAATAAATATACATGTTCTCATGGGAACCATTTCAAATTAATTGGCTTAACATTTTATTTTTACTCGTAGACTTATAATGCGCTATTCTGTGAAACAAGTGCTAAAGATGGATCTAATATTGTAGAAGCAGTTCTTCATCTTGCTCGGTAACATTATTTCTTTTTTCAAATAAACGCAACTGAGTATATTTTGTAAAAAGGATATAATATGTGAATATACATACAAAGTCATACATGTAGTTTTAAGATTGTACCAACATAAACAAAAAAAAAAAATTAAAGAGAATACCATGTTGAATTGTTATAGATAAATGAGGGACAGGATTTATTTTCAGTTTAACAACTAACATTTTTGCTTGCAAATGTTACAAAGCTGTCTCAGTAATTAATATTCAAATTAGAGCTCAGTTATGGAGCCCACCGTTTTAAAACCTATTTGGTGAATGAATTACATTTTTAATTGTACATGGATTTACTTTCCTAATTATCTCTTAAATTATTTTCAGATGTGTGTAATTCTATGTATAATTAATTTTTAATTCTTTCCAATATATTAATATATGCTCAGTTCTGTTACTGAACATTCTAATTACACATTTTTCTTTGATGTCCCTTTCTCTGAATTACTTACAAGATAGAAATTATTTGTATATTCATTTAGTGCCCTGGTATTTCTGTGATAATGGGTGAGCCAAACATTACACTTCCATTACCTTTCCAAATAATTTTTGATTACAGTATAATTTTTCAAGACTGATGTTCTGTAATCAGTAATCACTCATGCATGCGCAACTTTTAAGCCCACATTTATAAAAAACATCCAACGATATGCGTTTTTATTCTGAAGATAAATTTATACTTGAAACAGAAGTTATTTAGTTTTATACTTTAAACTATAAACGTATTCTGAAGCAAATAAATAAAAATTCTCAAAAGAAAAGGAAAGGCATATCAGAACATTGGGGAGTTATTAGGTATTAGGTATAATTGTATTTTTGTGACTAACTATGAAATGCACAGAAATATCCATATGATTCCAAAATTAGAAACTTATGAGATGTTGATTCTGTGCACTAACTCCATAGTTTTAGCCATGCAACAGATGGCTAAAAGCTGTGTAAGATATAGTGGGAGAAACAGAACAGTGAACATGGATGGAAATATTATAATTGAGTGCATTTTTTGTTTGGTGATTTTCTTTACAGTGAAGTGCGAAAACGAAGTGATAATCAAGATGATACGAGGTCAGTAACCAGCCTGGCTGGGACACCTGTCAAAAAATCAGCACTGACAAAAAACTGTTGCAATGTTTAAGAGACACATAGTTTTCCTGACTTAAATAACTTGTGTATTAAAAAGAACCAAAACCAAACAACAAAACCCAAACCAACAACCAAGCCAAAATATTTCAGTAATGTTTTCTTTTTATTGTGGATTTATACATTTGTGTTTAGAAATTGTGCATTATGTAAAAATCTGGACTCTATTTTCTATTCATTCATATTTGTGCAATTGCTTCACTCCATAGACTCCGGTTTCACTTGTCTGAAGTAATATAATATAATGAAATGAGCTCAGAATGAGTGCTGCAGTAGTCACAGCATACAACATTGCAATACATGTTGTTGTCTGTACCTGCTTGTTTCTTTATGGCGTGAGTATTTCAGAACTTAGTAGTATCATATGTCACTCATAGGTAAAGAGAAAATGACAGCTTTAATTAATCTTTTTGCTTATGTCTGTTTATCTAGTTTTTGAGGCCTTCAGTTACGTGTTGAGGAAACATTTCTTAAGAAAACTCCAAACCATTAAAAGACCGCCCAGGTCCATGTAAATCCTAAGTTTAGGGCATGAAGCAGAATGATCTCTGTCGGGAGAAGACAGTGGCAGGTGCATGGGGTTCTGGTGTACTTTCTCAAAAGCTGATGAGTTAGAATGTGTTTTGTTTTGGGAGTTGGGGTTTGTTTCAGAACGAAGAAATATACTTTACATCTGATCTGACACAGCTTGGAGGTGAAAGAAGCATTTGTGTGGACTGTTACCATTCAGAATTCCAGAGAGAATGTAACACCTGTTATATTCATTGCTGAAATGAATTAATGATCCAACCTGCCTGTTTGTTTATACTTTATCATTATTAGTATTACAGAGTGATAGGGATTGTAATTTTCCCTTTGTTTTTCAAATGTCTTCCATTCAGTCAATAATTGAGGGATTGTAATAATACATAGGAGTCTGATTTAATGGATTTTAGCATTTTAAAAGTTTTAAACTATGTGAAAGAATTGCTGCACATGCACAAGCATCTGTATAAGCTGTTCATTAAAAGAAGACTCTGAAATGAACAGCAACCATTTACCTTATTGAGAATTCCTTTACCTGATTTTGGGAAAGTTCTGAGAAACTCAGCAGGGGGTGGTAGCTTTAAGTGTCAGCATCTCTAAAAACTGAGTTATTATTGCTTAAAATAGTTCCAAAGAGTTCTACGGTACAGTAAAAATTGTAGGTATTTATACAGTTATCTGTTGTGGTCCAGTTCTTCTTAGCTTTCACTAATTTTGATCAGAATGGGATCTTTTCAGAACCAGCAGGTTTGTCTCCTCTGTATCTATTAATAACACATCTCCAGGCTAGTTTCGTAAATCAACCTTGGATAAAGTTTTATGGACTGATTGGAAACCCATATGACTAGCAGCAGTTACTGCATTTTATCAGCATTGTATTTGAACACTGTATAGTCTGTATTGTGTTACCTCTTGTATAAAATGTAGAGTTGTCAAAAACAGGATGATTCGTAATTTACAAAAAAAAAAGTTTAAAGGAGGAAGAGCAGTGTTTTTAGGCATCCTTTCAAACTCTTACCAGAGCAGTTAATCCTCAGGTAATTATGTGGAAGTTTGTTCTTAACAAGAGAGAAGAATCTAGTACTGGAATGAATAAGACATTTTATTTCACAGTATAGTAATTTAACTCTAAAAGAGAAACATATTTGGTAGTTTGGGGTTTTTTTAAGTACTAAGAGAATCTTCACACACTACTTTATTCCATGTGGGAGACTTCAGGGTTGTAGCATCTTCCCACACAGCAGTACAAGAGGCCTCACTGTAGTCCTGAGACTTATCTGGAGCTGATGGCAGAGAACGAAGGACACTCAGGTGTATGAGAAATATGCTTAGTCACATACATTTTGTCTGCTATTAACTCTGTACTATTTAAACAAGAAAGTTACAGTTCCAGTTAGCTTTTCTGAGGAGAAAAACCATGTTGAACTGACTGCATTGATGAGGGCCTCTTCTGTGTCCTTCTCTCTCTCCATTAGTGAAATTGAAGTAGTATTAATTGGATTGTATTTGCTGATAGTTCTTCCTGCAACAGTAGGGAGAAGAGAGGAAGATGATCCAGTGCTTGGTTTCTAAAGTATGACCTTACAACATGTAGATATTTGCGTTTTCTCAGGATAAAAAGGTCATGATTATAAGTTTTCTGAAAAATCCATGTACTAAGAGCCTCAAAAATAGTCAAGAGACAGAAGAGCTAACTAAAACTTTCATTCAAATAAAAGAGAGAGTTCCTTGAGCATTCCCCCAGTGAGGTCTCTCTACTTGACAGGGGTCGTAGCCTCTTTTATCCACTCTGCCCAAAACTCAGGTCCCTCCCCATTTCTCCATTGAGTGAGGTATTCCAGGGTTACAGACTTTCTGACATGCCTACTACATGTCCCCTATTACATGCTCATTAAGGGCTTTGAGGGTCCCCAACATTTTAAAAATGGAGGTTACTGTGTATTTATCCCTTGCTGCTGATTGGTCTCCATGTTCTGGGCACTGTATTATCTCATACTGGGCAACTTCATAACTTTTCTATCCCGTACTACTAAGTTAACTGTGACTACTACAAACTTTGCAACAACATTCTACTTATTCCTAATAATCCTCCCTTTTTTTAAAAATTATGTTCTTGCAAAAGGGAGTACTACTTTGTTAATAGTTCTCTCTTGATCTACTTCGATATCTAAGGTTAAAGTTTCTTGAGAATGAGTAGTTGGTAATTCTTATTTACACACTATTTTCAGAGCCATTATTTTCTGTCCTTTAATTGCCATTTCAGGGTCATTAGGCATAGCTACTATTTGCATCCTCTTCATCACATGTGCAATAAGTTGCATAAGACAAGGAATCATACAAGGCAGGAAAATTAAGGTAGCTTGCCTGCAAAAACCAAAGAATAGTATTTTCTTTATTGCTGGTCCAACTGCAAGACATGAAAACATATCTATGCCCCACTCCTTCCAAGTTTCAACTGGGACATGGACTAACTTTCAGATTTGTTTTGTTATTTGTTTTACTGTTTTTCCATTGTCATTGATTTGCAGGCAGCAATTTGAGTTATTTAATTTTCCACATACTCCACTTTCCACTGCTAACAAAAAATCAAAAACCATTTGGTGTTTAAAGTTGGCAGTTCTCATTTGGGTTACTTGGTCTACCAGCAAGTCTTAAGACATTAGCTGTTTGATTGGCAATAATCTCTAATATAGTTTGGAGTCAAATTATATGATTTAAATTATAGATGGGCTCTCTTGTTCCATGAATCAATTCACGGGGGTTCTGTGATACTGTTATCCTGTGGCTATTAGCTGGGACAAATGGGTTTACACACTTCTGGGATCCAAGGAGAAATGACACTTTATTAATATGGCTTCCGCCTTATATATGGTAGGGTAAGAACTTGCAAGGAAGAGGGTGTAACTAAGGAGGAGTAAAGGAGGAGCATGCAAAATAGGAGAATGACACAACCATATAGGGAAGGGTTCTGCAATGCAGCAAAGATTTATCAGTGGGAGGGCAGGGTTCAAGACCATGAGGGATAAGGGAATTTTCCAGAATTTACAGTCCACTGTATATATCTATAGAGGATTACACAATAAACTGAGAAACATAATGTGAAATCTGAAATGCTTATTCTTAAACAGTTCATATCCATTCATACGTTGGTCTCATCTTCGCAGGGAATCTCGGGCTCAACACTTCTCTTCCAATCTTCATATTCATCTTCTCCCACATTATCCCAACAAGGATCCTGAAATACATATAGTGGTGGGCTGTTAGGAGAGGAAAATACTCTTTATTTTCAAGTCCCAGAAGATGAGGAACTCTGGGATGATCCCTTATCCAGTGTAAACTGGGCACTTAAAGGACACTGTTGGATCAACAGTGACCAACACACATATAGAAGATTGCCTGAAAATTGGACAAGGAATTTGTTTTGTAGGATGTATTAAACCCTTATTCTTTTTTTTTAAGCCATATCCAGTTTGGGAATTAAAGTATATGATGATTAAAAAACCAAACAAACGAGAACTTAATACCTCCCCTACAGGAGGAAGAAAACAAAAAATGGAAAAAGAATGAGTGGACTTTTCAAAGGATTATTGAGCATTATGGACCAGCTATTTGGAACTTTGAGCTTTTGCAATTTCTTCCCCTAGCGCTAAAAATCTGTTTCCTTCTATTTGACCAGCGCACAGGTGATAACAAAGAAACAGGATCAAAAGTTTTGTCTTCATTTGACTGTCGATAGGAAGGTCCATTTGAGTAGACATTAAGTAGATGCTCAGTGGGTAGATGCAGGAACTTCTTCGTAAATCAACACAGACGCTTCTACTCACAGTTTCTGTGTAGTATAAGTTTAGGCTTTCCTTCTTTTTCTTCTAGTTGTGAAGTCCAGAACTCTGGTGCTCTAGAAGGTTTCACTTGTGTATGGTGAGTCCACCCATCCTCAGCAGTCTTAAGTGCTGTGTCTGTGGTCAGTAACACCTAATATGGTCTGTGCCACTTTCCCACGAGCGGTGTTTGCAGTCCTTAGCTAGAACCCAGTCTCCTGGCCGGATGTCGTGAACTGCGAAATCCAAGGGTAGAGTTTGTGCCAGCTGGGCTTCCTGTTGAAGAGATTTTACAACAGACAGTATTCTGGCCACATGCTGCTTTATGAACAAATCAATAATTTCTATTCTGCTTTCCTTTTGTAACCCAACCGGATAAGGGATTCCAGACATCATCTCAGATGGAGATAACTTAAGATTCTCTCGATGTTTAGCTCTTATCCTTGCTAAAGCTATAGGTAAAAGCTGAGTCCAGGGCATTTTTGTTTCCCTTACTAATTTTAAAAGATATTTCTTTATCTCTCCATTCATACATTCTACTCATCCAGAACTTTGAGGGTACCATGGAATATGTAAAGCAATGTCACAAAGGGCTCAATGTCAAATACATTTTAAGAAAGGCCTCTGCTAGTGCTCAGGAGCCTCAATGACTCCCTTCATGAAGTTGTTTTGATATTTGTAAGGCCAATGCCTTCAGTATCCATTGTTTACCCTTTTTTGTGAACCAATTTTCCCCTCTATTTTCTGCTCCACTGTTTTTAATTGTTTCCAAGTCTTGTGGTAAGAAGGACATTCCTTCTGGCAATAATTGAGTCACTGGTAGGAGGGGAAATACTTCAGATACCTCAAGCAAAAGTGCTTTTTTCCTGGCCTCTTCATCTGCTAGTCTATTACCAATCACTTCTGCAGAAGCATTTGATGTCCCATTTGATGTTCTTTAACATGGATCACTGCTATGTGTTGAGATAAATCCATGGCTTTCAATAATCTCTTTATCAAATTCTCATATGCTAGTGCCTTGCCTCTACAGGTTAAAAATCCCCTTTCTTCCTGTAATTTCGCAAACACATGTGCATATTTGGAATCCATATAGACATTAACTGCTTTTCCCTGGTGTATTTCACAAGCTCGTATCAGAGCAAATAGTTCAGCTGTTTATGCTGACTAGATATAAGGTAATCTATCACAGTCTTTTAACTGTTCTTCTTCAATTATAGCATATCCAGTATAACACTTCCCTTCTATCACCCCTGAGGATCCATCAATAAACATATTTTGTCGTCTAGATAGTGGACCATTTGTTTGGTCAATTCTAGCTCATGTTTGAAGACCTATTACCTGAATGCAATCATCAACTATTTCAGGGTTTTGTTCATCTCTGTTTAAACAAGAAGCTGGACTGAAACTTTTTCTACCTTTGATTTCTAAATCATCTTACTCCGTTAGACAAGTTTCATACTATAACAATTGTGCATTAGTCATCCATTTAGAACCTTTTTCTGTTAATAATGCTTTAACTTGGTGTGGGACTCTTAACTACTAAATGTCCTCCATTAGTTAGCTTTCTAGCCACAAGCACCATCTGAGCAGTGGCTGCATGACTTTGAAGGCAATGTGGCCATCCCGTAACTACTGTGTCATAATTTAGAGAAATTGGCCACTGGCCTATGAGAGCCACCATGATCTTATATTAACACTCCTTTTGCATGTCCCTGGTTAACATCTACATATAATGCAAATTCTTTGTTCAGATCTGGAAGAGCTAGGGCAGGAGCTTGAATTAATTTACTCTTTAGTTACTGAAAACTCCTTTTCCCTTCAGGTATCCAAATAATTACTTCTGGATTTTCTCGAGTCAACAAATCATACAATGGTCTGGCTATTATTGAAAAATCTTCTGTCCAAGTCCTACAAAATCCCACTAATCCTAAAAATTCTTTCTTCATTTTTGGAAGAGGAGTTTCCAAGATTCCTTTCACCCTTTCTGGACCTACACATTGTGATCCGTGCATTATAATATGTCCTAAATACTTAACTTCTGTCTCTACCATTTGATCTTTCTTTTCAGAAATTCTTAGTCCTTTTTCAGCTAGAAAGTTAAGCAGTTTCACAGTAGTATCTTCTACTTGTAAAATTATCTACATACTGCAATAACCTTACTTGTGGAGGTAATGAGAATTCATTTAAAAGATTTTTTAAAGCTTGTCCAAATAAAACCGGTGATTCAGTATATCTTTGTGGCAGTGCGGTCCAATTAAGTTGCTGTTTAATTACTTTCCCTCCTTCTTCTTGTTCCCACTCAAAGGTAAAGTATGGCTTACTATTGTCTGTAATTGGACAACCAAAATGCATCCTAACGCAGAATAATAACAGTGAGAAGAGGGAATTTGATTGAGAAAAGTATGAGGATCAGGAACTGTAGGGTGTCTAGACTTATCTATTTCATTAATTTTTCTTAAATCTTGACCCATTCGGTAACTTCCATCTGGTTTCCTCACTGGTAAAATTGGGGTGTTACAAGGAGACATACATGGTTCTAACAAGCTAGCTTGTAATAACGGTTGGATTATAGGTTTTAACCTTTCTCTTCCTTCCATTGAATGAGGTACTGCTTCTGGGATACAATCTGATCCTGATGCCTTAAAGTAATCTGTTCTATATTTAATTTTCCATATTTCCCAGATACTGCCTACATAGTGGGAATTACTTTTTCATAAACCCCTGATGATAGCTTATGGAGTGTAATGATTGTATTTGCTTCAGTTTTATCCTTCAGAATATTAATTTGCATATCCACTTCACTTTTGCCATCAAATCTCTCCCCAGCAGATTACAATCACAGTTTGGAACAAAAAGGTCATGCATTTCAAATTTATTTTCTATGTCAGCTGGTATAGGTTCCAGTGTATGTACTTTCTCATCCTTCCCACTTACCTGTTGAATAGTTAAACTTCCTTTTGATAACCAGCCTCCTTTTGGCATAAAATTCAGTGTAGATCTAGAAGCCCCAGTATCCACTAAAAATTGCACTACCTCTCAATCAGGGCCCAGTAGGCAGTTTATCAAGGGTTCCATGGTGGTGGGCTCATAATATGAAGGGAACCTGTGACACCCCTAGCAATCCATTTCTATTAAATGGTGGATCTCCTTCTCTTCTTGATCTGTCTGCTTGTGTGGACATTCTTTTTTTCCAATGTCCCTCTTTCTTACAGATTGCACTTTGGTTTCTCCCTAACTTAGGTCGTACTTGAGCTTGATTAGGGGAGTGAGGGGTATTGTGAAAGGATCTGGGGGTCCAGTCTCTCCCTCTTGCTTCCCCTTGTCCTCTCTTTCCTCCTCATTTAGGTTGAAGAATCTGGGCCATTACCTTAGCCTTTGTTTTGGCTTTCTCCTTGTCCTTTATTACATAAACTTGTGCTTTTCATATTAGATTTTCTAAAGATTTATTCTGCTACTCCTCTTTGAACCCTTCACCTTATATCAGGCTGTGATTGAGTGACACATTGTACCTTCAATGAAGTTTCAAATGCAGGGCTTTCAGGGTCTAACCCTCCCTGTTTTCTCAAGGCATCCCTAAGCCTTTCTAACCACTGGGTGGGGCTCTCATCTTTCTCTTGTTGTAGAGACATAGCTTTAGACACATTACTCGTTTGTGGCACTGCTGTTTTTGTTGCTCTAATTAAATATTTGTGATAATCTCTTAGATGACCTGACTGCACCTGGCTGTTTGGGTCCCAGTTGGAGTCGGCTTGTGGAATAGCATTGTCCACAACAAGGCCATTCTGTCCTACTACACCCACAGCTTGTGGGTGCTCATCTTCCCAGGTTTGCTGTGCCTTTTGTAAAACCATTCACTTTTCCTGAAATCCAAAAAAGATTCCTAGGGAGAAATCTCAGTCTTTCCAAGTGTAATCTGCATACCCTAAATATTCATCTTTTCTCTCTCCTACTCCTGTGGGATCCTCCAAATGAAATGAAAGCCTTCTCTTCAATCCTGAGTTGCTAGTGGCACTATTACAAACCTAAAACCTCCTCCTTGGCCTCCTAATGGGACCCGTCTCAGTGGCATTTGCAAAACTCTTTCTCCAACAGCATACTGTGTTCCTGCTCTTGTCTTTGGGGGAGACAGGATTGAATTGCTTCCCACCTCCCCTTCCCGCAGCATCTGCAAACCCCCCTCTTTGACAGGAAACCAAATTCCCACCCTTGCCTTTGAAGCAGGCAGGGTCGAGTTACTTCTCTCCTCCTACTTCCTGTCACCCTCCATCCTTAGGGCACTGAGAATTCCCCGTTCCCTTTCCTGTGAACGACTTCGTGGTTCTGACTGTCTCCTTGATAAGGTGGAAGCAATACTTGCAACACATCCCACTTTAAATTTTTTTCCTTCTCTCTCTCACCTTCTCCCCAATTTTCTTTTTCTCTGAAAGGACACAACTTCACAAAAGAAGTCTCTTTTGACTACATGTCACCACAACTCCTCTCAGTTGTTTCCATCCCATTGTCATCCAGAAAGACACACAGGGTCTGAATAAGATCGTCATCATGAGACCCAAAATGCGGCCACCTAAACCCACGAGGTAGTGAGTACTTTGGCCAGTGAAAACAACAGTATTTTACCATTAATTCCTTAGTCACCCCTTCTGGTGAATTTATACTGTCCCAAAATGCCAGCATTTTACCCAAGGGACTGTGTGGGAGTATACAAGGGTCGTCGCCCTTTCTGCCAGATCCCTTACCTGGCTTTTTACTGTCTCTAGGCCCTCTCTTTTTACTTCCCTCAGTTCCCGTTACTCATTGGGTGAGATGTCTCAGTCTTTTCCCTGACTCCTTTCCAAGTCAAAACAAATGTTCCTTTATCCTATTGTCCTCTCTCGTCTGTCTCTGGATAGCCTTGGGAACCCAATCACCCGTCTCATTTTAGCCTCTAGTGAAAGCAACTGATCACCAAAACTGTTGATGCAGCGTCTTCAGCTCCATTCATGAGCCCCTGCCCTTGGAGGGTGGAGTCAATCCTGGACAAGAGCCCCCATTTATTCTGAAAAATCCAGGTACTAAGACCCTCAAAGATAGCCAAGAGACAGAGGAGCTAACTAAAACTTGTATTTGAATAAAAGGGAGAGTTCCTTGGACAATCCCCCAGCGAGGTTTCTCAACTTGATAGAGGTCACAGCCTTTTAATATAAGCTGTTACTTACATTCCAAAATATTTCTCCTTCAGTGTTGTTACCTCTTGTTAACTCTAGGGCTTAAACTGAGGCTCACTGTTCTTTGTGTCTGTCCTGAGCTACTGTGTTTGACTAGCTCTGTGGTGTTGGCCTGCAGTAAATGAGATGAAATACACTTTCCTCAACCTTGTTGACATACCTACATGAGCAAAGCATTTTGGTTGAATACAGAGAATCACATCAAGTTGTTTGCAGAAAGAATTTTTGGAATTGGTTTTGTACAACGTCCCAAGCAGAGATGGACTTTTACCAGCCCTAGATCAGGTTAACTGTAGGTTTGGCTATCTAGGCTCTGAAAATCTCCCAGGACAGAGATACTGTCACTGTTCTGGGCAACCTGTTCCCATGGTTGCTCTCCCCTTCTGGATGAACATTTCTCTCCATGTCCAACCTCAGTTTCCCAAGTGGCTACAAATTAGTAGCAGTTTCCCCTCATTATATTGTCTCCTACTAAGAAGAGTTTAACTGCAATCTTGATGACTCACCCTTTTGGTATCTGTAGATCACCCTTATTGTTCTCTTGACTAGTGTAAGAACATCAGGACAACCTCTTGCAACCTCTTGCAAATGTGAGTTCCACATCCTAGAATTAGCAGCATATGTGCATGTGTAGTAATTGCTTTCATATCTAATATTTTTATCATACTGAGAGTGCCATGTTAATGTCCATGCCTGTAGAGAGGCTTTTTGAAGGATGTGAATTCAGGGACCTGCCTTCACACCCGTTTTTCTGTCTCTGCAGGATTAGGCCATTGATATTTTGGGTACTTTTTTTTTCATGTATTTTAATGACCAAAATCTATCTTGTGTTATTTAGCCAAATTATATAACCTGAGTTCCTTTTTTAAGCTCTGTAATGTTTTTGTAAAGCAACTTTAATTTGAAACAGTGTTGTTTTTTAAATAAGATTCAGGGTTGAAAACTGTTAACTATAACAAAGTTTTACCTTGAATTAAATCAATGTTTAGAAGACTTAGGAGGCACTACCAAATGGGGATATAGCTATAGCTCAGTTGGAACTGGTTTTGGAAATCCCGTGATGATCAGCTCCATCATGTCTTTAGTGTTCACATAATAACACATTGAATTCATGTTAAAGCAAAAAAACTTGGAAACATATTTAAATTTAGAAATTAAAGCACATATTTATACAATGCACAAATTTTTGCGTTGTTTTGCTTTGAAGGGCTACCTTGCCTTCAGCCTGAGCGTAAAATGGCATACATCAGCTTTAGGCTCTGACATGATTGCACTATTGTCCTTTGAATGTTTTTATGGTTTTGTTCAGTACGGAAGAACTGTTAATTTAATTGCACAAAGTTATTTTTTCAGTTAGTGGCTGTGCTCCCTTAGTACATGTATTTATTTGAAAAGGAAAGGTTTTTCATATTTGTCCTCATAATCTGTAACTAAATTATTTCTATTCAGTTCATGTGGAAGCATTGTTTTATATTGGGTTTTTTGACCCTTTTTAATTGTAATGTAGTACACATTTCTTAGGCAATCATTTCTGTGAGACACTCATAAAAATGTTTTGATCACATAAGTTCTTGTAACCACTTTGTGCCTGTTGAGCATATATTTGTCTTGATAAGACAAGCTGCAGCTTCTTACTACAGTTATGGCCTTATATGCCTTAAGTATTTTTCTGTGTAAGTAACTACTTTTGTATTGACTACAAAATCCTCTATAATTTTAGGGAAAAATTACTGTTATAAATCTCTATGGCATGTTAAAATGTACTTCAAGGAAAATATCTATGGGCCACTCCTGCAAGGACCGTCATGTAGATGTGCCTACATGTAGATCCCCAAATGTGCATACATGTAGATCCCCAAATAAAGTAATAGGTTCTGTGCTAGTGCAAGCAATCCATATATAGATCCTTTAAAGTGGTTTTCTTTTTTTCCTCAATCCACTGCTCTACAGCAGTGCTAGGCAATGTTTTAGGGAAAAACGCTACAGTTAAAGATCCCTAATTCTTAAACCAAAGGGACAAATATATTCATATAGTCAAGGCACTTCATTGTGTTTAAAAGAAACATATTTCCAAGATGTTTCTGGCTGTTTTAGATAATTATAAAAATGAATCAATATTTCAAGTACAGTTCAAATGCCCTTTTACCACTACCTCTGATAGACTTGATATGGCGTGTAATGCTATCCCTCTGACCCTGTCTGGGCTACTTATGTGTTAGAGAAGCTTTTTACAGCGTCGGCTATTTTATTACTTCTCTTCCACTATATTACTGTGAGTCCTAATCCTTTCTTATTGATATCCTTAGGACTGGTAATATCTATATTCACCGTTATTAATTTTTTGAGAGAAGTTGATATGTGAAATGTATATGTGAATGTGTTACTGAGTTTGTACCAAGAGGAGGTCCTTTTTCTACAGTTTATACTCCTTCAGTTATGGCTCCAGATAGCTGGACTGATAGGAAATTAGTCATTAAGTGTCTGAGTAACAAACAAAACCAATTTGTGAAGGTTTCCCACTGACCATGAAGTATGCAAAATAAAAGTGTGTTTTCATACTAGTATGAGGAAGAAATTGTGCCCATTGCATGATCATCTTTTAAAGAAGTATTTATATTATATAAATAAGGCTCTAAATAGTGAAATGTTCCTTTAAATTTTATACTGTTTACAAGTAAAACTAGTGTTCATGCAGTTTGCTGCTCCTTAAATCTACTGATCACTGCATTTACTGTAATTTTATATATGTAGTTGTTTAAAAACTACATCTTTCCTGTATTACAAATTGCTGTATAATAAAATGCATTTCAATAGCCGTTTTTCTTCAGTGTATTTTCTTTTTGTCAATGCTCATGAGCGGCAATCCAGCATAGCATCTGTGACCTGTCAGCTTAATGTTGTTATGGTTCACCAGTTTCTGCAGCCAGCTGCATACAAGAGTGATGCAACCAACCACTGGTATCTAGCTGCCTCCAAATTTTTAGCCTCAATGAACAGTCATCAGCTTAGATCTGGCCTGGGAGATGTCCCTCACTGTGTTTTCTGAAAAAGTCTTGAAATTTTGCTGCTGTATCTGTTTCCAGAGATGCTTTTGCCACTCTGTCTCCAACCACTAGTATGTGATATTGGTCAGGTAAGAAAGAAAAGAAAGAAAGTACCCAAAAATAACCAGCTTATTGCAAATATGCTTTACACAGGGCTTTAGACATCAAATTAAAATACTTAAAGGTCCATATATCAAAGAAAAAAAAATGCCCCATAATGGAAATTAAAAGCTGCTTCAGGTAAAATTGGCCAATTTAAATTTTACCATAGAATCACAGAATCATAAATGTTGGAATAGACCTCCAAGAATGAGTCCATCCATCAACGTAACATTTCCAGGTCTACCACTAAACCATGTCCATAGTTGCCACAACTACATGTGTTTTAAATATCTCTAGAGATGGTGACTTAACCAATTCCCTGGGCAGCCAATGCATGAGAACCCTTCGAGTGAAGAAATTTTTCCTGACATTGTGTAAACCTCCCCTGGAGCAACTTGTGGCCATATCCTCTCATCCTGTCCTTGTTACTTGGGAAAAGGGACCGACCCCCACCTGGCTACAATCTTTCAGGTAGTTCTAGAGAGTGATAAGGTCTCCTGTGAAGCTCCTTTTCTCCAGGCTAAACAACCCCAGCTCCCTCAGCCAATCCTCACCGGACTTGTGCTCCAGACCCTCCACCAGCTTCATTGGCCTTCTGTGGACACGCTCCAGCACCGCAGTGTCTTTCTTACCATGAGGGCCCAAACCTGAACACAGGATTTGAGGTGTGGCTTCATCAGGGCCGACTACAGGGGGCATAATCACTTCCCTGGTCCTGCTGACCATGCTATGTCAGATACAGGCCAGGATGCCATTGGCCTTCTTGTCCACCTGGGCACAACCTGGCTCGTGTTCAGCCAACTGTCAGCCAGCACCCCCAGTTCCTTTTTCAACAGACAGCTTTCCAGCCTTTCTTCCCCAAGCCTGTAGTGCTTGTAACACTTCAGCCCTGGAGCTGCAGGCTCACAGGCTTAGCTGGAAGTTCTACTTTAAAAAAAAAAAAAAGTACACACACACACATATATATATATATGTATATATATATGTATATATATATGTGCACATACATATATACAGTTTTTTAATTCCTTAAGATGGCATTAAGAGCATAAGCAACAGACTTGTTCCCAAGATGTGTCTTTATTAATTTAGGGGAAAAATTAAGTGAACTTGGCAAAGGTTCAAAAGGGGCAGTACACAAGCTAGACAAAAATGTTCCACCACAATAGTGACTCAGCAGATATTAATCCACAACACATAAGTCAAGATCTAATCAATCTACAACACTTAAGTCAATATCCAGTCCCTCCAGCTCCAAGCCACCCAAAGCATCAAGAAAGGAGCAAAGAAAGAGAAGCAGAGGGAGTAAGAAGAGAGAAGGAGAAAGAGGGAGAGTCAGATTATATAGCTACCATTGGAACCTTGTGGAAGACCAGCTCTCACACGTCCAAGCAGCAGGGCCATGACATGTGGCAAATATATGCCTTCAGTTTTATCTGCTCTGGTCCTTATGGCAAACCTGCTTGGTGGGGCCTCTGACCCACCAGCCACTCTGGGGTTCTAAGCCAGGGTGAGGGGCAGTGTCCTCACTGTCCCTGCCAATATGAGGCTGGCTTAGGGGCTCCAGGAGGTGTGGTGTCTCATAGTTTTCCCAGTCTGCTTGTGTCTGACAGCTACTCCAGGCCTTCCCCATGTGAGCTCCAGGGGTCTGCCATGAGGCGTACAATGCCACCCCACGTCTGTGAGGTTTGACCTGTCCCTTCTCCCTCCACACATATACACACACATACGCACACATGCAGTCCTCACAAGGTCGTTCTGACCCAATAATTACTGATCTGATGTCTAACAGTGCTGCATGAAGTTGTTGTGACCAAAGGGCAGGACCTGGCACTTTATCTTGTTGAAGCTCATACAATTAGCCTTGGCCCACTGTACTGTCCAGATCCCTCTACAGAGCCTTCCTACCCTCCAGCAGATCAACACTCCTGTCTGACCTGGTATTGTCTGCAAACTGACTTGAAGGGGCAGTTGATCCACTTGTGGTCGTTGATAAAGATGGTAAACAGGACTGGCCCCAATACTGAGCCTTCATGACTGATCACCAACTGCAAGTAACTCCATTCATCACCACTCTTGGAATCCTAGCCATCCATTTTCATACTATAGGAATTTAAAAGCACTTTGTTATCTGATATCTTCTTAGCCATAGATTCTTAACTAGCGCAATACTCAAAATACTGAGTATATTCCATTTCATAAAAAGCAAGGTAGTTGAGAACAACCTAAAAAGGTATCAGATTAAGTTAGTTCCTAGCTTTAGTGGCAGAACTGTGGTCACATGGAACAGCTGCTGCTTTCCTGAGTGCTGGCATCTGCCCTTGCAAAGTTTTCACACCTTGAGCTCCTTGATGAGATGAGTCTAGAGTGACATTGGCTAGCAGTACACTGTGTATCTTTTTTGTTTCTAGGCTGGGAGTGAAACTTTGATCTTCTCCTTGGCAGTTCTCCAAGGAAAATTACATGTGCAGCAACAAAAGTTGATCTTACTGCAACTAAAAATACACACTTGTAGTTTTATGTTTACACTTTTCTGTTACTTTCTGCAAATAATCACAGATTTGCTAAGAACTTGCTATTGTTTTTGTTTTGAAAAATGTCTTTTAAAAAATCTTATATAAAATTAAAAAGAAATCAAAGATGGAATCAAGGATAGAATCCCTAAAAGAACGGAGAAAATACTCCTTATGAGTTGCTTATTTTTCCTGCTCCCCAGCAACAACCGAGAATTTCCATGAGGAAAAAATTTTGAGGTGTTTGCACCAGAATGAAAGATCACTGACAAAATTTAAGATACAGGGAAAAAAGACCAAAGCTACTATATTTAACCCGCAATACTGACTGCCTCATGTTTGTTTGTTTTTTCCTGAAAATAGGTTTCCATTCTAAAACTGTATCCATTCCTGTAGAGATCTCCTACTTGTAGTTCTTAGGAAATTGGTTTTTTTCATGTCACAAACATAGTTTTAGAGAGATAACTGTAATTGAAGTGGATGGTGAAAATCTTCCAGCATTTTTCAGTAAATTTATAAGAAAAATTCCCTTTATCAAATAAATCAGTCAAAGTGCCTGAGATTTGCCCTGATTTCACAAAACAAACTCACTTAACCTCTATATACCAAATAGATGCACATTCTAAGATAAAATAATGGAGTAAATTAGCTTTGTGAATGATGTCAAACTAAAACTAGGCCTAAGAGAGCAGATGATGCTGCATTAAACTGTGTAAGTGATGCAAGTAAAACCAGAAGTTACCAATTCAGTGAAATGTTTTAGATTAATTTAAACTCCAAACGGTGAAAATATTTTCTTTTTGAAGAAAAGTTATTTATCCAAAAAATGTAATCAAATATTTGAAGACCAAAAACACAACACAGGCAAAAAAACTTTACTGTTCTGCTTGCAAGTTCTGGAGTTGCCTAGCTTTTATTTTAGTGGTTTTTTTGATCTTTAAGTCGTGGCCATGTTCTCTGATCATATTCCCCATAAAAAACTCCCATATTTGTTTCCTTGTGAAACAAATAGGTTTGAGATTTTGCATCCAGAAACTGCATCAAAGGGTACAATTTTCATCATTTTTTGCAAGATGGGCAAGGTCCCATCAGAATGCAAACCTGTAAGGTAAACAAAAAAACTAGTCACAAAATATTGGAAAGTTGGAACTACAGTATTAGGGACTATCAAACAACAGGTCTACCATAAAATACACATTTTGTCAAAAGAAAATAAATCTGAATTTTTAGCAAACCCTATAGTAGTCATTTACTGACACTGAAACGTTGGGCAGTTCTGCATGTGTGCAATTTATGGAATGAAGGTAATGGTGCACATTTATGATTTACATTGCTTTTTGTTGAAGTGTCTGACACTGTTTATTGTGAAAGTCCCCAGTAGTGTAAACACTGTCCCATACATGAAAAGTTTCCTAGATAAATTAGATCAATTTGTTCTTTGAACTAATTGTCATGTGATATAGTTTCCTTGTTTTCAGCTGTAATTTTTCTGAATTGCTTGTCATACACTATTTTAGTGCAACACAAAAGTATTGCTGATTGTAGTCTGTGATCGTTTATTGCACTACACATTCAACTTGTAGAAATATTTATTTATTTAAATTCAAATGATTTGTTTACTGAAATGATATTTTAAGGCTAAGGTTAACTAAGATTTCACTCTCATAAAATTTGTCATAGTTCGATGATATCCAACTGATCACCTACATCTTGAGAGCAAAGAAACCTTTTGCAGCCAATGCTCTTCCCCAATTTCTTGTCCTAGGTAGTCACTAGAGGGCAGCAGTGTCCGATTAAAACTGTTGCAACCATTTTATCTTTCAGGTTTGGCTCCTGTTGCAAAAACTAACAAATAAACCCCCCACATAACAAATGCATACGGTCAAAACGTGGCTTAATATAGCAGAACATTTTCACTATCTTAGTAAATTCAATTCTTTTTTTCAGTAAAACAACCTTTCTAGTGGTTTATTACTTTCTTTGAAAACTACCCCAAGGCTAAGCTTCACATTCAAGAATCTTATACCACCTGCCCACCCTTCCCCTAACCCTCAGCATGTTCATTTTTTTCTATAGATTGGTTTGGCTGTTCTGATGTTGGAGATTGTGGTGCAGCAGTGGCTGTGTCTATGACTGTGGGTGCCAGCTGCTGCCTTGCAAAAATGCCTGGATTAGTTTCATTCTTTGATTGCTTTTCATTTTTGAGTACCCTCAAGTTCATAATAGTAACCTTTAAGGTTATTATTTTTATAAAAAAAATTACATATGGTAATTTTCTCTAAAGACAAGCATTTCATTATAGTCTTTGAATGGAGGGGAAAAAAACTCTGACTGACAGTGTTTTACAGGAGGAATTTGTGCTATGTTTTGTGTCCTAGAGTATAGTGAAGATAGTGAAGAGATTACTTCTTCCGAGAGTCTCTTTACATGTGTGTCTTGATAGCCTGACCTTGTTAATTTTGAGTAAGTAAATAATTAAAATATAAGAAGTAGAAGACTTTCACTGTGAGACTGTCCTGATTAGAGTTTTGGTAGTGTAGAGGCATACATTAATTGGTAACTATTTTAACTAAAACAACTGTAAATGTTAAGACTGGCTAGTCCCGAGGTATTTATTTATTCATTGCCCCATTTCATCAATGAAGAAATGTTTCTTCTGTATCCTGCTGATCAGCCTAGTGTAATGAACAAATGTTTGCAGCTGGAAACAAATGAGCTCCATGCTAGCCTTACCGTGTGCAATGGAAAACACTTGCAAACAAAGAAGAAATAACTCATTAAGTGGTGAACCTCTGATCCTGGATCAAAGTCACTGACCTGATGCTACAGTAGCCTTTGCCTTTACTGTGGAGGCTGTGAGCCGAGTGAGAACTGGCCAACAACTGCCTCCACAGCCCCTGTCACTGAGGCTTTTTATGGCTACCTGCAGCTGTGGAGGGCTTGATGCCCCTGTGGGATCATGAGATGTTTGAATTAAAAAGTTCCAGGTACTGTACAAACAAAAGAGAAAAGGATCTGCCCAAATCTGCTGCTGTTGGCTGCCGGTGAGGTCCCAACCCTGCAAGGTGCCAGCCACGCTGGTAGGGGATTGATAAGAAGACTGGGGCATCCTGGGAACTGGTGAGTGAGGGTGAAGTGGGACCCTGGCTCTGGGAGTTGACCTAAAGTTCACCCCCATAGCAGAGGGCCTGCTGAGTGAGGGTGGGAGGGTGGAGCTGCAGGGCTGTGCCATCACTAGAGGTGGTGGTGTAAAACATTGTCCACTGGCATGAGTGGTGTGGTGAGGTGGTGGGTGCTCATGTCTGCTGTTGGGTATATGCCCGAGGCTGGATTCTTTTGAGCCAACCCCTTCCCATATTGTGTATAGAGGCCCTGTGTGGGAGGAGAGAGAGAAAATGATCCTGCTGCAGGCTATCAAGGCTGCTGTGAGGGTGGAGAGGAAATTAATGTATATGAAAGGGAATAGGCTCAGAGGGTTGGGGAGAGATGTGAACAGGGAGCTCAAAGAGGGTGAGTGCAGGACTTGAGAGAGTACTGTTTATATAGGCAACCTGTAACAGCACCTATTTTTGAGAGGATGTCAGGGCTGCAGGCTCTAAACGTGCTCTTCTGCATTACTAGGTGAATTGCATAAAGATTCATATTCTGTGCTCAGCTGGCCTCTCTGTGGTGTTTGACCTTGCCCCACCCTGGGTGTTGGTGCTGCCTTGAGCTCCCACTCACCATGCCACAAGCAGGGCACAGCCCCTTGTGGGACCCGGCTGTACAGTTTTAGTTTTGTGTAAACTCACGTTGGTTTACATAATCTTTTTTCTTCTTTTTAACAGAGGATTTTAAGGTCAATTGGTCATGTCTGCTGTCTGGAACAGCCCCAGCACTGCCATTATCTATCCCCCTGATGAACCTGTTGGTGGCTGCAGCTACTGCAGGTTGGGAGCTGGGGCATCCAAGCTTAAGTACCCAATAGACCTCTCCAGACATGCTGGTGAACAAATGTCAAAATACCATGCATACGTGGGCATAAGTTTGACTGTTTAAAAGGTAGAGTCTAATCCCAAATGGTGACTAGATATGAGTTGCATTAGAGACCCCTTGGAGCCCAGGAGGAGTTTGTAAGATAGTGGGTGTTGAAGCTATTATAAGATGATGGTGTTTCCAGAGACAAAGTGGTTTGTGAATTGTTATTTCTCCTTTGTCTCAACATGTGAAAAAGAATAATAAAACATAAGAAAATAGGATTTTTTTTCAAAGTCTCATAGATACCTTTAATTTCTTCCTTGTCTTCTCCGGTTTTTGAGAGGAGTTGCATGGGAAATAATAACATTATTTTGAAGCAAATTCACATGTGTCTGTTCTGGAGATAGGTTTATATTCATGTGTGTGTCTGTATGTATTAATATATATATATACACACACACACTTTTTTCCAAAGTGAGTTGCTTATGAGGTTTCAAAAGCCATGTTTCTATGATTGTTTTTGTGTTGCTTCAGTAACTCTGGAGCATTTGTCCATGTAATAGCATGGTCTTCTGCTTCACTGGTTATATAGAACTCATGCTTCAATAACTTTGTTTGATAGGATTCAGATGAAATACTGCTTACTTATAGCAAATAAGAAAAGCAGACATTTAAAAAGACATAATCAGGTGGATTTAATAGGCTAGTTAGGTTTCAATGTGTATTAAAATAGAAGGCTGAACCACTTGTTTTTAATTGATGTAAATGTTGCTGTTTATTGTGGTACAATTGAAATGTGAATTACTGGCAAATACAGTTTTTGGTAAGTGAAGAGAACTTAATTCCTTGTATAAATAAAAAAATCCTAATTGGCAGTGTATCTTAGAAGTTGGAGATACAGAAGGTTAGTCTCCACATCTCAGCTAACTCAGTAGTCATAGACATTTCCAGTCACTTTCTTGCAGTTTCTTGCAGTTCAGCAGTTACAATGTGTCCCAGGGACAGATAAGGGTTCTTCTGGAACAAGTAAGAAAGTAATTTTTTGAAGCTGTGACTCTTACCAGCTGTGCCTTCTCATATGTCACTGAAGTTTCAGCTCAAACTAGGTTGTTAGTAATTCTTCAAATATGACAAAGCAGAAGGTTTGTCTTTCAAATGAGTTCCATACATGCGAAGTCTAATAGCTTAAACCCCAAACCTGGAATTCAATCCAGACTTGAAACAAATGATTGCACCTAGAGAAAGAGGGATGTGACGAGTGTTTGGGCAACTGTTTTTGACTGCTGGACTCAGTCTATTAGATAATGTCTACAGGCTTGTTATATTCACTTGGTTTACTCCCTCAAAACTTAGCAAGAGACTAACAATGTCTAGGAGGGTTTCTTCCTAGCACGCAAATGACAATCAATTATGGAGGCTATCGGGAGAAATATGACAAATCATGGTTATTACAGTGTCTCCAGAGTACTCTCCGGAGTCCAGTCTATAAGATGTAGCTGTCTGCCAAAACAGTCTAGAAATATACACTGACAATTTGATTCATCCTTTTTTAAGTAGCAGGAAATGTACTATTTGATGAGTAAGGAATTGCTTGGATAGCCACATTCAAAGAGTTGCAGTCAGCAGCTTGATATCCAAGTGGAGACCGGTGAAAAGTGTCATTCCGTGGGGATCAGTATAGGGACTGGCACTGTTTAACACCTTTGTCAGCAGCATGGATCATGGGCTTCAGAGATGGGCCTGTGTGAACCACATGAAGTTCAACAAGGCCAAGTGTAAGGTCCTACACAGGGGTCAGGGAAATAGTAAGCCCAAATATAGGCTGGGCAGAGAATGCATTGAGAACAGCCCTGAGGAAAAAGACTTGGGGGTGCTGGTGGATGAGAGGCTGAACCTGAGCCAGCAATATGCACTTGCAGCCCAGAAAGTCAGTTGTATCCTGGGCTGCATCAAAAGCAGCATGGCCAGCAAATCAAGGGAGGTGATTTCTGCCCTTCTACTCCTGTACTCCCACCAGGAGTGCTGTGTCCAGCTATGGGGCCCCCAACATAAGAATGACATAAACCTGTTGGAGCAAGTCCAGAGAAGAGTCTCAAAGATGATCAGAGGACTAGAGAACTTCTTCTGTGACGACAGTCTGAAAAAATTGTGGCTGTTTGGTCAGGAGAACAGAAGGATTCAGGGATATCAAATGGCAGCCTTTCATAAGCTAAAGGGAGGCTGAAAGAGAGCTGGAGAGGGACTTTTTATGAGGGTGTATAGTGATAGGACAAGTAGGAATGGCTTTAAACGGAAAGTGTGTCCACTTAGGTTAGAAAGAAGGAGGGAGTTTTTTTACAATGAGGTGCTGAGACACTAGAACAGGTTGTTAGATGAAATTGTGGGTGCTCTGGAAGTGTTCAAGGCCAGGTTGGATGGGGTTTTCAGCCACCTGGTCTAGTGGAAGGTGTCCCTGCACATGGTTGGGTGGTTGGAACTAGATGAACTTTAAGGTCCTTCCAACCAAAACCACTCTATGATTTTGTGAAATGTTGTTATCAGATGTTTGGTATTCCTTTTTTAGTGGTAATCTTGGAACCACAGTTCCAAGGAGTCTTCCATTCCTGAAAGAACTTGCCAGAACTTAAGGAACTTCTCCACAAGAAGTGCATTTATACTAGAGATATGATTTTTTTGCTTATGTACTGTGAGAAGATAAACTTTAGCTTTACAGTTTCAGTATAAAACTACACTGGTTAGTGAAGCATAGAGCATGACCACTGTTTGTATTGTAAAACTCTAGTTTATTTTGAGAAAACCCTAGACTGTGTACTTCTGTCCAAGCTGTTTTTCCTGCTGTCTGGGTAAGTCAGGTATTGGTGAGGTTTAGTCCACATCAGCCAAGCTCACCAGACAGCTGCCTAAGCTATGAGTTTCTTACTTAAAATGTGCTTAGTTTCAGTGAGAGACAGCTGAATCCCTAGCAGTGAGGAGGCAGAAGCATGTGGAACTGGTCTCTACTATCTACTGGAAACATATAAAATGGGAGAGCATAAGATCTAAAATAAATTGCCTAAAATAAATAACTCTGAATAGTAAGCCCTCTTCAATGGTGAACGCCATCTGTCTAGAAGAAAAAGTAGGTTTTAAACCTTTTCAGACTGCGAGTATATGTTGTGAGCCATTTAGACTGCCAGAGCAGTGGTCTGGGTGTTGCAGTTTGATTGATTTAGCTTATCATTTCTCTTCCTTTGTTTCACGGGATCAAGGGGAGCCAACAGAGACAAAGACCCTCATTGTTCACATCTCAGCCTTGGATTCATCTTAGGCATCTTATTGGTTATGTTGTTAACATAAGTAACTGGAGATATGGTGTTACTTGAATCTCTAGTGTGTGTTAGCAGGAAACCAGGGGCATGCTGATACTTGAAGTTCTTGTAGTTGACCCCTGACTCTGAGGTAAGAGTAAAGCATGTAAGTTAGAACGACCAAGTGTAGACTGGATGGCATAGCTCTGTGTGGTAGAAGACTTAGTTCTCTTTTGGTTTTACCAGAAGATGTTGCAAGATGGATAGTATTATCTCTGGTAAATAAAAGTGTATTTTTTCATAAGACTCCCATGTCAATAAGTACAGAATGCCAAATTGCTTGTTGAAGGCATTTGGGAATGTCAAGAAAAGCTAGACCTTTCAAAGAATTAAGACACAAATCTCACTTTAAGCTTGGATGAAAGAATATTTCTCTCTTTTCCACCTGTTGGGTTTTTTTTTTTCAAATCTGTGTACTCTTATCAAGATAGAAAATGTAACTTTTTGATTGTTTTCTCATCTTCTGCAGAATGTATGTCGTGAAGTGACTAGTAATGTTAAACAAACTACCTGATATAAATAGGTAGTTTCACAATTTTTCCCAACTGAGTTATTTCAGGGAAATAGTTGAGTACTTTCTGATTGTACATTTAAATAATGTACAGAGAACAGCTTGAAAAATTCACTCTTAACCAGTAAAATTTGCTGAAGTTATAAGCAAGGGATAGACTTATAATAAGATAATACAACATTTTTTTTCTTGCAACATAACAAAAATAGAACTGAAATGGAAGTTATTATAGAAGGAGAGAAGTAGAATATGTATCAGAATCACTGCTTCTATAAATGGTGAAAAATATGCAAAATCATACTTGGGTGTGATCTGTTACTGCATCAATATGGAATATAAAAAATGGCTTTTATAAAAGTGTTTGATAGTTTTCTGTGACTTTTTTTCTCTTCCATTCAAATTGCTGTGGATACAGATCTTATAACGGGGTGGGGAGGATTGATTTTGAGGGCTACCTAAAGGCGTGTAGGTACTGATGATATGAGTGACCCTGAGATTAGCTCAGTTAGTTGGAGCATGGTGCTAAAAACAGCAAGTGTGAGGCTACACAAACGTCTGGCATTGCCCCATCCCAGGACAGAATCCAGCACTTCCCCTTTTTGAACTTCATATGGTTGGTAATTGCCCAGTCCTCTAATTGCCCAGAGGTCTCTCTGTAGGGCCTCCCTGCCTTCGAGAGAGTCAACAGCTCCTCTCAGTTTTGTGTCATCTGCAAACTTGCTTAGTGTCCCTTCCAGTTTGACATATATTCAAAAGAGATTAGAAAGTTTTCATTTGGTGAATTTTCTAATTTTTGTGTAAACATCTAGTAAGAACATTAAGGTGTCTAATCAAATGCTTAATGCCGTAATGTCAGGAGCTCCCTAAACTGCAGACTACTGAAAGTTAAGAAAATTCAGGAAAGAAGTATCATGATCTTTAATACATCAGTCTTTTCATCCCTACTGTACTGTGTCTATTTGAGATAGAAGGGGTTTTTTTGGTTGGTTGGGTTTGGGTTTTTTTTCAGTAGCAGGCTATATGGTGTTTTGAATTTGTGATTGAAACACTGTTGGCAACACACTAATGTTTTGGCTATTGTTGTGTATTTCTTGCCCATTATCAAGCTTTTCTCTTTTTCTCACTCTCTTCCCTCAACTTCTGTCAGGGACTAGTTTGGGTGTGGACAAGAAGCTGGCAGGACAACTGATCCCAACAGACCAAAGGGATATTTTATGCCACAGAACATCGTGGTCAGCAATAAAAGCTGAAGAAAAGAGGGATTAGGTACATTTGTGGTCATGGTTTATGTCTTCCCAAGTAACCATTGTGCATGCTAAGGCTCTGCTTTACAGGAAGTGGCTAAATGTCTTCCAGTCCATGCGAAACAGTGAAACTGCTTTTTTTCCACCTATTAAATTCTCTGTTTTGATCCATGAATATTATTCTCTCTCTTCTGTTTTCTGGTCTCCCAAGAGATAGGGGAGTGACTGGCTGGCTGCATAGGTATTTGCCTACACAACCCATTGTGCGGACAACCCACCACAAGAATTTTATTGCATGACACAGGGCTTAAGAGGTTCAGGATAACATCAGATTTGTTTGTAGTCTGAATTTATAGCTGTTATAACTGTTATTTTGCAGGCTCTTATGCTTGCCGTGAGGCTCACTTATTAGAGTCTGTGGCTTGTTGATGACTGGTTTTGCTGTTTCAGGTACTACTCATCATCTTAGTTTGTCATGGCTGGCAACATTTTGATTAACAATATGTGCCCAAGTGCCTGGACTGGCATATGACCCTAGCACTGCTGCCATTCCTGTACTGCTGTACCAGACATGCACGAAGTCAGCTATGAGCTGGAGCAGAAACACTCCTGAAGGGACTATGGTCCATGAGTAAGCCCATACTGGAGCAGGTACACCTTCAAAGGAACTGCACCCCATGGAGGGTTCATGCTGGCACAAATGCAATGTGTGGATGGTGTTGCAATAGTAACTCTATTACCTGGACCAAAGGAAAAGGGGTGGAAATTGTAATGGATATACATTTAACCTGTTATAACCCATGGTTTGAGTTGGATGTTGTAGGAAGTGCTGTAGCAGGAACAACCCAAGCAAACGGAGGACCAACCTCACAAGAAGCTGAACAAGTGAGCTGGTGACTCAGCTTGAGCTGTCTTTGCTTCTCAACAACACAACAAGCCATATATTTTATTCTGATCTTCTATAACAGAAGGAACCCAAGTTATGGACTGAACTAACTCAATAGACTTTTATAATCTTACCACCTTTCTCCTATTTTGTCTCCATCCTGCAGGAGAGGTGAGTAAGCAAGCAGCTGTCTGCAGGTTTGTCTGTTGACTGGGATTAAACCACCACACCTACTTATCTGTTACAAGATACATTTAAAAAAAAAATTCTCTCTGGATATGGATGTCAGCTCTGCCTTTCCAAACCGTAGAGGTCTCCCTTCTAGGAACCTAGATAGAAATTAACTGTTGGATGCTATTTGAGACAGAAACTTAGCTAAGAAAGACCTTTCACATGATCCAGTAAAGTTTTTTTCTTTTACTGATAGGGAAATGCTTCTTCTCAGTCTCCCTTATGTTTTAATTCAGTTGTGTTACTTGGTTTTGGTATCTTCTTAGCAGAAAGACATGTTGACTTAAAACTTTAATTAATACTTAAGATTTATAGGGTGTGAGGAATCACTCAAACTTATAAATGGATAATGAATGGATTACTACCACGGTCTGAGGGGGAATGGGGCCGTGACACAGCACGGACGGGTCCGGAGACAAGGTAGAGGTCAAAATGGAATACTTTATTGAGATGTCCAGAAGTTTTATGGGTTCAGGTGGGGAAAGGGCTAGAACATGGGGTGGAGCATGAGACAGACAAACAGGGGAACAAACCAGGGTAGGGACACAAGCAAAGGGGGACGAATGTGGGAGGAACCGGGGAAGGAAAGGGCGAATGGTAATTGTCTCCTCTCTGCAGCTTCTTCAGCCTATCAGAGAGGGGAGCAGGGAAGCAGGGAGCAGGCGAACTCCTAGCAAGCCCGGGCATGCCCAGGCTGTGCACTGTGTAGTGTGGGTACAATGCAATACACATAATAATGGTAAAGTCCATATAATAAAGTCCTGTCAATTGCTATATGTCTTTCTCCATACCTGGAACCACTCCCATCCTGAATCTTGTTCCTTCACAGATTATTTATGTGAAGACTACAGTTTTGGATTGAGGTGCATTAACTTGAATTAGTCAAAGAGTGAAAACACCATCAAAGAGATATTGCTTATGTTTGTAAATGAGCTTTATTATGATTGTGGAATGAGAATTTGAAAAGAATTGTTGAGAACACTCCAGATAGAGTTGTATCATTTTATGGAACATATGTTTGAAACTAGACCTCCTTTTCTATCCTGTAGATTAAAAAGGACCACACTGAACAGCATGACTAACACCTTTAAAATCAAGTTAGTTATGCTGGTAAGGACCATATGTAAAGGTATGGTAAATCAATGAATCTTAAATCACCTTATCTTTCTTTTTCATTTGTTTTGGTTCCAAACAGATAATTCTTCAATTTACTGTACATATGGTAAGGACCTTAGCCAGTATTAGAGTGTGCTCATAACTGACACATACAGAATGTCTTTCAGACCAGAGAAGGATATGATGAGGATGATAGCAAATTTTTTTTTGCTGGGAAAGATATGGCAATTGCATTTTATCCTAGTGTCTGATTCTGCTGACTCTCCTTATTTTAGTCCCCAAAATTAGGTATACAAGAGTCTAGCTGAACAATTATAAAACTACCAGCTTGCCATCAAATTTTGTTACATTTTTATGCCCTTTTTTTCTCTGTTTACGTCAAGAGGAAAAGGTTATTTTGTGACAAAAACTGCCTGGCATTCAAGTTCTTTGACAGGAAAAGCTCAGGCTGATGTGTGCAATTCTTTTCTACTTAGGTATGAGAGTTGTGGATCTGAGTTGTTTTTTTCAGGTTTTTAAATTTATTTATAGTATAAATATCATATATGAAATAGAAATACATAATACAGAATAGAATAGCATATATATTATATGTATTATATATTTTATATATATGATACATATAATATTATATATATAAATATAATATAAATATATATAAATATAATACAAAAATATATAAAAATATATATTTATATAATCCTATCTGATAGAGCTTTTAGTAGTTGTGTTCCACTACATCAGGTAAAAGAATAACCTTTACATACTCTTACCAAGATAACCCTTCTTTGTGTTTTTTTTCTCAAATCTGTTGGTCGAAGAGAGAAGGATTTAGCGTTTTGGATCAAGTATAAGCATGTCTTTTGACCTGGATTTAGAAACAGCTGATAACTAAGGCATAGAGTACCATACCTTAAACTCACTCAAACAATGGTGTCACCATTCAGCAGTTCAGGACTGTGTTAAAAGGCAAAACCTAATAAATAAATTAACAGAAGAGGAAAGGACATGTAAAACCTGCTGGGCATGAGGTAATTTTTCTGATTCACATTTTAGCAAATAGGGCAGGGTTGCTATCAGTGACAGCAGGACACATGCTGGGCGAGTCACTAGAGCAGAAATTCCGTGTTGGTGGATTATCTCCTTCAAATATGAATGAAGGAATGAAGTAGTGTTTGAAAATAGTAACGTTTTGTATTGGAAAGCTTGTTGATTTACTTTCATCTATGATTTATATCCTTGTTGTGGTAAATAATGCTAGACTGTAGCCTCCATTGCATAGACACACATTTAGTTGAGATCAGCTCATTGCAGCTCTCTCATTATTCTAATTGTTTACTCCAAAAGAGTAACCTTTTGGAGAATGTGTAATATGGTGATAGCTGATGACAACTACAGGAAAACGACAGAATAAATAACAAGTCAGATCTTAGCAGATCAACAAATGATCTGTGAACATATTTTGGGACACATGGATAATTTGAAACACTATCCTCCTTGTCATATTCTAAGTTGTATGTACAAATAATTACATGGTCAAAACCTTCACTGCTGTCCCTCTGTAGTCTCTACGTCTTTTCATATTTAACATGACAATAGAGCATTTCTTATATATGATCCATTGATATATTTGGCTTGCACTGATACACTCGAAGGCTCCTTTTTGTAGGATTTTTGTGTGCACAAAATCTGTTGATCTCTCACTAGACTGCCTTCTTTTTCGTAATGGCTTTACTGTGGCTTTCTTATGTTTGAATATAAGAGCTGTTGCAGAGCTTTTGCATTTGACTTCATGTCCCTAATAGTAAGCTGACAGGCCCTTCAACTCAAAGAAATTCTGAAGGTGTTACATCCTTCCACAACATGCTGGGGAATCTTTCAGTATAACAGGCTACCTGAAAAAAAAAAAAAAAAGGAAGAGAAACTTAAATTAATTAATGATACTTACCAATTATAAATTAGTTTTCCTCTTCAAGATACTTCAGTCATTAATTAATTTTTCAACATCTTGGTACCCTCCCCATCTGCTCCATCATTTACCTCTTCATTGCTACTGTTTTCTACCATCCTCTAATTTTCCACGGGAGGTAATACAGCCTCACTGTGTTTTTCATACTTCCATTTGGTGGTTGTCTAGAAGCATCATTTGATTCTTCAGTAAATGTTTTAATGCACACTCATCACTGAGCATAAATCATTAACCTATAGAACATTTAATTTGCTGTATTTTATTGTACATCAGATTCTAGCAAACAGACCATAAATTAATCTGATATAACTTCTAGACTCAGTGCTGCTGATTCATTAGGAGGTTGTCATATATAAAAATTGGTACTATATAAAGTAGACGTTGATAGCTTCAGCAGTGTAAATAAATACTTACAATTAATTCCCTCTTCAACTTTACAACTTCAGTGTGGAAATATTAGTAGAAATATTGTGACATTAACAGTTTGCATCATAAATATGAATTTTAATTCCCTAGAATATTAGAGAGAAATAGCTGAAATTTGTTTTAAAGTTAAGTAAGTCAAGTGTCATATATCTGTTGCAGGGTTAAAAGATGGGACATAGGAAGATCATGCTTCCCCTTGAGATTTATTGTTGGTTCCAGAGAAAAGCATTGTTTGAATCATCTTTCCTGTGAAAGGGATAGAACTGAAATGTAGATACACCTGACCTTTATCTGGATTTAGAGTCACAGAATCATAGAATGCTTTGGTTTGGAAAGGACTTTAAACTTCATCTAGTTCCAGTTCCCCTGCCATAGGCGGGGGCACATCCCACTAGACCAGATTGCCTAAATCTCCACTCAACCTGGCCTTGAACAGTTCCAGGGATGGGGTATCCGCAGCTTCTCTGGGCAACCTGTTCCAGTGCCTCACTAGCCTCACAGTAAGAAATTTCTTCCATATGTCTAACCTAAATTTCCCCTCTTTCAGTTTGTACCCATGACTCCTTGTCCTATCACTACAGTTCCTTACAAAGAGTCTCCCTTCAGCTTCCCTGTTTTCCCCCTTCAGGTACTGGAAGGTTGCCATGAGGTCTGCATGCAACCTTCTCTTCTCCAGGCGGAACAGTCCCAACTTTCTCAGCCTGTCTTCGTAGGGGAGGTGCTCCAATTCCCTTGGGAACACACTAAGTATAGCAATGGGCTTTCTCTGCTTTTCTGTAGGAAATATTCGGTGTCCTTTAGGATAAGACAATGCTTAAGTTTTTGTTACTGTTTTATATCTACATGAGAATCAATATCTCTGATCAGTTATAATAGTACGAATACTGTTAAAAGTAAACAGCTGGTTTTTTTCATTGACTTCACTTACAGAAGCTGTGTTATTTCCAAGATTTGAAGTAGTCTGGTTGCTGTTTGTCTTCATTTCAGTTAGTTTATAACAGAAATATAAAATGTGCATGGTGTGTACCTGTTATTCTCTCCTTCCTAACTTGCATGCAGTTGCAACAGTGCTGTCGAAACCAAGAGTTTTTCCATAAGGTAGCAGACAAGCTATGAGTAAATGACTCTTTACTAACTCATGGCTTTAAAATGGTGAAAACTAATGGTTGTACTGGATGTTTGCTTAAACATCTCCGTCACTGTCTTGCAGGCATGTTGGTTATACACTGCATGTAGAGAACTCGTGTTTCAATTCCTATCTGGGAAGAGTTTTGCAATTCCTATCTACCTGTATTTACTTAATCTAGATTAAGTTAGATCCATTATCTTTCATCTGCTTTGCAAGGTGATGGTCTATAAATTATTATTTACACTGATGATAAGAAAGGATAATTGACTGGTCTTTTTAGTCTTTGGGATTTTTCCCAGAAGAGCGGGAAGAGGTTTTGGGGTTTTTGTTTGTTTGTTTTTTTTTGTTTCTTTTGTTTGTTTTTTTTTCCTATTTTATTTTTATTCATGTTTCATTTATTTTTAACAGTTGATTTGCTTTAATGAGACTAGGCTTGAAGTCTATAAAGACAAGAGCCTACCCCTTTTCCATTTTTAAAAAATATAGGAACTTTTGTTTATTGGTTACATATAACTGAAAAGCTTTTTTTAAGTGCAAACAAATGTTATATAGCTCTACCACATCATCAGAACTGAAAGAGGTCTTATTCCTCCTGGTGATTTCTATAATAGAACCTTTTAATTATTTTATCAAACAACAAAATGCTTATAAAGTCTTTCTTTAGATTGCAATGGGAAGATAACCCAATTCTTCGGAAGTTGAAGATGGTGCTTCTTTTATTTCAGCTATAAAACTGTCAGTTATTTAAGTTCCTTTACAGTATTGATACTGACAATTCCCCTGAATGATTTGTCTACTGAGCTGAATGACAGTCTTTCTTTTACCTGAGGCCTCAGACCAATAGTTCTGAGTCACCAACTGGATATTGTCCTAAATGCTTACTACTGCTTTGCTTCACAATGTTTTTTTCTATGAAAATAAATATTCCTCTTCCAAAATCTGTTATTTCTTATCATCATGTCCATCTTTCTCTTTATATTAAAAAACATTCTGAATGTATGGACTCAGAAATTCTTGGCCTATCAGAAAATCTTACTACAAAGGTGGTAGGCATGTAGCTGGAGAATTCTTGGCATGGTCTAAATAGATCAATTTTTTAACAACAGGTAGGAGGAATGGCAATATTCCTCATATATTCCTAATGCGAGTGATCAAAGCCATTTAATCTTTCAACAAACCCCCAGATATTTAGTACTCTGCCATTTTATCTCCTGGGCGTGGAATGCTCTTCAATCACAATTGTTCTACCTAAAAAAAAGTTATGATTAAGCTATATTTAAGAATCTCTCAGTTATAAAACTTTCTAGAAAGATTATGCAAGATTGAATAATACTGATGAGATGGCATGTGATAGACATGGAAACTAGAAAAGATGGTTATAGTGGAATCATCGTCCTAGAATTGGTGGGGTAAAATACATATTAGATTAGTTTTCTGTCTGAACCCTGTTTAATTGGGGAAAACAGATTGAAAGGAACTGAGTGATGCAATTTTAGTAAACAGATAAGGCAATTACTCACAGGGCTGATAGACTTACTAATAAGCAATATTCTTATTAAATTAAGTGTAAGAAAAGACTGTTTTGGTTTTATATTTACAAAGAAACTGGTAATTAACATAAACGATTTTGCTTTCGCTGTACAAGTTTAGAATTGAATAACTTGGGGCCTAATTAGCTTATTTATATTCGGTGGTGATTTTAAGAAAAATGTGCTGTCTTGGTATATTTGGGAGAGGGGAACTCCAATAAGATGAAACCCCTCCCCTTTTGTTCCCCTTCCTCTAATATAGAAAAGACAAAAATGAAAGGAGATGTAAGTGAAAAAACAACTATTTACTAAAAGAAAATAGTTACAAAATAACTGCAAAATTGCAGGGGGAAAAAAGTTTACCCAGAAAACCAAAGATCTACCAAAACCAAGTGGCACCCACTTCCTTGGGGACAAAAAGACCAGTTCAGAGTCTCTTTTTTCTCTACCACATGTTGTCCTGTTCGGCTTGGCTGGGCTGCAGGCAAAGTGGCATTGGCACTCCATCAGTGGTTCTGGGCAGGCAGTGCTGGTGGGCATGAGGGCAACCCAAAAACACTCTGATTGCGGCATGGTTTTGTGTCCCTTGGCTTTGGTGTGGAATGGCAGCAAGCCTTCTGTCTGTGCAGTAGATCTGGGCTCATTTGGGTGGCGGTGGCAGCAACTAGGACCGCGGAAAAGAGACAGCCCTGGGCTGACCTCAGAGAATTCCCACCACTGCAGCAACAGAAAGCAAGAAGGAAGGGACTGTTTCCAGTTCCTGCCCCAGGCCAGGTCAAGTGGGGAATCACCTTTTGGCACCTCCTAAGACCCTGAGAAAGCTCTGACCCACATAAAGCCCTCCCCTGCCTTCAGGTGACGTAATGGTATGAATATTCATTGCTAAAGTTTCATCCCCAGTTTATAACTATAATGTGTCTAATGCCTAAATTCTGGCTTATGCTGTGTAATTAAGTATAGCTGCTGTAGTCCATAGTCTATAGTTGCTATAGACTATAGAGCCTACAGGCACTCTTCCAAACAGCAACTACACTTAATTATAATAATTCCACCTGTTTGTAGCTGTATCAAGCCCATGGGTAGTGTCTGAATGGGCAGCTTTCACTGAGGTTGTTTTTAGGAAATTGATTTAAATGGAAGGAGAAAATGGGTCCCAGAATGTGGCTTTATTAATATAATAAATAAATAAACCCACACAACCCGGTTGATTAGAGTCACAACAACCAAATCCATTTATTGGAAGTGAACAGCATATTTTATATGCACTTTCAAACAGCTTTAAAACAACCACCACAGGTTTGCCACTGCTCAGGTGTATTGGAGTACATTTGGGACTACATCTCCCAGGGTGTCTCATCCAGCATCCCTAAAACACGTTCCCTACATCTCCCCCAGTTTTACTATTAAGATGAGTCATAGAACAGTGCAAATAATAGAACAGTACATTTTTAAACCTTGTAAAACCTTTAGCAATTACCACTGTATCACAGTGACCCAGCTCACTGCTTCAGCCTGGTTCTTCAACAAACCTATTTATTAGAATTTTTCTCTTTAACCTTTCGAACGTGCTTGATATAAACTTGAACCTTTATTTTCCCAAGGGGTGTAATGTAACTGGGATAAATAACTCTTTCGATCTGAGAGTTTTTTATAAAACTGGGTGGTACTTATATAACAGGGGAAACAAGAAACATTAGTCTTTATTTGTCTAAGGGTTTGTGTAGAACAGGGAAAATTCAACTTTATTTCAACACCAGGGTTTATTGAGGGGCAAACATTATGAACTGAATTCTTCTAATATGACCATGTGGTTGAGGTAGTGTTACTTTTTAAGGCTTAGTGTTAAGGTGCTTGTATTCTCACACAATTCTCTTTCATTTACTCATACACACTCACACCGGTGGCCGCCTCATTCTTTCTTCACATGCACACTTATGGCCTTTAATAAGATTCTGTATTTTTGCCACACTGGTCATTTTCAGTAGTAAACATCAGTTATGTATCTTTGTCTGCAGTCTCTTCAATTATCACTCTGGTTCTTGCTACTGCTGTGAAGGTGTACCTGTATAGGGTTTGACACACCTGGAAGGAATCCATTTTAATTCTTTACCTGTAGATATGCACGCATACCCCCTCCCCCCATCACGAGATCCACTGGTCCCACCCATTGCCATGAAATTAAGTCTTTTATCATGACCAGTGGTTTGGGAGAGGAAAATGCCTGAGGTCTATGTTGTCTCTCATACTTGCTTTTCTCTGCACTGTCACAATTTAAAAAAATTATGACATATGTTGCCTTCCACAGACTTTCCTGTGGACTACAGATGGACTCCCCCTTTCTTTGTCTTTTGAGCATGTCTTTTAGGATACGGTTTTCTGTCTCTACCATGGCCTGTCCCATGAGTGAATGCGGTATGCCTGTGGAATGAGAGATTCCCCAGTCTGTTAGGAAAGTTTTGGCTTTTGCTGAAATGTATGACAGACCACTGTCAGTTTTGTCTTTTTTGGGGTTCCTAGTGTTGCAAAGCAGTTAAGCCAGTGCCTTCTCCCCAGTATATGCAGTGGCAGGTATGTATCTGGAGTGTGTGTTGACTGTAACATTAACATATTTCAGCCGACCAAACCTCAGCTATGTGTGTGATATCTGTCTGCCACACCTCATTAGCTCTCAGTCCCCTGGGGTTAACTCCTTCTTGGGATAGCACTGGAGTAGTTTGATGGCAGCCTGGACATGACTTGACTAGATCTCGAGCCTGATTAAGGGTGATTTGAAATTGTCTCTTCAGAAAACATGAGTTCTGGTAGAAGAAGGAATGAGGCAATTTAGCCTGCTTGAGAGTTCTAGGTACTGTTGTGAACATACCTGCTGCATCAGCTCTTTGGTTCCTTTCTGCTACAGGCCCCGGCATTTCTGTGTGTGACCTAACATGCATTATGTAGAAATCAAACCTTCTGTGGTTAACAAGAGCCCATACAGTCCAACTCCTGTAGATGTTCTCTGCCTTTAATGACAAGCTTAACAAATATTTCATTAATTGTCTACACAGTCTTTTGTGCTGAGTGGGGCAGAAACAGCCACTCCAGGATCCTCAGTGGATCCGATTCAGCCTGGTCCCACTGAAACAAAACTGCAAATGGCTGGAACCTGCTAGGTACAGGTGCAAGGCAGGTGTGAAGTTCAGGATTTCTCCTTCTGCCTTGTCTGCTCTGGATTGCCTGAGAACACGTTTTTAATGCCTGCTTTGCCTCTGTGGTCAAGAACCGACTAGATGTAAAGTCTGGATCACCTTTCAGCAGGTCAAAGAGGGAGTGCAGTTCCTCTGTGGTCAAGCCTAAGATAGGCCTTAACCAGTTGATGGCTCCTAAAAGTTTCTGCAAGTCATTTAAGGTTAAAGTGTCCTTTACCTTAATTGTCAGTGGTTGGGGTGAGATTTCCTGCTGCGTGATCCTCCATCCAAAGTAGGTCCAAGATTGAGACCATTGGATCTTCTCTGGAGCAACCTGCAAGCCTGCTTCTTGGACAGCATTAGTCAGAGCAGTTATAACAGTTTGTGACTCAGTTTCTTTGGCTGTAGTGACTGTAATAAGGAGAGTTTGGAAGGATGCCGAGATTGAAACTGTACACCGTTGAAAGCTCAACAAAAACCCTAGTATTTATTACTAAGAGGTGACCAACAAACAAAAACTCGAGAGAGAGGAAGGAGTAGGAAAAATAAGCCCTCAGTACGACTCTCCCAGTCCCCCTGGTGTCACTTAAGAAGTTATCTTACCGACCCAGAATGCCTAGAATTACCCATAGCAGAAGCTGCATTCTCGGGGAGTCATCAAGCTCACAAGATAGCGGGTGTGGCCAGCACTGCCCAGCTAGAGGCCTTCAGTCCCACCCCCTGTTATGCAAGTGGCATCTCTTCTGCGCATGCATGGGTACCTCGGAATTCCCCCCGCACTTGTGCACTAAACCTCAGGAGTCTTTTCTAAATGAGTCTGGGGTCTTACTTCATCCTTCTTCTCTTCACTTTCTCTTTCAAACACCCTTGAAAGGTGATAAGCCAATCATAAGACAGCAATTAATTTCAGTTTATACAAGATGCTTGTTTCAAGGACGAAGTTCTAGTTTATCAGCACTTATTTTCTCATAACTTGGCAGTAAAAGAGCAAACTTAGTCTGACAAATTGTTGAACTGTTATGCATCCCCTGAGGCAAGACAACCCAGTGGTGCCTCTGCATGGTTTAAAGCAGGGATGGAGAAAGCAAAGCGTGGTGCATCATCAGGGTGTAGGAAAATGGTGAAAAACCAGTCCTTTAAGTCAATTACCATTAAAGGCCATTCTGCTGTGATGCCTTAAGGTCCATCTGTTTTTTGATTTTTCTAATTTTTATAAGTTTTAGTGGTGGTCTGAAAAAAAAAAAAGCCAGACATTATTCCAGCATGGGGAAAATTGGAATGCTTTATTGAACAAAAGAATTCAATTTTAAAGGCATCTGGGGCTGGACATGTTAATGAAGGGGATAACCTATGTTAATTGGGGAGTTACACAAGTTTTTACTACAATTTCCAAATAGTTAATTTTTCTTCAAGTAGGATTACATGGGGGATAGAGGGATTACAGGGGTTTAGACATGGTTTTAACAACCATCTCAAAAAGTCCTTTCTTAATTCTTCTTGGACAGGTCTCAGGACAAGGTCCAAATTTCTTCAGATCATGAGATGTTTGTCAGCCTTGTTTTCCAAGGTTTATGATTCAAATTTACTGAGCCTCCTTTTGCTGAGAGCTGGTTTTGGGCTCCTACAAGTTTTATAAGTCGTTATATAGTAGAAGTAGATTTAGAAGCAGCAGTACTTATTCCCTTACCCTTAGCGTAGTAACTACAACCCTCTTACCCCAATTTCCCAAATCAATATCCCCTGAATTCCAGTAGAAATGCTTAGTCTCTCTTTAAGATAGGCCTCTTCTGTTTGAAGACATCTAATCCTGGCCTGAACCGCAAGAGTACAGTCAAGAACTGGGTGAACATGTGCCCCCTGTACCCCGAAGAAGATAGACTGATGAAGAGAGGGTCTTAAAGACCCCAGCCCCAATTCCTGATCTCTATACAGAAGCAAATTGCCATAGTCCAAAAAAGGTTAATTGCAGCTGCTACAGAATCTATGCAAAATCTAAATGCCAGAATTACTTCAATCAAAAAACTACTGCTCTGAACTAGGGAATGTTCTATTCATTCCCATGGACTGTTTGTTTTTCCAGGTGATGTGGTATAACTCCTGATCCTGACGCCATGACTTTGGGGCTTCTGTGATAGATGATCCTAGTGAAATTATTAGCACAAGAAAGAAAGTTGTTTTGTTTTATTAACCCCTTGTCTTGGGATTAGAACCTAATTCAGTACAAACAGTCACAGAGAGCAAAAGGCAAATACAACTGAGTCAAATTAATTACTTTTATTCACAAAGAGATCTCATTGAAATATTCCTGGACAGATTAAACCACTCTTGAAAGTTGTTTTCAGAAGTCAGTTTCAGTAGTGCAAAGTACTTAAATTTTTTATTATGTTAGAGAACAACTGTAGAATTTATATATGATATTTCAATGTGATGACGTCCATGAAGGTTTTCAATGTATTTTGGCAAGTAAGTTATTAATTCTATTTTTTAATAATCTTAGATTGATAGGGAACTTCCTGTGAAATGTCTGTCAACATTCAGAAAACAAGAAATTCTTTAGATAATATCCATGCATTGATACTTATTCCTGAAAAGATTCAAGTAACTTCCTTAATTAGAAGTATTGTATAAATCTCATTGTTCTTGAAAACAGTTAAACTGTGCTTTCATATACATCAGTAGTATTATCATTGCCTATACAGTATTTGATGACATCCACAAATGCTGCTTGTGGAGATACTAGAGATTTAAAGCATAGTGTACTAACACTGTAAAGAATAGACTTACCCTGTGTGCTCAGTAATAAATTTATTTATTATGCCTGTGTAGTTTGCAAGTAGAAATTCGAGGAGTAATGAAAATGTATTAAAAACTCTGACATTATAGGGACATTCCAGTTTCAAAAGAAAAATCATCACCTTCCAGTTGTTAAAAAATCTCAGTGGCCTTACTTGCTGGGATGAAATCATAAGTTAGATCACCTCATCTGTGACTTGCTTCCTATTGGGCTTCTGTGCTACATCACAGAAATCCTGTCACTCTGGCACATTTTTGGCAATATAACCTGGATCAGGAATGGCATAGAAGAAAGAGTATGGGATACTATAACAGTGTGGGTTTTGCTTAGGCATTCTTAGGAAAATAACCCTGTTTAATGCATATGGTTACTTGGAGATCTTCATCTGCTCTCTTCCCTTGCTGTCACTGCTAGCTAGCACTTTCTATTTCCATCCCTATCTTCCTCAGCAAAATTATTCAGTGAAAATAAAGTCTTGCAACTCATTAGATCTTACTGTATTAGTCAAATACAAGCCAAACTCTGAGGTATGTGGTCACCACTAGTTACACACATGTAGGCTTTCTCTCTGTTGCTGGCAACGGTTTACATTCTGACATGAAGACTAAACTTGCTTCCCTGTCCTGGTTTTGGCTGAGATAGAGTTAATTTTCTTCCTAGTAGCTGATACAGTGCTGGGTTTTGGATGTAGTATGAGAATAATGTTGATAGCACATTGACGTTTTAGTTGCTGCTAAGTAGTGCTTACCCTGAGTCAGGTGCATGAGAAGCTGGGAGGGAGCACAGCCAGGATAGCTGACCCAAACTTGCCAAAGGGACATTTCATACCATAGAATATCGTGCACAGTATATAACTGAAGGGAACTAGCCAGAAGAGCTCCATGGCTGCTGGAGGATGTGTTGGGCATCAGTCAGCCGGTGCTGAGCAATTTTATTGCACATCTCTTGTTTCTCTTGGGTTTTAGTCCTCTCACTCTCTCTTTTCCGTTTCATTATTATTATTTTAATTTATTTCAGTTATTAAACTGTTTTTATCACAACCTATGTGTTTTACCTTTTCATGCTTCCCACCAGAGAGTGTGTGTAAGTGAGAGGCTGCATGGTATTTAATTGCAAGATGGAGTTAAACCATGACATGCCCATACAGAAAATAAATCTGAAAGCATGGCTTGGAGTATAGCCAGAGGGCATTCTATAAAGTCCATGAAGCTGTGTGTGCCTGTTTGATGGTGTGGTGTACAGGGAGACACTTTAGAGCTGGTTGCCACATGGACAGGAGGCATGCTGTGATCACAGCTACTCTGAGGACTGCTCACTAGAAGCAATGAAAGCATAACCAGTAAGAGTTGACATTACTCTACTCTGTAGCAAAAGTATTTTTCTCCCTGTGGTCTATGTTTCCCTCCCCCTGTCTTCTCACATTACCTATGGCTATGAAGAACTTTAGGCTTCTGCAAACCTTAAAAAATTTTATGTAAAGATATCATGGGGAGTGTCTTAACCTACAGGTCATTAAGTCTTTAGATATCTAAACATCTCTAAAAATCAGGTCCTTGGGCATGAAACGGAGCTAGGGCCTGAAGAGTTTACTCTGAATACTGATCTGAGGAATATCCTACTCAGAAGAATGTAATGCTTAGCTAGAATGTACTGCTTAGCTAGAGACAGAAATCAGGGCTTAAGGATTAGATGGTACCATACACTAAAAGAATGCTCACACACCTACATAAATAAAGATAAGGGGCAAAATAGGGGCTGGAGTGCAAAAGTCTTGCAAAATTTACCATAAAGTCAGCAAAAAACAAGAAAGTTGAAAAGTTCAGCCAAGGAAGAAGAGTAAAATGCGACCCCGTGAGGCTGAAGAAACAGGAACGACCACCGAACATCACCCCAAAAAGACAACTCCGCCCCAGACTCCACCCAGACTCTGCCTATTATGAATGTTATAACTAGGTGTTGCAATTATATGAATATGCATATGAAAATGTTGTAATCACTTGTAAAAATTGTATATAATCCTGTCTTTTCACTGAAAAGGCAGAGCAGTTTTTCCAGGGCGAGCTGGCTGCTCTCCAATGTTGCCTTGAATAAATACCTTGCTGCTTAAAGAATAAAACTTTGTCTCTGAGCAGTTTCTCTGCGCCTTTTGGGCCAAAATTTGGCATCAGGCACTTTTAAAAGTTGGCTATTTTTCTGGAGACATACCTATATATATATATTATGTATATGTGTATATATATATGTATGGATGTATGTATTTCTTGGATAATAATCTCTAATGCTAACTGACAAAAGGTAGTTTCCTGAATTAATGTAGCGTATCTGGGCATTGTTCCAATTAATCTGTTGTCTAGATGCTACTCTGGCTAAAGATATGGAGAACTAAAAGCTTCAGGCAGGCAGTACCAACTGGGCAGAGCTTCTCCTCAGCCTGGGGAAATGCTTTTTCTGTGCTTTGATGGGGAAGGAAGGAGTAAAAGCAGCACCTGCTCCCAGACTGTGGAAAGAAAATACTAAGCAAAGTGAAAAGATAGCTATTAAACAAATGTTAGTTCTAATTTCTCATATGCATGATAGTGTTGTCCAAATTTTATACCTTGCACTAGATTTCATCTCCAAGTGACATTAAGAAAATGTGTAAAAAGACAAATAAATGAATACATCATAAACTGTGATAAAGTCTTTTAACTTTTTAACCAAAGTTAAAGTTAATTTGCAAATTCTTAGGACATTTGAATATATATATTCAAAAAATTGCTTTTGAAATGCACCTTCATAGACTGAGGACCTGCAAGACCTTTTTCATTGTTCTCACAGGCCTTATTGCTGCTCTTTGGACTCTTTCCCTGGATAAGAGAAGCAAGAAAGAAACTACAGTAATAAAACAGATAACAAAAAATATTTTGTCAGGACTCAACATTTCAAGAAGTTAATTTTCAGATATATTAGAGAATGAGATATCTTTAAACTACATGGGTGTTGGGAATGCTCAGCCCTCGGTTGCATACTAAACTGAAGTAGCACTCCTTCTGTTGCATGCTGCCCAGATGTATACATGAAGACAATTCAGCATCTGCTCTTTAAAGGTACAGATCAATTCTAAGTGGAATCATAGAATAGTTTGGATTGAAGTGAGCTTTAAAGATCATCTAGTCTAACTCCCCTGCCATGGTTAGGGACACTTACCACTGGACCAGGTTGCTCAGAGCCCCATCCAACCTGACCCTGAATGTTCCCAGGGAGGGGTTATCCACCACAATTGTGGGCAACATGCGCCAGTGTTTTACCACCCTAATTGTAAATGCATTGAATTGCCTCTTAATGTAGACATAGGTACTTTCTCCTCCATTTAATATGCCAAACAGCACACCAGTATCTGAACATACCTTAATAGTTCATGTATTTATTCTCCTGTACAGAAATGTGTGGAGATTAAATAGGAAACCAGTAACAACTTGGTATGGAAACATGTGCGTGTGTATATATATATATATATCTCATTACATATATAGACATATATAATGGAGTGATATTAAAGGCTGTAATCTACTCAAGTAGGCTAACTGATGTTGGAGCCTTTTTGACACTGACACAAAGCAGTCTATGTCCAAATTCTCTTAAACTAATGACATCTGAAACATGAAGTTTGCTCTTAAGCTGGCAATTAGCACAGGCGAGAGCCCTTTTCAAACTCCTGAGCTGCACCTGAAAGTTGTTTAGGAAGCACCAGGGGCCATTTTAAAAACTTAGTGCTAGAAATTACTGGATTTCTGTGTTTAGGAACATTCCCTGGCTCTTTAATTTACTACTGTGCATGCAACCAAAGAAATAGTTGAGTTGCTTGAGTGTACTCATAACCATGTTGGAAGCATGAGACCATGTACTTTATGCTGTACAGCATCTCCAAATAGCATGCAATTCATCCTTTCCATTAGTTAACAGTCAGCATTTCTGGTGCTGGGACACTCCTCTCTGTGGCAGTAAATCTGCAGTATATGAGAAAACTGTTGTTTAAACATGTTTCAAAATGGCTTTTTGTAGTCTCTTTGCTAACTCATGCTTTCTTCTTCCCAAGACTCCGCATGACAAGTGTTATCCCATGCAGGAATGTCCTGAGAAGATGTCCTGAGGTGTTTTCATTGGCCCCTTTTAACCCCTTCCTATTGGTTGTTAACCCCTTGAGACTTGTAATTGGTTACTCTGTGAATCCTCCTAACCCTATAAATGTAACCCCCCCAACAATAAACTCTCTCTTGCCTCCTCTCCATGCCCGGTGTGCTGTCTCTGTGGCTGCCATGGGACCACGTGGGTGGAGAGAGGGGAGAGCACCTCTCCCCTCCAGGCTCAGGACCTGAAGAAACACCTGATGCTGGAGTTCCCCCTCCCTATCCACCTCAGCCGTTGGAATTGGTTCCTCAGATGGAAATGGAACTAGAAGTGGTGCGCCCCACACCATGGGGGGAAAGGGATCCAAACCTCTCTTCGGTGTATATGCATACACATTAAAACAGACTAGGAAGTCATTAGGAAATCCTTGCTGGCAGTGGTGCATGCCTTATTTTAGCTTGTTCAGCAGCAAATGGGATAAAATTTCTTCACTCCAGCGTAAGCCTGGAAATTAATTAGCAAATTAAGAGGAAGAAATGGGTAGGTAATGAAAACTGCTTGTTTGGAAATGTTCAGAAACGAAGTCCAGTATCACATGTAATACCATGGTCGCAGGTTTATGGGACATGTTGATTAGGTAATGACAATAAAAAGAAAAAATCAGGATGTAGCAGACAGTCTGTGATAGCTGAGCCAGAGACACTGTGATGCATCACTGATTCAGGGGATCCTGAGGAGGAGGACCTAGTACACTAATAAATTGACAGGGAGGTAAAACTCACAAGTGCTGACACTGATTTTACTACTCCCTTGTTATGGAAATATATGCTGAAGAAAAGAAAATGTTTTACACAAGAAGACTGATTGTATGAACAAGGGGATGAGTATCAGAAATGGTTCTGGATTGTAAATATTAAAAATTCCAAAATAATGTTTCCATTTGTCCCAATCTTAGAAACAAGAAACACCAACTACTTGTTGGTACCTCAGAAAGAGTGAAATGGCAATCCACTTGATTCTGCAGAAGACAGCTGTGCATATGTGGCAGTAAGAGTTCCTGATTTCCTGGGATAGTTTGTTAATTTTAATTACAAGACTCATTCTCCCATTTATGTTTCATATCTGTGGGACTTATTTGGTACAATATGCAGTAAGTATGTGGGACTTATGCTATAATATTGTGAAGGCATTCAAGGATTGTCTTAAGTAGTTTATAGGCAATAAGCTAAAATAGGGAACACCCAGCTTCCTGACCTTGCAGGCTGCTCATCAGAAACTTCCTGTGCTGGAGAGTTGTGAGATTCATGTCATGTCTTGGACCAATTAAAAATGGAGCTTTCAGGGTAGTTCACAGGAAGGAGGTTGCCTGGAATAGAACAAGCCAGGAATGACCTGTGCAGGACTTAATTATTTGTTTGTTCTACAGCTGGGGATCTCTACTGCCTGTTCCTAGCATGGTCTCAGTGCTAACTCTGTGCCCATAGCCTCCATATAGCAGTTTCACTACTTGAGAATAGAATGAGGGCCAAAGCTTGATTGTAGTATAAGAGAACTTCCTGATTTCGTACTTGAAACTCTAGGTAAAATTGCAGTACTTTTTTGTATTTGTCCTATTCAGAGTGTTACATGATAATATATACTACACAGACAAAAATTTAAAATTCTTAGCTGCTCTGAATTCTGATTTCTAAGGTTAACCATACAGTGTTAGCCTTAAACAACTTCATCCATTGGCTTTGTGGAATAAAAACTTTTAATGCAGAATCAGAGGCTGATTCTTATAGTGGATGTGAATGTAGAGAAAAACTTTATTTTTATTCTCCTTTGACCTATAGAAAGGGTAGTGACATTACTTGTAATGTGAAAAACCTACTACCATATTTCTGCTGCCAAAGTACTCTTGCAACCACAGCCTAACAGAAGACTGACAGCCTTATTTAGCTAACCTGTATGTAAAAGCCACATAACTTACTGTGGCCATTTTATAAACTCATCTGGAAATAATTCTTAAAGATACAGAAAAGCAATTTTAAATATGTTTTGCATAAGAAATCTTTGTTGCCTCTTATATTTAACATCTTTATCAGGAAACTAGACTATTTGTATTTATATCTTCCAGAAAACCAATCCTGTCTTCATTGTACAAGCCACCAGTCCACAGACAAAGAGTAGAACCAAGAAAAAATTACTACATTGACACCCAGATCTTTCCTATTTTGTCTTGACAGTGTTTCATTTATACGATTGTGTATTTTTCCCTTGCAGCTATTGCCTCCTGTTACTCTTCATGGTAATTGAAGCTGGGCCCAAAAGACCTTAGAGGCTTGTATCTTCTCCTCACATTAGTGACACTTCAGTGATAAACTTGAACCTAAAGTTACTGAGGCGTAACTGAGGGTTCATTTGATAGCTAGTGGTTTTCAGCAGCACTGCAGAGCTTCAGGGGCTCAGCGTGAGTGAGATTGTTAATGTCCTGTGAGGGAAAACAATAACACATTTCATTAATGCGTTCATGTGTGAAGCATCCATTAGGGCGCTGGAGGTATTAATGATGTTATGCTTTAAACTGACATGTGGGGCATGACAGGAATTGCAAGGTCTGATGAGAACAGATGACAAGATAAGCAAATATTTGAATGGCTTCATTTGCCTGCAGGTCAAACTGTGGTACAGGGGAACAGAGAAAGCTAAAACCTGGGAGAGATTAGTGTTTTCCTAGCATGGACTGAGCCACAGGAAAATTTAAGAAAGATTGTTTACTAAGTAAATAGAGATGTCAATAAGGACAATAAATATGTAAAAAGTACAAGCTTAATTGTTACTTAGCCGGAGTTGATAATTCTAACTTAATTTAAGTTTTTAAAGCCATGGAACAATTCAAGGAATAGATATACAGACAAACATTTTTCTTGTATGACTATTCTTTTAATTTTCAGTAATTCCCTTCTTTCTGCCTGCTGTAAAGGTTTAAAATTTATAGCCAAATAAGCTGCTGACTAAATCAATAAGATCATTGCACTTTGTGCCAAAAGTGAGTTTTGCCATGGGATTTTAGTAAACTAGCCTGTCTACAGGTAAGCAGAAGCTGCTAGAGTTGAGATTATTTTACTTCTTCGATTGTCATGTGTGTTGTTTATTTTGTTATTTTTGAACTAGTCTTAAATTAGCAGATGAAGGCCTATTCCCCTGTTTTGGACCATTGTTGAATTGCTACAGAAGGCTCACGGTACAAAGGATTTGACAGCTGTGACTCAGCCATTAGATGACAGTAGTGCACATCCCAGTGCCATCCAGCATAATTTAACATGAATGATCTGACATGCTTGGCAGATCCTTGAAGAAGGGGGAGGAAAAACTCCTCTGCTTACCTCTGATTCAGAATGATTTCAAACAACCAGACTTTTTGTTTTCAGAAACTGTGACACTCACTAGCTGGCTAATGCAATGAGATTCCGCATAATGGCTTTTGTGTTAGTGCTGCTGTGCTAAACCAAAGTAAACAACTTTTGCATTGTCAGTCCTTTAGGATTCCTGTACATTTCATTTAAATATCTTCAATCCACCCTCATAAACATATGAACACTTCTCCCCACCTCACTGTCCCCTGATTTTCATGTGGTGATTTCCTGTCCAGATCTTTGTACTTGTACATTAATTCGTCTTATAATAATAAAAAATTAAGCAAATATCTCTGGTACATTTTCACACTGAAATTCTGGAAAGTTTGCTCAAGTTTTCATTATGATTGTTGTCACAAATATTCCTTATTTCATCCGAAAATTTCCATCCATAGACTTGAAGGTACATCCAGACCCCTGAAGATACATTTTTGGGAGAGAAGTTGAAACCAAATCACTTCAATCAGCAGGAGTCTTCAGGAAGTGGGAAAACATACTTTTTGACTGCACAGTTGCCAAAATGTAAAGATATTGTCAAGAACAGTGTGTGTTTTCCTTTTTAATAAACTGCAAAATTCTGAGTACAGTTTACTCACTCTCATGCTTATCTTCATAGCAAGCCATCTAAGAGAGAGCATGCTAATGGACTACATGTAACTTCCTCCATTGCTAATTAAAAAAAATGAAAAAAAGTCTTAAAGTATTTGTATCTCCTTCTCAGGGTTCTCTGCATGTCATGGCCTAAACTTACCATGCATTTGTTTTTATAGGATTTCCAGTCTGCTTTAGAAATGGAAATGATTTTTGTAAACAGTTGAACTTCTGAATGTTTATTTGAATTGACCTTCCAAGCCTTTACTAACTTTCCTATTTCTAATGCTGAACTACTGTCTGTGATGTTGATGATGATGAGGGGTGGTATAGGATGGTAACGCTGAACTGTAAATGGTGATGGCAAGAGCCTAAGATAAAAGGAGGCCTTTGAGCATGGATTGTCCCATGGCAACAAAGTGACACTATGGTATTTTTTAGGAAAATCTGACCTTTTCGATGAGGATATGTCTAGAGATAAACAACAAAATGTCAGATCTGCCCTTTGCCTTTCATGTTGAAAATGACTGACCAATATTTCTTCTGATAGCAGAAGATGCCTTATCTAGCAGAAGATGCCTTATCTAGCAGAAGATATAGAGGTGACAGTTGAAGAATCTGAGGAACCATAAGGCTGTATGGAAAGTAAGTTGAAGTTATTACAGAGATGCAGACTGTGCTCTACACTTTATGGACAGAGGGACATTACTTACAGAATACAAACCTGAAAAATTTTTCTGCATAACTGCAATAAAACTCTTGCATGGATGCATGGTGTCTAATCAATGAGTTCAACCTCAGGGATATAAGTTGGTACTTCAAGACAATAATGATGCAAAGTTTTTCCTTTTTATGGGGTATTATCCATATTGCATTCCATGGTTTTGATTTCTCACTATTGCTAGTGCTCTTCTGCTTAAAATACTCAATTAGATGTGAAATCTGATTTAGGAAAAACTTCTATAGGGGCAAAAGTGGTTATGGTAGAATGAGAACTTTGAGTCTTTGTATTATTCTTGTGAGAAATGAGTTAATAGTGTGACTTTCCTTCTTCATAATTTCTATTTTTTTCCTACTACTCATCATAAGCAGTCATCAAGTTATTAAACTGTAAGAATATAGGACATATACTTTCCAGCTTTTGCTTTTACAGTTTGTAGAGCCACGCTTAAATCTTTGCAGAATAGCTCTCAATTTTTTCATTGTGAACAGCTGTGTTTTATTGGATTGAGTAATGTATGTTGCACTGGATACTTGAATTGGAAGTTCTGAACATGACCAACCATTCAGCTGGGTCCACCAGGTCCCTTCCACTTCTTGGTAGAATACTTACGCCAACTTTTAAGAAGCACAAGGATGTATTCTCACACACCCCTTGAGTTTGTTACAAGCTGAGAATTTCCAGCTTACACCAGAGGTCTGGTAAATGCTCTCTTTGTCTTTGCTATTTATTTTAAAATTAGAAGCTTTCATGTAATAAAACAAGCTGGGTTGACAGGGGGTTCTCTTTGCAAAGGTAGTTCTCAAAACCTGTGTGTCTTTTGAAATTGAAGATTTGAATTGGTTTTAGACCTTTTTAAAGGCTTGTAGAGTAATTCTGTCCCATTACTTAAATAAATCTTACCTCTTGCTTTGCTTCCAAGACTTCCTCACAGTCTTACTTAACAGGTCTACTCTATAGCAAGCAGCTTTCTGCCTCTCTATTTCAGTAGCTACAGGCTATGAAGGAGAAATTCAGGACAGAGGAGGCTCTTCAAGAGATTGTGTTGAGAAGTGGATATTAGACAACTGTGAATGCTCTGCCTGGCTAATAGTGATGGTGAGAATGTCCTTGTCCTTCCTCCAGTGATTTTACTATATGACAAGTCCATTCTCCCAAACATTTTGTAAAATTGCAACTATGCGGTGTAAAAAATCGTTTGGGATACTGGTCACATGGAGACTACAAATAGACTGTAACTCCAAAGGTGGAGCTCATCCACATGACCTTTTTGTTCACTGTTCATATTTTGAATGTCACATTTACTAGAGCAGGCAAGTTTGTGTTGTCTTCTTTGACAGAGTTCATAAGCTGCTGCCAGCATCTTTTCAGGGAACTCCTGGAAACTGCTAAAGAAATCCTGGAAGGAATCTAGCTTGAGTAGCAGGCAATCTGCAGTGTAAATTTCTTCCAGACAGCTGAGCACTAGGAATCACACTGTTTTAATATCTGATACAAACTTTTATATAAACAACTGCTGATTTGCAATTAGTAACAAGAGAGAGTTTGTCAGAAACTGGCTACTTTATATTTCATTGATTATCAATCACAAATGATGGTCTTTCTTTGCTGGCAAATGATTCAAGCAAAGTGATCTTTCCTATTGCTATAGTGGCACATTCTGGTCTTTGGACATACTTTGAAAGTCTTAAATAAATGAAAACAGAACTAATATAAAATGTTGGATTTGGGTTTTTCTGGGGTTTATGTGTATGGTTTGTTGATTTTTTTTTTTTAGTGGGTTTTTTGGTTTGGTTTGGTTTGGTTGTTTGTTTTATTTTATTTTTAGTTTGGTTTTGGGTTTTTTTTGCTATTGATAGTCTATATATAGTACTAGGCCTTTAGAATACTTTATATGTGAGTACTTAAGGACATTAAATAAATAAAGGGAAAATAATACAATGCTTAGAACTATATAAGACTGAAGTGAATTGTCTGTATCCTAAAATAAGTAGGACTCATGTTGAAGTAACAAATAACGTGCTCTTAAAAAAAATCTGATCAGCACGATTCTTCCTGCTGCAGTAAAATGTTTGAGAAGATGGAATGGTAGAAATTGTATCTATATCAGCTGGGATTACAAAGATTTTTTATACACTGCTAGCAGCATATCTCTGAGATCAGTGTTCCAATGACTTCATTAGCAAATGTATAAATGATGTAAAAGGATTAAATCTGGCTTTAGGACCTTGCTCTGCCACAGATTTTGAAAAATGAACACAAGAGAAAGGAGAAGAACGGTGTGGTTAAGCAGCCAGGCAGTTTTTGTTTGAGCCAGTTTAGTGAGAGAAAGTGAAATATAGTACAAGAAGAGAATGAAGATACTGAGTTTAAAACTGGTGAAAGGAGAAACATCTGAGTAAGAAGACAACGGGTCCGACAAACTGGCAAACAAATAGTTGTTTAACAACTAGCACTTGAGAATTTGCACTGTTAAAAAATTGGTGGATTTTCCTGTTGTACTATGTATGTGGGTTTGACACAGGTTGTCTGGCAATCAAATGACAGAGTTTCTGAATATTGTTCTCAGATACCTTCTAAGAAAAACTAGCAGTTTTGAAGTCTCTGGAACCATATAATTTCTGGGCTTACACTGCTGTGCCATAGTATATTTTTACTGACAAGTATAATGATAAATCAGTAATTTGTGGCATATTTCATTTAGACACTAATTGCAGTTCTAGCTCATTATTGGTATTAATGATCCAACAACTCTAACTGTTAAGGGACGAACAAGGCTGAAATCATGGTTCATAAGCTTGCTACTCTTTTAATAGATTTGAATGAGAATTAGAATATGTATACAAATAGGTGGCTGAAAGGAACGGGAGTCTTTCAGCCCTGTTGAATCAATATATTTAATTAGAAATCAATGTTAATTTGTATGGGTGTTTTGACTAGGAGCTGAGCAGTATCCTCGGCCTGTTCACCAGGTGTTAGTCTTGGAGCTGACAGAGAGAGCTTTGAAAAGATCCTCCATGTTTGGATTAACGCTTATTTCCCAAAGACTTTGTATGATGCTGTGGCAGTTTGAGCCACATTAGAAATCTAAAACCCATTTTTAGACTTCCCCCACCCCTTCGCACAATTTATCTTAACACTGGAGAGAAACTTTCAGACCAGAGGCTTCTGTAGAGGAAGGGGGAAGTATATACATTTATTTACACAAATAAATACTATACAAACTAAAGGCAACTATATATATATTCCATTACTATCAGTCAGTCCTATCAAGCCCTTCCTTTAACTTTAGTCCAGGAGCAGCCTTTAAGGCTGACATGTGACACAGTCTTTTGCTGTGGGAGTGTTCTGGGCTCCTGAACATTCCCCCTCTCATCAAGTTCCAGCAGTTGTTTTGTTGCAGTCTCTCCTCATGAAGTCCGAGAAGATAGTTTTGAGTCCTTGCTCTTCTGCTGCTGGTGATTTCTCCCTCTCGGTGTCTCACCTCGGTTTGTAGGCTGCTGCAGTGTAGCTTATCAAGCGTCCACATACTGGAATCCTCATTCCAGGTGTGAGGTAGGTTTGAGGATGAGGACACAGGTAGGTGTGAGGATGAGGTCTTGAAGATCATTGGCTGCTTTTTTAATGGGTGTCACATAATTACTCCTCAGATGAGAAAGAGGATGAACAGCGGCTGATGTGATGATTTTTGAAGATTCAGCAAAATATGTAATTTCCACTACTGGTGGAATGCAAAGTTTGTGAAAAATATTTCTGCCTTCTTCTACAAAGCTGCTTCAAAACCTTTTTAGAAAGAACTAGTGATGCTGGATCCATCTTTGCATCAGTCTAGTAAGTAAATTTTATTGTCTGAACTCATCCGTCTTTCTATGTATCACCACTAAAATCTGCTGCTTCAACAGCTGCTTAGTCCAATTTCCTTCCAATATTTTCTACCTAATGCTCATTCCAAACAGGAAGCCATGAAAAATTGAATGTGGTAAGTTTGGAAATATTTTGTCAATATCTGGGATAACTCATTGTTTGTGAAGCACCTCACAAAAGTGCACAGAGAGTTATTGACCTTTAGAGATTCCAAAGAGTACCACTTTGTAACTTTGGCAAATATATTAAGGTGTTTATATGAATATGGACAGATTTAAGCTGATTTTCTCAGAAACAGAGAGCTCAGTGATAAAAAATAAAAAAAAATGTCCATTCAGAAAAAAACCTTATGGTGACAGTAGAACTGGTATTGTTCTTGGGGCGGGGGTCAGGGCTCAAGTTTCTGTCCAGAAGCTAGGGAGAGACGTAGGAATCATTATTTTCCGTAGTACCAAGAAAAATGTGTGAAATTAAATAATAGAAAACTTTAAATACTAGAGGAGATTTCTGAACTAGTCTTGGATGAAAGAAAGAAATGGGTTTCTCTGATACTCAAGGCAAGCAAGCTGTAACTAAGCATCATTACTATCAACAGCCAACAAGAAAGGTAAAGCTTTAGGTGGCAGTGACTGAGCAGTTTTTAATTTTTTTGTCTGTTGTTCTTTTTCTCCCATTACATAAGATGTAATGTTTGCTTTTTGTTTATTAAGTTTTTTTGTTTGTTTTTTGGTTTGGTTTGGTTGGTTGGTTGGTTGGTTGGTTTTGGTTTGTTTGTTTTTTAAATGGAAAATTTAATAAAGAATCTTACCCAAATAGATAACTTAGGGACAGAGCTTTTATTCTAAGAAGAGACATAAGAGAGGAAAACCGTAACCATATGTGAGAGATGAAATTACTTAAATGGCACTAGGAGATGAGTAACCATAGGAAAACAGGAGGTAAATATGAGAGAGATGAAATTATACGTGAGCAGATGAGCACACATCAATAATGAAGGGGAGTAAAGGAAGAATAAAAGGATGTAAATTGCATGAGGCAAGACATTTACAAAATTGTGCAATGTGTTATCTTAATGATGACAGAAAAATATATTATCTTAATGATGACAGAAGAAACTGAAGTGAGGTACTTTTTTTTTTTATTCTACCACAATGGGAGGATGACTGATGAAGAGGTTTTTTAAACATCATAGATGAGAGGTGACAAGATTTGCTGTTGTTACAGACGTACAGGAAAAAAAAGTGAAAGAATCTGAGATGACCACCAGGTTTTGACCCCTGTATCTTAAGTGTAGGTGAAAATGCTGCCATCTGTTCTCATGTGTTTAAAAGTGCTTCACAGCCAATGGGGACGCTTGACCTAATCGTTGTGAGTTACTTTCTCATTTTTGTGTTCTAACAAAACTACTAGCACTGTCCAGTTCCTATACATGCACATCATGCTTAAGCACTCTTATAGCTCGGCAGATCTATATCAACACTGACACCTAAAAGAAGTTCATCTAGCTAACTACAACCAGAATTAGCATTGCTTTTAGTATAAAATATTATTTGAACTGAGTTCTGCTTATTCCCCCACACCTCTTGTTAGAATGCCTGGTAGGCTCATACTATGTAATGACTGAGTGCTATCCTAATAATTAGATGATCGGTCGCTACGCATCAATTCTTTTTATTTGTGCATCATACAAAGATATACACCAGCTAGATACTTGAGTTACTAAGAAATGTGACACTGAACAAAAAAGACTCTTCTCCCCTGGGCTGTGCTGGTGGGAAGAGAGTGCATCTACAAAGAGGATCTGGATAGACTTGAGAGATGGGCTGATTCCAATGGGATGAAGTTCAATAAAGCCAAGTGCCGGGTCCTGCACTTTGGCCACAACAACCCTATGCAGCGCTACAGGCTGGGCACAGAGTGGCTGGAGAGCAGCCAGGTAGAAAGGGACCTGGGGGTACTAATTGACAGGAAGCTCAACATGAGCCAACAGTGTGCCCCAGGTGGCCAAGAAGGCCAATGGGATCTTGTCCTGTATCAAAAATAGCGTGGCCAGCAGGACCAGGGAAGTGATCCTTCCCCTGTACTCTGCGTTGGTGAGGCCACACCTTGAGTATTGTGTTCAGCTCTGGGCCCCTCAGTTCAGGAAGGATATTGAGGTGCTGGAGCGGGTCCAGAGAAGAGCAACGAGGCTGGTGAAGGGACTGGAGCATAAGTCCTATGGGGAGAGGCTGAGGGAGCTGGGGTTGTTTAGCCTGGAGAAGAGGAGGCTCAGAGGTGACCTCATCACCGTCTATAACTACCTGAAGGGAAGTTCTAGCCAGGTGGGGGTTGGTCTCTTCTCTGAGGCACTCAGCAACAGGACAAGGGGGCACGGGTTCAAGCTCCGCCAGGGGAAATTTAAGTTGGATATCAGGAGAAAATTCTTTACAGAGAGAGTAATCAGGCATTGGAATGGGCTGCCCAGAGAGGTGGTGGATTCACCATCCCTGGAGATTTTTAAACGCAGATTGGACGTGGCACTGAGTGCCATGATCTAGTAAATGGACTGGATCTGGACCATGGGTTGGACTCGATGATCTCGGAGGTCTTTTCCAACCCAATCGATTCTATGATTCTATGATTCTATGATTCTAGGAGCATGAGGGAACTGGATGCAGAGACCAGAAGAAAGGCACACTGTGGAAGCAGGACAGCCAAAGCAGATACCATGAGTGTTGGTCTTGTTAGAGCTTGGTAAACTGATGTGAACCATTGCAGCAGTAAAATTACTTCGCTACCTTCACATTCCTCTTTGTTACACTATATAGATATATTCTGAGAATGCAAGGAAAGGCAAGAAGAGAATTTTTTTACTAGACATCTCCTTATAAGGTAAGGGAGGTTTTTCCTTCATTTAAAGAAATTAACTTGATCATTGCCTGATGTTATTCAGAGTTGTCACAACTTATTTTTTTGGGAAAACATGCCCATATGAAAAGGTTGAAGAAATGAGTAAGTGTTGAAACCTGTAAAATTTTGAGGGGATTTTTTTTTTAGCTAGGAACTTTTATAAATGGTTTTGTACAGTAAGACACTTGAAATTTCACTGAAAACAGCAATGGCTTAGTTCTGTTAAGGTTTACAATGAAACTGATGAATCATCTATATGAAAAGTGAGAGATTGATAAAAGTGGCTAAACCCAAATACAAGTTTAACTTTCTATTTAGTTCAATCTAATACAAGTTTAATTTTCTCTTTAGTTCAATCTGGGGTGGGGGAGTGTCTTTGTTATGGGGAACCATTTGTGGTGGAAATACAGTCATTTGGCTGCAAAAACTAGATGAACAAGTCTTTCCATGTTCAGTGAACAGGCACTAAGGCGTAGGCAGATCCATATACTCTTTTAAGAGAAGGACCGGAACCTATTCTCATTTGTATTTTGCAATGTCCCAAGAGGTCTCTGACCACCTGGAACTCTACAAACAAATTGAACATTGGTTTTCATTTGGACTTACATGACTTCTGAAAGCTCACAGACAACAAAAGCTCAAAATAACAATGGTAGATGTAGGCAGAGCCCAATGCAGCCATCCAACAGACAATGACCTTTCTCTGCCACATAAAAGACATTAATTTGCATGACTGATACCTACAGAGAGTGATATTGAACCCTTTCTGTCCTGCCTTGTCTATATGACCTATGTAGTCTGTCTTTAGAAATCATGCAGAGCAGTATTTGGGAGATAAAGACTCAAATGTAAAGTAATTTACAGAAATTCTTTATTTCAGAGGGCTGCCTTTCAATGGCAATTGTTTATCTGCTAATTATTAAGACAAAACGCACATATTTAACTTATTATGATACTGCTATGGTTCTTGGTTTTAAGCTATGTGGTCCTAAAATTAGCTTTACATTTTACAGAAGCCAATAGATCAGGAGAATAGATGGGATGGACGCTTTCCTACAAAGAATTCATAGATCTTCTGTAAAAGGGCCATTTCACATGCAGTAGCAAACTGCTACAGAACATTGAACTTTTGAATCCAGATGGTATTCATGGTGCTTCATTTTGTGTTTACAGACTATTCCTGGTGAAGGTTTCTTCTATTTTATAACTATAATAAGCAATGCTATAACTAGATATGGAGTGACCTGAAATAGAGTCTGAAATGGAAGTTGTGACAAAACTATTCTGGTAAAATGTTAGCAGTTTACAAATCTAGATTTTATTATTTTTTTTTTTGAAGGTGGGAGAACAGAGGAAGAAAAGGACAGAGCTGTAAGACTTCCATTTATCTTGTTTTTTCTGTGTAAGTTAGAGTTCTTGTAGAGTTCAGGTGTAATCACAGCCTTCTGTTGCAACAGGAAGCACCATCTGCTGAGGCATTCTGTGAGCAATATAATGTCTCTCTAGAGACAGTTTAGCATTCAATTCACAGAGAAGGATGGCAGGGACTTGTAAACAAAAGAAGACAACTGAAGCAGTGAAGAATAGGCTGTACTGTAAAGATTCAATATGTTTCTTTACAGCTGAAAAATCCTGTATTGCTATAAAAGCCTGGCAGAGCTCTCTGATATATTAATTGTTTGTTTGTTTTTTTTTCTCTCAGCCTTGTTATTTGAAAGCCAAAAATAATGTCAAAACATTGATCTTTGTTGTTGTTTGTTTTTTTTTCTACTGAAACTATAAAGTTTGTAAGGGTCTAGCACAAATTATGTAGCAATAAGTATTTTTTAGGGAAAAGGAGGGAAAACTTTTAATTGCAGTCTTTAGTAATTACACAGGTGGAGTATGCTTACAAAAGAATTGGTATTGCCTGTCAATGAGCCTAAAGTTATGAAGTCACTTGGAATGAATGATAGCTTTACTAGTTGAAAAATGTCTCGTATAAACATTTCTTATATCCTATAAAATATTTTAAAGCAGAGTAGTTGTGGTAGTGGGGAGATGAATTGAATGGAAACTATTTCCTGTTTTGAATTAAATAAAAGTATCAGAATTATAGACAACATATCCTTAGAGTAAGTCTTAGTTTAAGGAGATTGGAGTGTTTTGCTAGAGAGGATGAGTTATGAGGTAGACAAACTCCTCTCTCTTAGCAACCATAAATCCGAAATTAAGAGACTCCAATCGAGGAAGTATGGAAAAAGGAAGAAATAACAAGCCTTTATTAAAAAACATATGTATATTGGCAAAAAGAGCAACAGAACACAAAAACAACTAAACAATAATCCTGTACAAAAAGTCCCCTTCAAAGGAAAGAAACAACTTGATACTTCTCTGTGTGATTCTAATCACAGTTGGCAGGAGCACTGTTGGATCACTAGAGGTGCAGAGCCTGAAGTGCTCTGTGGTGGCTGGCAGGGCGTGCTGTTGGGCTCTCGTGGTCGCCACATGGGGGCCCCAGACCTCAGGAGAAGCTGAAAAATGGAGATTTTACACCTCCCCCAAGGGGAAAAAAAAGGGGGAAAGAAAGGCGATTTCTTTCCCACTAAACTCGCGCTGTCTGCGGCTGGCTGTAGACAGGACTCCCCCCTTGTTCGTTGGTGAGCACAAACTCTATGATGAAATCTGAGCAGATTCAGGCTGGACACAGGGCAGTGCGCAGGCAAGCCAAGGCCGGAGAGCAGCCAGATGACCAGATCGAGAGCAAAATGGCCTCAAAGCTTTTCCAACACACACACATACCTTACCTCCATTAAGGCAGAAAGTGAAGTGTCCCCAGTTTGTAAGGAGAGGAGGAGAAAAACTCCTTCCCTCACCCTGCAGTTTTTTAGAAGGGCTATTAGCCGGGAATGCAGGTCTGCCAGCTATTTCTTTTGTATAGTCAATTACCCCTTCTCCCTCCTCATTCAACCTCCTTCTCTTACAGTGGGACAGGGGAAAGGAAAATTTCTGCTTGTATTTTTAGAACAAGTAAACCTATGACAGAATATCATTAAGTAGTCCTTATTGATCTTTAAATGAAATGAATGACAAAGATAAGGTCCTGCAACTTTAGGGCTTGACATTAGGGAGTCCATAGGTTCTCCTGGACAAAGCAGAATGGCTAAGTCTCCAGTGGGTCTAGAATCAAACATTTTAAAAAACCAAAATCTTACTTAGTCACTGTCTCATGTAAAGCAGATATTCAGCATTCAGGGAATGTGACCAGCTTCCACTACATGGTAGCTCCCCTTAATGCTATCCATAAGGAAAAACCAGTTGAGACAATTGTCTATCTGTGGTGATAAAAACACATGTGGACTGTATGTTTTTCATGTGTTTTTCTACTGTAAACGTTCAGAATACGTAAAATTTGTATGATGAGAGCTGGATGGAAGAGAAAGAGGAATAAAAGGAATATCTGTGTTAATTGACTTCTATTTCATGATAAGTATGTTGTATTAGGTGAGGCAACGTCTTCATGGTTCTAGTGCAAAGATTAAGGAGTCCAGTATTTGCTTTCTTGAGTTTAAAGGTAGTATTGAGGCTGATTGGTCACTGAGATAAGTGTGAGTCTAATCAGGACAAGTTATATGTGAAGTAGGTGGCTTTCAACTAAATTGAACATTTTAATTATGACATAAACCATGTGGTTGTTGGCATGAGCTCTTGAAAAATCACAGCCTTGTTTTCAAATGGTGCAATTTACCATGAGTACCTAAAGGTCCAAGAGGGTTATATGTTGGTCCTCTACTCATGGATGAAATTCTCTTATAAGGTATTTATATTTTGTTAAACTGAAAAGAGAAGAGGTACATTGATTTTAGCCACTGTGCTAATCAAGATTCAGAATATTTCATCCTTTGTATTTTATGAGTTGTAGAGTCCTCTGGGCTGCAGAATGTCTCATTGGTGCAAAGGGGACCATGTGTCCTCACAAAATGACAACAGTAGTGACTTTTACTAAACAGTGTTTGAGAGGGAAACAAGGATGGATAAGTATTAACTATTTGCAGAAATCAGAACTCTGTTGGGCACACAGAAGAAGTATAGATTAAAAAGCGTGATACGATGGACAAAATTATCTCATTCAAATAAATCTTACAGAAAATGAGAAGACAGTAAAGCATTTATATCTATCTCCCCTTCCCTCAGATTACTGTATTAATTCAATCATTAGCAGGTTTCCATTCATGACTGAGGTCAGTATTGGTAGATAATCTTTTCAGAAAAATTCCTTGCGGTGTAAAGAGCAATAAACAATGCTGTGGAAACTGGAGGATCACATGTGGAGAGTATAGCTTTTTGTGTCCAAATCACAGAAGAATGAGATCTAAGAATTCAGAGTGTTAGAGGAATTAAGACATGGTGGCCTTCTGATTTAGTAATCCTTTCCTGCAGAAGAACTTTTGCAGTTTTCTTCTGTCTTGGTACATGAGAATAGATAGCTGTTTAATTCCATGGGGGTTTTGCCCCAGATTTTTTTTTTTTTTTTTTTGTATCAGTGCTTTTTGTAATCACTGGAAGATACAACTGGAAAAACTCTAAAACAATGTAATTGTTTAATATTTAAAAATGAGCATTATCTGCAGGACTTATCCCTAGAAATCAATAGTTTCTAGGGAGCTGTTGGGCACTACCTGTAATGTCCACAGTCAGGCTTATTTCCTTCCTCTAAGAATGGGCGACTGATTTGTGAACGATGAAGTAAATCTATTGCCTAGATTTATTCTGAAGTATGATTTTCCCCTCTAAAGAGTACTTCATGATGGATAATAGCAAATAAAGATAATAGGATCTTTGCCTAGCTTTCTTAAACTAGCTGTAGGCTGACTAGCAAAAAAAAGGGGGAAAAAAGCCCTTCGAATATTTGTAAAAGGACTTATTTTGTAAGTCTGAGTTTCAGACTTCTAAAATCCTGCAGGAGTTGTTTGGCATTGCATGGGACCAGTTCTCCTGTCCTAAGTTAACCCTGTTAACTACTTACAGTATCCTGGAGTCCTACAGTGTAAAGCAGTAAAGCAGTAAACTGGTTAAGAACAACAGCCTTTAGAGACTTGCATATTGCATCCTCTTAATCCCCTCTTACTTGATTTAGACATCATCCATGCAGAGACCTGCTTGTTCTGTACCTAGAAGCTGTCCTGTTGACTGGTTTAGGAATTAAACCGATTTACATTTCTTAGGCTTGAGATTTATACTGTTCATTGTATTCTGCTCTCATTAATCCAGCAATCTGTCTAGCCTGCAATCTGGAATGAAATACTGGTGCATCTTAAGTAAGAGAAATTTGCTCTTTGCTGGATTTTCTACTCTAGGTGTGTATAATCAAGGACCTGGCTGATTCCTAATAAAATATCCTTTCCTCTAGTTGCATGGCTCTTGTTTCCTAACTTTGAATCTTTTTCCTGTTGAAGAATAAGTTCAATATGAAAACCATACTTTGAACAAAGATTCTAACCCAATATTATCTGAAAGTTTCATCCACTTTTCTTTAAAATAACACCTTGCACTGCTATTGTTTAAGGACATGAGACCAAGACTGTTTTTTCAGCTTACCTACTATGTATATTTTCTTTAGTAGGAAGCTCTGCAGCCTGAGGCATTTTTTCAGTCATGAATTTAATTAAATAAAGGGAATTTATAGGTAATAATTCCATTTATGTTCTTCAACTGGAAGAAAGAGACGGAATTAGCTTTTGGCTTTTAAATTAAAAGCTCTAAAATGTCAATAAGCTGCAAAAGGGTAAACCAAACCAAAATAAAAGCCCCAGAAGAAGTAGCATTCCTTGTGACTTGCCGATGTCTGCTAAAGCATTCCCTGTCTTCCTACTTTCCATCATCTCTAGGATGGGTTTCTTGCTCATTGTGATAGTTTTCACCCTAGGCCTTTCTGGAGACCAGCTTGTAACCAGGAAGGAACTAGGAGGGTGATCCAGGAAGTATTCCATGCTATTCCTTTACGTAACCTGGGGTAACAATAAGGCATAGAAAAGAGAGCTTGCTCTCTTCCTTTCCGGCGACGTTTGAGAACAGGGGGTCCCTGTCTCGGTCTTGCTTATCTGGAGCTGAGGCTTGCAGTGACTATTGTTGTCTGCCACAAGTGAGGGGAGAGTGCTGGGCTGTGTTCAGCCATCCCGCTTCTCTCAAGAGAAGTGGTGAGATTTTACCAGTTCTTTATTTTGCTGATTTACCGGATTTTTAGATTGTGCATACCTGTTTTGCTTCTGTCCCTTTTCATCCTTTTTTTCTCTCTTCCCTCCCCTCAAAAACGTGAAAAGCAGGCGGGGCTCCCACAGAACTGTTATTGCTCAGTGTGCCGGGTGGTCAGACACAGGAACTTAAAGCATCAGGAATAAGTGCACTGGGTGAGGGAACTCATCAATATGGTGACCCATGGGGAGCTGCGGGACACCAGGTTGACTAAGGAGGAGTGAACCGGCCCAGGTTGGAGACAGAGTAGGTCAAAGCTCCCGTGATTGTCAGTAGTGGGATCGCACCTGTGAACAGACCCTGCAGTGTAGCCTGGGCAACACAGAGACATGCGGGCTCCCTTCTCCACCCCTTATTCCATACTATTTCTTTACGTAACACCTGTGTCTCGCGTTCGTCCACATCCTGCACATATATACACATATATACATATATAGTCCATGTTATTTTTTTGAAGGCTGTCGTCTGTCATCGAAGACCAGCACCAACAACAGTTCAGTTCGGATCCTTGGCACAATCACAGTTCTGGTTTAGGGCTGGCTTATTGGTTTGGGCTGTCTCATCATCAGACATCATTGGATACCAGCATCAGCTTTGTTCGGGTCTTTTTTGTCTGGTGTCTGGTCTCCTGTAAAACACAACTCAAGGCACAGAATTAATTTTTTCCCAAGTTAGGTTTCCTTGAGGCACACATTGGATCTCTCCATCCATCCTCATTACCCACCAGGTATTTCTGGGCCCTTGAGCAAAAACAATCCCACAAATGGGTTTGTCTTGGCCCAAGGGTGGAGTAATCCAAACGACCTTACCTAACATACCTTTTAGATGGATCACTGGAACTTTGTCTCCATCTACAGTGTGGAGGGATTCTGCTTGGGCAGGGCCGGCTCGATTGACAGAGCCTCTAGTGTTGACTAGCCAGGTGGCCTTGGCTAAGTTCTTATCCCAGTTTTTGTAGGTTCCCTCACCTAGTGCCTTTAGAGTTGTCTTCAACAGTCCATTACACCTTTCTACCTTTCCTGAAGTGGGTGCATGATATAGAATGTGATATACCCAGTCAATACGACTCATACACTAATAAAATGAGACCGTTTTCAGACAAGTTTAATTAAGTAGTTCCTTTGGAAGAAAGAAGAAATGAAAACAGGTCTTCACTGTAGTATATAAATACTAGCAATCAAGATTTAGCTGTTTTAACAGAGATTACTGCTATGGGTCCAAATTTTTGTGATTACCTAGGGGACACTTTTCAGGAAGTCACCAAGCTTCACTAAGAAGTCAGAGGTTTCTTAATCTTGTGCATGAAGAGGGGCCTGAGAAAAATGTCTCCTGGTAAGAAAGGGGTTAGACTACCCAAAATAAGCTTTGCTGGTATGCCTATACAGTGTCATATGTGTCTGTAAATTCTTTTCACTGGAGAAAAAGAGTACAAAAGACTGAAGATCCTCCTGGGAATATATGACTCTTGATACCCTCAGTACTTTTTCTTGACTTTGGTATGTGAAAAATCCTCCATATTAGAGAATTGTCCTGTCCATGATGCTACACAACAACACACAGCCATACCATTAATGGTAGAAGCAGAAATGATAAAGCACATAAAGCAGAATAAACATTCCTGTAGCTGGATCCATAAACATATCAGAATATGAAGTGGTGTCCACAGCACTTACAGATTTTCTCATCTGAATGAATGGAAGAAAAAACCCTCTTGAGTCATGGGGCTATTGCACATTTAAAGTCAATCATCACTTCTAAAAGACCCTTGCACATCTCTTCTGTTTCAGTTATATTTTTAGCCTGCCTGTGAAGATGGATCCCTTCAGACCTATGCCTTTTTTACCATGCTTATTTCATTAGTATTAGTATTAAAAAATTGCAAAGCTTACTGTGAATTTTATCTTTTCTAACAGTTTTGCAAACAGAAGACCAGAAATATAACTTTGCAGATAGTGAACAGGAATCCCTAGAGTACTAATAATTGGAAGTGCATGTTAGTTTCTCTATTACTTGATCAATGCTGTCACTAATGCAAATCTATTCCCATAATGCACAGAGTGTCATTAATTTTATGTTGTTTACGTACTCTTGCCATAAGGTTAAGCAATTCCTACTATTAAGCTAGATGAAATTGCATTACCTTAATGAAATGCACTTTACTGATAAAGAAGAATGTCACTTTCACAAGTGAAAGCACTGTTAGCAAATTTTTATGAGAGAATTCCCAAAATCATTTCTTAATTGCTTAGACAGCTGTGTAGTTTACATAACGAGCAAACAATGCCAAGGTTTTTTATTTTCTTTGTCAGCTGTATTGGATGTTAGTATGCGTGGTGGACCTTTTTTAGGCTTTTTATTACTTGATTGCAAATAATTCTTCATTGCTGCCCAAATTTATGGAAGGACATTACTCCCTGAGGTGCCATATCCTTTCAGGTCTGTAACTGAACATGACTGATGGCTCCAGTGTAACAGTTGCTTATTACGGCGCTCACTGAGCTATGATTGCACCAATGCTTTATGTTGGCAGATGTGTTTCCCTTGGAACGGCATCTCTGAGACAGAGGTCATTGATCAAACCCCCCTCTGGCTGTTCCATTATGTGCAAATTATTGCTAAAAGTAGAGAGACTGAGAAGAGGGGTGGGTGAGTTGTGTATGTGGATGTGTATGCATACCCCCTGCTCACTGCAGAATTGAGGGAAAGGAAAAAGCTAACATAATGAAGAAGAAAAAAGATATCTAACTGGAAAATAAACTGGAAAAAAGCATTTTCTTTTTAACTGACAGTATTTTTGCCAGTTATATGTGTCTTGTGTGTATTTTTAGTGCTGAAGTTAATGAGAAAATGCCTCAGACACTTCTGTTAACACTTGTTAAATAAACAAGAGAACTTTTATGTATTGGAAGGGGCCTTACTACATAGCAGTGGACAGTGACTGAGCTGTGCAGCAGTTTCAAAAGATCATAGCAGAGACAGAGCTGTTGAATTAGATAAAAGACTGTGTAAATGAGACTATGGACACTCACTACGAAAACCACTCCTTAACAATGTAAAGGGTGCCTTCATGTGATATGACGGGTTTTGCATAGAAAAGGATCCTACGATTATCTTATACTGCAGGTATAAGATAACAAAACTTTGTGAAATTTTAATGTAAACTTTGACTGTTAAGTCTGTTTGTCAGGGATGTTTCTTTTATCTTTTCTCTCTTCTCTTCTCTTGTGGATGAGGTTGGACAGAATCACACAATCACATAATGGGTAAGGTTGGAAGGGACCACAAGGGGACATCTGTTTCAACCTCCCTGCTGAATTAGGGTCATCCTAGAGCACGTTGCACAGAATTGCATCCAGACAGTTCTTGGATATCTCCAGTGAGAGAGACTCCACAACCTCTCTGGGCAATCAGTTTAGTGCTTGGTCACCCACACAGTAAAGAGGTTCTTCCTCATGATCAGGAGGAACTTCCTGTACATTAGTTTCTGTCTATCGCCTCTTGTCCTGTTGCTCAGCACCACCAAGAAGAGCCTGGCTCCATCCTCTTGGCTCCCTCTGTTCATGTACTTGTTTGTACACATTGATGAGGTCCCTCTCAGTTGTTTCCTTTTGAGGCTGAACAGGTCCCTCAGCCTTTTTTCATAAGAGAAATGCTCCAGTCCCCTAAATGGGCAGTTGTATTCAGAGGATAGAGGTCAATGACTTAGTGTCCTGGTGGACATCACTGACAAGTAGTGTCCCTCAGGAGTCTGTATTGTGACCAGTGTTATTTAATCTTTTCATCAGTGACAGAAAGTGGGATTGAATGCACCCTCAGCAAATTTGCTGATAGCACCAATCTGAATGATGCAGTTGACACACCTGAAGGACAAGATGCCATCCAGAAGGAACTGGACAAGCTCAAGAAGTGGACCCTTGGGAACCTTATGAAGTTCAACAAGGCCAAATGCAAGGTCCTGCAGAAGGGTTGGGGCAACCCCCAGTATCCATACAGGCTGAGGGATTGTGGTGGGTTGACCTTGGCTGGATGCCAGGTGCCCACCCAGCCACTCTATCACTCCCCTTCCCAGCTGGACGGGGGAGAGAGTAAGGTGGAAAAACAATTCACGAATTGGGATAAGGCAGTTTACTTAAAGCAGAAGCAAAGCGGAAGCCTGCACATGCAAAAGCAAAGCAAAAGATAACACGGTTTATTCTCTACTTCCCATCAGCAGCAATGGTCAGACACTCCAGAGCAGCAGGGCTTCAGCATGCATGACAGTTCCTCAGCAGGCAGCCATTAGACAATGACTGCCTGCCTACCTGCTCCTTGCTTTAGCTTTTCTATCTGAGCTGCTGTCATATGGTATGGAATATCCCTTTGGTCAGTTTGGGTCAGCTGGCCTACTTGGGTCCCCTCCCAGAATCTTACCCTCAGCTGAGGAAGGAATGTTACAGTGCTGTTGCTGTGCTCAACAGTAGCAAAAACACCGGTGTGTTATAAACACCCTTCTAGCTACCAACGCGAAGTACAGCACTGTGAGGGCTACTATGGGGAAATGAACTCTGGCTCAGCCAGACCCAATACAGGGATGAATGGATGAAGAATAGACCTACCAAGAAGGACTTGAAGATGCTAGTGGATGAGAGGCTGGACATGAACTGGCAATGTGTGCTTGCACCTCAGAAAACCAGTCTACTTTATTCTGGTGAGACTACATCTGGAGTGCTGTGCCCTGCTCTGGCGTCCTCAGCACAGGAAGGATGTGAACTTTTGAAGTGACTCCAGAGGAGGACTGTAGAGTATTTGCAGGAAAATGGACACATTATGAACAATCCCTCTTTTTAAGAAGCACTAGGCCTCACTTGACATAACTTTGGAGGTTGCAAGCGATGTGAAAACTCTGTGTGTTTATACTTGCAAACTGTGTGAAACTATGCATGTTTATAGTTGTTAGCTGTGTGAAAACTGTATGTTTATAGTTGTAAGGTATGAGAAAATCATGTGTTTATAGTTGAAAGTTGTGGGAAACTGGAGATAAAGGGACACCTTGAAAGCCTAGGGAAAGTCCCTAAAGGCGGATCAATAGGAGGGACTTTGGGTGGCATGAATGATGTCAGGCCGCGTGGACAGAGCATCAGAACCAATGAACTGAAGGCATGAGACGTGCACAGACTGAGCTGTGTAATCACTTTGTTGTAATCACGTACCCGGAACAAACTAACTGTATAAAAGCTAACTCATTTAAATAATGAATTGAACATCGCTTGATCATATTGATCGTCTCTTGGTCATATTGTGTTTCCTGAAGTCCTGCCATCCACGAAGATTATTAGATGGATGGAACCCCTGTCCTATTAGGATTGTTCAGTGTGGATACAAGAGGACTCTGAAGAGACCTTGTTGCAGCCTGCCAGTACTGGAAGGGGACCTATAAAAATTATGGTGACAAACCTTTCAGTGAGGACTGTTGTGATAAGCAAGCGAAAAGTTTTCAAACTAAAAGAGGGTTGATTTAGATTAGATATAATGAAAAAGTGTTTTACAATGAGGGTGAAAAACAGACACGTATTGCCCAGAGAGGTTGTGGATGCCCCATCCCTGGCAAGATTCAAGTTTAGTTTGCATGTGGCTCTGAGCGATATGATATAGTTGAAGATGTCCCCACCCATGGCAGGGCGGTTGGGTTTGATGACCTTTAAAAGATCCATTCCAACTCAAACTATTCCCTGATTCTATAGTTTGACAAAGGCTTCTGAATCACCTTCTCTATTAACTAGTATTAACTATTCTCTGGTAACTATTCATTTTACTGAACTTCACATCTTTTTGTGTAATCATGGTGTGATTTTGCAGCCTTTGCTGGTTTAGGAAGGATTACTATTGCTTTATCTATCATGCAGTAAAAACCATACCAATTGGCTTTTGAGTCTCATCACAAGCATAAACAATCTATGACCTCCCAGTAGTTTCTATGTACTTTTCCAAATTACGCTTGTTTCTTACCTTTATAGGAACAGTACAATCAGATGTTGGAAACAAATTTCCTATAAATTTCTGCTGCAGTTAAAAGCAAGTTTTAATATTCTCTTTCTTCAACTTTTAACCTGCTATCTTACCTGTTCCCACTCCAGATGTCTCCCCTCCAACTACATTAAAATTTACTAGTTCAATAAAAAAGTTTGCTATAATCTGGTCTAGTTTCCAACTTATTGCTTTAAAGAGAAAATGTCTGGGTGAAATCTGTAGATCTTGTAGATTGTGGTAAGTATACTTAAAATATTCAAAGACTTGGCCCAGTATAACCAGACAAGTGTAGAGATCTTAGACCGTATCAAAGCAGTGAGACCAATTTGTCTGATAATAAGATACTTTATTTTATTCTTTGGTAAACTGTTAAGATCCTACAAAAATATTCAGAAACAGCATTCTCTCTAAGGAGTTCTATTTTTCTTCACAAATAGTTTGATAGTGATTATGCTGGATACCAAGAGATTTCCATGTATAGATTGTCAATTATTTTATCCACATACTTTGTATTGTATCTACTTTAGCTTTCTTTACTATTATAATAATTTCTCTTCTTTGACTAAAGAAGTTAATCAAAATCACGTCCTTTGGTAAAAATAAAATACATGTGATTAATAGGTAATTTCTGTTCTCTGCTCTTCCTCTTGTCTTTATTTCTGATAAGGAATTCCCTTTTTAATTTATCTATAAATTATAATGATTTTAGCAGTCATTGAAGTTTTTTAATTGACAATCTGAAAGAAAATATTTCCTTACCATACCTTGGGTTTTGCACATTGTCACTTATTTGATGTGGTGGGATTCAAAAACCTTCAAAAATCACTGAAAATCTCAGCTTTTAAAGGAATTAAAATTAGAATAGTGATTTTTTTTTGTTGTCATTTTTATATTTTGACCTATGCAGATAGGAAAAATTCTTTGCTCTTGTTTTATTCCTGATGAAATGCTAATATTAATATCTGGATAGGATGATAGAAAGATCTGCCTATAACAAAGTTTCATTTCCATATCAGGGCCTTTTAACAGAAGAAATAACAATGAATTAGACACTATTGGGAAAAAAATGAGAGGAGACAGAGAATTGCAATCACACTCCACTCACATTGCACTTGCATTGGTTATGACATTTGTTCATCATGTGGAGACTGGGCTTGTCCTCTACCATACAGAAAAAATTTCTGAACCGTCACACCAGGATGGGTTATTTTTTTCTGAAAGGCATGATTATCTGATTGTTCAGGAATATTTGCCTTTTTTCCTTGAAGTAATCCTGCTGACATTTACCTTTCCCTCATCACAAAATATAATAGAAAAAACATTTAGTGCCTGTAATAGCTTCTTGCTGGGGGAAGTAATGAAACTGATGTATGTTCATTTCTCTAAGTAAAAATGATTGCAGATCTGTCAGTTCTGAGAAAAAATGTATGAGGAGAAACTGTTATAATTTAAAATTAAGTTATTTATTTAGAGACTGAATTGTGTTTCTTCTCTCTCCTTTCACCTCAAATAAGACAAAATTACTGTCCCAGAGCCTACAGCAGATATTTATGGTCTGGTTACATGATGCACTTTCACTGCTTTTATTGGTAACTCATACATCTCCTTGTGCTGGTTACACTGTTTGCTACCCATCAGGACAAATATATAGGCCATAATCCTGAAGTTGTACCATGAAGCTACCTTCCCTGTCTGAATGCAGTTAACTCCCCTTATATTTTTTTAAGTGATATAGTAACGAATTGAGAGAAAATTGTTTCTGGTCCTTTCTAATGTAACATGGGCACTCACAACTGAAAAGTAGGACTTGCATACTGCCTAGCATTCTTCATAATTAGCTATTTTTGACTCAGTTTATGTTGTTCTAAACAAGTTCTATGAGAAAAAATTCTGCTTTTGAAATGGTGGATTAGAATCTTTTGTAGTTTGGGGGAGAGATTTAAGGTCAAGGATAACCAACATTATTTTTTTTCTGTAGGCCATGACCTTGACAATTTCTCTTGGAATCCTCAAAGCCCCTTGCCTTTACTCTCATGACATTAAGAAAATCATAGTGCCATTATTAATTACATCTGTTCTTGAATGTGTTTGTTCCAAAAAGGGAGTACCTTAGATAGCAAGGCATATGTAGCCATTGTCTTTTGATTATTTTCTGACAATTTTCAGCACTCTAGTGAATTAATGTGCACACGTAGTCAAAACAACTCTAATAATAGGAATTTGAGGAAAAAACAAGCAAATTGACTGCTTAAAAACCTGATTGGTCATGCTCAGTCAGTGGCCTCGTTATTTCCTCCTAGTAAATGATGTGTCAGGTAGTAAATGCGAGAAATACTTCTTGATAAATTTGAGAGGGGACAAAGTCATAGAAGTAAAACTACTTTATTAAAAGAGGCAGCTGAGTCAGGTGTCTCTCTCCAGGGAGGCACACCCAGACACCAAAATGGACGACCTTTTATCTCCTGCCCCGGCTGGCAGTGGTGCCTCTCCACTTTCCCATTGACTCGGTACTCGGGGACTCACATTCTCTCCCGACCACCTACTTTGCCCAAGTCTCCTCCCCTTCATCTTCTGCCTTTTTTGGCAAGTCTTTAGCTTTTCCTACTGTTTCTTATCAACTCCGCAAGAAACAGTCTGAACCACATCTAAACAATAAGCAGCTATAAGTAAGAAACAAGGGTTAGCATATCCCCCCCCCCTCCATTAGTCACTGGCTTCAGCAAAACATCACTTTATTTCTCACATGACCTGTGAACTCAAGTCTTCTTTTGATCCACGAAAAAGAGTTAAGTATCTCTTTCTCTATAAACAGTGCGAATAAATATGGGAAACAAAAATATACACAATCAATGTAAAGTATTACAAGTTTTTTTTAGGTTCTTTAAGTTCTTCACATCAGGTCATTCACCAACAGCATTAAAAACAGATCCCTAATATCATATATTCCCAATAAATATTTGTTTTGCTGAACTGGTCTTTTCCAGGTAAGAATAAATACTTCCTTGAAAAGTCCTAGCACTAGCAAAGCAGTCTCAGATAACAGATGGTATTTCAGTAACAGGTACTGAATGAAACCATGCTAAAGCACTAGAAAGATTCTATGGCAATTCACTCAATACAAGTTGTGTGTACAATGTAGTATTTATTCTTGTAATTAATGTATGAACCCTTAAAGTGCTTTTAGAAATGAAGGCAGATGGGTAACAGCAACATTTTTCAGCAAAACAGAATAACTGTTAGTAAGAGCAAAGTCAATAAAATTATTTTATAATCACTCTGTAGTAAGCAAGGCTGAAAAAGCAGTAATTCCAGGTTAGTGAATGTCTTGTTTGAACCCTGCTGACTCTTTCTAGATTAGGGAAAAACCCCATAAGAATCTAGAGCCTTTGCAGGTCAATAAGAACATTTCAAGAGCGCGAGTTTCCTTAAGATGTGGAAGAGTCAGTTGTAACAGTTTAAACCAAATCCTGTAATGATCTAGTCAACATTGTTGAACTACTGCAAGCTGTGTAAGATCTTTTTAAAGTTTTTAAAAGCACATGTTGAAGCGGGTGTAATGGACTGATTAAAAGATGGAGTCTGCTTCACCATTTCCTTGAGCATGGAGATAAAAAGCCTTAATGCCACAGCTAGGCTGCTACAGGAGCTGAGCTACTTGCAAAAGCTCCAGGAGGTACCTGGCAAGCCATCAGAGGCAGGTAGACAAGCAAAAAAGATAAAAGTTGTTACAATCAAGAACATGGCAAGGATTTACTCTCCCAAATAAGGTATGCCAGGCAGATCTTCTGTGGAGACTGGGGAACCAGCCAATGGACACTCAGGGCCCATCTTGGTACCACGTAAACTTTGCTTGGATATCGATGAACTGGCCAATGGGCATCCAGGCTCTACCAGAGCAAGGAAATTTAAGGCCATGCCCGGGAGACTGCTGAGGGTACAACTGGAGGACTGCTGCGGCAGCTGCTGCCACTCTGTTACCCTGCCTGCCATTGCTCCTCATAGCCTACAAGGTGACCAGGGAAGAAGCCTGATGGAGATCTACCAGCTTGCAAACCACTGACCTTTCATAGTGGTGGTAAGTCCTGTCCTGTGCTTTTAGCAGTTACCCTTATCTTTTCCTACCTTTCTGTTTTCCTTCTTTCTCTCTGCTCTTTTGTGTTACAAAATGAAGTTGAATTATCCAGTGTCTGGCCTGTTTTGTGCCTTAATCTCATTCATAGGAATGTTTTATAACCTGGTTCCCCTCTACATCTAAGCAGATCAGAACAACCAGTAATATAACAGTTCTCTTGACATGGGAAAATAAAAATGGGAAAAGAAGCCCAACCAAAACCTTCAAAATAAAAAAAACCCAAACTTTAATCCTTAAAAAGTGATACCCTTAGAATAAATTTTTTGCCTAATTTTGTTTATTTTTTATAATTTATAATCAGATTTGCATATTTCTTATATCTTGTCTACAAACAAGTATATTACTGATGTATTCCATAGTGCTCATAGGTGGTGTTACTTTTAAGAAATTTCTAAGCTGTGAAAATGAGAAGGAAGTTTTAAGGAGCTTTCATTAACTTAGCAATCAAAGACAGGACTATTGTGTATACTCATTTCAAAAGTCCTTCTCCTGCAGTGTAACGTCACTAATAGATGTTCATTAATATTAACATTGCAATTTGCACAGCCTCATTCATTTAAGTAACTGGACTTAAATTCAAATGTATGGAAAGACATTTCACTTCGTAAGAGTTCACTGAAACATGATTTTATTCAGTTCAGTGCAATATGTATCATTTTCATCCATATAAAAGAACCACATCATAGTAGATTTCTATGTGCGACTATATGGAATCAGTAAATACAGTGCACTTTCAGTGTATATTTATCACCTTATGTTCATCCAAATCTAGATTTCTTTGGGACTCATAGTGTACTTCTGTGATTATGGGTACATTTTGTCAAGAATTTGTTTGCATAGACTGGAGGCATTGAGAAATATGGGCTTATTATATTTTTCAATAACTTGAACAGAGAAGAAAAACACAGCTACATATCTCATTTTCTGGTGATGTCACAGAATCACAAAATGCATAAGGTTGGAAGGGTCATCTGGTCCAATCTCCCTGTTGAATCAGGGTCATCCTAGAGCACATGGCTCAGGATTGTGTTCACATGGTTGTTGAATATCTCCAGCGAGGAAGACCACACAACCTCTCTGGGCAAACTGTTCAGTGCTCAGTCACCTGCACAATAAAGAAGTTCTTCCTCATGTTCTGGAGGAACTTCCTGTACATCAGTTTCTGCCCATTACCTCTCGTCCTCTTGCTCGGCACCACCAAGAAGGGCTTGCTGCCATCCTCTTGACACTCTCCATTCATGTACCTGTACACATTTATGAGTTGCCTCTCAGTTGTCTCTTTTCGAGGCTGAACAGGCCCAAGTCTCTCAGCCTTTTCTCGTAAGAGAGATGCTTCAGTCCATTAATCATCTCTGTTGCCCTCTGCTGGACCTACTGCAATAGCTCCATGTCTCTCCTGTCATGAGAAGCCCAGAACTGGACACAGCACTTCAGATACAGCCTCACCAGGGCTGAGTAGAGTGGCAGGGTCACCTCCCTCAACATACAGGCAATGCTCTTACTAATGCATCCTGGCCTTCTTAACCAAAAGGACACACTGTTGGCTTATGGATATCTTGTTATTGTTTGCTTTCATAGGCTGAGACCAGTGAGTTGGGGAAAAAAGTACGGCATTGATCTGGGGACTCAGGCACAAAGCACTAAGTTAGAGAGCACAGTGAAACCTAGGAGGCACAGGTCCAACTGGAAGCCTTCACTCTGTTCTGTAACAGTTACCATAATTTAATCATTGCCTCACTTACTCTTTCAAAATGAGAATAACTTCCTGTTTCATGGGACTTGTGACTACTATTCTGGGACTTGTGACTACTACTGAAACGTCTTACCGCTGTGACCAGACAAGTAAACAGCTTATTTAAATTGATAAACACTGAAATGCTATGTTGAAAGATAATTGGAGAAAGCCCAGCAAGACTTTCCTCTTTGGCGTGGAACTCTGTTTTCATCTAGTATCAATATGCTGGAAATGGAGGTCTAAGTTGCCTCAACTGAAAAAATATCATCAGCCTGTGTGAATACAGCATATGAACCCACAATTAATTTTACTGTTCAAAGGAGAGTAGATAATTGGCAGGGTATCATAATATCAAGGTTGTCAGATGTAGGAACAAAGGAGAAGGTGTATATTGATCCATTCATAAAATCCCTAAAAGTCTGAAAAAATCTTAGGATAGGATCTAAGCCTATTGACAAGGCTGTTTATGCTCTTAGCATAAATTTTTTACCTTTTTTTTCTTTTCTTTTTTTTTTTAGTGGAGGTTCACTTTCGTTAAATGAATAGAAACACTACACATGCAGATTTACTATGATATAATTAGAGCTTAATCTGTTTAGGAGCCACCAGGGGAAGCCTAGGAAGGCTGCGAACATTGGGAAGCACTGGAGTTTCCAGGCAGAGCCAGAAATGTTGATGATTTGTTTTCCAACTTGGACAACACTGCAGAAATAGAAGCACTTTGGGCATGTAATGCAAAGCACTTAAGCATAAACTCATTATGCTGGTTCAAATTTGCTAGAAAAACATTAATGGTTTAAGAGGTTGAGCCTCAAACTTTAAACTTTCTACTGTGTTTATTTTCTTTTTCCTGCACTGTGAAGGAATAAATATAATATGAGCAATTTGACAGAAAGCTAGTAGTGGACATTTTCATCCTTTTTTTTTTTTTTTTTTCATTAGAGGGTACAAAAGCAAAATTAAGCATAATGTCTTTAATTTCCTTCAGGTAAAAATTTGAATTGGAATGAGTTTTTACAAAACTATCTGTGCCAGATTTTTCTTTTTGTCCGTAAGATGTCTTGCAGGACTACTGTATGCTATGACATGTATTTAAAAAGAATTCCAGAACACCGGAATTCCAAGTGTGGATAAGGAAAGATTATCTCAGTTGATTAAACCATGGTGCTAATAATGCCAAGGTTGTGAGTTTGATCCTCATATGGGCCATTTACTTAGGAGTTTGAGTCGATGATCCCTGTGGGTCCGTTCCAGCTCAGAATATTCTGTGGAAGCTTTATTACTTATGATGTCACAGAATCACCAAATCCCAGAATGACTGAGGTTGGAAGGGACCTCTGGAGGTCATCTAGGTCAAGCCTCCCGTTCAAGCAGGACCGCCTAGGAAAAGTTGCCCAGGATCTTGTCCATATGTTTCTTTTAATATCTCTAAGAATGGAGGCTCTGCAACTTCCCTGGGCAATCTGTGCCAGTGCTCAGTTGTAAGAGCTGAACCTTCTTCAGGAAGGAGCTTGATGGACTTAAGCAGCAAGCCTTGGGCCACAGGGGCTGGGGAAATCCCACCATCTAATGACCAGACAAAATCCATTGATATTCATTGTTGATAGTCCTGTCTCCTGCAGCAGGATATGGAAAGACTATGTGATAATGCTATCAGTCCATGCAGAAAACGCTTTGTTTTCTCCCTTCCCTTGTAATCCTTATTTCAGGAAATGTTAACTGTCCTCTCCCCAGTGTAATCCTGGTTACTGGAAATATTGATCCTTTTCCTCCCATGTGTAAATCCTGGATATAGGAAATGTTAACCATTTTTCCTCCATATGTAATCCCTGTTACTGGAAATGCTATAATCAATTGTGGAATCCCCTAGTTGGCATAACCCGGCCCCCTCATTAACATGTTCTGCCCCTGAAACCCTTAAATAGCGTTTTGTGTGTTCAATAAAGGATTCCAGTTTCTTCCCCCAAAATTGGGATTGTTTTAGTTTTTGGACCTTTACACACAGTCACAAAAAATGTTTCCTGATGCTCAGGAGGAACCCCTCACATTTGAATTTCCCCATTACCTTTGGTACTGTCACTAGGCAGCACTGCCTGAGCTGTGGCTGTGTCCTCTCTACGCTTGCCCTTGAAGTATTTGTACATATTAACAACATTCCTTCTGAGCATGCTCTTCTCCAGGCTGCACTGTCCAAGCTCTCTTAGCCTTTTGTCATATGTGAGATGCTCCAGTCACTTCCACATCTTTGTAACCCTTCACTGGAAAATATGAAGTAAAAAGTTTATGTGTGACGATACATGAAACCTGTAAAGCAGATTATGGGAATATAAGTATATAAAAATTAAGCTCTTGCTCTTGAAAGGGAGAAATTTACATACACAGGCATTCATATGTTTGCAAGCACTTAATACAAGTATAATGAAAAAAATACCTTTTAGCTTGAGTTAAAGCAAGATTTTATGAATTCACAAAATAATAGATGATTAAACACATGATTTGAACTCAAATCCATATATTAGAATAGATGCACTGATCAGACCACTAAACTGCTTACCAGTAACAGCTCCAAATTTGGATTAATATTGTGTGAAAGAAGAACTAATGATCTGGTAACTGGTTAGTTTGCCTCATACTGCAAGTAATCATAGCCAAATACAATTTGTAGGTCCAACATATGTATTGCACATTAACACAAGTTTTTTCATCTGCAATACCACTAATTTTTATGAAACTTCTATAAATCCGATATTATGTAGCTTCTTGTTAATTATTGCATAAATAACACATTAATGTGAAGTAAAGTTTAATATTGAGACAATATGGCTTTTGTGGAACACTAATAGCCTTTGAATCCATCATTAACAACCCTCACCTACTAACACAGAATTCTTGGAAAGAAAGTAGTTTCAACTGTTCCCTTAGGATAGTATTTAGTGATATAAATCAGAGATTGTCTGTTTTTGAGTAAATTACCAGTGGAAAGATTACAGACCTAAAATTAAATTCCCACCTAAGTGAGTTTGTAAGTGCTGATATCTTCTGGTTACTCTTCCACATATTCTGAGTATTGCATTCTGGGATCATATAATGAATTTATTTTGAAGCAAACTTGTTTAACAGTAGACTTGGTGTTTGGTTTAAGTGATGTGGTTTTGATTGTATGTATCTTCCACATTATTACAAATTTGTCCTTTGACTTTATGCTTGAAGATGTACAGTGACTGTGGATTTTAGCTGTCCTGCAGTGTTGCTATTTAGTTGACATTTTATTTATTTTGATTTGTGTATATTTTCATGAGTGTCACTGAATAACCCACCTTTAAAATTTGAATAATCCACTTTCTTACTGCTTGCAAAAAAAAAAAATCAAAAAGTCTTATTTGTGTTTGGGGTTATGTCTTCTGCTCTGACTGTGTAAAGAGTAGCAAAGTAAAAAACAAACCAATGAACCTGTTGATTATTTCAGAAATAAGTGTAAGTCCTTGTTTTTAGACATTTAAAATATCTTTGATGGCAAATAAGGAAAAATCAACCTTGAAACATTAGAGACTAGAAATTAAATTAATTCTAGACAGCACTGATAAACTTAAAAGCTAAGGAAAACAAAACTATATGCAAAACCATGAGATGATAATGTTCAGCAAAAATAAAATCTTGAGATTATTTAAAGTGTCTGTTAATATTTCCCCTATGATTAAGCGAAAATGAAGAGGCTACATAGTCAAACAATACTATACACACTTAATGATTATCTACTGCTTTGGGGGAACATGTAGGTGTTTATCTCTGTTGAAAATAAGGCCATTAAATGACAAAATATCTGTTAGATGGAGGTGGCAATACTAGGCAATATATGGATATGAGAAATTAAATCCTCTGTAAGTATGTAAGACAGGTGAAGAATCCTAACAAATACTGTTGATGGGAGGTTTAAAGAAAGTTTTCAAAAGTCCCAAACATGTAGGTAAAATCATTATTCTTAGTTTCTGCATGGTATGAACTGAGAAGTTAGAGGAGGAGAAAAATCATCTTGTTCCAAGGAAATGCTTTTTTTTTTTTATTATTTGGGGAATGGCAACAGCTTGAGGAAATCATATAAGATCAGAATTCCTGGTGCAAAGACTCAAGTGCAATTTTGGAAGGAACAAAGATGGGTCTCAGGAAAGAAACTGAAGAGATTAGATAGCTGCTTATCACAAGTGATTGCAATATCATAATATATGTTGAAGTACAGATTATGTGACTGAGATATAAATTATGTTTCCTGTCTGCAGACCACTAAAACAGAGCTTGACTAAGAAATAATGTGGTAAAGATTTAAAACTTGTGCAGGTTGAGGACTTCTGGACTTAATTCATGATACATTTCCTGTTGGTGTGATTCAAACATCAATGAGCATAGCAGTAGGGCTCCACCAGATTTCTGTGATCACTGGCACAAATATCAGTCACTGCTTCAGTAGGGATGAGTATTCTGAGAGATGTTTCAAGAAAAGATGAACAATCTTTTCTTAAATAATCTGTACTTCTGACCTGATATGGTTGGTAATTGCCATACAATAAATATGCAAAGAGAAAGCAATTCCCAACCAGTATGGAGCTGCAGCTGAAGTCTAATGAAATTCGCTAGACAGACACACTCTACAGTAACACTTAACAGCCAGTTTTGCTAATGATTCAGTAACAGGTGATCTGGAAAAAGGGCAGTGTCTTGAATTACCTTGGGTAAATGCAGTGAAGAGTAAGTAAAATGAACTCCAAATATCATTAGAGAAAACCTTTTTTTCTTGATCAGAGGTTTTTCACAAGATTTTAGAGATCACAGAATCACAGAATATTCTGAGTTGGATGCCTACCTTCTGTTCATTGCTAATTTTCTGCATATAAGTGCAGACAGACAATACATGCATTCTAGATAATGAGGGGGCTCCCTGATGGTCTAGTGATTAGGATGTGGCGCTCTCACCACCGCAGCCCGGGTTCGATTCCCTGTCAGGGAACTTCTGCAGGCAGATGGAGCTCGTCAGCCCTGTAAGGCCATCCATCTAAGAGAAGGTCACTCTAGACAAACCTACGTCCTGAGGACCTCACTACCACTGTCCAAGCTTGCTCAGTCCTGGCAGATGAGCCTTAGGATTAAAGGGTGGGCTCAGCTCAGCGCACACTGTGTCTCACCTAAAAAATCCACTGCGCAGGCTGGAAGGGTAAAGACCTTTCCCAAATCTTCGTTTGCGAAGACTGGACATGATGACAGATAATGAATCTTCTGGATATCTGGCAGTATATATTATGTCTTTATGTATTTTTTAAACCATTTTAACTTTGAGTAATGCATATATACTGGTCATAAAGACTGACAGGAATTTTAGTATTACTTACACCCCCACTTTGAAGTTTTGAATGGTTAAATGGAAATTAATCAAGTAGAAAAGTTATCTGAACTAGAAGTTAAAAACTTTTCATGATTTTCCTTAAACTTACTGGTTATTGGAGAGAGTTTGAGAACTGTGGATCCTATAATATTTCAAGTAGTAGCACAGTTAGTTGAGGTATATGTTTAATTCAGACAAAAGTAATGTGAAATTTTGGTGAAAGACAATGTGCAAAGAATAGACTTTGGAGAGAACTAGTTATTGCCTAAACTGGGAATACAAAGTGAAGAGACTGAAAGGCTACTGTGGGAGTCTTCCACTGTTGCTGAAATAAAACCTGATTTTAGTTTGTTATTAAATGTTTTATTGCTTTTATGGTAAAAGATATAATGCCAACAATATACCTTGCTTTGTGATTACAGTAATTTCCTTTCAGTGCTTGTTCAGAAGTTTTTTATGCAACTTGCGGATCACTGTTTTCTGCCTGATACAGAGGTATACAAATACAAAGAGATGCTGTGTACATCCAGCTGGTTAATTATTTAAGCATCTGTCAGTGTTTCTTAACTGATATTGTGTATGATATTGACGAATGCAAACATCTTTTCCCGTGTCTGTGCTGATATAGTATTAGCTGAAAGCATCCGTTCTGTAGAATATTCACATATAAAAGCCATTCTACATGTTTAGGAAATCACAGTTACCTTCCATATGTACCTGGTAGGGAATACAGTGATTTAAATAACTGCGGAGAAAGATTTGTATTTTTAAAGGGAAGACTAGTTTTAGTATGGCGGGATTCTTAAAAGCCTTTTGGGGGATTAAAACGCAAAAACCTGCCAAGGTAAAACTTAAGAAGGAAAGAAAAATATCCTTGGTCTTATTTCTTTAATATAACAAAATAGCGTTGAAGACTATGCAGAGATTTCTGAATATTGGTATTGGTCTAACAGTTTACCAAGCATGTAAAAATTTATTAATATTTCTAAATGTCTGCAACTGTTCTTATATGAAAATACAATACAGAAGTCTGTGCTGTGTTTTACCTTAGAGGTAGCTAGTGTATAAATACAGTGTCATCAGCAATGCTGCTCTGTATTTAAGGACTGCTCTTTCATCTGGATATTGGATATTACCTTCTAGTCATGAGAAAGGGTGGTAATGTGTGCTTCTGAAAGCTGTTGTGAGAAACTCAAAAAGTTCAGAAATAGCCTTTTGTTTTCTCCTGGGTACCTGATACAGGGCTTTATCAGTACTTTCAAGGAGCTTAAGTATGAGTTGAGTGTATTTTGTGATGGTAGTAGAACCCTTTCTCCCCCTTTCTCTTACAGTGTTACCTCCCATGAGAATTCTTCAGCTTTTGAAGAATATTGTTGTGTTATGGCCAATAAAACATATTGATGTAAATGAAAATACATTGTGGTCATTCATACATTTAAATATTTCTACCAAAAACCCTCAGATTTACTACGCTGTACTTAGGGGAAAAACCAAAGGTGGAAAAAGAGAGGGACCTGGACAATTGGGGGGAGAAGAAGTCCGGGAAAATAGAGGTGGAAGGGGATAAAAAGAACTGTGTGATTGATCTACTTGTCTGGTCTTCCCCTGGCTATTGCCTGATCAGTGCTGTCTGTCTTATCTTATCGATAAATTCTATCTTAAAAATAAACTTTCTCTGGGAGTAGGAAGGTCATGTGTACATGATGCCTGTGACTGGAGTGAGTGAGGCTGTGTGACTGACTGATGGCCAAGCTGCACCAGCTGGTGAGTAGGTGATGGGACTTGGGAGCAGGGGCTGAGTGGGAATCTCACCTGCCAACTCTGGATGTGAGAGTGCCGCCCATGTGTCTTTAAGTGTAAGAGCATGTGGGGGTCTGCTACAGACTAGGGAATCTTGGCCAACTGGTGTGCACGCTCACATATGTGTGTGTGTGTGTGTGTTCCCATCCATCTCTCTTTATGTCCAGGTGCTGGCAAACAAGGAGAGGTTGATCCACATTGTAAATGAGGCTGTTTAGCATCAGTCACTTGTACACAGTATAAAAAGTAATGCACTATTAATAGGCATTCTTCACATTTTAGCAGATAATTTTAAATAAAGTGCTAAGTGTGCTTCCCTTTCCCCCTCCCCCCACCCCCGCCTCAGAATTTTATTCCTAAGTTTTTACCAGTGTATTTTATTTCCTTGATTCAATCTTTGGGTGTATTTGGTTTAGAACTTGTAAATACAAGGTCATTAATTAAAATGAAAGTCAAGTTTAGTTCTATAAATTTTAGCAGGATTGCTGATCTGGAATAATCTTCCTAAATAAGCAGTTTTAAACTCAGTTGTTCCTTGGTAGCCAGCTCTTTGGTGTCTAGCTGTACTGAATACCCTTAAGGGAAACAAACAGTGCTTGCAAGAGTTGTTGACTTAGATTTCTAGGTGTAACTCTACAGATGCAGCACTGTAGGAAAAAATTATTATGTTCATTGTTTTTTTTTCCTGGCCTGTCTGCTATTGGTTTTATGCCCTGCGTCTCTGAAAAGCCCAATCACACTTACCTTTTCCTCTCAGCTCAAGTCTTTCCTAAGCTGTTTCTTTCATAGTGCTGGCCTCTTGTGGGAGCATTCCTTGGTCTGTCCTTGCCATTTTGAGACTTCTCGACTTCTCTGTTCCTTCCAGTGCCAACCATAGTTTCTCTCACCTCCTCATTTTCATTTCTGGTATAATATTCATTCTTGTCTACTCCAATAAGTTTCTGTTGTCAAACAACAATTTTTGGTCTCCTGTGTGTTCAAATCAAGCAATTTCCATTCTAGGAGTGATGAGGTGACAGAAGTAGGTGTGTTTGGAAGGCACTGGCTTGAGAAGAGGTTCCTTGGTCATACTGCCAGTGTTCACCTCAGACTTGGTTTGGAGTGGTAATAAAAGCCCTTTCTTTCTGGTCTGGAAGACATTAAATGCTAGACATCATCTCTGGATGATTAGAGTCTGGAAAGGAGTAGAATATGTTCAGTCATACTAAACTTCATTTCAACCAAATGTGAGCTAAATTATGCTGTCTTTATTGAATACTGTGAATTTTTCATAATTGTGGCATTTTTAAGGAGATTCTCAGAGACAACAAAAATGTAGTTCTTGACAAGCAACCTCTAAGCAATTTTAAGATACTTTTCCAAAGTTGATGACCATCAAAAAGAAAAGGTCAGAGGTTTGACTCTCAGAGCATAACTTCTGCATTATTTTGCCAAGTTGGGCTTTTTACTTTTTTTGTTTCTGTTTTTGTTTTGGTGGTGATTTCAAACAAGATTCTGAGAAAGACTCAGTGGAGTAGTGGGACTCCTGAGTGAAACACTGGAGGGGGCACATGAACAAGCAGGTGATGTTGACCATAAGAAACAAGTAATAGTTTTTCCTTCCTTTTTCTAAGTGAACCATGATCCAGCACTCCCCTTAGGTGCAGAAGTTCAGAACAATGACTTAGAAAACTCAGGAAGATTGTTTATTTTTGAAAGTGATTTACTTATTTGTGCTGCACAGTTCTACCGAAACTGCACCACCATCACAATAATTACTTTTTCCCCAATATCTAATCTAAATCTACTCTCTTTCAGTTTGAAACCATTCCCTTGTATTTGTGCAAAGACAGGACAAAAAAGACAGGTCTTACAATAAGAAGTGCAAATACAAACAAGTTTCAGGGATGTAATAAAATCGTGTTGGTCATTAGGAAAAGTGTTAGTTTTAACAGATGAGGAGCTTAACACTTATTGTGTTACTTGTAAGCAAGGAGCTGTAGGTTCCAGTTCAACAGAAAATAATTTGGAAATGTTACAAATTGTGATCTTAGGGTCTGTCATGAGCTGGTGAGGACCTCTTCAAGACATAGAAAAAAGGAACAGACTTTTTCCTAGGATTTTTTGAGAGTTTGTGTCAAAGCCAGGTACTTACCCAGGAAAAAAAATGTGCAAAAGAAAAGTCAGCTTGAGTATTCAAAGTTTCTGAGATTTCAGTGTGAATTTGAAACCTACAAAACTGATTCACTGATTTTATTCCAAAGCTGCTTCTGCCTGTCCATGTGTCACCCTTAACCTTACAGGGAAACTCACTTGATACATAGAAGGTGCTCTACAGAAATTTAACTACGATAACGCCAATATTTACTCTTATATATTATCGTAAGGTATCACTCTAAGACGCTTGTTGTTTTGAAATTATTGGGTTTTTTTTACTGTCCATACTTTGCCTCACTATCTGACACTGATTCTCCAAAGAAATAAAGCCCTGACCATACCATGTTCACAGACAAGTTTCTGTGAATGTAGAGGCAAAAAGTGTGATATTTTAAAGTCAGCCTTTCAGGGCAAATCTGAGTCTTCTGGTTATTGGAGCAGAATTAAATTTCTTCATATCTGTTTCTTGAGATGCACTAGGAGGTGGGGTCTACCATAATCCTTTGAAGAGATGCATCTTCCAAGGGTCCACTCCTCATTGCAAAGGAGAACTCCAATGATCAGTCTAAAACTTGTGTATACATTTGAAAAGCTTACTCATGCTGGTTTGCAGCATCACAATGAATATTTTTCTTATGTTGCATTCATCTGTTTTCTGGCCTAGAAACTGTAGTGTTTATTAGTTCCTTAACATTTTTTTAAGTAAAGAGGCCAATGCTGAATAAGCAATGGGAAAAAAATTGTTAATGGCCAAAAATTCCAATAAGTTTTGTCCTGGACAGAATGTATGCTTCTGTTTACCCTTTTTTTTCTTTTTTTGCTGCGAACACTTGGTGTGAAGACACTTCTATTTATACAAATAATGAAGAATTACTGTTCTTCAGAAGGAAATTCATATACATATAAATCCACTGACATTTGTTTAGTAATATGATATTCCTGATGAAACGATCTGCCTCCTGTTTTTACAAAGGTTTTCTTCAGTCAAGTAACTGATAAGAAGAAACAATACCATGTAACTCATAGGATTTAGTCACACGGCACAAAAGATGAATAAAAGGTAGTCAAAGAAATACAGTAACCAAAGCGAATATTTTGCAGTAGACCCTTGGGCAGATAAGTTCACATAAAGTATTTATGGTGAAATAATGAATACACTGAGAAAATCGACTGTTCACAGATCATCTAACAGTATAACACTCCCCCCCCCCCCCCCCCCCCCCCCGAGTTATTTGAGTAGGTTTTTTGTCACATATATTTTACCATGGAAAAAGAAATAAAGGTGTCCCATAGGAATACAATCACATTTATCTGAACAACCTGAGGGAGAAAATCCACAGAATGGCCATTAGTTTAAAAGATATAACCTTTATATCTTCTTTTTCACATAGGTTTTGCTGTGGTCAGGTCATAAGAATACAGAAATAGTGAAGTCTTTGGCATATGAAGAATTCTTTTTTCTGAGTGTTTAGAGTTGTCTAGAAGTGTAGCTTATTCCTGAAATATACTGATAAAATTTCAGGGCAAATATGTAGTAATGATACATTTCCTAATTCAGAAATGAATAATTTCAGCAGATTTGCTTTTTTGTTCATGTTCAATTTACTATGAAGATTAAGCTACAGACAGGTAATTAGTAAAATGACAAGCCTTTTAACATTTTATTCTATTCCAGGATATGGATGTGAGTGAATTTAAACAAAAGAAAACAGATTTTATTTATCACTCTTCCATTAATTTCTTGTCCTCTAAACACAGTATTTGTAAGAGCTGATGGTTGAAGTAAGAAGTGAGAAATTATTCTTTCTCTATTGAAGGTGAGTTTTAGATGTATAGATAAATAAAATACAATTCTGTACACTTAGATAAGAAATTATAGGAGGAAAAGCTTTCATAGGAATGATACATATTTTATGTGTTTGTTACCTGACTTTTTGCATCAAATAATTCTTATATCTTGGGGTTTTTTGGTTGGTTTTTATGTTGTTGTTTTTGGTTTTGTTTGGTTGGGGTTTTTAATGCATTTGCAGCATATTCCCTCTCAAATTCAAAAGAAAATAAAATTTATTCTGTTCTTAATATCAAAATTTTGTCTCCATTTTTTTGGGTAACATTACATATGTTTCCTAACACAAATTTTCAGCCAAGTTGATAGGTGTTAAATATCTTTTTCCCACATGAGGGCATCAGAGTTGTTCCAACACAATATGTGGAAGACACTTTGTTATGCTATTTAGATTCCTGTTTTCAAAACATTGTAGCAGAGCAATCCTTTACAATTATCTTCCGTTTTACAGTTCTAAAGAAGTGTTTGAGCATTTCTAAATGACTACTCTTTTATTGCAAAATGGTGTGAACAAGAAGATCTCCTTGGGTTCTGTTGACAGAACTCATGGATTTATAAAAATTAAGACTGTAAGCTACTGTTGATTTATATGAGATCCAACAATAATAACAGGATGTAACCTGAATAGGGATCTCATAAAATAGTTGTGTAGCTAAGTACCGGAAACTTGTTGTTTAAGTCTCACAACTAATGGAAGGACATGGCAGTGGAGGGATCCAAACCCATATAATGTGTCTTTTTGCTGTTTTGTTCCTGTAGGTGTCTTCCTGAACTTGTGGGCCGTTAGTTATACCTTAGGGAAGGAGTAATGGAGTAGAGAGGGGAATGGCTCTGTTTTCAAGGTGCTTTTTAAGAACAAGTACTTATTTATAGCTACTAATAACAATGACACAAATAGTGCATTGCCCAATCTGGGAATGTTAGAATGTAATTACAAGGGGTCAGATGCAGTGCATCTTTGTGGGAGTGTGATAATCTTTCTTATATCATTCATCTCAGCTCTGTTTCACAATCTTAGTCTTCATGGTTCTTTCAGCTTTTAAAATTCTCATATGCTTGTTTCACTTAATCTTGCTGACTTCCTATCCAGTTCAGCAAGTTTTTTAATTGATCAATTTACTATGTTTTACTTTTCATGTCTTCTTTTTTTTTTTTTTCAGTTTAGTTTTCAGTTTAATGTTGTTATCAGTGTGGTTATACATGTCTATTTTCCAGATATATGACCCGGATGATGTTCATCATTAGGACCTTTCTTTAATTCTGTTATTATTTTGCAGAAGAGTTTAGAAGTGTCTTATATTATTTTTAAAACAATATAGCTTGATATCCATTAACAAACAGGTAAATATGACCCAGAAGATCTCTTCCAGAGAAAAGTATATGTCTTTTCATAGCAACTTAGTGCATTCTTTTTCATATAATTATTCTTTTGCATCTTAAAATTATTTAATTAAACTCTGACCAAACAAGAATGCAGATTACTAGCCAGGCTGCACTTCCCAGATACAATATAAAGAATCCATTTCATGATATATGGGTTCAGCAAAAAACTGGAACAGAATGTTTGTCCAGATGAAGTTTGGCTCTGGATATGTGTATCCTATGGGCTTGGAAATGTTCAGATCTCAAAGCTAAGTTCATTTCTAACGGAAGTTGACAGAAGATTTATAAAATTGTATTCGAAGTAAGGGTACCCTATCATTAATTGACAGTATTTTCCTATAGAAGCAAATAATTAGACCTCTGCTTAAAACTCAGGAGTGTTAGCTTTTTGGTACCATAAATTAAAGAAACTGAAATAAATTAAATTGTTCATTTCCTCTACTGGTTTTGGGCTACTAGTTTATAGGAAAGCATAGTTGTGCTGGAAAAGGTGACACTCACTGAAAGGTAATATTTTCTTCTTAAAGATCAATATGCAAAACAAATTCTTCTGAGGTGCACAGTACTTACAAAGAATATTTCAATAAGAAGTGATGCATGCCAAGAATGAGAATTGATGAATAGTTTGACAGAACCTTTCTATTACCAAAGTTTTCCTTAATTTTCTCTCCCCAAAGCCTTCACAGCTTTCACATTCTTCTTAGGAAGTTCTTTACAGAGAGAGTGACCAGATATTGGAATGGGCTGCCCAGAGAGGTGGTGGATTCACTGTCCCTGGAGGTATTTAAGAAGAGACTGGATGTGGCACTCAGCACCGTGGTCTAGTTGACAAGGTGGTGTTGGGTCATAAGTTGGACTTGACAATCTCAGAGGTCTTTTCCAACCTGGTTGATTCTGTGAATCTCTGATAATCTTTATTTGCAAGTGTATTGGGCTGGTGTGTGTACATGTGTGTGGGATATTTGTTTGGGTAGAAAAACATGAAACAAAACTCACTGCTGAGAAATGGCTGAGTAGATTTCCAGTGTATTCTCTCTGCCCTAAGTAAGATGAGTTTGTCTCATTACATTTTTTTACTGATTCTTCCATCAGAATCAACAGATAATCTGCAACAAATTGAGTAAAATTAAGGCATAATGTAGAATAGCTTCTTAGATAGCAAAACTGGCAACTCTTGCTGATGCACTTACAAATCCCCTCAGGTTTCCACTGAGGCAGACACCTATTGATTTCTTTGTTTTCCACCTTCACAAATCATAGATTTTCCTGTCTATCTCTAAGGAAAGAATATAATCAAACTAATTATATACTTAATCTGAAAAACCAAAAAGGCAACAGGTAGTGAAAAATGTTTACAATGTGTTAGATTAATAGAAACTTGCTCAAATAGTTTTCATTTTTTCCAGCTTTTCAAAAGTATCCTTACAAAGAGTTAATGAACCTTCTATTCAGAGTAGTCAAATTTAAACTATACATCTAAATGGGTTAATATACAAACTTTAGACTTTAAATTGTTGAAAACAGAATAAGATGTCACTATTTCCATTTTTTTTTCATTTAATTTTCAGAATGAAACAAGATATTTGGATCTAATGAAAAGCTTAGAATGGAGACTTAGGAGAATCTTATTTTCAGACTGTTAAACTCACAGACCTGATAAATTTGCCTCCTCTCAGAGTTTCCAAGCACTAGGAAAGAAAAAAGTCAATCTGCTAATGACATTGGCTGCAATACTGAGGTACTTTACATTTAATGTTGAAAAAATCATTTTGCAAAAATAGGATGAGGATTGAGATCTGTACCTGTAAAGTGCATTGTTTTACACTGTGCCTAAAACAATAATAATAAAAAGGACGTAATGAAGCAAATGGAAGAAAGGTAGAGGCTGAGAGGTACAGAAATGGCAAGTGAAAGACAAGTGTTAAATTGAAGTGGCCTACATTTACACTGGAGATAACCTTACACTGGCAAACTGAAAAAATCCCTACCTCATCTCCTGTAATTTACTATACTCTAAAAAAGGATACTTAATATGTCCTAAAGATCAAGTGAATCTTACTACAGTACAAATATACAACGGGTTTTTATTTTTAGTTTTAGATCTTAGTTTTATAACCTATAACTGTGTTTGAAAACTGGGAAAATGGAGAAAATGCTCAACTCAACTTCTCAAAAGAAGCCAAGATAGGCTATACAAAAAATGTACTTGTTCCTTACAAATAATTCCAAACATGATACACATGCTTATATTTTAATGTTTGGTAATTAAAATAGATAAATAATTATATTATTCTTATTTTTGAAACTTTTCCTGTTTGGTCATGTTCTTAAACTTGTGTGTATTTCAGTGTAGCTCTCCTGGTGAGTCTTTAGGAGTAGTATAAGGACATAAAAATATTTCAGGAACAGACAGATAAAACACTTCCTCTGTTTCTCAATTATGTTTACAGTCTTTATTTCAACACCTCTAAAATAGAGACTTCAGAAGCAGTGTGTGGGATGTAAAAGGGATAAACTAAAATACAGTGAATGCTGTCACTTGAAAAACCTGATTATGATTAGATTGAGATTTGAGACTCCGAAAATACAGATTGTGTGCAGTGGGGTTTTGTTCATAGTGTACCATTTAAAAATGAGTTTACTCATTGGGCTTGTAGGGTTACACTAGCTGAGTGAACTTCCATTCTAACCAAGTACATTCAGGATAGTTTCGCAATTTATGAAAAGACTGACAAAGCATGTTCCAGACCTCAGCAATACAAGAAAAAAAAAAAAATCATTTGTTCTTCTCTGCTATTAGGGGAGAACCTCCTGAAGTCAACTTGCTGCTATTTTCTGGAATTAACTTTGTATCCCAGCAGTATTATTCTGTGCATTTTGCAGTCACCATCCTACCTTACTGTAGGATGCAAATCTCCTCTCTGTCATAGGGCAAAGTATTTCAATTGAAATTACCTGTAAAGCTGTTCACAATGACAATTTAAAATTACATAGTGTTTACACATTTTACTTTGCTTTCCAGAAATGCAACTTCAAAGCTTAGAGAGTTAATATGTACTTAGACTGCTTTTCCCTAATTCCTAATCCTCAAATAAGTCATGCTATGTATTTTCACAATACCTTTAATAATTTCTTAAATGTCCAGGTGCAGAAGGCTGAGGTCAGATGTGTTGCTACAGCTATTTCACATTCCCATTCTGCTCCTTGGATAATTTAACTTGGTTGCTTACCAGTTAAAGAAGACTAAACTTTGCCACAGCCTGGTTCTCTACACAGTCATCAAGTTTTCATTTACTTCACTATTTCTGGAGTTTCAGGTTATCCTGTGCTTTCTGTCTGTTCATCCCGTGGTAAACCTGAGCAGGTAAAAAAGGAAGACATCTGGTCTCTGTAAATCTAAATAGGCTTTTCTCTTCTCCTAAAGCTCAAAGTCCAACACTTTGCTTGTGCCAAGGCTGATAAGGTACAATTTGTCTACCAGTTTGCTTCCATATGTGTATCTTTGCAATGCAATGGTTCTCTCCTGTCAGATTCAAAACTGCATGTTAAACAGAACTTGTTTCAGCAGGCAGGAAAGTAGAGATACATGGAAGGAACAGGGAAGCTTTACTCTTGAGGTTGTTCTCAACTGAACCAAGAAACCTCAGAAATGCTTTAATATGGAGGAGCCATGAACCAAACAACTCCTTGATGGTTCTTACACAAGATGTGTTGCATGAATGTATGATACCTTGAAAAGTAGCTCTGTCCTCTCTTCCCAGTTAAGACAAGATCCCCATCAGGATGCCACAGAGAGGCTTTCTGGGTCCAGATCCCTCCTCCCTGCACCTGCATTTCTGCTCTGGAAATCTTAGCCTAGTTGCGTTCAGTTAAATCTGAATTGTTTTCCTCACAAATTTGTGTATTCTTTTTCCTATCTAAAGCTCAGCATAAAGGAAGATTTATTCTTCAGGGCTTGATTGTTTTGAAGCGATGGGCCACACCTTTGCATGTGCTCATGATGCACCCAAATTGCAGTTGCTTTCAATAACTCTCCTTCTAAGACTCTTCGATTCAGAACAGCTGTACCATTTTTTTGTGTAAATAATTAGTTGAAATGACTCCCCCAATCTTTTTAATTAGTTGCACAGGAGTTCTTGTATTGCTCTTCCTTTCATGCTGTTTCTCTCTCCCCCTCCCCTTTCTCTTTCTTTCTCTTTCTCTTTCTCTTTCTCTTTCTCTTTCTCTTTCTCTTTCTGCTCAAATAAATGAATTATTGGAGGTGCAGCATAAATTACAACAAACTCAGTAATATAAACAGACAATGAAATCACTTGTACAGCTTTGTTTATGACATTTTGTGAAGGAAATAGGTTCTGCGATATACACATTCACATGTGATATAACAGCCAAATAAACAGCATTTACAGGAAATCTTTAATTGGGATCCCATACTGCCACTGCCTTCTTCCCTACCTCTGAGCTGCAGAACATTAGAAGGGCATTTTATGCTGAAATGCTCCCATCTGTTCGTTTTATTTGGAGCTTGCACTCTTTTGCCATTGTCTTTCTCAGGAAGTGACTAAGCCTAACACTGACTGGGTAACTCTACCTTTTTTTACCTCAAACGCTAATAGAATTTTCTCTATTTTATTACAGTCTCTCGAGATTGTGACTGATTTGCATATTCTCTAACACTTAATTAACGATGTCACTTTCCCAGTGCATTGGAAACAGTTTCCAATTTTTTCCTCTGCAGGCCTCCAGCAATTACCTCCCACATTTTCTGCTGCAGTCCTTTTTATTACTTTAATGACAAATAATTGGACAGATTCTGAGTAATGAGGGTGAGAGCCAAAGGCCTGTTGCATAGAAGACGGCTGCTTGTTACAAGACACTTTTAGTGGTCTGTAAATCAGATAGACAAGTAGAGTAATGATCATCTTTCAGTAATGAGACACAATTAAGAATTACTGCAGCAAATGACAGAGCAGTCCATTGAAGAATAACCTTCCTCTTCCTTTTTTTCCAAAGAAGATCGAAGCTTAATTATAGCATCACCATTTGCAATGCTATAGTTAAAGTTGTGTCAGCATTTCCATTATAAACTTGCTACTTTATAACTCCCATGAAGAAAAAAAATCTGCTTTGAGCTGGAAATTTCCTTGCAAAGACTTTCAGTTTGTTTTTTAATTTTTATTATTTATTTATTTATTTTACCAAGTGGACCAGCTCCATACCTATTCTAAATTACTGAATGTAGGTAAACAATGTCCATTGGTCTCCCCTCGACCCATCTACCAAGCCAGTCATTTCATAGTATAACTTTATCATGTTGACTAAGGATGAAATCTCCTTTGCGAATATGTGCTGACTACTACTGATTACTACCTTCTCAATCATGTGCCTGGAAATGGTTTCCAGGATTAGTTGTTTCATAACTTTCCAATGGATTAAGGTGAGGCTGACTGGCTTGTTGTTCCCTGGGTCTTCCTTGCCATTCTCAAAGGCAGAAGTGACCTTTCCTTTTCTCAAGTCTTCAGATAGCTCACCCAGTTGCCATGATCATTGAAAGGTTATCGAGACTGACTTCAAATCGGCATCAATCAGTTTCCACAACACTTATGAGTGCAAGCCATATAATCCCACGGATTTAGGCAGGGACTTAGACAGTCCAGTTTGCTTAAGTATTCCTAACCTGTTCCTCTTGCACCAAGGGCAACTGTTCCTTGCTCCAAACTATCCCCCAGGTTTCTGGGGCCTGGTACTCCTGAAAATCAGTTTTGGTAGTGAAGACTAAGGTGAAGAAGGTATTCCATACTTCAGCCTTTTTCCATATCCTGTGTCACTTGGTCACCTATTGTACAGAGCAATGGTCCAATTTCTTACTAGTTTTCCTTTTGTCTCTTATGTACTTATATAAGTCCTTCTTTTATCTTTGACATCATAGCAAATTCAATTCCATTTGGATTTTAGCTTTCCTAACTTCATCCTTGGATGAAGTTTCTCTATTCCTCCCAGGTTACTTGTTGTTCCTTTCACACTCTGTATGCTTCCATTTTGTGTTTGAGTTTGTCCAGGACATGGATTTATTTGTCCAGAACATGGATTTTTTTCATCCATGTAGGCCTCCTGGCATTTTTGCTTGACTTCATACTAGTTGTGATGGACTACTCTTGAGCTTAGAGAAGCTAAGTTTTGAATATTAACCAGCTTTCTTGGGTCTCTTTTCCCATCATGGTCTTATCCCAGGGAACTCTTCCAAGCAGATTGCCAAAACGGTCAAAGTCATCTCTACTGAAATGCGAGGTTGTGATCATGCTTATCACCCGTCTTCCTGCCCTCAGAATCCTAAATACTGCCATCTTATGGTCCCTGCAGTCAAAGCTGCCTTTGACCTTCACAACCCCCATGAGCCCCTCCTCGCTGGTGAATACGAGGTTCAACAGAACATTTCTCCTCAGCTTCTCTATCAGTTAAAGCAGTAAGTGATCATCAATGTCCTTCAGGAATCTTCTAGATTGATATTGTCCTGCTGTGTTGTCCCCCAGCAGTGGGGCAGTGGTCGAAGTCCCGTAGGAAGATTAGGCCCCGTGGATGTGAGACTACTCCTGTCTGCAGAGGCCCTGATTCCCCACCCTTTCTGGTCAGGAAACCTGTAGTGGACACACACTATAATGCCGTCTTTGCCTGTTCTGTCTTTAATACTTACCCAGACAGAGCTCCATACACTGTAGTTGCTGTCTCACAGAAAGGGGAACTTCCTCTCGTTTTCTTCCTATTCCATCCTTCTTAAAAAGGCTGTATCCCTCCATTTCAAGACTCCGGTAATGGGAAGCATCCCAACACATCTCCATGATTCCAATAAGACTGTAGCTCTGCAAATGCACACAGTCTTTATTTGTCATGTTTATTCCCCATGCCACATACATTAATATATTTGCACTTTAAAAAGGCATGTCAGCATGTTAAATGTCTGGAGAGAGTTTGGGAGACTTCTCCATCATGGTACCTTGCAGGCACTTCCTTGGTTACATGCAAAAAGCCCTATTTTTGTTGATTTTGTGATTCTTTGCTGTCACATCATCCCAGGACCTTTGCTTGGCAATACTATTTATTGCTTCCTCACAGGGCTGCTGGTTACTCTCTCCCTCACTGCCCTTCTTAGTTTAAAGACATCTTTATGAGGTTCATCATCTCATTGGCAACAGTAGCTTTGCCCAGCTCAATGAGGTGAATCCCATCTCTCTCAGGCAGACTTTAATCATCAAACAAGGGTTCCTGGCTGTAGAATCCAAAACCTTGTCACCAGCACCAATTCTGCAACTAGTTGTTGTCCTACTAGTGCCCATCTTCTCAGGAGAGTCAAGCATGCTTGTGCTCATAACTTTGCTAAATAAATTGTATTTCTTCAAAATATTAGTTGACAATATAAATTTCCTTTTGCCATCATGTGAGATTCATGTATTCTATGTACTTTGGATGATACTTTATTTGGAAGTACCTGTAAGACCTGGAGCTGGAAGATAAAATCTTTAGGTATCTTAGACATATTGCTGTAGACAGTTCTGGTTGGTTCTTTTGTGCCCTCTTTAGGGTTCTGAGTATATCTAAAAATAGCACTATACAGGTCAAATGCAAACCATAGGCTCATAGAACCATAGAATTGTCTGGATTGGAAGGTACATTAACGATCATCTAGTTCCAACTGCCTTGCCCAGAATGCTCAGAGCTCCATCCAGCCCAACCTTAAACACTTCCAGGAATGGGACATCCACAACTTCTCTGTTGACACTATTCCTGTGCCTCACTACCCTCACAATAAAGAATCTTACAATAAACTTTTCAAACATAAGTCAGCTCTTTGGGAAGAGGGGGAAATGGCATAAAATGTTTTCCTTTTTTCCCCAATGAAGAAAGCTTTGTAGACAATAAGGAATATTTCTTCTTTATTCTGCAATCTGTTAGAAAAATTGTTGCCTATGCTGCACTTTCATAGCTCCTTTAACAGCTAAAATGTCAAACTTGAATCATTCTAAGTGTGACATGATGCAAATGGCATTGGAAAGAAGCTATGGGCTATGTTTGGTCTGTGTGGACTGTGTTCATTGACTTCAAATGCACCACTGCCAAAAATGAGTTTGCCTCAGCAGCTACGCAGTGTTAGCTCTTCAGCAGTTAGTGAGTAGATTGATTTGATCAATAAAGTCTGAAAATGAAAGGGACTTATTCAGCATATGCTGATCCACTGAAAGGTAAATAAAGACTGACTTCCTCTTTAACTGCTACCATGCAGGGAAAAAGGTGATTAGAATAAAAATAAAATAAGACTCTGCCATAATTTTGAGTTATTTGAGAGCTTTCTACAAAATCTAAAGCATTAGACTTATAGCTAAGACTATGTTGAGCAGACACTCTTTAGAACTTGTTCTTAAAACTTGTTCTATCCTTGCCCTTCCTTTTCTGCAGGCAGTACATGTCTATATGTGTGCATGTATGCATATATAACTATATGCACTTGTTAAAAAAATAGCTAGAATTTTCATAGCAGGTGGACCCTTCAACGCCTTTTTAGTCTCAGTTTTCATTGGTAAGATCTACCCACCTGCCTCCAAGATCCCTAAGCTTACAAGTAAAGTCTGAGGGAGTGAAGCAAATAAGGGATAACTTAAGTCAAATAGAGATACACAGTCCATGGGATGAGATGTAAAGCACCCAAGGATGATGAAGGAGCCAGATGATGTCATTGTGAGGTGGCTCTCTATCATCTTCTAAAAGATAAAGCAACCCTTTGAAGAGGTGTTCCTGGTGTCTGAAAGAAGGTAAATGTTGCAACCACCTTGAAGAAAGGCAAGAGGTAGGATCAAGACAACAACAGGCAGCCTGGAAAGGTTAAGGAACAAGTCTTCTTAGAAGTAATTTCTGAACACTTGTGGATCAAGAGGGTAATTGTCATATGCCAACATAGTTTTACCAAGGATAAATAATACCTGACTGACCTGACTACTTTTTATGGTGTTGTGACTGGTACTGTGAACAAGGCAGTGGGTGTTAAGATATTTTCATTTCCAAGACTTTTGATGATCTCCCATTATTAGCACAAACTTGGTGAGACAGAAGTTGCTCAAGTGAACGTTAATTTATTGGAAAATTGTTTGGTCTGCTGAACGCAAAGAATTTATACCTATGGCACAAAGTCCATTTAGCAGCCAGTAACTAGCAGCATCCCTCAGGGATCAACATTGAGAACAAAACTGTTTAATGTCTTCATTAATGTCTTGCATGATAAGATGGAGTGCAACCTCATCAAGTTTATGAACAAAACCAAATTGAATTTAGTGGTCATCACACTGGAGAGCAGGGACCTTAGTCAAAGAAACCTGGACAGACTGAAGAGATGGACAGGCAAGCATCTCATGAAGTTTAACATCACTGCAAGTCCTGCATCTGCAGTGGAATAAATTCATGGAACAGTGCAAGCTGAGATCCATCTGGCAAGGGAACAGTTCTACCGAAAAGGACCTGAGGGTTCTAGTGGACAATATGCTGAATGTGAGTTAGAGAAGCACGCTTGCATCCTCAACTGTACTAGACAAGTGCAGCTAGCAGGTTTGGAGAAGTGATCCTTTCTTTGTCACTTATGAGACCAAGTGTGCAATGCTCTGTCAAATTTTGGGCTGCCCAGTACAAGAATAATTTTGACACACTTAAGGAAGTCCAGCAGAGGCAAAGAAGACCCCAAGACTGTCAGGGGACTTGAACAGACAGCAGAGAGAACTGTCTGTTCAGCTCAGAAAAAAGATGGCAAAGGGGAGATTTTGTTGCTGTCCTATAACTAGGTAACGTAAGGGTAGAGAGAAGATGGATCCAGACTCTTCTTCGAGATGCACACTCTCCAAGTGTGCATTGGATTGAGGAAAATTTAAATTGTTAGAGGTTAAGAAGGTAGGTTTTTTGTTTCTTGGTTTTGTGTGGGTTTTTTTGTTTTGTTTTGTTTGTTTTGTTTTGTTTTGTTTTTTTGTTTGTTTGTTTGGTTTGTTTTTTTTCCCTCATGTGGGTTATCAAATCCTGGAACAAGTGAGCAGAGAGGGTATGGAATATCCATCCTTGATTTTGTTCTAGATCCATTAGGCACATCCCAGAGCAGCTTGTCCTAATTATATCTGCTTTGAACAAGAACTTTGTCTAATGACCTCTGAAGGTCTGTTTCAGACTAAATCACTCTGTGATTCTACAGATATAATTGGAATTCATATTTGCAAATGCTCAGTCTTGCAAAAATTGAACTCTCTGCTTAAAAATTCCAAACCAATATATCTGTGGCATACCTAAAAAACCACTAATTTTGTTAAAGAACATACAAGTGATCATTTAAGAAATTAGGAGACCCAGTGCTGAGTATATCCTTTTAAAATGTCCAGAAGTATTTAATGTACAATCCTAGCATGAGGCTAATCCGCTTTATATAATTTCTGTTCCTTACATTTTCCCTATTTTTTTTTTAAACAAAGAGCACATCTGCTATCAAAGTTGTAAATAGATATGTGGAACACTTATTAACAATTTGAGACTAAATCAGTTTTCTATTCATTACCAAACCATTTTCTCTAGAACACTTCTCAAAATTCATCCCTGTCACGTGTATATCTATATACCAATGTACATCTTCTAAAGACCAACAATTATCCTCATTTCATAACTTCTTGATACTTTTGAATTTGGATTATAATAAAACAATGTATTTTATTCAGCAGATTTGTTTTAATCTAATTACAAAGGTGAATAAAAATTGCTGCATGCTGTTGCATCTAATGTAAGTTATCTATTATTCACACCACATTTACTTTTAATATTCATGCAGATTCCCTTTGACATAACCTACTGTGTCACAGTTAATCCAATAAAGATAAAATATAGCTCAGCAAAACACCAGTCGATTCCAGCATTTTGGTAATTATAAGAGATTGTTTCACACTGGTTCCTTCAATCAATGCATTTCCCCTTGGATGTGATAGTGTTCTTCTTTGAAGCTTTCAATCCTCCCAGTGGATTCAGGGGAATATTCAGGCACTTTTTTAGTTTCTGGGCCTCCGAAGCAGTTCAAAGAGGAAAACAAGCTATCACTGGTTTATCCTCAAAGGCTAACACTGTCTTTTTGATATATAGTGACTTAAAAAGTCATCCCTAGCAAGCATGTGTTTGCTACCAGTCTATTGAATCAGCCATTTATGAGCTAATCTGTATGCAATGAGCACGCCTGCGAACAGATCCAAGGATAGAACACAGTCTCCTGCTGGACCTACTATTGAATTGATTTCCCTGTCTAATTCTGTAGTGGTTTTCGTGTCCAGTTATTGAAGCAACCTTTTACCTTATGAAATAAGCACTGTTGTGTCATTATGATTGTGAGTTTGTGTGCAAGAGCTGAGGGCTAAGGTTTTGGAGTGTTACAGTTCTGGCAGGACTTGCCTTTGGCTTGATCCTCTGCAGTCCCTGCCTGCCAGGGTCATGAGACACACATGCAGTGCTGTTTGTTTTATAACTTTTAACTGTAGAGTAGCCAAAGCTGAGGCAGAAATATCCAAGTATATGTGATTTTATACTTAAGATCAACAGTGGTCTTTCACTTTTTTTTTGGTTGGTAATTGACAATAACTTTTATCACTTGATGTGGAAGTATGAGTAATTTTTATGTATTCCATGTTTTACTATGTACTACAATCTGGAAGAAACAAGTTAGTACCCGTTAAAATGTAGTACCTGTTTTTTGTAGGAATATTCCTAGGTAGTTCTTGCTAGAGCTAGGAAAGACACTCAAGATTTGTACCATCACACAAAACCAAACTAATTAAAAAAAGTTTTTACCTAGGGAAGAACTTGATATGTTTTCTGATTAGTGGTTGTTTTCATCTTAAAATGGTGGTGGTGGTGATTGTCCTTCACCTTGCAAGTACAAGAAAGATAAACAGCTGTGGAATCCTGTCTACTTGTCATAGACCAGCAGTCTAATTCTTAATGATGATATGTACTGGCCATTTTTGTGATCACAAAAAGGCAGAAACAGTTCCCTTGTAGCTTTTTCTGCATCTTTTTTTTTTAGAAAGAGTATGTCTGAACTCACTGAACCATATTATGGTATCTATCAAGGTCATATTTCCCTTCAGTCTTATCCTGAAGCATAGCCAGTGACACAGAGTGGATATGATGGACAGGAGAGATAAGAAAGATGATTCAGTGTGGTCTTCCAATATGCATTTGATTTAGTGTTTTTTGAAATACTTTTTTTATGACTGCCAGGTACAAAGTTCTGTTTCCACTTATCCAAAGATTAAGGAAGAAAACACCTGAGCAGTGAAGTCAAGAAGAGATCGTGCACCACATGCTTCACAGTGAATGCAGAACTGGTGCATTTGGCAAAGAAAGTGGATTAAACTAGTTTGGGTTTGGATTCTTTCATTATTAAAAGAAAAAATCTGATATATTTTTCTTAATAATTTTTGATTTTGTAAACGTTTATTTTTGCTTTCTAGTTTTACTGTGTTTCTACTTGTCTATTTGACAAGCACTAGATACAAAGATGTTAAGTTACTCAGTGGTATTCAGGAAACTTTGGATTCAGAAACCAGCTGTTCTAGGCAACTGGGGCTACTAGGGTGACTTTCCTAATGCCTTGAGAAGTGCCAGCTTTTCTGCTCAGGAGGACTGAATCACCACCATTACTGCAAGCACACAAGCCATTTACAGATGTCTCATATGGACTGTCTTGGATAACAGATGAGGAATTAAAGAAAACAAATGAGCTTTCTGAACTAGCACTCTTGGGTTGGGGAATAGTAGAATGGATGTTTATACTATATCCCATAATTTGTGAAGTGTTATGGAGAAGATTTACCATGTACAATAATATATAGAGAGTACATTTTAAAGCTTTTGAGTATATCGTTTGAAACATGCTTTTGACCTGAAAAATTTTACTACTGTATATAATCTGTCTCAGGAAAAACCAAGAACCGCAAAGCAACAGTTCTTCCCCTGAGATTAATTTAGCTGGTCAGAGCAGGGTGCTACTGACGCCAAGGTTGCAGGTGCAATCCCCGTATGGACCACTCATCTAGAAGTTGTACTCAATGGTCCTTCTGGGTCCCTTCCAGCAGAATATTCTGTGATTCCTTCGCACTCTCCTATCACGTCCACATTTACTCTACTTTCTTGAGGGACAAGCAGATGCCAAAATTTTCACCTACTGATACTTCTCCCAAGTCTCATCCAGAGTTACTGCTCTGGTCTGATGCCCGTTTCTGGAGCCCATCCTCTACAGTGTACATTTATCAGTCTAGAAAATGTACCTTAGAAAGCTGAGCTTGCATTGAGGGTAAAGTCATGTGTAGAAAAGCAAGAGAGGAATGGAAGTTAAGTAAAAAGTGTGGCCTGAAGGTGGGCTGGTTTAACTGCCTGGGTGTCAGGGATTGGATCTTAGAATGGGTAGGTGGAACTGCATGAGCAACATAAAACAACCCAAATAAAACAAGCAACAAAAAACCACTGACAGATGAAAAAAATCCTATATGTCTGTTTTCTTTTCATATAGTTTGGGTACAGCCAACACATACTATAGATATCCTCTAAAGAATCCTTTCTATTATTTTTGTATCATTTAAGCCTAGTTTGTAAATATTAACAGCTGACTCAAATAATGTCTTCCTTATATTTTTCTGTTCTACTGTTTCTGGTTACTTCAAAGGGAAAAATATTTTCACTCATATCAGCTAGAACTTAAACTTCTTCTGCCTAATACAGTAAATATTTATGAACATCTACTCTATACCAGTTTATTCTTTTGCTCCCAAGTTTACATAACTTTTAGAATTAAAATGTAAAATAAGATGGCAGAAGATCTTTTCAAATCCCTCCTTCCTATTTGAGTAAAGATAAAAGTACACATGCTAACTTGACAGAGCTTTTTATCAGCTCCTGAAGTTTCTACAAAAGCTAGTTGCTGACCAGAAACTAGGTCATGCAATTGTTCTTCAATAAAGATGATCTTTTGATGTGTCTCAGCAGCAGCCTTTCTATAACAGGAGTCCTGCCGTTTGAGCTCTTCACAAATTGAGCTTCATGCCGCAAATATTTCTTTTGCTTTATTGAAATTCTTCCATCTGACTTGAGTTTTTGATTGATGTGTCCCATTTATGCCACAAGGTTATTCTGTGCTGTTTATTTATTTAAATATATTTTCAGATGGACTCTCCTAAAGTTGAGAATTGTATTTACGATGACTTGCTAAACTAACACCTGAGATATATTATGTCTTACCAGAGGGGGACACTAAACATTAATATGACCAGACAACAAGTGGTGACAAACAGACACAAAATTCAGTTCAAACTGATCTTCTGTGATAATCACAAGCATATTTGGGAACCTAATTTCTCAAGAACCCATGTTTTTCAAACTTTCTAATGCTAAGAGGAAATGAAATACTTTTTGTTTTGGTGATTGCTGAAACTGACTGTTTTAGCAAATGCACAATGAAATATGCAAAACTCATTTGATCAGATACCCCTTAGTATGAGTATGAATTATGAATCAATGAAAGAAACTGTCACTGACTAGGTTCCCTTGGGATAAATCTCATGATAGAGCCTCTCTGATTTTAAGAATAATACATGCATACCACACACACAAAGAAATTATTTATGAATAAAACTTTTTACTTCAATGCAAATAAGCTAATCAGTTTTTGATGATTCCCATCTATTAAAGCTCCTGTTGAAATCATTCAGCCTGGATATAAATATATCAACACTTGGTTAATCCTGTCTGCCTCAACATTTTTGAATACATAAGCTGTTATAAGCCCCTAAAATATTTATTTTTGTTAAAGGGCAAAATCACTGGGTTTTTTTGCCTGTTGTTCTGAGATTAGGAATTTAAGCTTTGAATAACAACTATCCTACTGTGCTTTTAGCATGGATAAGGAAAAGAAAACACAGTTGAACACTTCTATACATCAACAGAAACATTTTAATAAGGTGTATGCCTGCTTTTATAAAGTTTAAGCTGTTAAATATCTTAGAAGAGCCATAATAAATTTGCAGTTGATTATGAATGCATATAAGATCCACTTCATGTTATCATTGAAGCAAGAACTTAAACTCTTACCTATCCACTGATTTTGCTCAAACTTAAATTAAGGCTTACTTATGTAAAACTAGAAGCAATCCTAACAGAGTGACTTTTTGTTTTGTGTGTTCAGATGGAAAATATCTCTGCACCTTCAGAAACGTTATAGTCCTTGTACAATGAAGAATAGAGAATATATTTTACTTCTTCCTCCTGATTTGCAAAAATAGATGAACTTGTGTTGTCTTCTACAGTTTATTTGTTAAGAGCAGTTTTGGGATTCATTTTTTGCTGAAACCCAGTGTGGGACCAGTGCTAGACATGAAGCACTCCAGAGACTACTTCATGCCCCAGGAATCTGGTGTGCTCTTGGCTGCCTTGAACTGTATGGCTCAGGGTTGTCCTGTCCTGAGACCTCAGGCTCTGAGGTTAAGGAGAGTACTGAGAGCTAGCAAAATGTAAGTATATTGCTATAGGCAAACAGTGGATGTGAGAAATTGATCCTGCCATGTGCAAAAGGTGTGTATAGAAAGGGTCCTTTCAAGCCACATTTTAAGCAGCCATTTCTGTATCTAAGCTTACCAAAGAAATCTGCCTACTGAGGGCCAGATCTATATCTATGATTACTTGTAGAATTAAAAAGGTAACCCTTAACCCCTGTATTTTGGTGATTCAGCAAATTCATGAACTTATTGCTAATACCATTTGGTAAATAGAAGGAAGTATATACCTCTTTAAGACTCAAAAAAAAAAAAGGTAAAGCTTTCATGAATAATTAAAAATGAAGCAGATAAGTGAAGCAGACCTTGATTTCTGTTGTATGACAAATATGTAGTCTCATTAAGTTATATTGTTATTGAAAACTTTGGTATTAGAAAATGTTATTATCCCTTTAAGCTAATAAAAGGAAAAGAGAATCCGTCTGGTCTGCTGAGTTCAACTGTCCCAGCAGTGTCCTCATCCACTTTCTTGTGCAAGTTCAGCATAGTCACTGCAGGGAAGAGCTGGAAAAAGACAAAAGCTTGATGCTGTTTAAAAGCTGTTCAGCTGTACCTAAAACACTAGTGTGTTACCAACTCCAGTTGTGAGGAAAAGCACATGCTGAAATTATAGCTATAGTAATACTGCATGCTGAGAACGTAGCATAATTTAGCAATTTTTGATAGTGTTTGTTAGGTAAAATATTATATGAACTAAATATATACTGGAAATTAGGCATACAAATTCACTTTGATGGGAGGGAGGATTCTAGTCATATGCCTTTCATCTGCTTTGAAAATTAGGGTTGAATGGAAAGGAAGGAGAAGGAAAAGGTATTGGTCTTTCAGAGTCTGTAAAAAATATAATGGGGGAAAGGTGAACAACTAGCTGATTCTGCATCTTAATCATAAAGTCATGAAAATCTTGTTCACTTGAAGTAATGGCAAGCACTTTTGTGCTAATAATAGAGGGGAACTAACTTGCATCGTGTACTGTAGCTTCTTAGTAAGGTTAACAAACTACATTAACCATTCACTCATCTGTAGCTCATAATTAATCACTCCTTGAAAATTACATTGTATAATAAATGAGGACAGACATGTTTCATTAAAACTTCTAATTAATTCTATTTAATACTATTTCATAGTTCATTGATAAGTGCTGAGAGAAGGATTATGCTATAGGATATTTGATGCATTACTGAAAAAGAATAAATAGGACAAATATAACTTAGAATGCAGCATGAATATTTTCCAATGTAAATACCAGCTATCTATACTTTGTGTCACTTAACATCTTCACTTCCAATTTAGATTTTCATTGATCTATAACCCAGCTGTAGAAACGAGTCATAGGCTCAAATCTTGATTCTCTTCAGAGCAAGTATAGTGTTTCCTCCCTTGTCAAATCCTCTAGAAAAGAAGTTTAAGAACAGCATTTGACTCAAACAATCTTTTTATTGTATTGTGAACATCTGAAGATAACATTTTTAACAAAATGATAAAAGCTCAGTAATTAGTGGGCAGAGGTGAAAAATACTGCATTTAAGTGCTTTAAGCTAAAAATAGTGATGAAGGCTAGGAAGCACAGCTGTCTGAAAATCAATTTTTGTAGGAGCTCAAAAGCCTTGATTCTCTTCATATGTTTCCTTTTTACTTATTTCAAGAATCTGAAATTCCACCATGAAGTACCATAAGATTCCTCCCTGGTTTTACTCTGGCATTTTCAAGAAACATGATACTCTGTTCACAAAAATGGGCTCTTGTTATCAGTGCTGACCTCAAACATACAGTGGCAGTGTCCTTCTGCCTCTGAGAATTCCAGTTATACTATCACTGGATGGAAATAGCAGGTTTCCAAAAGATTTTCTATGCAAGTTCAAATACGCAGATAAAAGTTAAAAAAAAAAGAAAAGGAAAAATTTTCGTGAGGTTGCTGGCTGAAATCTTTCCATTTCAGTTTATTTGACAGTGTCTTATTTAACCTCAGCTGGTCTTGTGACAAAACCTCTCTAGCTTTACTACGAGGAGTAAAGATGCAGCTTTAACCTTTATGCAAAGTGCCTTTGGTAAACTTCTTCTTCTCGGTAATTTTACATCCTTTACCATAATTTTTTAGAATATTTCAATTTCCTTTAGCTTTTGTCAGTTTCAGGAGACTGAAGCAATTAGGAAATTCAAAACACTTAAACTACTTATCTCAAAATACCTAATTTCCTAATTGAGGCCTTGTTGCACAGTTGCTGCAAAGTTTCTTTTAATTTAAAAAGCTTTTTTTTTGAAACTTATGTTTACATAGTACCACAGAAAAGGAAAAATCTTAATGGCAAAATGCTAAGAAAAAGCAAAGCATCCATTTGAACAAATTATTTGTTTAGCAAATGATCAACTATAAAAAAAATCTAAGTAAACCAGAAAATAAATTTAATTGCATTTGAGCCATTAAAGTATTTTTCATAAAAAAGAAACCCAAACAAAAAAAAATACCAAGCCACCAAAAAAACCTCCAAAACCCACAAAAAACTGCCAAGCTACCAAAACCCCCACTCTATAAACCCCTCAAAACTCCCAATCTAGCCTAATCCCCTGCTACCAGCCATCAAGCATCCACAGGAGGGCAACGAAGATGGTGAAGGGCCTTGAGGGGAAATCATATGAGGAGTGGCTGAGGTCACTTGGTGTGGTCAGCCTGGAGAAGAGGAGACTGAGGGGAGACCTTATTGCAGTCACAACTTCCTCGTGAGAGGAAGAGGAGGGGCAGGCACTGATCTCTTCTTTGTGGTGACCAGTGACAGGACCAGAGGGAGTGGCTTGAAGTTGTGACACAGGAGGTTTAGGTTGGATATTAAAAAAGGGTTCTTCACTCAGAGAGTGGTTAGACATTGAAACAGGTTGCCCAGGGAAGTAACCACAGCACCAAGCCTGCCAGACTTCAGGAAGTGTTTGGACAATACTGTCAGGCACATGATGTGACTCTTGGGGATGGACCTGTGTAGGGTTAAGGGTTGGACTCAAAGATCTTTGAGGTTCTCTTCAAATTCATATTCTGTGATTCTGTGATCAGTTCTGCATCTTACAACAGTCTCCATCTCAAACCGATCTAGTAGCAAACTGACTACCGAAGTTTTCCGTTTTTTCAGCAAAGAGATTGAGTTGTCTGGCACAGGCTCAACACCAGGCTTACTGCAATTATTGTTAAATGCCTGCGAGGTACTCTGCATGTAGACCAATGAAAAGTGCTCAGGAAATTTTAGAAATTAATTCAATAAACCCAAATAAATTATAATTATAATGACTTATTTCTCAGGAATTACTTATACGACATTTATTAAGTATTTTACATTATTGATTGTTTAAGCTCCAGAAATTAAAATATTTTACAAACTTTATGAAGTGCTGACAAGTTTTTGATCTTTTTGTAGAGATAGTTAAGCATAACAGGGTTACAGCAGACCTGAGAGACTGAAAACTCCTTTTTGGAGGGCTGTGTTAGCTGATACATCTGTGAAGAGGTTCCAGCCAACACTGACAGTAAGTAAATGAACCACAATAGCCCCATTTGATTTCTGTAAGTGTCTTCATGCTATTTACAAATTTAACTTTGGTTTACACGGTGGAATTAAGATGAAACTGGAATTAAGATGAAACTAAGGCACAGGATTCTGCAGATTCACATTGCCCCTGTTTTATGGCAAATATTTTAAATTTCTTTCAGAAAGTATGAAAATTGTAGTGGTCCATTGAAAAATGATAAAATGAAAAAGTTTGGGTTTAGTTAGTCAGTACTTTGTAAATTGTATTACGTGGTGTATTTTACCTTATTGCACCTGAATTCACCTCACTGCATCCAGCTACACCTGACTGCTCTTAAAAGAATACAAATTTAGTTTAATAAGTGGGAACCATATGGATAAAAATTGCAGATCTAATGAAACAAAGAAGCACCTGTTCTGCAAGACATTGTATATACTTCAGGATTCTGTACAGAACAGAGAAAGTTATTTCATCTTCAAGCCTTTTTGCCAGATATGTCTCTCTTTCTTACAATAAAAACCTATTTGTTTTTATTATTGCAAAAAGATACCTGAAATATAAACTATGAAATCACTGAATTATAGAACTAGTGGGATAAAGAGTGCATTACTGAAACACATTTTCAGAGTGTATTTCATATAATAACAGGAAAATAAGTCACAAGAGAAAAATAAAACATATGTCTTTATTTCTTGCTTTATTAATCTAATCTACTTTCTTTAATTTGAGGAACTAGAGAATATATGTCAGATTCTGGAAGACATGGATTCTGATAAATTAAAATATATTATCTTCCATAGCTCTGCAGTTCTGTCTTTAGTTAGCAATTTAGTATTGTGTAGCTCATTGCTGTGAATAGAAGAAATTATTCCATTCTGCTCAGAATCTCCAGATGCATATTTACGGCTTGAGTGCAGTCACACATGAGTTAGGTCAGGGAACAGCTCCAGATCAAAATCACTTTTAGGGGAAAAAGTCTTTGTTGTCAGACAGATCATTTCTCTGGTGTGGTCATATGGGTGCCCAACTGCTAGTGAAGGTACAAGAGAGATGGGAAAAAGAAAGGCCTTTTAAAAGTGGGTGCATACTATTTTCTGCTGCTCTCAGTAAGACTTGTATTATAGTATGTTGGAATATGGATAGAGATGAAGGCTTAGATCATAAAAGAAGTTCAGTTTTCCAGCGGTTCAGCTATTCAGCTTTCCAGGTACTTGATTTCAGGAATTAGGGTCTCAAGAACTTTGGGGGGATCTATTGCAAAGAGAGCTCAGAGTGAATCACTGCCATAGTTACATCTGCTTAATCTACCGGACAAGTAGAGCTGCAAATGGTCACAAAAGAATTTTTTTCTCCCACATGGAAGTTAACAGTCTTCATGTTGAACATTTTTGTACAAGTAACTTCAATTCCTATGTTCATTTCAATTTGCATGGTACTGCTATCAGACCCTTGGGCAATAGGGAAGAACATGGTATGCTACAATGTTGTCAGAAGAAAACAGTCTCCCAAACAAATTTTTTTCTCTTTGTTGAGAAAAATCCCTCTAAAATAGCATATAGGTAGTAAAAACTTCATTGAATAAGATCTTGCAGCAGCTGCATAATTATCATACAAGTGTTGTGTGATATACTTATTTTACAGGGATTCTGGAGCAGACAAACATCTTCCTATTGAAGACTTCCCTTTCAGGTGTTATAGTGATATACTTATCCATATAAAGACCACACTCGGTGGCCACTGATGCATAGCAGACAACTTCAGAGCTTTGTTTATTTGTAATGAATCTCAGTGTGTGGATTTTAGTTACTTCCAGTAACCTGATAAAAAATTTAGAAGTTTTTTTTGTCCTGACATTGACAGCATAATCTGTTTGTAAAGCTAAGTGAGTTTCAAAGCATATAGTACCTTGAAAATAGAATACAGGGAAATGTAAATTCCAGTTTAGTTGGCTTTGGATCATAAGCATCGTAAGTACTCTGTAGGAGGACCCTATGTTGTATTGTGTTCTCCTTCAAGGAAACAGACAGAAACAGACTGAAACAGACGGAAACAGACTGAAACAGACGGAAACAGACTGAAATAGACTGAAAAAAAGGAGTCCCTCAATGCTGATGCTGAAGAAACTTCTCTCTACTTTTTGAGGAAATTTTTCATATGTTATGAAAACTGCTGAAAGGATAATATGACATGAGACACACCATGGACTATCAGCTAGCATTTACAGATGACACTTCTCATAATTGAGGGCCACATCAGGTTTAGTCAGAAAAACAGATTTCTTAAAAAATAATTTCTTTTTAATGGTTTAGTTTTCTTCCTGTTATATTGATCTTATGTTAATTAGAAAAGAATGTTCCATTCTATCCTTTGTTCATTTGCCTTGGGACAAATAGATGTGTTACTGAGCGTTAAGGTCCCCAGAGAAAAAGTGGGAAAAATATTTGGATGTTTGTTTCAAAATCTAGGGAAAGGTCCACTTCCTCGTTTAAATTATGCAATTTTTAATGAAATTTTAGTGGTAGATTTTGGTCACTGTTCTGTATTTTGAAAATGAAGAATGAGGAAAGCAAATAGAAATCATCTGTGCATAATATTAAACGTTAGACTTCTAGAGTCCGATCCAGGTAAAGAAAGGTACAATTGATTTTGCTCAAAAATTCTGTAGGCTACTTTATGCTATATCTGATAACAATAGGAGCAGAATTACTCACCTGTTAAAGGTGCTTAGTAATGCTAAGAAAGACCAAAGAAAGAGCTTTGCCTGTATATGCAAGAAATTTTTTAGGATATTGCTGATGATATCAGATGTTTTCTGTAGGATATCATCACTAGTTAGACACCTAATTAAGCAAAATAACTTTTCTGATAATAAAAATCCTGTTAATGATGACCAGATGATGACAAAAATTGCAAGGTATTATAATAATTATTACATAAAAATTATAATACAGTTTTCACAGGAGGCTTTATCTGCAGCCACATTCTGAAAAGAAGCATACCTTGCCCCTCCTTGCTTCCACCTCTGCCTCTGTGTCAGTGTGTGGAAACTTACAGCCCCCTTGCCAGGGGTTTAGAAGGGAGGCTCAAGTTTTGAGAGTTTGAGGCTCCATCCTTTCTTGAATCATCAGAAGCCTTTTTGCCAGGACTACCCAGTGCCTCTACACTTGTCTAGAACTTCTTGTGATGGTGTGGTTGGGCAAAGGGATTTACTGGGGATTTGCTGGTGGCTTCTGTTCGGAAAAAAAGAGGTTGTCCACACTCTCCTGTTAACAGAGGCTCTCAGGCACTGTTCCAATTCCTCCAGTTCTTCCTCCTGTGGCCAAAGCATGCTGTGCTTGCATGGCAGCCTGCTTCTGGGCTGCTTCTGGGAACCCGGGAAACTTGGGGTCTGAGCTTTGCTCTCCTGACAGAGATCCAGCCAAGGTGTGCACATGGGAAAGAGGGCCCTCTTCCTTAACCCATTTATATTTTACGTTAATGTCATGGTTGACTAGTGTTCCAGTGAGGCTGATATGATGTTATAATAAATCCACAGTATCAGTAAACACGCGTCTGAATAATAGAACAGTGTAGAAAAAAGTCCTCACACTGTACCATTTGTGGTGAATCCACAGGAGGCAGACATTTGTCCAGGAAGAACTCTCTCGTAACTTTGTTGCTTCATACCTATATACAGACTCTACCGACCCTGGGTTTGAGCTCTCCAGCCAGCCAGATGTTTCCTTATCTCCCCACATACCACACACACTCACGTGACTGCTTCCAGCCACGGCAAACAAACATGCTTCGAGCGGCTTTCCGGTTTGACTTTGTGATTTTTTTCACATACACACTAGTCTTAGCTCTGGCTAGCTCAGGACAACAACATCCTTGCTTCAGTATTTTTTTCTTCTTCTTTTTCTTCTTTTATCATCCAGTTGGCTGGGGGTGTCCATCCAGCTGCTCCTACAGTACAGTAACTTGAAAAGAGAGACATGTGGCTAGGTGTGTAAGATGCTCATGTTGTTTCCATGAAGCCAAATGATGAATAAATATATAAATTTTGAATATTTTAGATAAGAATACAACTGAGTTATTTTTAAGAATTTCTTGGCTGTCAAACAAATATAGTTTATCTCATAAAAGTTTTATTTTTTTTTATTTTGATATACAGAAGAAATATGAAGAAATGTTCACTTATCTGGCTGAGAAATAAAAACCTCTGGTGAAACATCATTAAACATTCTACATTTTCCTTCTTCTGTGTTGGTAGGAGAGATTTATTATATCATGATGATTATTACTTATGTATATGTATCATAGTATTATGATAAATTCTGCCTATAAAGTTAGTCTTAGCTGAAGCACATATTTATGGGTTATATAGTCACACAGAAGGTCAAGCTCACTGGTACTGGATATTAATTTTGTTTGTATAATTTTACTATAGATAACTTCGTAATGAAGGCACCAGTGATTCTTACTAATCCTTATTTATGCTGCCTGGCAGTGGTACTGCTTATAACCAACTCTACGAGATAGTTATGGGGATTGGGGAATGCAGCATTGTCTTTGTTGCCTTATTGCAGGACAAAACAAACTTCGCGAGAGAATTAACTGGGATGTGCCTTAAAGGGCCCAGTTCCTGGGTGGCAGGGAAAGTGAATGAATTTGGGCAGGTTCTTAGGGTGTTTGACACCCCCCGTTGCTTGGGACTTCACACCAGAATAAGTATTCAACCCTAACAAACTGACATGTTGTTTAATGGAAGGATGCTCTGCCTACCCCGATCAAAACCAGAAACTTCTTGCCCTGTACTGGAGCCTGGCCTGTGCTTATCGAACTGCAGTTCAATACTCTAAAAAGACTATAACTGAGGCAGGGACCCAAACTATAACACCTGAAGTCAGTATTACCCCTGTAGTGAAAAAGAAGACATGGATAAGGAAATCTACAGGACCTACCTCGGCAATTAGTAAGGGAGGAGGAAGGAGAAGAATTAATGGAAGTAATAACAGAAGAAGAGACAAGGCAAAGAGCCAGTTCTTTGGAGGAAGGTCGATCAATTGGAGAGGAAATAGATAGGAAAGTGAAGTTATCCGGTCTCTGAGCACATTAGAACTTCAAGACATGTGGAGAGATTACAGCCGCCAGCCTGGTGAACGAATTTTTACCTGGCTGCTCTGATGCTGGGATAACGGGATTAGTAGTCACCTGTTAGAAGGTCATGAAGCACAGCAACTAGGATCTATTACCAGAGATCGTGAAATTGAAAAAGAAATTGGAAAGGAGAGAAACGTTTGTAGTCTTTCAAGACTGCTCCTATCAAGTGTGAGAGAAAAGTATCCATTCAAGGAAGATCTAATGAGCTCCCCAAGAAAACGGACTACTGCAGATGGAGGTGTTCAGTACCTGCGGGAACTGGCAATGCTGGAAATCATTTACGGTATGAGCAGATACGATAATGTCTTGAATGATCCAGAGGATGTCCCTTGCACGCTGCACATGTGGAGAAAGGTAATTCAAGGTGCCCCTGCACCATATGTTAACTGCCTGGTAACAATATACCATCCAAAAATGATATATTGAACCAACTGTGGACATGATGTCTGCCTAGATACGGAGTATAGAAGAAGGTATGGAAGCCTCCTCACTCCCACAGGCCAGCAAATTAGATTCCAGAGATACCTTCAATCTCCACCACCAGCACACTCACATTGAGGAGAGGCCTCACAAGTGCCCTGAATGTGAGAACCGCTGCAGAGGCAGCCCAAGAGATTGGTCTTGGTCTCCTTCTGTTCCACTCAGAAGGAAAGAAATTCCCAAGAGCAGGCCACATGGTGAGCTATGGTTCTTTCTGCGTGACCAAGATGAAGACATGAAGAAGTGGAATGGTGAACCTACCTATAAACTTGAAGCCTGGGCACGAGAAGGGGGAAGAAACCTAGTAAGAAGGCCATCCATGTAGTTGGTGTAGAGACCTCAGAAAGAAATCAGCGACCTTTGAGATGCAAAAAGACTGAGATCGATTCCTGTGATCCTGATGAGGAGACTTCTGACTGGGCAATGCAAAGGTCAGACAGTGAATACTCTAACCAAGAACAATTGAGAGACCCTACCTTCAGCTAGGAGAAGGAAAGGGACAGTAGGGTTTACTGGACTGTGTGGATTCAATGGCCAGGCACATTGGATCCGCAGAGATATCGAGCTTTAGTAGACACTGGTGCACAGTGTACCTTGATGTCATCAAGGCATAAAAGCACAGAGCCCATCTGGATTTCTGGAGTGACAGGAGGATGTTGAGAATTATCAGTGCTAGAGGCTGAAGTGAGTTTAACAGGAGAAAAATGGGAAAAGTACCCCATTGTGACTGGTCCAGAGGCCCCTTGCATCCTTAGCATTGATTACCTCAGGATAGGATACTTCAAAGACCCAAAGGGGTATTGATGGACTTTTGGTGCAGCCACAGTGGTTACAGAGAAGTTTAAACAATTATCAACCCTGCCTGGCCTCTCAGAAGATCCTTCCCTTGTAGGATTGTTGCACATCAGAGATCAACAAGTGCCAACAGCCACTAAAACAGTACCAAATGAACTGAGATTCTGTGATTCCCATCCACAAGATGATCTGAGAGCTGGAGAGCCAAGGGCTGGTCAGCAAGACCCACTCACCCTTCAATAGCCCCATCTGGCCTCTGCGTAAGTCTGACGGAGGATGGAGACTGACTGTGGACTATCGTGGCTTGAATGAATTTACCCCGCTGCTGAGTGCCACTGTGCCAGACATGTTGGAGCCCCCGTATGAACTGGAGTCCAAGGCAGCAAAGTGGTACGCCACCATTGATATTGTAAATGCATTCTCTATCCCCTTAGCAGCAGAGTGCAGGCTGCAGTTTGCTTTTACATGGAGGGGCATGCAGGACACCTGGAACCGATTGCCCCAGGGGCGGAAAGACAGTCCCACCATCTGCCATGGACTGATTCAGGCTACACTAGAGAAGGGTAAGGCTCCAGAACACATACAATATATTGATGACATTATTGTATGGGGGGACACAGCAGAGGAAGTTTTTGAAAAAGGAAAGGAAATCATCCAGATTCTTCTCAAAGCCAGTTTTGCCATCAAAAAGAGTAAGGTCAAGGGATCTGCCAGAGAGATTCAATTCCTAGGGTGAAATGGTAAGATGAACGTCATCAGAATCCAACAGAAGTCATCAATAAGATCATAGCGATGGGTCCATCTACTAAGAAGAAGGAAACACAAGCTTTCCTGGGGCCATAGGTTTTTGGAGGATGCATATTCCTGAGTACAGCCAAGTTGTGACCTCTCTTTACTCAGTGACCCATAAGAAGAATGATTTCCAATGGGGTCCTGAAAAACAGCAAACCTTTAAACAGATTAAGCAGGAGATTGCACATGCCGTAGCCTTTGGACCAGTCAGGACAGAACCAAACATGAAAAATGTACTTTATTCTGCAGCCAGGGATAATGGTCCCTCCTGGAGCCTCTGGCAAAAGGTGCCTGGTGAGACCTGAGTCCGACCACTCGGTTTCTGGAGCTGAAGCTACAGAGGATCTGAAGCCAACTACACCCCCATGGAGAAAGAAATCCTAGTGGCTTATGAAGGAATACAAGCAGCCTCAGAGGTGACTGGCACAGAAGCACAGCTTCTCCTGGCACCCCGACTACAGGTGCTGAACTGGATGTTCAAAGGAAAAGTGCCCTCTACATGTCATGCCACTGATGCCACATGGAGTAAGTGGATTGCTTTGATTACACAACGTGCTCAAATTGGAAACTCGAATTGCCCTGGAATTCTAGAGGTCATAACAAATTGGTCTGAAGGTGGAAACTTCAGCCTGGTAGATGAGGAGGAAAAAGAACAAGTGAATTGGGCTGAAGAAGCTTCAGCATACAATCAGTTACCTGAAGGAGAAACAGATTATACCCTCTTCACTGATGATTCTTGCTGTATTGTAGGGAAGAACTGGAAGTGGAAAGCAGCTGTCTGGAGTCCCACTCGACAAGTGGCAGAAACAACTGAAGGAGAAGGTAAATCAAGTCAATTCATGGAACTCAAAGCCATTCAATTGGCCCTGGACATTGCCAAATGAGAGAAATGGCCAAGGCTTTACCTCTACACCAACTCGTGGATGATAGCCAATGCTCTGTGAGGGGGGCTGAATGGATGGAAGAAGACTAATTGGAAGTGTAGAGGAAAGTCCATCTGGGCTGCTGATTTGTGGCAGGACGTTGCCACTTGGGTTGAGAAGCTGACTGTGAGAGTCCGCCATGTAGATGCCCATGTACCCAAAAATCAGGCTAATGAGGAACATCACAACAACAAACAAGTAGACCGAGCTGCACAAGTTAAGGTGTCACAGGTAGATCTGGACTGGCAGCACAAGGGAAAGTTGTTCCTAGCTCAGTGGGCCCATGATGCTTCAGGCCATCAAGGCAGAGATGCCCCCTATAGATGGGTGAGAGATCGAGCGGTGGATCTAACCATGGACACTATCTCCCAGGTTATCCATGGTTGTGAGACGTGCACTGCCATTAAACAAGCAAAAAGAGTGAAGCCCCTGTGGTATGGTGGATGTTGGGATAGGTATAGATATGGGGAAGCTTGGTAGGTTGACTATATCACACTGCCACAGACTTGTCAAGATAAGAGCTATATGCTCACCATGATGGAAGCAACCACTAGATGGTTAGAGACTTATCCAGTGTCTCATGCAATGGCCTGAAATACCATTCTGGGTTTTGAAAAGCAAGTACTGGGGTAATATGGCATCCCAGAGCAAATTCAGTCAGACAATGGGACTCATTTCAAGAACAGTTTAGTCACTACTTGAGCAAGGGAACATGACATTGAATGGGTATATCACATCCCATATCATGCACCAGCCACTGGAAAAATTGAGTGGTGTAATGGACTGTTGAAAACTACTCTGAAGGCATTGGGTGGAGGGACTTTCAAGAATTGGAATCAGCATCTAGCAAAGGGTATATGGCTAGTCAACACTAGATGTCCCATCAGTCGAGCCAGCTCTGCCCAATCAGAGTCCCTTCACACTGTGGATGGAGACAAAGTCCCAGTAATTCACTTGAGAGGTATGTTAGGTAAAGAAGTTTGGGTTAACCTTCCCTCGAGCAAAGATAAACCCATTTGTGGGATTGTCTTTGCTCAAGGACCAGGATATACTTGGTGGATGATGAGAGAAGATGGAGAAACCCATTGTTTGCCTCAAGGAGATTTAACCTTGGGAAAAAACTAATTCATATTCTGAGTTGTATGTTGCAGGAAATAAGTCACCAGACGAGAAAGACCTGTATAAGCGCAGGATATAGGAGAATATGGGATATGAGTGTGATGCAAAATTGTATGGAATAAGGGGTGGAGATTGTAGTGGGTTTGTAACCCTCCCTGGGAGGGAAAGGGAACTAGGATAGGTCACCTGATGTGTATTTTACCAATAAGCTATTCCATACTATGTTACGTCAGCTTCGTCTCTTCTGGGATGGTTACAAGGGATAGACAGCTGTTTGCAGAGGAGGAAAACACCTTTCGTGGGGAAGTAGTCTTTATTTTTATTTTTCCCTGTGTGTATAGTGCTTGTAGTTCTTTTTTTTTTCTTCTCTGTGTAAATACAAAACCACCTTTCTCAGCAGCCTCAGTTTTGCAAGCTTTTTTTTCTTTCCCCCTCCTCTCCTTCTTCTCCTTTTGGGGGGCGGCTGAGTGAAGTCTTGGTGGTCACCGGGCATTCAGCCAAAGTAAACAATAACAATGGGCTATGACACAAAGTTTTGTTATAACTCTGAACTCCTATATCAATAACTAACATTTTGATTTCTTTATGCTATGCATAATCCAGTCTTCTGAGTTCAGTCAGTAGGGTTTGTGAAAGTTATACTTCAGAGTGCCCCAATATATAGTCCGAGATATGTCTTATCATGCATACGTATTCTGCACTGTAAGAAGGATGCAGAGATGGCAACTCATCTAAATACTCATTCTCCTCTCACAAACGCTAGTTTGTTGAATAAACAGAAGTTAATAGAGAATGACAGTCCCATTCAGTGGAATCCCTAACCAAACAGGCTGACAACGTGCCCTGTTAGAAAACTCAGTTCCCAAAGAAAATTTAAGGATTTACTCCCAGCACGAGCAACAGAAAGAAAGTTGTGTGTATGTTCCTCTTCCTTTTATTTATTGGAGTAAGAGAAAGGCCTTGGAGGACGGTGCTTGGGCTGGTAGAAGAGAAGGGAAAGAATGTATAAATAGAGGGGGAATCCACAAAGATTCAGGTTTTAGAAGTATGTTGAAAAGCCTCAGTCTGAGCTACATAAAAAATTAGAGCCCTCACAGGTGAGGTATTTTTCAAGGTTTTCAAAGAAATAGATCTGAATCTCCTGACTCCTTGTCTCACAGGAACAATTTACTTCTGGGAATTACATCAATAAGACTTCCTGGGGACTTTCTGACCCCTTTCCCGTCCATCATGGTTGAATTTTAAAATGGACTACCATGCCCTGACTTTCAATGTAGGTTGTTGGACACCTTCTGAAAATACAAAATGTTCCTGTCAAGTTGAATATTAGAAATTAAAGCACATAAAATCAACAGTTAATATAAAAATCTTGGCCTTTCTATCTTAGATGACTAAGTTTAGTACACATTTCCTGTCAAGCTACATATCTTATTCAAATTGAGGATCAGTGGGGTACTGGGTCTTTTATATTGTTGGCAAACTCTTCTTCTACAGGTCAGTAATGCTTGAATGTTTTGTTTTTGTGCCAGTACAAACCAGACCACTCAGAAACAATACGGCACAAATATGTCACCTAACATCATATGTGGGGTTATTTTCTCTAGGATTCTTTTTTGCCTCATTAGATCCCCTTGTACACATACTATAAGGTGAACTTCAAAATGCAGAAATTGATTTAAATTAAAAAAAAAAATCAAGATTTCCATCCTTTCTTTCAAATAGTGTTCCTCATTTAGAGACTAAATTGGACACATTCATAAAAATTATTCTCTCTCTCTGTTTGTTTGTTTTTCTATTTTTATTCACTGTATTCACTACTGATGCTTCAAGGAGAGTGAAGTGAATGAATCAGGTCAAAGAAGATATTTTTCACATCCTCTCTTGGGGAGCAAATATGCATAACAGTGGAAATACTCTTGATTATTTTCCATTTTTTTCCTGCATATACTAGCTTCTCCTATTGTTTGTTGTAAAGCTTAAAACATCATAAATTTTTAAGGTCTTGAAAGTGCTTTTGTGTTTAAAATCATATAAGACAAGCATAACTTTCATTCTGTTACTGTGAGTTTGCTTCTTGAAGTGTGCTTGATATACAGATACCCATAAAACACAATAAAATAAAAAGAAAGAAGTGGGAGGAGTAGAGAAAATCTAAGTGATGGAAATGACTTGGCAGCAAGTCTACAGGGAGAGAGCTGACACTGTACAACACATATGTCATGAATAATGAGAGAAGTCTCAGTGCTGTGCAATCACTGCCTATTGGGTCAGAAATTTCACAATAGTAGATTCATCAGAGCAGATCAGTGTTATAAAGACATTCTTTCCTGTGGTAAACATACATTTTTCTTCACTGAAATGTAATTTCTTAGTTTGGATAGTGGGTACAGAGTAAAACCTTATGACATCTGTTAGAGGGATATCTGGGATTTCACCTGAATCACAGAATATGCTGAGTTGGAAGGGACCACAAGGATCTTTGAGTCCAACCCTTAACTCTGCACAGGACCATCCCCAAGAGCCACATCATGTGCCTGATAGTGTCGTCCAAACACTTCCTGAACTCTGTCAGGCTTGGTGCTGTGACCACTTCCCTTGGCAGCCTGTTCCAGTGCCCAACCACCCTTTGGGTGAAGAACCTTTTTTTAATATCCAATCTAAACCTCCTGTGTCACAACTTCAGGTGATTCTCTTGGGTTCTGTCACTGATTACCACAAAGAAGAGATCAGTGCCTGCCCCTCCTCTTCCCCTCAAAAGGAAGTTGTAGACTACAATCAGTCTCCTCTTCTCCAGGCTGACCACACCAAATGACCTCAGCCGCTCTTCATACGGCTTCATCTCAAGGCCCTTCACCATCTTCGTTGCCCTCCTTTGGACATTCTAAGAGCTTAATAACTTCCTTACACTGCGGTGACAATTTGGATCACTTCAGCTGTGATTTTGCTAGTTTGTTTATTTATAGAAGGAAATTACATAAAGAGATATATCTATAAACATATGTGAAGTTCATGGATATAATTCCACTTAGGCTAGATAAATGTCTGTGCATATGTAGTTAATGATGGTTTATGTATAGCTTTTTGTAAAAAGGTAAGAATATCTGGCTTTTCCAAATGTTCCTTTTCTATCTTAGACTATCTTCGCTTTTTTCTATTCACCTCTTTATTCAAAGTAAAGCAAGAACTTAATTTTATCTTCAGCTGGATTTTCAGGAAGTAAGAATTTAAATATATCTAATATGTGGGTCATTTGGTTTTGCTGGTATAGGAAATAGCTAGGAAGGACTAAAAGAATGAAAAAGCTTTTTCTGTGTTGGAGTGAGTGCATTCTCTGCAGTACCATCTCATTTATTCTTCACCTGGCATCTTCTCTTCTCAACACTTTGTGTTCTCATTCTGTTTACATTGTACTTACAGAAATACATAATTTGAAATAGTCAGGGATATTAAAGTGAAAGAAAAGATGTAAGGCAAGATAAGAACTATCATCTAAGTGTTTAAGCAATGAAATAGTTTGATTAAAACCTCACCTGTACCCTCATACCTGGAAGGGCCATAATTATTTACTTGAAAATAAATGCTGTAACAAGTAGTGAGAGTTGCTTTTCCCCTGGTTAGGAGGATTTCTTTGCAAATGATCCCCACTAGGTGCTTTCAAGAAACTTGTGGTACAGTCTCTTTCCCAGCCTTATTGTCAAAATTAATTGGAGTACCTGTTATTAACTCTTTCCTGATTGCACTAAGTTCCTGGTAAAATATTTTGTGTGGTTTGGAGAAATTTTAATTTTTTTTTTTTAAGTGGAAAATAAAGGTGATATGGAGGAGCAGAAGATGCTTAATGCCCGTGTTGATTCCTGTTTGACAGATGTGCTTCTAATGAATTGAAAAGGCTGGATAAATCCCATCAACTTGTTCTACTCTGGGAAGACAGCTGGGGGTAAAAATTAGAGGAAGCTGAGAAGTTATATTCACATCCAAAAAGAAGTTATAACAGTACAAAAAATGCTGCTGATACTCCCTGAATGGAATGTGACTGGCAGCTCCATGGTGATTCCCCATACAATAATAAACACCTGCTAAGAGGGATGGAATGGAGGGTATAGCAGAATGGAGACCCTGTGGCCAGGCTCTGTGGAAATCCTTGCAGGGAGGGGAACTAGATGGTAATTTGCAGCTGATAGCCCACATAGGACCTGCCAATCAGAGGTGATAGGAGAAGATATCCTTCTGCTGAGCCAATAACCATGGGGAAATCTCTCTCCTTGGATGAATTTGGTCTGTTAAAACCCAATTGTTATATTAGTGCACACCTCCATCCAGAAGTTACCCTATGTTCTTCTGGCTACATCTTTAAAATGAAGCGAGAGAATTTTACACCAATCAGTAACAAAAGTATTTATGACTAAAATCACTCAAGCTTGACCTAAACATAAAGAAATAGTATAAAAGTAAGTCAGGAATGAAGGAAAAGTCACAGAAGACTCCATCGGAACTCTTGGGATCAGTTGGTGGGTTGAATCTGTCTTCTACCTATAGAGGTGCCTATTGAGTAATAACCATACTCTACAAGAGCCAAATACTTTTATTGGGATTAGATCTTTTTTGTGTATTGCTTTAAATACGTTTTTGCAGTCAGATACTAACACTGGCAATCCTCGAACCTTAACCTGTGACAATCTTGTATTAATAAAGACTGTTATTCCATAAACTGTTAGAGCGAGTCCTTCACAGGCACTGGCAATTGCCGGTAGTGGGCAATACACTCAAGTAAAGTGAGAAGACCCACTGAGGGTCTCCCTTATGCTTTTGGCTTAGCTCCCAGAAAAGGGCAGTTGAATTGCACTTCAATCCAGCAGGCTACTCATGCCGGGTCCCCATACCTGGAAGCTGACAGACTGATTTAGCCCAAGAGTCTCACCTTTCTTGGGGCACTGACAGACGAATAAAACACTAATGATCGAAGAAATCTCCCAACACCACGGGTTGAGGAAATCTCCCTTTTTCACATGACAGCTAGTCAACAACATTGTTAAAATACTGAAAATAAATCTGTGGGAGATATTTCTCCTGGGTGATTCTCTTCAGAAATATCAGCTTACAATATGCTCTAAGCAAGATGGAAAGAAGTTCAGACTTAGAAAAATTGTGCGCAACATTTAAAAAAAATGTTTCAGACACACAGTGATTACTAGCAATTGTTTGGCTTTCTCCTTGAAGAAATAGTTTAAAGGGAAAACATTCTGCTGAGGAACCCTGTAATTGGAAGCACACTGTTCCTGTTACTTACTATCTTGCAGTATGAAAGTGTTACCAAACTTATGGAAGTAATTGATGGGAAGAGCAGTTTGTGAGAATTTCTGGGGCAGTGCCTTGATTTTGCTGAAACCCTGTCTTGAAAAAGAGTTTAGGTTAACAGCAATAGTGAAGTTTTGGTATGATTCATGGATATATGTTTAATCTCTACTAAGATTCCTTGGAAATCTCCCTTTGAACACCTAGCCTCCTAAAACAAATGTAGTATTTTCATAATGAAGGAAAAAACTCCACCAAAACTAGCAACAGCAAAACAAAACCCAAGGCATAAGAGCTGTTCTTCCAATTTCTTAATCTTAAAACATAAAACAGGCATAAAAAGCAAGGCTTATTCTCTAAAAATCCTCAATTTATTTTTTTTCAATGTATTGGGAGGTTAATATTACGAAGGACCAGCCTCCTCTCTCCCTTTCAGTTTGCACTCTCTGAAGAAGAGGACTACCTTTTCTGTCTCATGGTAGAAATGAATAGGTCTAGAGTGCTAACCTATACAGTAACATAAAGAGTGGAGAAGTCCGGGAGTCTACCAGCTAACTGAGAGTTTACTGTAGGGACCAAGACAGAAGCATTAAAGCATATGTTTTACACAGGCAATAGGAGCCTATGCTGTACAGATGTTGAAAAATAATTAAAAAGCAGAGTACAGTGAAGGACTGGAAATGAATATACCTGTCTATAGAAACAGAGTGAACAGCAGCACCTACATGGGAGGCCCATTTCTTTAGAGTAGACTCTGACCCTAGGATCTCTGAGACTTAACTTGTTGATGAGCATGATCTGATGCATGTGTGTTTACTGTGCCTAGCAATATTATCTTATAAGTGGGCTTGGCAAGTGTGAAATAGCTCATCCGAAGCTCACTGAATTATTGATATGGATTGGAACCCATATCACTCAATTAAAAAAAATTCTCTTAGAGAAGAGTGTGTGATTCTTTCTCCAGACATGAACTTGAGGTTATAGCAAACCAAAAGGCTTTTAAAAAGTCTTAAATAAAATGTAGCCACTCTGGGCAGCTTATGGCTTAAAATCTGGAGTGTAACAGCAAGACCTCGGTTGAAGCTAGCAATCAGTTTCCTTTCTGCTTGCTTTCTCCATGTAACATGGCACTGCTGAAAATCCTTACATTCTGATGAAAAGGTCTGAATTATTCATAACCCAGTTAATGGCAGGTGATGAGATCTTTTCAGCTACAGCCCTGTCACTAGGTGTTTATTGTTCTGTTTCACCAGCAGCCCTGCCATTACTGGGGCCAGAAGAACCCTGCATAGAGGCATCACATGTATCAGTAGAGACAGCTCTTTAAAGACTCTCTTTTGCCTGGGAGGTCATCTGAAGGTTATTACGAACAAATTATTTCTTCATTTCCACTGACTGAGTAGATAGCTTTAATGATCTGTCACCTAGCAATAGGCTGCCTGTTCTAACACAAAAAATGGCATACTGATGGCTTATAACTAGAATCAGTTCATTTTAGCTATTCTCTTTTCAAGCATGTTTCCAAGATGCATACAGTATTTACATACTCATGAGGCTTTACAGACATCTGCACCATGAGAGGGGCCTGTCTGATAACGTGATACAAGTTTATACTGTGTCCTGAGGCACTTAAAGTCTATTAAGTGAATCAAACCTGTTCACCTCTGTTCTTTCTAGGTGGTGTTCTTGGCCTAAATGAGTGGGGCTGCAATCAACATTTTTGTACAGTATCTTACCTTTTTTTTCCTGTCCACCTGCCTCTTTTCCATGTTGAAGTTTATTCCATTTTATAGAGAGGCATTAAGCTGAGCCAAAAAGTCAGAGCATCACTTTCTCATGCCACTACTGTTCAGAGATGCAGTTAGGAGTGTGTTTATCTGCAGACAGAGATGACATGCCCAAGCAAAAGCAACTTTTTAATTTTTTTTTTTTTAACTCCACTGAAATATTGATCTCTGACCCTATTTCTGGTGTTCAAAGATGGGGAAAAATAACAGTAAAAGTGAAGTGTAGGATGTGGGTGAGGAAACAGAAAAGAGAAAGAGGATGAATCTTCTACACTGAAACAGCAAAGGACTATGGATTTCTCCTGTCAATCTGAACTTTCACTCTCCTGACCATGTCTCTACTAACATTCTGTTGTTTTCAAGAGAGATTAAAAGAGAAGTTAAGCCATGCCAAATAATAAAAATGAAAGCACGAGCAACAGTAAACACTGGAATGTGGTTTGGGATATTTCCTGAGTTCAAAAGATCTGGGTAAAAAAAAAAATCATCTGCTGGAGGTAACATTTTCCTTTATTTTGGAAGTTTGTACAGTTTCCTTCCAGATACCATAGGAAATTCCCTAGGAAAGTAAAACTATATGAGGAGCGGCTGATGGCAGAAGTCTTCAGCCTAGAGAAGAGGAGGCTGGGGGGAGACCTCATCATAGTCTACAACTTCCTTGTGAGAGGAAGAGGAGGGGCAGGCACTGATTTCTTCTCCATATGGAGAATCCAAGGGAATGGCCTGAGTTTGTGTCAGGGAGGTTTAAGTTGGGTATTAGAAAGAGCTTTTTACCCAGAGGGTGGTTGGACTTTGGAACAGGCTGCCAAGGGAAGTGGTCACAGCACCAAGCCTGACAGAGTTCAAGAAGCATTTAGATTATACTCTCAGGCACATGGTATGACACTTGGAAATTGGTGCAGGGCTTAGAGTTGAACTCAGTGATCCTTGTGGGTCCCTTCCAACTCGGTAGATTCTGTGATTCTGTGATTCTGTAGAGAAAGGTTGAAAGAGACAAACTGTCATTTCCCTCCATCCTGCAAAAGATGGAAGATCTAAGAGGTAAAAAGTGTTCTCCCTTCTCTCTATTAAGTACTGGTGTGTTGCACTGCATTTAGAAGAGATCAGAGAAAGAGATAGAAAGCTAAATAGAAACAGATGTTGTAGTACATTCTTTTGGTAAATTATAGTGTCAATTCTGTTTAAAAATGGTTAGCAGTGCAAGGCAATAATTCTTCTGTAAGGGTTAAATTGCAGCCTAATATGTAGTGTTAACAGCAAGAGAAATAAGAAGATGTTTATGACCCATGTTTAAGGTTGCAAGCTTCACACAGACAAGGTTTACAAAGGAAGAGGGAAGTGTATTATTGAAGCCATCTAGGAGGTACCTGTGTAGATGAAAACAGTGCTAATGCCGCATGGTCCCCAAACATAAATACTCTCTTTCAAAAATGCAATCAGATTCACAAAGAAAATTTCACATTTGCACATGAAAGAGGATTGGACAGATTGATGTATGTGCGATCTGTGAAATTACGGTTCTAATGCTAAAGTGAGACTTGTATATTGTAACCGATCAAAATATGGTGAAGTCCAAAGAGAAAAAGACCCATTAAAATATTTGTGTTGTTTTGTGTGGTGCTTTGTTTCATTTTGTTTTTCAAAGACTTGAACTTGTTTTTTGTTCCTTTGTCTAGTCAGTTTTTTTAACTTTTGCTAATTTTCATCATAAATATATATTCTTCAGAGTACCACCTTTTCTGCCTTTAAAATTCTTAAGGACAAAGTTAGCGTCTTTCAGTATCCAAGATTCGTATATGATTAAAAAAAATAATCCTGCTACTTGTGAAGAAATTTGTATAAATTTTCCTATCAAGTGCATCTGCTTAATGAAAAGTGGTCACAGAGCAAGGTGCACTAAATTAGTCAGTAGCTTCTTGAATTTTTACAGAGTGTCTTTCTTTTTTTGATTTTTAAATTTTCTGTTTTTAATCTTATAAAATATTATGTGTCTTTTATCTTACTGGATTAAACAGAGAGTAAATACAGATTTTATGTAGCTGTCCTGAATATATCAGGCCCTTTCAATGAGGCTTTGATCTATTTTGAAGCTTTTGAAACCTGACTTGGATGAAATGTCAATGTATTCATGGTGTAATGCAGTGAGCAGCAGGGAAGCTTCTATTACTATCTCTGAGATTTTATTAGAGAAAAGATGCCTGACAAGAACTACATATTATAGAAGAATTGTTAATTTTGAAATTAGCTCTGGCAGATCTGCTTAAAGAAGTTTATAGGGAGGAAAAATATGCTCTCAAAATCATCTGAAATGAAGCCTGCAGTGAAGATGCAGCAGAAAGGCTGATGGGGGAATATGTTAGTTATACCTGCTTTAATCCATTTGTTATCAGGAGAGAACTTAAACTGTGTGCAGGTTGATGAAGCATTTGAGTCAGATAAATACTGATGAACTTGTGTCTGCTTGTCTACCTTTTGTTGCTATAGAACCAGAGAAATGTGAAATTGCCGAAGAACCTAAACCCAGCAAGGAGCTCCCCTGACAGTCAATTAGAAAATAAAATGGAACATTTAGGAAATGAAGTCCCAGCTTTCTGATCATATGCAATGCATGAAAGGCTGCTTTTTTCTAGTGTGTATTTTGCTAATGCATGTGATATTGGTACATTAAGTAAACTGTTGAGTCTGGAGTAAAAGTCACTCTCCCTCATGAAGCGTGACTAATCAGATGGTAAGTGGGGAAATTTTCAGGTATTTTTCACTTCCCACCACGCAATCAGGACATACTCTAAATTTCCAACATAGCTATTTCAGATTATAGGAACGGTGTGTGCACCAAAACTATTTCACACTAGTGTATAGGGTCCTGCGTTGGGTTTGCATGGCCAGTTTTTGTTAACTGGGGGACTACAGGGGTAAATTCTACAGGTAGCTTCCCCCATGTCTGGCAGAGCCAATGCCAGCCAGCTGCAGGACAAACCCATCTCTGGCCAAGGCCAAGCCAATCAGGAATGACATTAACTCCTCCGTGATAATATATTTAAGAAGGGAAAAAAAAGTTATTGTGCAGATGTAATTGCAACCAGAGAAGAGAGGAGTAACAACATGTGAGAGGAACAACTGTGCAAGCACCAAGCTCAGTGGAGAAGGAGGGAGAGGAGGTGCTTCAGGCACTGGAGCTGAGGTCTCCCTGCAGCCCATGGTGTAGGCCATGCTAAAAAAGGTTGTCCCTCTGCAGCCTGTGAAGGTCAACACCAAAGCAAAAATCCACCTGCAGCCCATGGAGGAGACCCACACTGGAGCAGGTAGATGAAACAGGGATGTCAACACATGGGAAACTCCTGTTGGAACAGGCTCCTGGTAGGGACTTACTGACCCGTGGAGAGAGGAGCCCATGTTGGAGCTGGTAGGACCTGTGGCCCTGTGAGACCCACACTGAGCGGGAGTGTGTCTGAAGGACTCACACTGGAGAAGTCTGTGGAGGACTGTGTCCTGTGGGAGGGATCCCAAGCTGGAGCAGGGGAAGGACTCCTCTCCCTTAGCGGTGGTAGAAACAACATATGACAAACTGATTGTAACACCCATTCCTGTGTCCTTGTGCCTCTGCAGAGGGAGGAGGCAGAGCTGGAAAGGAAGGAGGGGTGGGGAAAATAAAAGGGCTGGGGGGAAAGGTGTTTCTAAGATTTATTTTACTTTTCATTATCTTGCTCTGATTTTGTTAGTACTAAATTCAATTAATATCCCTAAGTTGAGTCTGTTTTGCCTGTTACAGTACTTGGTGCATGGTGTCTCCCTGTCCTTATCTCAACTCATGAACCTTTTGTTGTATTTTCTCTCCCCTGTCCAAATGTGGAGGGCAGTGATAGATCAGCTTTGGTGAGTGCCTGGCATCCACCACACTAGAACCCACTGCAGATCCTAACACCCAGAACCTGACTAAATGTTTAGAATCAATGCCCTTTACAACCACCTCTGTAATGTCCTGTTTATGAACATTTTCCCCCCTCTACCAGTCCTCCACAATGTGTAGGAGACAGAGAACAGTCTTAGAGCTGTGCCACACATGAGAGGTACAGTTTGAAGCTCTGTTTTACGAAAGATGTTAGTGGTTATGCAACAAGTAAATAACAGAGCATTGTTAAACTGGGAATAATGTTTGGAAAAAAATGGGATAACTTACTAAATGTGGCTCAAAGTCAGTATAAGGTAAAAAGAAGATGTATGTTTTGCTACAGAAGTATCTCCTAAAGCATATGTCAGGAATTTTATTATGTTCATATTTGAAGTTACAGAAGAATATAGAATAAAGAAGAATAACATTTGACTTAGTTATTAGTTCTATAAGGTGCAATGCATTCCCATTTTCCTGATGGCCAGTGAGAAAATGTAATGGGTGCTGAGTGTTAGGATATTACCCATTCTTACAGTGAGGGATATAATGAGTCTATTCTTGTCTGCTTTTCCAGTAATGTGATTTTACACATAGGGGTTTCATTACTATAAATCTGAGAAAGCTTTAAAATACAAACTTTATGTTTGGAAGTTGTATAAAGTTGTACAAAGAAGGCTTTACCCTCTTCCAATGATACTTTGCAATTTATTTTATTTTTTTCATGATTGGTTTTTTCATTGCTGTAAAGGTGTTTAAATAATTTATTTTGTGCAGTTCAATTTGTTACAGTCTATTTGACACCTTTTTAATACTCTCTGCTTTGGTGGAAAACAACAACGAAATAGAGAATGTACAAGAAAGAAAGTTTAGTCAGTGTTTTCTTTCTAAGGCTGACTATAAACTAGAGATAAGAGCTAGCAAATGGTATACTTTGAGAGTCAGTTTCAACTGTAATGAAGTTTCCAAGCAGCAGATGGAATTCCTAGAAAAACCCTGTATGTCTCATGGGAGAATTTTTTGCACAAATCACAGGTCTTCTTCAGTTTAGCTGCGTCAAAAAGAACCTACAGTGATCCAGTCTGTGTATGAAGAGCAGAAAAATTTGTATGCCATTGTTGTTCATCAATTAAAAGATTGCATTTCTGAAATATAAAATGATACTTTTAGAGTAGAAGAAAACTTGGTAGTTTTTTTTCTGGTAACTACTCCTTCATGTGTACTGTGAGCTAGGTAGCTACAGAGTTGAATTTCACACCACAGATGCACCAAAACTGACGGACATTTAAGACAGGCAAAAGAGCTGGATAGGGGAAAGGATTCTCAAACAGAGGATCTCATATATGTGTTGAACACTTTTCTGAGGTGGAGGTTCTTGTGGTAGAATTGTGAATAATGGTTGGAAAAAGAGAAAACCGGTTTCTGTTGCTTCCCAAACGGCCCAGTTTGGAAAGTGCCCAAGCTTTACCAGATAGTAAAAAAAAAATCTGATTTCAGGAAAATATGTTTTCATATCTCTAGATCAGACTGCCTCCTCTACCTGCTTTCTTCCTCCTGGTGGGAGAAGACACAAACTAGAAGCTAAGGCAAAACCTGCATTGGGCATATAGGATCGGGATGTTTGGATAGTAAGACTGGCTTTTCTTAGCAGTAAGTGATAATTCTAAATGTCATTTGCAAGGTTACGAGAATGTACTTTATTGCAAATTCTCAGCTCTTAGAAACTGGTGCTTTCTACAGATAATGTGCTTGACAAGGAATCAGAAAACATTTCTGCATTTAATGTGCTTTGTACTAATTTAAAACCCCTTTCCTGTTTTACATTCCTCAATTGCCTAACGTGTGACACCTCTCCATCCCATCTCACTGCACTGGACAGGTTGAAGAATTGTATGGTCATATAGTAACCATATGGTAAAATGATCTGTCTGAAAAAAATCCACTCTTTCTCTTTTTCATCTTTCCCCTTGAAAACGGAAAAGGGTACAGAATTTTGGGACTAATTGGACATGGACACTGGGACACAAGATTTTTAAGGTCAGTAATGTCTTATGTGTAGATAATACATAGTTTTTGTCGAGCCCATTTTAATTGTACAAAGATGTGACCATAACCTTTTCCACTGCATTTACACACTGTTATCCTTGGGGAAGCAAAGGTTGTTGAACTCCAAGATCAAAAGAGCTGAGGCATGGAACTTCGATGGTTTTAAATCAAGCTGTAATGAAACAAGGTTCTATCCAAATTATAAAAAGAGAGGCAAAAATATCTGTGTGGTAAACTGTTGTCATTTTAACAAGTATATATCTATATTTATAGCTTGGTAACAAATATAGTTTTGATATACCCAGTCCACCGTCTTGTTTTTGCTCTGTCTAGAATGAGTATCTTAGAAGTGTAAGAATAGTTAATAAGAAATCTTCTTTTTATAGTCAAATAAAGATACACGGTCTTTTTTTTTTTGACAGCGTATCAATTTTCAATTTTCTCATAATTGTTTAATTTGATTTTATCACCCTTTTCCTCACATGCACAAAATCTTGAAAAATTTTTCAATTTGAACTGTTTCAGCACAGTTCACAATGCACTTTGCTTATATTTTTGATTTTAATCCTTAAATTAAAAATCCTTTAAGAATGTATTCTCCATAACACTTTCTGCTACCATCCTGATGCTTCTTGGAGACTATTCAGAACTGAGAAGTCATCACTGAAGAGATCCTGTTCCTCCAGATCTTCATTTTTAACTGCTCTGTCAATTTCAGCCTTGATTTCATCAAGGCAGGTTATTTTTAATCAAGCTGACGAGTACATTTCTAACTTTCAATTAGATTGTGACAACTGGAAAAAAACCAGGGTTGTTCTTAGGATCTGGAATATGTTCACTGTGTTTCTCTTGAGAATGTAATTAAATGTCTTACATATAGGAGTTAAGTAACACTACCTTTCCCTAAGAACTTTCGTGAAGGTAGTAATTTTTTTACATGAATGGGTTACAGGCTAAATAACATTTCTTCTGTGTAGACTAACTCAGCTTTTATATGTATCAGGAGACAGCAGCTTTTGACCACAGTCAAAATTCTGAGAACTATGGAAGATCTCATGGAGAGGTTCATGGAGAATTTTATTCTGTTCTTACTGTTAACCACTTGCATGTACATCAAGGCATTTAAATCTAACAGTACAGTAGTGCATCCATACCTTTATACTCCTTTGCACTCTCTTTATTCATTGTCTTGGTTTAATGCTGCTGCTGCTTTTCATTGGAGGGGTTAAGCAAGTCTTTGGACTTGTGAGCACCACACACTTTTATGTTTTGGGAACTGTTAAGTAGGAAAAATTTTCAATCATGCTGACCAAGTCCTACATCTGTCTGTTTCTCATGTGACTCATTTTGAGCTGAGAAGCCTCTGTTCTTTGAATGGTATTATTTTTAAGAGTTCCTGTCACGTTTCTAATTTTTTTTTCTTCCAGGAAATTTGTAATTTGATTCTTTACAATCTATTTACAATTTGATCAATCTTGGTTAATTAAAACAGAGGACTGAGTTTTAAATTTATAGCTCTCTGTAAACTTTTGTCATTTTCTATCTTTGATTATCCGTGTTCCTATTTGTTTGGTCTTTAAAGAAGAATATAGCTAGGATGTTGCCCTATCACTATCTTACGCAAAGGACATATTCCTAAAGTTTCTGTGATAGAGTTTCACAGTTCACACAGTCTGCCTGACTAATCCGAACTTCTCTGAATAACAGGCAGTTGTCTGGTAGATTTTCCTTAAGAGTGTATTTATTGTTTGTAGAAACAGACTAAAATAAGATTTAAATTTCTTGTGTTATGCTGTTTCCAGAAGGCCTTGGCTTCTATAAAGCTTTAATTTTCTTTTTAAAGAGCTTCTGTCTTTTATCCAAGTTATTTTTTTTTTACTTCTGATATCTTGTGTTTATCCCTCTAAGACCCAAAACCCTAATGAAAAAGACACATTTTATTCTGATCTCTTAATTCTGGACCTACTCACAACAGACACTCTGTTCTATAACGCATTTGCTGGAACACATGATTTGATTGTGTTTGATGATCAAAGGGCTGGAACACTTCTCCTATGAAGACAAGCTCAGAGAACTGGGGTTGTTCAGTCTTCAGAAGGCTCCATGGAGACCTTATAGCAGCCTTCCAGTACCTATGGGGGGCTTACAAGAGTGCTGAAGAGGTGCATGTAGCGGTAGAACAGGGAGTAATGGTTTTGAACTGCAAGAGGGTGGGTCTAGATATTAGGAAAAAATTCTTTATTGCATGATGAGATGCAACAGGTTGCCCAGTGAAGACATGGATGCCCTGCCCCTGGAATTGTTGAGGTCTGGGTTGGATGGGGCTTTGAATAACCCGGTCTAGTGCAAGGTGTCCCTGTCCATGGACAGGGGGGTTTAATTATATAATCACTAAGGTCCCTTCGAACCCAAACTCTCCTATAATTCTAGGATTTTGTAACTAAATTATTTTGTATCTGGACTATATTGGCTAAGAACTGACTCTAGATTTGACTTGGGGCAGCCTTCAAGGGTGTTTAAAATCATTCATTTCATAAGAGATATCATTCTTGCATTGCTAGAAATGAGTGGAAGAATATTAAAGACTTGAACTTCTAAAAAAGATGGGAACTTGCTCATCTGCGCTGAAAACCTGCCATTTTTTCTTTGAGGGTTTAATCTCTCCTATTCCATGAAAAATTCTTCAATATGGAAGCAGCAAACATTTCCACTTTTAGTGAGTTACTTTTCAGTCAACCTTCCCCTTCAGAGATGTCCATGACTATACCATTCCATGTCAAAGTCTAAAATTTTTAGGTAATGAGTGGTTATCAAATGGATGTGTGGATATATTTGACTAGTGTGGAAATGCTAGTGTCTGCTGTCCTCTAAAAAAAAAACAAGCACACATTGTCCCTCTGCTTTTTAACTATCAAGTAGTGAAGGAGATTTTTCAGAAAAAAAGTCAAACTTATTAATTTAATTTAATTTTATTTTATTTTTACTTCCCACCAAAAATCAACTCCCCAAACTTTTTAGTGCATCTAAAAAGCTTCCATCTACAAGCAGTGCCAAAATTTGAAAAATCCAATTATTAGTAGCTATTTACCGTGACTAAATTCATTTTAGTCTTATGTGCTTAAGATTCCACACATATCCTTTCAATTATAATACCTATTTTTTGAAATATTTAAAAATTTTCCAAACTATTCATACACTCAACAGAGAATGCTAACAAAACTGGGACATTTTTGGTGACCTACATCCATGCTGATTACCTATTTCATTACTGTTTGGTCTTAACCAAAGAAAATAAAATATGTGTCAGCAGTAATGAAAATTGAAAGTAGGTCAGTCTTCAAAGCCACTGCATCAAAACCAGAGCAGAAGTTTTCTACAGAAAAATGAGAAATATGAAAATGAAAGGCAATTAAGATTTTATAGTTTCAGTCAGAATGATTAGTGGAGAATTATTGAATTATCTCCTCATTCAGCACTGTGTAACTTACACCCTTGGAAACAGGAAACACTACAAAGAAATTACTTTTATCTTCCTTGAAAGAATTTGAAAAAGATACCAGAATTTACTTAGCTGATTCTAAATTCTTTTCTTTCAGTGGACTTGGTAAGAAACTGAGAGCAATCGGAACTGTGAATGTTTCAGCAAATTCAGAAAGAACTTTCATACATAGTGAGGAAGAACTTTATATTTGGCTAGGCAAATATTTTTCTTCCTGTGTGGAGGCTTTAATCTTAGTTCAAAGAGGGATGAATATATGTCATAACATCTTATTATAATTGGATGTTTGCTGTAATTTATGCAAATAAAATCTAAGCTTTGTGCCACTAATATTTAGTTCTGAGGGACTGGATTCTGATAGCAGAATATGCACTTTCTACATCCAGGTTCTCAGTCTTAACATAGCAACTCCCTTTTCTGTGGCTTTGATCCGTGAATGTCTGAAAATTTTGGGTTAAAATAAATGAGTTGATTGTAATATGAATTTAAAATGTAATTTGAATTTGGTTTTGAATCTCAATGGAACTAGAGAGAACAGTGGTTCCTCAGTGAACAGATTCACATCTAAATCAACACCTATTTGAGTGTTTGTACATCTATATCATGATGTCTCAGAAAAGGCTTCTCAGTCTCTTTATGGCCCTGTAGACTAGTCAGTTGAATTCCCTCAGACTGGGAAACTTTGCTGCAAATTGTGCTGGTGTAAGCTCTGTTTATTTCAGCTGCATGAAGGGAAATACCTTCAGACAGATACCTCAATTTATTTACCCAAAGATTTCCTTTGAGTAAATAAAGAAATGAAAAAATACATGAGAAGCCTGCTTATTGCCTGTAGAACTGAGTTTGTTCTGGGATAAAGTTATGAAGTTAACTGTCTTCATAGTGGTCTGTTAAGAGCTATTTGGCTCAAACAGTATTGATAACACAACAGTCTTTTGGCTATCACTGACAGTGCCTGTGCAACAACAAGGCTTTCTCTCTCACTTTTGCCTTCCTACCCCAATGACAGGAGGCTGTGTGTGGGTAAGACTTCAGGAGGGGATTTAGGTGGGACAACTGGCCCCAACTGGCCAAGAGGATAACCCATAACACCTGGAGCAAGATGTCTGGGAAAGTGGTTGAGTCACCATCCCTGGAGGCATTTAAAATATATATAGATGTGCCACTTACCGACATGGTTTAGCGGTGGATTTGCCTGCATTAGGTTTACAGTGGGACTCAGTAGTCTCAAAGGTCTTTTCCAACCTAAATGATTCTATGATTATATGAATCCATGCCTGGCAACAAAAGTTCAAGGAAGAGATGAGGAAGGAGAGACATTTGTAGCTTTCACATTTGCCTTCCCAAGTAACTGTTAGGTATGGTGAAGGCTCCTCTTTCCAGTTAGTAGCTGGACAGCTGGATAAACACATCATATGGTGGGTGAGCACAGAGGGTAATAGTGAAGGGGTAACATCAAGCTGGTGACCTGTCACTAGTGGGGTTCCACAGGGTTCCATCTTAGGTCCTGTGCTCTTCAACTTTTTCATAAATGACTTGGATGCAGAACTGGAAGGGATACTAAGCAAGTTTGCAGATGACACAAAACTGGGAGGAGCTGTTGGCTCCCTCAGAGGCGGGGAGGCCCTGCAGAGAGACCTCAATAAATCAGAGGGCTGGACAGTCACCAACCAGATGACGTTCCACAAGGGATTCTGCACCTGGGATGGGGCAACTTTGGATGTGTGGACAGACTGGGGAATAAGATGCTGGAAAGCCGTACCCCAAAAAGGGACCTGGGGGTCATGATTGATGGCAAGTTAAATATGAGTCAGCAGTACCCTGGCAGCCAGGAGGCCCAACTGTGTCCTGGGGGGTATTAGGCAAAGCATTGTCAGCCGATCAAGAGAGGGGATTGTCCCGCTCTGCCTCGCACTGGTGAGGCCTCACCTTGAATGTTTGTGCAGTTTTGAACACAACAATGTAAGAAAGATATTAAGCTCTTAGAGAGTGTCCAAAGGAGGGCAACGAAGATGGTGAAGGGCCTTGAGGTAAAGCTGTATGAAGAGTGGCTGAGGTCACTTGGTTTATTCGGCCTGGAGGAGACTGAGGGGAGACCTCATTGCAGTTACATCTTCTTTGTGAGGGGAAGAGGAGGGGCAGACACTGATCTCTCCTCTGTGGTGACCAGTGACAGAACCCGAGGGAATGACCTGAAGTTGTGTCAGGGGAGGTTTAGGTTGGATATTAAAAAAAGGTTCTTCACTCAGAGGATGGTTGGGCACTGGAACAGGCTCTCCAGAGAAGCGGTCACAGCACCAAGCCTGACAGAGTTCAAGAAGCATTTGGATGATACTGTCAGGCACATGGTGTGACCCTTGGGGATGGTCCTGTGCAGGGCTTAGAGTTGAACTCAGTGATCCTTGTGGATCCCTTCCAGGTCAGTATATTCTGTGATTTTGTGATTCTGTGAACACCTTGCCCATGTTAAGTAATCCTCCTTTTTGTTTTGCTGGCATGAACTGCTCTTACCTTTTTTGTTAAACTGTCTTTCTCTTGATCCTTGAGTCTTTCCACTTTCCTTCTTTTTATCTCCACATCCCAAAGAGAGGGGAATGTATGAAAGACAGGGAGAGCATTTGGCTGGCAGCTGGGAATGACTCACCATGATTCTTTTTGGCACTTGGTATGAGGCTAGAGGAATTAAAAAAAAAAATTAGCAATTGTGAGTGGTAAAGGGCAAGACTTAAACTGGATATTGCCAGGAAGTGGAATGATTATGGGGGATTATTTGTTGTAAAGTGGTGAAGGGATGAGGGGTGGAGTTTCCCAGTGAGTTTAAATTGTCTACTTTTTGCCAGTGTTGAGAGGATGTTACTTTAATTTTGGCATGAGGAATTTTTTGTTGTTGTTGATGTAATTATAGTTTATGAAGATTTTGTGATGAATGTATATTTTAACAGCAGCTCTTATAGTTGTGCTTCTCAGTGGTCAGGGATGGAAATATGGTGTTTATGTGGCAAGGTATTGACAGCCAGGGCTGGCATGGACACAGATGGTTTGAGCCCTCTCCAACTGACTCACTGCAGGGCACAGCTGAGCCTGCCCAGATGAGGTGGTGCTGCCTTTGGGAAACCTTAAGAAAGGGTAAAACACTATTCGAGAGAGAAGTGTGAGACAAAATGTGAGAGAAACAGACTTGCAGACACCAATGTCTGAGAAAGAGAGGGTGACCCAGGCACCAGGACAGAGATTCTCTCTGCAGTCTGAGGTAGACACCATGGGGAGGCAGTTTGTTCCATTCTGTAGCTTGTGAAACACTGGCAGCCACAGTCAGTGGATGTGTCCTGAAGGAAGCTGCAGCCCAGGGAGAGACTGTGCAGGAGCAAGTGCCTGGCAGAAGAGCTGAGCTGTACCACTAAAGCATGTTAAGGAAAAAATGGGTATGCATATAACAAGATTTAGAGAAAAATATAGGCCCTTTAAATCTAAAGATAGCATTGACAGAAAAGACGTTAAACTAGATACTCTAAATCTTAAACTACCATTGTCAGCAAAACAAACAATGCAGTTTGAAACAACATAAAACAGAAAAATTAATAGCATTACATTAATCGGCAGAATTTTTTTCTTGATACTAAATGCCATAAGTAATCTTTATGTTGCTTAGAGGTGGACTTATGCTAGCACAAATAGTTATTGAACTATCCATGAACTGGGACATGGATTCATATATTACAATAGATTATAATTGCTGGCACATACGAAATACACATTGATGTTTAACAGACTCCAGAGGTCATGGGTTCTGCTGACTGTGTTTCATGAAAGCTTATACAGAGAGTGATTGTATCATGAAATGTCCTTCCTTTTTTTTCCCCATAGAAAATAATTTAGGATCTTCATTTTTCCAACATTGTAAGTATTTCTTAGGAATAAATTAATAATTTTTCAAACACAGTAAATATATACTCTAATATAAAGAGTATTTCTTGATAAAGTTGCTGAAGTAGTTAGTTTTTTCATTGGGCTTATGGGTTTTTTTTAGTGATGCTTCTACTCTCTAGAAGTCCATTTATAAAGCTCCTTTCTGTTTTGCTGTTTTTTCAACAAGAAAAGAAGACTGGAAGTAGAAGATCGGTGTTGACTTCATAAACTATTTAAAATTGCACCCTTTTGGTCAGCAATAAGCTGATTAGTAAAATAACATCAAAGGCAGCCTACAATAACTAGATTACTTTAGGAGTAGTTTACCAACAGTGAAGAAAGAAGACAAATTCTAACATAGTCTTACGAAAGAGTAGTCTTTCTCGTCTAAAAAAATATTTTAGATAAGCTTTCTGTTTCCCAGTGGGTTATAAGCATATATTTCTAAACTTTGTACTTTCATAGGACAAAACCACCATACATATGCATATATACTCTTGAGTTAGAGAGAACAAAGCCAAAACAATCCTTTGGTAGAATGTGGAAGGGATATGAATGGCCTGCCACTGAACTGGGAACTTCATAGCTGTCTTGTTTATGACATCTGTAACCAAACTCTTTCCGCCATCATTAAGACCAGACCTCAATAGAATATTTCAGCTTTCTGGAGCAACGAGTTTGTTTGTACAGAGATACCTAGAAGTGTTTAATTTCTCATATGCAATCCAGATTAATATTATATGTGGTTAGAAAGTCAGGGCAAGTAATGAGTTAAATCCGTCACATAGGCTGTTTACAACAGACAGTAGGAGAAAGGTTGCTCATGCAGTTAATGAAAATGAGTAGGATGGATACACCTGCGAATGCTTGTTAACTTCTTTTTTTATTCAGTACATGAATGAGTAGTCAATTTACAAAATTTAGAGAAGATCTGTTAACTACAAGTGTCAGGTAGTGTTCTTGTTTGCATTAAATGAAAGCAATTAAGGATATCTTTAAAGATAAAGGCATAAGAATAGCATCAAATGGAAACTGTAATGCTGACTAAAGGAACAAATAACAGCAATCAGAACTTTTTTAAGGACTTAAAATAAGCAGGTAATGCAGAAAGGTACTACATTGTTGACTAAAGTTAATCAAACTTTGCTGTGAAGTGGAACAGCTGGGTATCATGAAAGAGGGAATAGTTAATTTGTTAATGAAACACGGAAACATATTATTGATGGAGAAACTGTGAATAATGGTGAGCAGTTTGATAAAATCTCTCACAGTATCAAAAAATGCTGCATGTGCCTAGGATCTTTAGAACTACATTAACTAAACTGCTTTACAAGAGGGCAAGCTAGTTCCAACCTAATGTTGCATTCACCATACTCCCCACTGTGAGAACAAGTTAAGCCAGCAGCACCTTTGTTCAGTTAATTAGAATCAAAAAGGAGAGTTTCAGCCTTGGAGCTGAGAAGGAGTGTGTGAATCAAAACAGTGAGTTTGCAAAAAGTGCTGGGAATTCTAGTTAACTGAATGACAACACCAGGTGCTGTTTACCAAAGAACCCTGATAAAGGGGAAATGGAGAGAAAACTCTGTGGAGAACCCTGAAAACTGAGTGATCATCTATACTTGTGACCCCAATCATCTATGCTTGTGACCCTGACATGATATGCGCTGTGGGAGTTTTCAGTGACCACGACCCAACAGAGTTAGTTCTGCCTGGAAAAAGTCTCTCTCCACTTGAATTCATTTGCCACAGTCCATTGTAAATATGCTATAAATATTGGTATTAAAAAATTTTATGGAGAATACATTTATGTAGATCATGGTGCCTGTTATGGGCTCTTCTGAATCATAAGTTTTCTATGCTGGTAATTGGGTCCATCTTCTAAAGTCTAGTTGTGGAAATAGAGGTTTTGATATGAAAGTCTGAAGCCAGTAGCAAAACTCACATTTATTTCAGTTGGGGTTAATACCAACCAGGTTTATTAAAGTGTTTGTTTTGAATTTGGCTTCTACCTTTAAATGTCTGACAGTAAGTCACTTCTTAAAAATTTAAATAAGAAGGAGACACAGAAAATGATAAATTCTTTTTCATTTGTGAGGGGTTACATTTCTGCAACCAGGTCTGAACTAATGGACATGAGAAGAAGTTGTAGGCACTCTCTTTGTCTTACTGTCAAACCCGTATTTGTAGGCACTCTCTTTGTCTTACTGTCAAACCCGTATTTTCTAATGTACTTGGCAGTCTCCTCATGAAAATGCTTTCTACCTTATGAAAGTTTTAAATTGCTGAGTCTGAGAAAAATGTCTGAATTTTGTTGTTAGTTTTTGTTTGGTTTTTTTTTTAAAGACTGAAATTGATTTGAGTAGTGGGTTATTGTCACAATTTGTTTGGATTGGATTGTTGGCATCTATATAAGTATATAAATTGCTTCCAATCCTCTCCCCCATGACTTTCCTGTTATAATATAGTAGAAGGTTTTAAAATTAATTTAAATTTATTACCCTTTGAGGTCTTGTTTTTCCTATTCTCTCTTCCTTGCTTCCCCTTCCTCTTTTCCTTAAAAAAAAAAAAGTCAGCTGAGAAAAACTCTTTTTCTAAAAGCTTTTACATGTAAAGCATATCTATATCTATTTATATCTATATCTATTTTCTATAGGTAAATTTTCTTATACTAAATATTTGTTTTCTTAAAGGCAGTTTTGTTACATTCTTCAGCAAATTAATTTATTTATAATCCTTAGGTTTATTGTATTCCTTCCTTTGTGGTTACCTATAATAATATAATATTATGGATCTCTGTCAGTAATTAAAAAGCATGATGGGGGCAAGGTAAATCTGCAGATGCAGATACATGCCTGGGAAGTAACTGCCTTTCAGGTTCACAAGTCGAATCCTAGTTCTAGTTTGCTTTAGGGAGGAAATAATCTAACCTGTTCTTCACTGGCTCTAAGGATCAGCAAGTAAAGAAGAAGAAACTAAGACTTTACGCAGCATTTCATCGTTCATTGATGTAATGGGAAGAAAGCTCTTAGTTCTTTTTACTAAGATCTACAGTCCACAAGCAGGCTATGTATGGACAAAAACAAAGCATAAACGATATGGGGTAGCATTAGTCTTGGCCATCTGGTTCTTACAGGTTTCCAAAGAGTTTTGAAGATGTGTTCCCCAAATAATTTTTTGCTTGTTTTTGATTTAGAGATTGCTGCATTTTAGAATGAGTAAGTATTGAAAATCTCATAGTACTTTGAGTATTATGAGCGTTTCTGTTTTTAAACCAATTACATATGATTTTTTAAAATTTTATTGTAGTGAGTTTAAATTTAAAAAATCCATATTTTATCTAATTGGAACTCTCTGTAAAACGAATATTTTTATACATTCTTTTTAGGATGTATATTGCTGTTTCTTTTCATTATCAAGTTTTTCATAGTGCACTCCAATCTATTCTTTGAGATTACTATTTCCTTCTTAATTTTCTCTTCTGTGTTCTATTTTCACATTTTTTCCCTTAGATGATTTTTTTTAACTTATTGTCTATTCCTTTCTTGACAATTTATTGGAATTTTAATATAAAACCAATCACATTTTGATACTACAGAAACTTTCAGACCTCTGGGATTGGAGAATAGCATCTTGCCCCATGACGTGAATCTGGAAATTATTGATTAAATGTTAACACAAGACACATATTAGAAATTTGAAATACAAAGGACCTGAAATCTAAGATGGTTGGGATACTTTGTGAAGACAGGAAGAGTTCAAATATTGAACAACCTTTTTTGTCTAAAAAATAAACAGATTATAGAAGCAGCTATTTTTTTATTGAAGGTAAAATCAGGTAGCAGCATCACGAGTAAATAGATATTTGTGCTACTAATGTATCAAATGTACATCACCAGAAAACCTTAATATATGCCTCTTCAATAATTTCCCAAGTCAAGAAAGAACGTAAATTTTCAAGCTATGCACTGAAATTATCTCTGCTTGGTCCTTTACCAGCCAGCCTCTGATTTAAGCACAGTCCTTGAAAGTAAGTGTAATTTCCTACTCCATAGAAGCATCAAAAGAATCTTACTTTATCAGCTGCATGATGCACTGTGGTGAGTTGACCTTGGCTGGCCACCAGGTGCCCACCAAGATGCTCTATTGCTCCCCTTCTCAGGAGGTCAAGGAGACTGATCTGAAAGACAAACATCATAATCACAAATGCTTACTCCACCACATTCCTGCTTCATCCCCAGCCTTTCTCTTAGCTTTTATTGATGAGCCAAAGGCATATGGTATGGAATATCTCTTTGGTCAGTTTGGGTCATCTGTCCAGGCTATATCTCATCCCAAGTTCTTGCCCAGAACTTGCCCATTCCAGCCTAATGGCCTTTGGGGATGAGGGAGGATATTGGAGAGACTGCACTGATGCTGTACCAACACAGCTCAGCAGTAGCTGAATCACTGGTGTGTGTTATCAACACCTTTCTAGCTACCAATATACAGCATAGCACTACAAGGGCTGCAGTGGGTAAAAGTAGCTGCATCTCAACCAGACTCAACACATACAAAGACAAGAAAATGTCTGTAGCCTTTAAAATGTCTGTAGCCTGTTATACGCCCATCTATTCTCTGAAACTTGCTTAAACCTACTTGAACAACAAAAACTGAGGGAACGCTCATGTCCTGTTTGATAGCTGCTAGTCTTCCACTAATGTTCATATAGCTGGGGCATTCCTTAACTGTCAACCTGGTGGATTACTTTGGAGTCTGGATTTGTTTTTTTTTTTTTTTTTTTTAAAGAATGCCATTCTCTGTTTCCATCAAAAAAAAAATGAGGACTCTTGCACTATGTAGTCTTCTCATTAGCTGATTAAACTTGCAATTTTCTGTTAATTAAAATTGTGCAAACAATAACTAAAATTATACAAATAGGCTGTCTCAGGTTATGGGATGCTATCAATTACATTCTTAGTCTTATCTGAGCTTCTTACATCTATAAGAAAATCTTAATAGGGTTTTATTGTGAAATTTTTTGACATGTTAAACTCAAAAGGAATAAGAAATATCATGGTTGAAACTTTTCAGTGTTGTTAACATGGTAGAGTTGGCATTGAGCAAAAGGAGTAAGGTAGTTTCAACTGTACCTATGTCACTGATTCATAGATAACTCTGATGGTTCTACTCTGAGGAGTTTTCTGATCTTAGGTGGAACTGTGAATGAGTTTGGGTTTATATCTGCCTGGTTTATCAATCAAGTCAGTTGCCTGCTATGACAGCTGCTATCTCCTTCAACAGTATTTCCTGATTAGAGTAAGGAAAAGAATATGCTATATGTACATATATTTGATTTTGCAATCCTGATAGTTTTAATTATTTAAGCAGTTATTTATTAAGTCAGACAATTTCAAAGCAGTGGACAGCATTTTGTTACTTAAGCACAGGTATACAAGCCTTTTTTAAAATTAGCTAGAGTATCCTTATAGCTACCCCTGACCTGAATTATCACTGCAATTAATGTTCACACAATAAATTACTTAAGCCATCCAAAGGTCAGAGAAAGGTTCACTTACTATCTGTTCAATTCTTCTTTGCACATCAGTGCAGTAGTAATGATGATTATTTTAAAAGCTTTAAAATTACTTGGATGGAAACCAAATGGGGGAAGACAATACAAAAGCTAGCAGCCATTCACCACATCTGTTTCTCAAACCCACTTAAAAATAGAGATGAATTTAGAAAAATCTTTCATATTAGAGCTTGGGCTCTGGATATATAAGATTATTTTTCAACAATATAAGGTGCATAAGCGCCTTTTCATTGCATGAAGAAAGCATGCCTCCTAGCAAATGAATCATATTATAAAAATTGATTGTATCCCAAAAGGGAAAAATGTTATTGAAGATCCAACGGCCTGGGATGATACACCATTGATCATTGTAAGAAACACTTCCAGAAACTGTTTTTAATCTTTCTGCCAGAGCATTAGCAATTATTCTTTAGCCCATGGTGAGTAATGACTTGAGTTTCCCAGTTTCCCAATCAATAAAACATTTACCCTACCGCTACAAATGTGCTCTTCGCTTAGAGAAGCAGAATTTTTCTTCCAATTGCTCTTTTTTTTAGTGTGACCTCATAAAATATTTTTGAACATATTTCAATGTTTTTTAAAGAAAAGGAACAATACTTTCCCTTCCATACACTTTTCCTCACTTTCTTCATTCTGTTTTGAGAAATAAGTCATTAAATTTCACAGAACTCTGTCTCTTTTTGGTTTGCTTATTGGATGCTCTGCTCTGTCTCCTCAAAATTTGAAGTAATAGATGCAACTGAACTACCACTTGTGTTTTTAACTTAAAAAAGGAAAATTATACAAAAAGATACTAACTTACTTCTAAAGGTTTTTTATACTTCTTAAACAAATGGGAAAACTGCCTTCATTCCATCCTAATTCTATGCACACATGAGATAAAAAATGCTTAAATGTCCTTGGTGTAATACTGTAATACTGTAAAATGCTGTAATAATGTGACTTATGGAAGGTCCACCACCTCCCTAAGATCTTACTTTATGGTGAACTTGCCACTGGCTGCTGCAAGAGAGGAGCCCCAAAGAGAAGATACAAGGACTCCCTGAAACAACATCTCAACCTTGGGTATATTGATCATCATCACCGGTCTACTCTGGCCTCCAATTGGGAAGTCTGGAGACACACCATCTATAACGCTGCTGATGCTTTTGAGAAAGCACGCAGGATCACCCTTGAGGAGAAAAGACAACGCAGAAAGAATCGTGCCTTGCAGAATATACTACCTAAGGAGTCTTTCTGCTGTGCCTTTTGCAACCTTATGTGCCTATCCCATATTGGCCTTTTTAGCCACCAGCACACTTGTAACAAGTGTGGGTAGTGCCTTCCCAAATCTTTGTTCGCGAAGCCTAGCCATGATGATGATGGTGACTAATGGAGAGCAATCACAAAACATACTCTTAACAGACTAAGGAATAACTTTGCAGTAAGTCAAATCTGCTGAGATATAAAGATAGATGGTCGTAATGACTCCTTGATGTTTGGAAAGTTAATGTTCGAACAAGTTTCTCTTTCCCTGTAATTGCATATTAGCTCTCTCTGTGTGAAACACGCACACATATCTAATGCAAAAAGTTCATAGACATTATTTCATACTCTATATGCCCTCTGCTTGGAATAAAGTGTTTTTTACTGCATTTATTAAAACTCTCACATTTGTACAGTGAATTTTGAGATCTTAAAAGGAGCTAGTTACTTATGTGCTTCAGTGGATTTAATGGAGATGAAATTTCAGAGCATAAACTTTCCTGTGAACAGGGGGGTAAATAAATAATCCAGACTGTGCATACTCTGGTAGTTGTGTTTGTTCTTGACCAGAACAAATAGTAAGCAGACATGAGGGAAAAGTTGGAGTATGAAAAGTAAACAGATTGTAAAGATGTGTTGGCAATTCAAAATAGAAATCCAAATGCTTAGCTATCGTGGGACAGAGTAGACTCTAAAGACTTCACAGATTTAAATAATCTCGAGACTCACCTCAAGAAATTAGGTGCATGTCCCTTGCACAAAAAGTAGACTACTGATTTATATTCTTATATATAGAGGTAGAAAAAGAATAGCAAATATTTCAAGCAAAGTTAGTCAGAATGAAAGTCTTGGGGGGAAGTGACCTCGGAGAGTAGGAAAGATGAACTGGAGCTACAAATACCTCTCCCTCTCAACACTCTCAAATTTTCATCTGCTAAACTGGGACAGGGTGATATAAAAGAGTGCAGGAATCATACCTGACTACTGGGAACCAGTCAACCAACCACTTCAGAAATGTCCCTTCTGTAAATTACCTGGATGAGTGTCCTAGTTAGAACAGCTGGGACCGATTCATCATTGGATGGGTGTAGCCCAAACTGTGTATTCTATAGCCCTCCATGCCATTTCCCAGAAACTGTTGTCAGTAGAGGCCTGCGAGGTGCCCCCCCCTCATGCTCCTGTCCTCATGCCCTTTTGTGGAATTCCCTGACTGAGCACCCTCACATCCTTTTATGGAATTCCCCACTCTGGGGGAGGGGCTAAGCATTGCTGCCTGAGCTGGAGAATATATAAACCTGGAGTTTCAGAACCTTGCCTCACTCTCCACTCGTGGGATCCAGAGGAATACTGCAGCTCACCGCTCTCAACCTGACTACAGCTCACCACTCTCAACCAGACTGAGACCGCCACCCTCAACTGGACTGCAATAGCTCTCCCACCACCAGGTTTTTTCCGCTCCCCCCTTTACTTTGGACTCAGGGGGGGCCCGGGGAACCCTGCTTGTTCATATCCCAGGGTGCTGGGTTGTACATTTGGGTTTTTGTGGATTGAATTCGGTTGTTTGTCTGTATAATCATACTTGTTGTGTTGTTTTAATAAATTGTTATTCTGACTTGTGGTCTCTCTTTTGAGTTCATTTCCCCCTGCTGGTTAACTTTTAAACCAGAACAACAAGGAAGAAGGAACTGCATGTATTTAGCACAAATAGGGTAATTTGCAGTATTTTTCAGTCTACCTTACTATTATTATTATTATAAACACTGAAAGTGAAGGGTTGGTGCTTCGCATCATGGAATTGATGTATTTTGTTAGAACAAGGAATAAAGAGACAAAAAAGCAAACAATCTAACCACATAGTTATGCAAAATATAATATTGAACGTCGAACATCTTATAAATCTTTTTCTATGCCAGCTGTTTGATTCCATGGTACAGATTAACTTTATATGTTTTGTACTAATCTAAATAAGGCCAAGCTTCATAGCAGTAGGATTGGAAAAATTAAAAAAAATATAAAGTTAGGTTGCTTTCATAGCTTGTGCTGAAGTATTGTGTGCTTATCCTGGTTGCCATGGGTCCTGGGAAAGAGGACAGGATTGCTCACCCAGCCATGTTCCTTGTCCTTTGATCAGTCTGGGGATGGATGCACACATTACGTACCTGCTCCATTGATCAAGATAATACGTGCAGTTCTAAAGATAGTTGCTCATGTCATCTCTTTATCTACCTTTCTGAATCTCAGATTCTAGGTTTGTGAGCTATGACTGTGAAATTGATATGCTAGGAATCTATTTTTAAAATGCTGGTGTCACGGACGCTAATGTTCTCACAGCTAGCATGCTAATCTATCTTTGCAACATTTCCACCAAAGGAATTTTGCTTATTAGATTTATTCTAGAGATTACTCTGGTTCAGTGATGGTTCTGTGGAATGATACAAGTTTTTTAAGTCTTCTGTGCTCTTCTTTTTTGGCATGGTTTGACACCAGTCAGTAATTAAGTACTACACAGCCATTTACTCACAGCCCACCTCTGCTTTGGTGGGATTGGAAAGAGAGATGGAAAAAACTAAAACGCATGATTTGTGATTAGAACCTTTTAATAATTGTAATGAAGTTTACCACTTCTACTACTATTACTCCTCCTTCTCCTCCTCCTAAAAATAAATAATAATAATTAAAAAAGATATATAAAAGAGAGAGGAATAATACCCAAGAGAAAAAAGTGAAGCAGAATTCAATTGCTCAGCACCTGCTGACCAATGCACAGCAGCAATAGGTACCTCCTGACCAGTTCCCCTGTGTTTATATACTGGGCATGGTGTTCTATGGTATAGAATACCCCTTTGGCTATTCAGGTCAGCTGTCCTGGCTGTACTCCCTCCCAGCTTCTTGTGCACCTCCTTGCTGGTAGAGTAGGGGAAACTGGAAAGTCCTTGCCTTATGGGAGGCACTTCTTGGCAACAACTAAAGCATCAGTGTGTTATCAACATTATTCTCATATTAAATCCAAAACACAGCTCTGTACCAGGTACAAGGAAGAAACTGAACTCTATCCCACCTAAATCAGGACATGCTGTACCCCTCCACTGCAATACAGATAGCAGTGAAACTGAAAATTCCAGATCCCAGAGAGATATTATTTTAACTGGACTAGTCAGTCAAAATAATGTTACGGTGGGAGTTTTTTGAATTTTTTGGTGTTTTGTTTTGTTTGTTGTTTTTTTTCCAAGACGAGAATCTGCTTCCAATCATATCGAAGTATAGGCAGTCTTATAGTTAGAGAAAATAATCTTCGTTTCTTTTTCCTTTTTGCTTTGAACTGTACTACTATCCTTATTTGCAGTCATATCATGTGGTGTCATTTAGCTCCAGTTGGAGGATGTGGTATTATTTAAAGTTTGTACATCAAAATCCAGAGCAAGCTTATATTTAACGCTGATAATATTCATTTGCAAATCATACCAGTGGGAAGTGTCACCTGGCATAGGCTTTGGTGAAATGTTGCTTTGTAAAGGCCCTTTGCTTCAACTTGAATTGACTCAGAATACATAACAGTAAAGAATATGTTCTCATTCCTTGTCACCCTGAGGAATGAATACAGATTTAATAGGTCCCAAAGGGTCTTCAAGATGATGAGCTACCAATTCCCCCAGGGAATGAACAGAAAATATTTGGAGGCAGCCACACATTTGGTGCACCCAGAAGATAACCTCAAGTGTGACATTCCTGTGTTTTTCAAAGGAAAGAGGTTAATGGACTTTCTCCTTATTTTTTTTTGATGAAGATGAGTGTAAAGATATGATACAAAATTTTCACAGAGGTGTAAGTGGACAGCTAAAACTAGAGTTCCTGAGAACAATATATCCAGTAGAAATTATTTTATTCATTTAATGAAAATTTATAAAGCAAATCATCTTCTTAGAGGGGCAAAATAATCTGTTTTCATGGAAGAATACCTCACTATTTTTCACAAATGATATGCAAATAATTTATTCTCATTTGTGAAATATAGTTCTGGTCTCCATTTGGTTTTTGTTGCCATAGTAGTGAGGCTAAGGTCTGGCTCTTACACTTCTGCAATGTCCCAGTGAAATGACTGATCAGAAAAGTTCCATTTAAAAATGTGTCTACTGTGTCTGGCAAGAGGCATTTCTGGGCTGGATAGTCATGTCACGTCTCCTAGTACTCAGAAGCACAGCTTCCATTGGCAGGTCTGCACGGCCTGACTCGATATCATCTTTCCATTTCAACCTCAGCTGCAAGACCTTTCCTTATATTTTCTCACAAAATGTCATCTTCCTATTTTTGCAAGGAATAGTATGGACTCAGCAAGAAGCACTAGTGTTACCCAAACGGTCTAGTAAAGTCCAAACACTGGCCTTTAGATGGCAGTGTGTACCTGTTGAAGAGGAATTCTTACCCCACGGGGTAAATCTGTGAAGCCGGAAGTTTTCTGAGGTGTAACTGAAACAAGCTTTTATGAAATGAAGATCCCAGTTGAGATCCCATTTTATCAGAATTTTATTGTCTTCTGACTCCATCCAAATAAAATCTGGTAAACAAACAGGAAGAAATTTTTGTTTGTTTGTTTGTTTTTTGTGTTTTGTTTTTAGTTTGAAGGACATATATTTAAACTTTTTATTTGGATTTAGAAGAGCAAACCTAGAATAGTAGTTGTCTGTGATAATTTTTGGCCTCTCTTTACTTGTTCACGTGAAGATGCTATAAGAAGTTTAAGGAATTTAATATCATAGTTACTTATGATTTGAAAAACAGATATACACCAAATTCTACCTTTGGACAGACAGACAGAGCTGTTCCGGAGAGTGATTCATGCATACGCATTATTCCAGGGATTATTATATAAAGTTAGCAGCAAAACACTACTCAAATATATAGTCTCTGTGTGCTTTTGGTGAGGAGAAAAGAAAAGTTAATTTTTTTTTGTCTTCGAAGAGTCATTATGACTGTCACTTTAATATACACTGTATTTATACTCTGTATATTATTATGCAACATATTTTATTTATCTTGCTATTGTATTACATTCATACTGTAAAGGCCTTTTGGTTTTCTGAACAGCTGAGGTTTTGTTGCATTCTGTGTTGTCATTACCAAGGTATAGAATGGAGGTAAAACCTGCACAGAAATAAAATTACTCAGTAAATGTTACTTTGTATTTTATATAAGCTAAATTAATTTTGCTTAGTGAGTTTCTATGAAATTTTTGGGGCAATCCTTGTATTTTGGGAAGAAATTTTTAATCTGCCTGTAAAGGAAAATGAGCAGAGATTTAGAATTCTATTTTAAATATACTAGTTTTTACAAGTGAAGCTTTAAAAATGTGCAAACATATATATAATGTACAAATATATCGATACAAAATGTGTAAATATATAAATAAAAATTATATAAAATATATCATATATAAATAATGTAATAAAAAATAAAGTAATGTGTGTATATATATATATATGTATATATATATATATATATATTCAACTTCAAAAAGCACTAGATTCTCAGAGTTAAAGAGTGTAATTTATTTCTAAAAAATCACTGGAATGCATATACTCCAGAGAGGAAGGTCTATTCCTGTTTATCAAAGAATATCCCAAGAATTGCTGTTGTTTCCAAGAGCAGTAATTTGCTTCAAATCAATGACAATTACGTGAGAATTCATAATTGTACAAATGTTTATATCAACAGTGTATGTGGTTAATCTTAAAACTCACCAACAGCTACCAGAAAACTTCAGCAGATAAAGACTCACATGAGCCCATTTTTTCCCTGAACTTTATCTTTGTTCAAATAAAGACATTACATTGCCTACTAATATATTATACCTTATGTCCTGTAGCTGTGATGATCTAAGGATTACAAACACCATGTAAGGTATGTACAGACCAGTTTACATGAGCCGTATAATGCCAGTTGTTGTCCAACTCAACCAAATGTGTTGGTAAATGCATTTACTTTATAATTAGTGTGACTTTTCTACAGACACATTAAAAATTCTATTCCTGTTTTATTTACTTGAATAACAAACTTCTTATTGGTTTCAGTGGTGAAGGATTAAATTACTTAGGGATTTGTCTTACTCCTGTAGGCGTGATTGAGAAAAAGTAAACGAATTTAGGGAAACCTGGTGCATCCTTATAAATTTTTAAAATTAGGTCATCTATTTAGATTTATTCATAAAGAATTTAGAAAGGAAACATTAATAAATGTATATTTGGAACTCTGGAGTCCTGCAATGTGATCTAATGCAGACCAAATTTTCCAACCTTTTAACCTTTTCAGTGTATTTCTTCTCTTTGCTGCCTGACAGTCTGTGTCAGGTATTTACCTCACATGTGGATCTTTGGAAGGGGAATCTCTTTATGTGTTTTTATTGGGCGTACCATCATAGCTGTGTTCACCTTGATTGAGAAGAAGTAGCAGTAACTATAATACACCTGCCCATTTAGCATGATACAGAAGTGCTTAGAATCTCAGAAAGGACATAATCTCTTCTAATAGGAGCATGTGAGTAAGAATGAGTAGATCTGTTCATTATGTCTAGCATTATGTCTCAATTCAAGAATTCTTAATGTCAGTATCTGACCTGCTACACTGCAGATAAAACTAAACAATTATGAATGTATCTGGTTCAAAAGACAGACCCTCCAGGTCTGTTTAGGATAGTTTTACAGAATTGCAGTTGAACAGTGACACAAACTCCAGGGTTTTGACACAGACTCCAGTAGTCTAGATGGTAGTCTTACTCTGAATTCACTCTTCAAGTGCAAGTACTGTTTCTTTTAGAAAACTATGTTTAGCTCTTATCAACATCTTTCTGCAAAGGTTAAAGTTTGTGCTATGTCTTTGGTTTTTGGTTTGGGGTTTGTGTTTTTGGGGGGGTTGTTTGTTTTCTGTTTAGTGATTTTATATATATATATATATACACATATATATATATATATAAAAACTGATAGTTTATCACTGATGTAATCTGATCTAAATTGATGTAGAAACAGTACGTGTGATTGCTGCTCCTTCTGTACAAATTCTGAATTGAACTTTTCAGCAGCTCTCTCCTATCAGAGTAAATACAAAATTACAAGATTTATTTAATTTTGTTAAATGATGCAACAATAATCTCATGATATTGAACTCAAAATTTATGTTACACAAACTTTGAGGGAGTCAGAGGCAATTAAAAGTATAGTTAAAATGCATCTGTGTAATTCTTGTCAAGCATACTGTTTGTCTCCTGTCATAAGTGCAAGTCGTTCTGCCTTCAGAACTACTTTACTCTGCTTTGGAGTAAAGAATTCAGTCATGAATAGCTTGAAAGGGCTGGCTTCCTTCAGGTGGATTTCATTACATCATTGGAGGCCACAAGGAACCCCAGACTATATAGCTTCTATTCACTTGTATCTAGAAGCATAACTTTTAATGAAGTCATGGTGAGTTGTAGGTTTCTCTTGCTTCTGGTCTTCACCTGAAGTAACCAGCATCTGAAGCTAGCGGTACTTTGGAAAACAGAAGTCTGAGTGACCCCAACATGCTCTGCTGTGCTCTTACAGCAAAATTATTTGTGTTGAGTTCTTCATGTAAGGAGCAGAGTGAGCTCAATTCATGTCTAACTGAAATAAATCTTTCCGTCTTTGTTTCTTGCTCTATTAGGCATTTAAACTCATGCTTACAGAACTTGTGTCATATTTGAATGTTAACCTGTACCCTTTAAAAATAATATAAAAATATTCTGCCCAGTTCTTCATTTGCATCTTTGTAGAATAAAGAAGGTGCTTGATGAGAGAAGACTTTGCAACAGGTTCTAATATTTTTTGTTCACAGAATATATGTGAATAGAGGTCTTAAATTTGTAATGTGTTCCGAGTTATGAGGTCAATGGGAACACAAACTTTTTTTCACTACATAATAATTTGAAAAACTTCTTGTTGACACACATTCACTCTAAGAAAAGACAAAAAGATAATTATAAATGTCATTAAAATAGATAGAGCCAAGGTGAAGCACATTTATGTGTTTGTAAGAGATGATGCCTAAAAAAATTTTGTTTTCTGTCAGCATTATACTGTATTTACACAGAGACTATTCAGGTACATGTGTTTTCAAGGAAGTTGTAATTTCCTGTCAGATTTTTAACAAATCCTTTCTAACAACTGTAAACTGAAATTCAGCTACTCCTGCAATGAATGACCTTTAGTGTTTGGATCCCAGAGAGCTAAACAAACATTTACAGAGGAAGCCCGGCTGTGAATTTAACATTAAAATTACTGTGCATTACACTCCTCACTTGGTTTATTAGAAACTAATCCTATTTCTGCTCTGCAATTATAACTTCTTGAAAACCAAAGCATTTTCTTGGTAGGTCAACCCTGCTAACACTTCAATGTAAAAGACTGATAGTGTCAGTAATGGAGATTACACTAGGGAGAGGCTGACAAGATATGACTTCTGTTTTTATGTGCAAGTATTGTTTATACAGTATTTGTTTTACCTTTCAGAGCATTAGTTTTCATAAATTCCCTATGTCTTAACTGCATAAGTGATATTTTTAAACATAGTGTTACACAGGAGTGTACTCTAAACATTTGTTCTGCTGATTAAAACAATTCTATGTTTATTTAATGTTTGAACAATAAACAGTTTGTTGAGGACTGAAATGTCTCCTTATACACACACATGCACATATTTAAGCCTCATTAGAAGGGTTTTTGTTGTGAGGGTACTTTACCTAGGTGACACTAGGCATTACAGACTCTCAGATAAACCTTACTTTTGTAAGAGATTCAACCCCGACACTTACTGTTCCTTGACGGCACTTTGGGAAGCATAGCACAGAACTTTTTTCACATCAAGAAAAAAGTTCTTAAGAAAGACTTATTGAGCAGGTAAAAAGAAAGAATCTCATGTCTTAATGATGTTTCAGATGTAGTTCTGTTCTACACAGCTACGTCCTTTGCACCGTACCCTTACCACACAGTGTTTAAACAAGAAAGAAACTGAAAAAACACCTAGATTATTTGGAGGAATAGTATATCTGGGCTTGATACTGACTGTACACAAAGATTAACAGTTTGGGAGCAAAATGCTTCCTCTTACAGATCTTTGCTAAAGTGATGAATGGAAACAGAAGAGCTTTCTGTATTGTTTGTTTGTCCCGAAAAATTTAAAGTGCAATTCTGGTCTTAAAAGCAGCATTATAAAAATCTTTCCATGATGTACAGCATTTGCTTTGAAATGCTTTCTGAACTATGTATATGCAGTAAACAAACACAAAATAGACTATTTTTCCCTTCTGTTTCTAGCCTGTGCAACCACCTCAGATGTGGAGAATATGAAGGGTTTTTTTCATCTTGTTCATGGCAAGAAGTAATAAAAATTCTACAGGTTGCTTTAGATTCAGTCCTTGAGTACTCTGTCATTAACACCCATCCAGCTCCACAGCTTTTGGCTGATTACACAGTTGTAAGGTTAATAGTTTCCTAGTGTCACATAAAGCATCAGCATTCCTTATGCTTGAATACAAACCAGCTTTCTCACTTCTGGCTGTATTTGCTCCCTGTTGTTTGACCTATCAGGAATGAAAGCAGTAAAACTTCATTTATGTCACTTAAATTAGCACTTGTCATTCAACTGCACTGTGTGAGTGGTATAATGGTAGAGCTGATAGTGATTTCAGATTTCTAGCAATGTTGAATTTAAGTTACAGGGTAACAGGTAAATTGGCTCAAAGTTTTCTCTTTTGCAGTCAGTTGGCACTATCTCAGAGTAATTTAGTTTGGATGAGACTTCTACATGCCATGTAATCCAGAATCAAGTCCAGTTAAAGCGAGTTCCTCATGACTGTGTTCAAGTGAGCTTTGACTGCCTCCAAGGACAGAGGTCCAACAATGTCTTTCAGCACATGATCCAGTGTTTGAATCTTCTCAGGTTGTAAATATCTTGCTTATATGAAAAGTTACTATTTTCCTACTTGTGCCTGGTTTTTACTTTCTGAATATGTACCTTCTATTAAGATCTAATTGTTCTCTAATTAGATAGTTGCAGACAGCAACAGATGACTTCTCTTCCTAAGGCTGAATAAACCCCTACTGTCTGAGGCTACCCTCAGACAACCACTTAACCTGCATGATAACAGAATATGCTTCTGGGTGTCCACACCTGTCTTGTACTGAGAAGCCCAAAATTGAGCATAGTGCTCAGTTCTAGTCACACAGGCAATGAGGAGAGCAAAATAGTCACTTCCATTGACATACTGGCTATCTTCCTTGCAATACAGCACACTTTACTCTCCTTGCACCTGCGACTTGTTTCTTCTGAACTACCATACAGAGCTGCAGTAAAAAATCCTATATGTTTCTCTGAAACACATGGAAAGAAGACAGTTCTGAAAATTGTTTGAAGCAAGACAATAGCTGATACTTCAAGAGATGTGTATTGGTACCATTAGGTTCTAGTTCTTTGCTGCTATTTTTGGTATGATATTAAGAGTTTTGTTTTTCGTGAAGTCAATATTTATCCTTTACCTTCTCCAAGAACACCTGAAGTTGCAAATAGGACCTTTGCATCACGGCCAGAATGGTATGATATTGCATCACTGGGTGCTATTTAAATTTTTTTTAAAGGTTTGACAAAAAGGTGATACTGCAGAAAAGTTTGTCACTGATATACTAGGGAAAGACAAATTATTTAATACCATATTGTGTATCCTTAAAATGTTATTTACTATGCCATGGAAATCACACTCTGCTTTTTTACTGATTTAGGCCTACAACTTTGAATGAGCTGCCTGTGACTTACTGGCATCCAAGGATAGCTGACAATCTAGTCCCTGATCTAGAAGAACCAGAATAGCCAGTATTGTTCTAAAAAGCACTGGTTTTCTGAGCTAGCAGAACTTTGTGCCTGTTTTAGAAAGGTATGGGATAATAAATGGTAGGTATGACTACAGAGATATTTGCTCTTACCTGATTTAGTAATCTGTTGTTTTAAAGTCATCATTGTAAACAACAACAAATAAAAATGGCCAGATTGTTAACTTTATAGGGAGTTAATATAAAGGAGGATAACTGCACCCTCAGTACAGTGTGATTGCTTCTCTGAGATAGCACTTAATGATCTTCAATGCATATGCAAAGCCAATGCAATAATAGAAAAAGATTTATAATGAATAGTAAAACAGTAAAAAAAAAAATTAAGGTAAACTACATCAATTCAGTATTCCTTACAACAGAATCCACTTTTGTCTGTGTTTGTATGATTCCAAGATGTCAATATTGTTAAGGCCTCTCTGTATATATGCAGGATATATTTTGATATAAAATAAATAATGGCATTTAATGTGATGGGTCCAACTCACACATTTACTTCAAAGACTATTAGGACCATTTACGAAGAGACAGGAAAAGTAGTCACAGGCATCAAATACTAGTGAGAAAAGAATGGAAAGAAAACTAATAAGAAGATCCAAAAACTTGAGAAAAAGAGCATGAGTGATGTCTTTAAGAATTGGGAAATATAAGAATTGTGCCTTCCTAAGACAAATGGTTGCCTGGATTTTTTTAATGAGTGATTTTTGATGACATAAAGTGCTCAATTTCAGAAGTGAATTCCTTGATAGAAATTGCATTCAAACCCTTTATAAACTATTCTATAAGGAAAAGCAGGTATTCTCAGATACGTATGTCTGATACTCATTTTTTAAAGCCTGAGTCTGGGTTACTATTGTGGCCAAGAGTTGTGGAGGACAGTAGTTGTGTCATATGCAGGTGTGATTCTAGTGAGGACAGCTACAAAACACAAGAGAATGAGTCAAGGTAAGCACTAGCATAGAATGGGGTTACCATAAGTAAAAGTGGTTAAATTTAAATTTAAATTGTTAAATTTAAACCATTTGTGTGTTAGATTATTTTTCCAGACTTAAGGTATATACAGCCAATGTTTTAGAATTTTGAAGGGCTAAATAAGAGTTTTGAGTTTGGATGTAATCCATCTATATATTACCTATCTACCTTTCTATCTATTTATCTACTTACCTAACTATCATCTATGTCTACCTATCTGTAATCACCTTAAAATACTCTTTGTTTTCTGAATGAACAAGCTGACAATGTGTGCAAAGTCTCAGCACACATTGTCACATTGCCACACATTTTGAAAAAACACTGGAAAAATTATTTGCTGTGGTTTACAGGTGGAAAAAATCAATTTACACCAATTCATGAGGAAAATTTAACTCCAAGGAGCAGATCTTGATTAGCAGTTTTTAATGTATTTTGAACGTCTCTAGATAAAATGCCATTGGCATTTATAAGGCTTGGCTTATAAGGAACCTTAAACATCATCTAGTTCCAATGCTCCTGCTGTGGGCAGAGACACCTTTCACTAGACCAAGTTGCTCAGAGCCTCATCCAATCTGGTCTTGAACACTCCCAGGGGTGGGGCATTCACAGATTCTCTGGGCAATCTCTTCCTGTGCCTCACCGCTTTGACAGTAAAGAATTTCTTCCTAACATCTAAACTAAACCCATTCTCTTTCAGCTTGAAGCCATTCCCTCTTGTCCTGTCACTGCATGCTCTTGTAAATAGTCTCTCTCCACGTTTTTTGTAGGCTCCCTTCAGGTACTGGAAGGCCATGATTAGGTCACCCCAAATCCTTCTCTTTTCTTGGTTTTCCTTTCTCTCAGCCTTTCCTCATATGAGAGGTGCTCCATCCCTCTAATCATCTTGGTGACCCTCCTCTGGACTTGTTCCAACAGCTCAATGTCCTTCCTGTGCTGGGGACCCCAGAGCTGGATGCAGCACTCCAGGTGGGGTCTCACCAGTGTAGAGTAGGGGATCAGAATAAACTCCCTTGCCCTGCGGGCCACACTGCTTTTGGTGCAGCCCAGGATGCAACTGGCTTTCTGGGCTGCAAATGCACACCAGCACACCCAAGTCCTTCTCAGCAGGGCTGCTCTGGAAGTGTTCATCCCCCATCCTGTGTTGATCCTGGGGGTTGCCATGACCCAAGTGCAGCACCTTGCACTTGGTTTTGTTGAAGGTTAAAAGACTCCTATGGGCCCAGTTGTCAAGTTTGTCCAGGTCTCTCTGGACCTTCTGTTCAAGAGGCAGCACCAGATGCAACTGAAAGAAGGTTCTGGGTGAGTTTGAGCTGTACGGGTATTCCTGTGGCCATGAACACATAAGCAGCATCCCCGTGAGGATGTGGGGGCCCTCGGCAGCCAAACGGGTGAGGAGGCGACGGTACCAGGAGCAAATGAGGGACTTTTAAACAGTTCCAGGTAACACGAATGGCCTGAAGCATGATGAACAGGAGTGGGCAACACATCCCCTCTGGCAGGCCTTTCCATCACGTGGGTCAGAAAGTCATCTTCCATTCATGCATTCCAGCAGTCTCCTGGATTGCAGCTCAATGTGCTGCTTTCTCAGCAGATGTCGGTGTGGTTGAAGTCCCACAGCAGAACAAGAGCCTGCAAGCATGATCCCTCCTGTAGCTGGAGCAAGAAGGCTTCAAAAACATGCTCCCCTTGATCAGGGGCCTGTACTGAATGTGAGTGACAAGGTTCCCTTTGTTGCCTTGGTCTCTGGTTCCTACTCAAAGGTTTCCAACCTGCTCATGGCTGTTCTTCAGAGACAACTCTTCACAGTCAATTCACCTCTTGATGTAGAGGGCAACTTCTCATCCTTTTCTTCCTCCACTGTCTCTTCTGAACAGGCTGTAGTCATCAATAGGTGCAGCTTTCTAGCAGCACAGTGGCTTCCAACTCCTCCTGTTTGTGCATAGGTGTAAATGCATATGGGCTCTCAGGTGTGTCACCTTCCTAGAGGAACACCCCTTAATTCCTTTGAGATATTTCCCTGGTGTTTCCCTGTTGGCTTCTGTTACCTCAGGAGTCCCTGGCTCATCTCCATTAAACTGCAAGTGTGCTCCAGTGGCTAGCACAGTTCAGATTCACCAGACAAAAGTCCCTTGACAGCACCTTATCCCTCTAACCTTCCCTTCTCATCCAACAGCTTGCCAGGGACAAGACTGATATTGTCCCCCTCCCCCATCACATCTAGAATATCCTATCCTCTTTTAATAGCAAAAATGCAGGTTTTTAACCATAGTGTTGCTGTCATTGAAATCATACTTGAGTAAGAATAAGAGTAAACTGCATGAGTATTTGTATTCCTTCCTCATACAAAAGAAACCCCAAAACCAAAACAAAAACCCCACCAAAAAATAATAAAAAAACCAAAACAAACAAAACCTGCACACAGTTTCCCCCAGTAAAACAAGGAAAATTGAAGTTGGGAAGTATCTGGCTTCCTTTTACATATCAGTAGATACATAGCTTCTTCATTAGCCTAGTTTAGCTTTGTGTATGACTTTAAATGAGAAAATCTATTAATACATTTGAAAAGCCAACTATAGGAATAATTCACTAACTGTTTTATAAAATTGAAAAAGAGGGATTGAATGTTATCTTCCACTTGCTCTTCAGTTCAGCAAAATTAGTGGAGAAAGGTTTCATACCTTACCAGTCTTTCTGCAGGAATCCTGATTTCTGCTTTGTTCAATGTATGCCTAAGGGCAAGTGAATGGTTGCTGCAATTTTCTACAATAATGGCAAGACAATTTAATAGTAATGGATAAGTAGGGAGAAAATTAGGCAGTTTTCTGAGCTACAAAAACAAAGCCAGAAAATACTTGGCCTCATCTTAGGCTTCAAATTCATAGTCAATTCATTAGTGTAATTTAGTCTTTGTATAAGTCTTTGAGTGATAAGTTTCACTAATACATTTGAAATTCCAGCTGTAAGAATAATTTACAGATTTGTGAGTAAAATTAAAGGATGGGGTAGAATGAATCCTTCATTTTCATCTGGTACATGAAGATTTATAAAAACCCTTGCAAAAATTATTCTATTAAAGGAAAACATTATATGTTGCACTTACATCTGCAAAACAATTTTTTTCTTTTGAGTCAGAATAATTACTGAGTATTAATTTTACTTTTGACTGGCTTTTTGGGGGATGACTTGTAGTCAGGTCTCTGTTTTCTGTCAGATGCAGAACCCACTTGGAAAACTGGTAATATGGTAAGGTCCTTATTGGCTCAACCATATTGCTTTGAATTATGTCTTAAATAACTGACTTTGAACTGTTTTGGTTTTTATATTTTAAGTGAAGCACAGTCTCAAAAAAATCCTGCTCCAGTGATCAAGCCAGCAGTACAGTACTTAACCACTAAGCTTAACATCTTTATTTCTCTGAACAAAACCTTAAAGTCCACTCAAGTGAAGTGGAATTCTTAAGTTCACTTAAAACTTTTGTAAATCCTATGCACTACAGTCATAACAAAGTAAGACAATCTTAATTGCTTTGAGAGTCAGATTAACTGAATTGTGTTTAGATGTGAGAATATTACCTCTTTAGTGAGGATTTTATTGATATAGGGATCTTATTTGTGGCCTTGTACCTAATCTCATTCTCAGACTGATGTCATATATATATGGCAGAGTCCTACAGAAATAACCAAATGAAAAAATTTTCATGATTTATGCTTTATTGGATAGAAGCATATTTTAGATTAAGTTGCATAAAAGGCTTGGATTCTGTAGTACAAAGTGTGGTACTAGGATTTGCATTCTTGAATGGTTGTCTTGTGCATTTGGAAGCCAGGCTAAGAGAGAAGCATATGCAGTATTACACATAAGAGGCTGGGAACTGAAAAAAGAGCTTCTTCTCCTCAAACCTCAGTCTAAAGCAATCCCTGACAGAAGTTGAAGTCAGCAGCAAGAAAATCCCAAGCAAAGAGTATGCTCAAATAGATGAAACTTTCATTAAAATGAACATTCTCTTGAGGTATCTTGAAAGAGATACACTAGATACACTCATTATTTCTCTTCGTACCTGTAAGAAGGGGCACCATAGAAAGGAAAGATGATTTGAAAGTTGCTTTTTCTCACAGTCTTATGTCCTGACACTCTCTATGAAGTAAAACTGAAGTTGACTGGTAAAAAACCAACCGACCAACCAAAATCCTCCCCAGAACCATGAGATAATTAGCAGAATCCAAGCAACACAACACTTCATGTAACGAATTATGAGAAGATGGTTTGTACTTGAATTCAGAATTTGCAGAAGGGGTTTTGATTGGCTTAAGCAGCTCACCCCAGTTTGGGAGAAGCCAACTGAGTGATATGCTCTTTGATCAGGCACAAAAGAAACCCAAAACAAACCAACAAACCAAAAAACAACCAAACCCTGAGGACAGATTGCTGGAATAGTCACAGGCAAGTCTTTGAATTTTCCAGTAATCCCACAAGTCGATCCAGACAGATTAACTTCCTGTGGGGTATACATTGCTGGAAGAAGACCTAAGAGATTCAAGATAATAAACTGTTTGGATCTCAAAGTCCAGAAAAATCTGCACTCAGAGTAATCTGTGATAATCACTGGAAGTCAAATCACTGGAAGTCCTGGGATAATGGAGGTGGATTATGGAATACATTGTATTACTACCAACATTTTTCAGTGCTAAGGAAATCAGTCTTACAAGTACAAAGAAAATGGTAGTGCTCAGATGAATTTTCTTTCTAGAGATGGACTTCTTTGAGGAAGAAATTGATGGTGAAAGGTAACTAGAACATCTAATTTTACCAGATTAAAATGTTACCTTTCAAAGTAAAGGTATGGAGAAGTAAAAGGGAAGAAATCTAGGGCTTACTACAGTTAGATTTTTTTAATGAAAAGAAAGAATTAAAACTTAAAGAGCACATGGAAAAGATGTAATATGATCAGGGGAAATAGTTCCTGTTGCAGAGTTAGAAACACGCAAGCTCTGGTCTCATAGGGCAATGATGCAAGTGGCTGAGTATATCTTATAGGGGATATACAGATTTCAGCACTGCTGTACTTGAGATAGATGAAAACCAAACTAAGCCACAGACTGCTAGCATGGTTTTTGTCACTCTTAGTGGTTACAAAAAAACAGCTATCTAGACCAGGTGAACTTTGAAAAGTAGTTTGTGATTGGCTAAACATCAGTTTTGGTTTTGTTTGGACCGAAGAGACCTTAATATGTAACCTAGTAATGTTGTACTCCCTCTGAAAGTTGTTCATAGTTTGGAAGCTGTTTTTGATGCTAAATAATTTTCTTTGCTTACTATATTGCTGTCATTGTGGAGTCCACTAGCAAAATGAAGTATTCCCCTCTCATTAAGAAGGCATGGTGGGACTTGTGTTTTTTAATTATGGTTTTTTGAGTATTAAGACTAGTAATTTTAATAGTGTCAGAGTAACTAACTAAAGAAAATTAATTCTGTGTACATATAGATAGGCATTAGAACAGAGTAATAAGATGGAAATTCATGCCTACAGAGAAAACAACGTGGTGGAAGTGACTGACAACAAATATTAGTGATGCCTCAAGGGAGTGCCCAGTAGTGTCATGACCTGTTCCTGTTGCAGGGATATTGGGGAGAAGGCAGCACTTCTGCAGGTCCTGGCTGGAAGGCAGAATATGTGAGTGTGTGCACAGACAATCCTTGCCTGAAGTTGTCTCCAACAAGAACAGGATAAGAACTAAAACTCTGCCAATAGGACAAGATTTGTGACTTCACACAGCAGCAGCAGCGCTTCTATCTCGTGGAAAACCTGGGAACCCAAGTATTGTTGAGAGACATATGGGAATTAATCAAATATTGTTAATAAATGTAGCTATTTGTTAAACTGTAAAAAATTGACATATTTTAGAATAGTTTTTAAAATGCTTTGATTAATTTTAGTTGTGATACTGAGCTTTAGTTGTGATATTAAGTTTCCATGGTTTTGATTATCAGACTAGGAATGTGCAGGGATGTGCAGTTTGGAGGCACTTCCCTCCATTTTAGTGAGAATATTGCCTAAGCTGCACCACAAAGGCCATAAAGGTACTAACTTGGACTGTTATACGGAATATTGGAGACTGAAGCAAGTCTAGTTTTACCTCCCCCTCTTCCCAGGTCTGTTACCCCAAGTTTTTTGGATTTATGAAGAACAAATAAAACAGTGATTTTTTTTAATGTTTTTTTTGGAAGTCTTCTGTGAGAAGACCTTGTTCACTAAATGTCAGAGTTAAATCTGCATTGGAAGAACAAAATGCAGCACTGTCCCAAGGGGAACTGAACCTTCAGTTTGTGGCCACCAAAACGTTGATTTTCAGTTGCTGAGTATTTACCTGTAGTGAAAATCAGGAAGAGAGTAAAAAAAGAAGGTGGGAGGTAGAGAGAGGCCAAAGATAAACAAAATTATGTATGTGAACTCTAAGAACAGGGAACTTATGTGCTTATGCTCGTGATAATAGTATGTGTAAGACAAATAGATAAAGCTGTCTCTTTAGGCAATGCTGCCAAACAAGCCTATCTGAGTCACCCCAGGAGGCCTGAAAATTCATACTAACTCCCTCCCATTATTCTTTCAATCTTTTAGGCTGATGTGCGCTGAAGTGGCATGTTAAAAACAGCTCTCCTTGTCTGAATCTCAGGCTACTCCTCTGTCTGCCTCCCCACCTGCCCACTGTGCAGCCCTGCCAGCTGGCATGCCTCCTCCTCCTCCTCCTTCTGTTCTTCCTTCAGCTGGTGCCACCTACTCAGTTGCTGGCTGCATCATGCTCGGGGTGCTGGCACTTCTTGCAGCCGGTGCTATGGCATGCAGCTATCTGCTTCCTTTTGTGAGGGTTAGTCTCCTTACAGAGATGCCTTCTGAGTGCCTGAAGTTGGTGCTTTTTGTGTGGCGTGCTGCAGAAAGTAGTGGAGGCCTTTGCCAATGCAACAGAGCAAGAAGACATTCAGCTGCTTTCTTTTCACTCGTTAGTGAAGTTCTGGTAAATATGAAGTTGTATTTCAGGCAAAACAATATTTTGCAAGGGGACATAAGTATGAAGATACCATGACATCATAAACTGTAGTAATAGGCAGTTAATTTATTGAAATCAAATTAACAATCAAAAAAATTACTCTTTTCTCATTAATTAACTGAACAAGTTATTTTCTAAATCTACAGTGCCTGAATTTTTAACTAATAGAACTTCACACTGAAAATATTTAGAGTTTCATGAGCTATCACAAAGTATCTTCTTAGGAAATCAATACTAAAATTACAAAAAATATGAAATTCATTTTGGGATCCTTAAATATGTATGATGCTTACTTCATTGTTTAACTATTCCTGCCTTCTTTTGCTTTACAGCTTAGTCCATGGACTGTAGTTATATTGCACGAGAGACCTTTTTCTCTTATTGCACCTTTTTTCTTAAAATTTTTAGAGGACAAAAGAATAAATAACTCTGTTCAAAGCTGGAAAGCAGATTTTGCTGAAATAACAGAAGTTTTTTCTGCCAAACTATGATTTTGCTTTACTACACAGACTACCTTAGTTAGCTCCTGAACATTTCTAAAGCCAAAATCTTAATATTTCATACAAACAATATATTGTGTGATGCCTGATTATGCCCTTTATCTTCGCATACCAAGAGTGAGACAAGAGTGGTTAACACTTGTTATACATCGACTGTTATACAACTCCTGAGTTATTCCATTTGGGCTTTGGTCTACATGCACATACAGTGGGTGAGGGGGAAACCTTGTCCTCCTGCAGGAAAGTGAGAATGAACCATTAATTTAGTAGTCCCAACACAGCTCTTTCTGTGACAGCTAAACATTGCTCCCATACTGAGATCTGAGAAGGTACATCTATGTGACATAGTTTGATGGAGAAGGAAAATATTTTTCTCCAGAGTAAGAAGCCTTTTTGTAAAGCAGCACTTTCATACAGTGCAGGGTTTTTTTGACTGAAATACTTGTCTTAAGAAATGGAAAGGAAGCAGAATTTTCTTGCTATAGAAAAAGTCTGTTTTTTTAAATAATCCTACATAATGGCAGTACAGAACATAAAGAAGGACTAATATCACCTGATCAATTTCATAATAATAGAATGTATTTATTGAAACAAAAGAAAGATTGGATTAAGACATTACTTCATTTGGTACTTGCCTGGACAAAAGGTAAGTATTGATTTTCAGATATAGTTACCCATTCACCACAATTTGGTTCCTGTAGTAATTGGTATGGAATCAATATTTTTTTATTCACCTCTCAGCCCACATCCCAAATGAACTTGTTTGAATAGACAGACCCTGTAGTCTAAAGGACACTTAAACTGTGGTAAGTGTTCTATATGAACAGGAATCAGAAACCATTCATTCTCTGGAATTCATACTGGAATAAACCATCTCAAAGCAAGGGGAGGAAAACACAAGTTTATTATAAAATCATTCTGGTTTGTATTCCATAATAGATTTTGATCAAAAACTAAATGAATCATCTTCTCTTTTATTTCTGAGGAGAAGCCCTTAGCAACCGTTGAGCTTTCCCCAGACATAACATATGTTCTGAATGGTTGGACACTTCTGGTTGTCTTGCAGGCTGGCCTGTAGCAGTTATACTCCCTATAAGACATATATGCTCAAGGGGTCCAGCCATCACGCTAAACGAAATCATTCACTTTGGTCAGCAAATATTGACTCAAGCTGTTAACACTTTTATGTATTTCAGAGACTCACAATGTTTGAGAGCTCAGCAAGCAAACAAGAACAGGTACAGGAAGTTATTGTGATGTTTTGGACTCATGTTTGTTTTTCTAGTGTTGATGTTGCTTGTTACTAATGACCTTGTTATATAGTGCACTGTGTCTGATAAGGTCAAAAGCTTTATTAGAATACAAATACATTTTGCATTTCCACTTGAGGAGTTTAGTTTATCATGTTTTGAAATGTGTGTACCCTAAAGGCTCTCTCCCCTCTGTAATGCACTTTCTAGAAGTAAAATCCTGTGAAGAATGGAATGTACAATGGGTTGAGGTGTAATGGGCAGTATTCGTTGGAGCTGTATCTGATGGCACCATTCAGCACAAATATAAAAAATTCTGAGCTATGGAGTAAAATGAAGCAGGGAGTTAGAAGTAATGGCTTTTCTGAATGTCTGGTTTATTCATTTCTCTGAGGGAGAGAAGAAAAGTAAATACTTAAAACTTCCAAAAATTTCTGAACTTTTACTGAACTGTCACCCCAGAAGTAACGTGACTGTAATCTGAATTGAAATTAAACTTCAGAACTCATTGTTGAAGTCAGCATCGTGAAGCAGTGATCTTGAGGAACTGTTGCTAAAACAGCACTACTTAAAAAGAAATTGAATAGGAACTCTGTCAAGAAGCTTAGAAAATACCATACGTTTTACTATTTTGGATATTAAAATCAAAACAAGCCATTATTTCATTTCTTTATTGGTTATTTGGAAGCAAATGGAATTTGAACTGCTGACCTTGGGAGAGCTGGCCAGAGATGGCAGGAGATGGAAGAAATGGGAAGATTTGAAAAAATTTTGGCCAGTCCTGGCTTTAAGTTCCTGATCTTGAAATAAGATTATTTATCTCACTGTGGGTTTTGTTTCTTTATTTGCTTTTAATTATAGCAAAATATTGCATGAAAAGAGATTAATGGCATTTATCAAGCTTCTATTACTGTTGCTAATTTTCTCCTGCCATACTAGGGTTATAACAACATTTTTTTTCTGCACTAACATTTAGATTATGGAGTTGACACATGCTCAAAGCGAGAGTGGGCATGCACTTAAATATGCGTGGATTACAAAAGGCATGGCTCACTGAAAATGGTTGGAGACCAGGAAAGAAATATTGTGTATGCTTGCCTTGTCATTACTCTACTCTGAGTGTTATTTTAGATGCTGCTCAAGAGGCTTTTGTGTGTGAAAATTACTCATTTCCATGAGAAATACCTTTGGAGGACCAGGCATAAGCATGTAAGCATATTTTTTCTCAACCATTGTGACTGTTGTGACAGGAAAGTTGTGACTGGGAGAGAGGGTCCTGTGAAGGTGGGGCAGTGCTGTTCTGAGCCAGCTTCCTGTTTTTCTAAAGACTCCTACTCAGTGTGCCTACATCAACTCCACCCAACCCACTACTGAGGATTCAAAAGAACTGGATGTGCATGCACAAACAAAAATGGAGTAAAAAAATCTATCTTACATAAGAAGCGTGCACAAGGTTAACTATAAAACAAGCGGATCAGCCAGCCTCCTTCTCTCTTTTTCCTTTCTTTCTCTTTGTCTCATTCTCCTTGTTGATGCGAGATCCAGACCACCCATGCGGCAGGACCAATGCTGGATCTAAGGACTGGTGGTCATCTTCCTTATCCTTTTCTCTTTTCCATCTTTATTTCTCTCTCTCTTCTTTTGTCTTGTCAAAGTGTGACTATCATCATCATGGCTTGGCTTCGCGAACGAGGATTTGGGGTAAAATTCAAAATTCTTTCCTACTCTGGCATTGAAATCACCAAGGATAATGATCTTATCATCTGCAGGAACCTTCTGGGTAATGCGGCGCAGGTCAGCGTAAAATTTGTCTTTTTCAGCAGGGTCAGCTTGGAGAGTTGGGACATATATACTAAAGAGGACAACGTGTTGCTTGTTGTGTAGTGGAAGGCGTTTGGAGATAATGTGGTCAGAATGACCTGACAGCAGATTTTCGAGTTTAGGAACAATAGAGTTTTTGATCATGAAGCCAACTCCTGAGAGATGCTTTTTGGTTCTGGGCTTACCTGACCAAAAGAGTGTGTAACCAGCACCATGTTCTCTGAGGCTGCCTTCCTCGTGAAGGTGAGCTTTGCTGAAAGCAGCAATGTCGATGTTGAGATGTGGCAGTTCATGGGCAATCAGGGCAGTCCAGCCCTCAGGACGTCCACTATCCACAGAATCGAGCATGGTTCTGATGTTCCAGCATGCTAGAGTTAATTTGGGTACACCTTTGGAGGCAGATGTATATGCCTTTGTCTTTTGATCTTCGTGTGACTGCATTTGTAGAAGATGTCGCTACAGGGCTTTGCAAATGTGGGTAAGGCCTTCAAGCCTGCGCAATGGATTTTTTAGGTGAGACACAGTGTGTGCGGAACTGAACCCACCCTTTAATCTTAAGGTTCATCTGCCAGGGTCGAGAGAGCTTGGACAGTGGCAGCGAGGTCCTCAGGACATAGGGTTAATCAGAGTGACCTTCTCTTAGATAGATGGCCTTACAGGGCTGAATGAGCTCCATCTGCCCGGGTTTGGAGTTGTCCTTCTCTTCTGTGTGTTTCAGGCTCCCTCTCTCTTCTCCCATGATGGCACAGTCTGCAACGGTGAAGCTCCCCATCTCTCTCTCTTTCTCCCTCTCTCTCTCTCTCCTTTCTCCACCCAGGGCTGTGCCCGGGGCTGGGCTTACGTGCTGCGACTATCATATTCTACCCCTTATTCCATACTGAATTTTGTTGTGAGGACTAGGAGCTTGTTAAAATGTGTTTTAAAAGTTAAGGGCTTGTTAGACAACACTTTTGAGACTAAATAATTTCCAGAGTTAGGACAATTATAAAATAAAGCAGAAGAGCTCCCTGATATATGTCCTGGTGACTTTCTTCAGCTTGACAAGAATTTGTAACTAACATTGTGCCCCATGCCAAGTGGATTGTGACACTACCAAGCCCTTCTAGAAGGCCATCCCCAGAATATTGAACTAACAAGCAACAGGGTCCTCCTGTACTCCAGTATTTTCTAATGGAACAAAAGAAGGATGTCAAATGCCTTAAGCTTATAATGATAGCAAGACCTCTTCTATTCTAATTTTAAAAGGATGGACAGATCTATCTGAAAAGATTAATGTGAAAAAATATTTAGTTTCCTCTTATAAGATCTAATTTCTTTAATATGGCTGCTGCATCAAAAGCAGTGTGGCCCGCAGGGCAAGGGAGTTTATTCTGATCCCCTACTCTACACTGGTGAGACCCCACCTGGAGTGCTGCATCCAGCTCTGGGGTCCCCAGCACAGGAAGGACATTGAGCTGTTGGAACAAGTCCAGAGGAGGGTCACCAAGATGATTAGAGGGATGGAGCACCTCTCATATGAGGAAAGGCTGAGAGAAAGGAAAACCAAGAAAAGAGAAGGATTTGGGGTGACCTAATCATGGCCTTCCAGTACCTGAAGGGAGCCTACAAAAAACGTGGAGAGAGACTATTTACAAGAGCATGCAGTGACAGGACAAGAGGGAATGGCTTCAAGCTGAAAGAGAATGGGTTTAGTTTAGATGTTAGGAAGAAATTCTTTACTGTCAAAGCGGTGAGGCACAGGAAGAGATTGCCCAGAGAATCTGTGAATGCCCCACCCCTGGGAGTGTTCAAGACCAGATTGGATGAGGCTCTGAGCAACTTGGTCTAGTGAAAGGTGTCCCTGCCCACAGCAGGAGCATTGGAACTAGATGATGTTTAAGGTCCCTTCCAACCCAGGTCATTCTATGATTCTATGATTCTATGATGCAAGTAGAATGACGAGCTAAGTGTATATTCCCCTGTGGTAAAATTGAGGTGTGATATTTAAGAAGAATTCATGTATTTTCATTTATATTATATTGGCTGCTATGTGTCTAGCACAGAGCTGAGATATATACCTGTCCCCATAATTTTGTGACACTGCAAAGTAAGTAGCTTAATTACTGTAGTGAATGTGACTAATTAAATCTTCCTGTTGTATAAGTGCTTGAAGTGAGCTTCTTGAAAATAAGGGTGTTAATGGAGAAGTTCAGAGCTAAACAAGCTGATTTTTTTTTCTAAGATAATTCCAACTTATATTTCTAATAGATCTTATTAAAAAAAAAGTCCAAATTGCATAACGGTTGTAAGAATAGCATGTTGAAGTTATCAGTGTACATAGATTCTCAATGAAAAACATCACAGTAACTCAAAATTGTTCATCTGATGAAGTTGGACGCATAGGTGGTAGAGAAGCTCTTTTGTGCAGTGTTTCTTTGAGATACTGCTAATTTATTTGGGCTGTGAACATGTTATTACTTGCCAGTTAATAATATGTCCTTAAACTAAGCACTTTATTTGTGAAAATCTCATATGTTCTACTGTTTATTTCATAGTTTTTAAAATTAGGCAAGGCTCATAATTCTGTTATAAAACAAGGAGCTGAACACTGACATTTTAAAATTCATGTTTGAAATTATAGGGTTGGAAAGAGAAGGTATTTGATGGTCTGTAGTCAAGAAATTCTTTGGAATCATTGGATTTGAGTGATTGCTTTGTAACTATGACAGTTTATCTGGCTAAATCTCTGTTTACTAGACAGATCAGGAGAGTACATAATTGCCTAAAGTTCTGTGACAGAGGTTAGGTCACTCAGATCTCTCTTTCTGTGAACATGCTAGTCTGTTCAAAACATGATCAGAGCAACTGTTTCTTACCTGGGGATTTCTACTCAGTAAGCTGAAAACTTCTGATTCTCTCTGAAATAGAACAGAAGACTGAGGCTATGACTTTGCCTCACAAAATGCAAAAATTCCTCATATAGGACATTTAAAACTAACATAACTTTCCGAAATTAAATGTATACAGTACAAAGGAGAAAGTTTTGTTAAGCTAAAACAAGCAACTATTAGTACACAAAGTAATTACAGACTGACAGTAGCATGTTTCATATTTAAAGGCCTCTGCAAGAACACAAAGCAGTTATTTGATATTTATGTATCTTTAAAGTAGGTTCAAGCTCTCATAAATTTAAGCAAAAATTGATGTTGTTTGGAAAAAGTCCACACAGTCCTGAGATCCTAGCAGAAAACGTAAGAGATGTGTAGATCTCCAGTAATGTGTTGCAAACCCATAGTTTTTTCTTCTCTTAGAGAGCTAAGGGATGAACTGTTCTGCTACGATGTCAGTTTTGAACAGTAATTTACAATTCTCCAACAGAATCTGGGATATAATTGGGGATTGCAAACCACTGTTTGGTTTGCAGCACATTCTGTTGACTACTTACTGACAATCTGCATATATTTTAATGTGTATTTCTGAACTTATGTATCCCCTATTGCAATTAAACACTCTGTCTTTTCAATAACTGCTCTTTTCCTATATGCCTAAAGCTGAGTATAACTGCTTTGTATCAACAGTATGAATATATGAATGTATAAACATATATATATTTAAAAGTGAAAGATTTTTAAAGTTGAAGCAATTCTGTCATGAACGTGCATGACAGTTCTGTAGTTGTGCCTTTATAGAACTCCTAGTATAAAAATATTGTCTCTGCTGAAGAGTGTGGTGGGTGGTGCATCATTTTAGATTTCCCGTTATGAGTACAGTGACATAACTTGTACAAATATTTAAGCATGCAAACCACTCAGTTTCTAAATTCAGGTTATTTGAGGAGAAGGTATGGCTGATAAAAAAAAGGAAAGAAACCTAACAGGTTTAAACTCCCTTCCCTATTCTTGGCAATCATATCCTTTTCTATTATGCCATGAGGTATTACAGAATCACAGTCATAGAATAGGTGGGGTTGGAAGGGATCACAGTGGTTCATCTGGTCCAATCTCCCTGTTCAAGCAGGATCATCTTAGAGCACACTGGATTGTGTCCAGATGGTTTTTGAATATTTCCATTGAGGAAGACTCTACAACATCTCTGGGCAATCTGTTCCAGTGCTCAGTTACACTGTAAAGAAATTCTTCCTCATGTTCAAATGGAACTTCCTGAGCATCAGTTTCTGCCCATTGCCTCTTGTCTCGTTGCCTGATACCACCAAGAGGAGCCTGGCTCTATCTCCTTGACACCCTCCCTTCAGATATCTACATGCATTGATGACATCCCCTCTCAGTCATCTCTTCTCGAGGCTGAATAGGTCAAGCTCCCTCAGCTTTTCCTCATAAGAGAGATGCTGCAGTTCCTTAATCATCCTCATCACTCCGTGCTGGACCCGCTCTAGGAGATCCACGTCACTCTTTTCCTGAGGAGCACAGAACTGGACACAGCACTCCAGATGTGGCCTCACCAGGGCTGAGTAGAGGGGAAGGATCACATCCCTCTATCTGCTGATAATGTTTTTCCTAATGCACCTCAGGATACCATTGGCCTTCTTGGCCACAAGGACACACTGTGGACAACTTGTTGTCCAGTAGGACCTCCAGGTCCTTCTCCACAGAGCTGCTTTCCAGCAAGTACAGCCTGTATTGGTACCTGGGGTTATTCTTCCCGAGGTGCAGAACCCTGCCTTTACCTTTGCTAAATTTCAAAGGGTTCTTAACTGGAATTGTAAAATTTAAATATAATTTATGTATGAAAGCTGTTTGAGACCTGTTCATTGAAGTATCAAATATAAATGCTATGAGAAGAGCTTTACATGGTAGCAGTACTTAACAGCCAGTAAGCATTTGGGCTGTATATTTCCTTTTCTTGATGAAAGCTGAAGGACATTGCAAAGAGAAACCTTGTGTTTGGAAGGATGGCTGAATCCTTAGTGGTACTCTAATTTTTCCCAATCCTTAGTGGTATTCTAACTGTGTGACTATGATAACAACAAGGAGTAAGGACTGTCATAATTCTCCACCAGAAAATACCTGATTCATTCCTAATCTCCTGGATGAAAGCACTTAGCAGAAAAGAGCTCATTTGCAGAGGGAGACCCCTCCTCTGCTACATGCCTTCCCATCCATGGAAGCCTATTTTCTTCCTCTGAATGTAGAGTGTTGTTGCTCTCTTTGCACTAGGTTCTGCAGGTTTTGTGTTGGTGCAATGACAGTCCTTGAAGAAGTTTATACTGTTGCCTCAACAGCATCAGCCTCTGCCTTACTCCGTCTGAAAGGCCAAGTCCAGGAAACAACAGCATTTGGAGAAACAAATGTAATGATTCATGCTATGGGACACTTACATTTGAAAAAACACTCTGCTCACAAATCGTGATAGATTTATTTAAAAAGGGATAGTTGGACTTCTGCTTAGCAGGATGCTAAATCAAGATGGCTGATAATTTGAGAATAAAGTATCAGATTAGATCGACAAGACTGAGGAAGAAAAGACAGAATCTTAGAATCATTTAGGTGGGAAAAGACCTCTAAGATCACTGGGCCCAATCACACGGGTGTTGTGAAAGTGAAGTGAAGCTTTAACTGATAGTTAAATAAGTAGTAGATAAGATTAGTTTAAAAAGAGTAATGAAAAAGAAGAAAAAGAGTTAATGTAACCTGTGTAACAGCTCCTAGTTTGTAAACACACCATTTTTGGGTGTTGTGAAGCTAACTATGAGAAGATAAAAGAGGACTCATTCTGCATTAGGAATTTTGTCCAGTATTCATCTTGTGATGATGTTGCTGAGTTAGTGCCAAAGACTATAAACTGGTACTGAAGATAAGTTGTCTGTATTTGAAGGGAATTTAGGCTTGCAGGGAGACAGAAAAGTCTATTTCCTCGGTGTTGCAGGAAGCACTAGTTCTCTTGAGTACTGAGATAAATTTTTGAGTGCATAAACAGTGTTAGTTTATGCTGTAGTAATGGTGGGTGAGGTCCGGACTGTACTTGCATAGTGACCATTCAGAGTAGGAGAATGTGATTTTTCATAGTCATCTTTTCTTACTCCTTTACTATGTACTTAAAAATGACTATTTGGAAATTTGGAATCTCTGTTGTGTGACAGAAGACATAATGGCAGTAATTTATTATATATATGGTCCATTTCACTTAACTTGCATATTAGGAACGGGAAGATGGATACATATGGATTCTGCATTATACATCTTTATAATAATTGGGAAGCAAAGAAGGAAGGAAGGGAGAGAGGGAGGGAGAGAGAGAGAAAGAAAGAGAGAAAGAGAGAGAAAGAAAAAAAGAAAGAAAGAAAAAGAAAAGAAAGAAAGGAGAAAGAAAGAAAGAAAAAGAAAGAAAGGAAGAAAGGCATTACTAGGTTATAAAATGATGCAAAACAATTGAAATGTATGAAGTAATTGCTAGATTCTTTTTTATAAAGTAGGCAATTTTTTTCTTTTTTAAAGAAATCACCTTTTTTAAAGTACTTGGGATTACCTGACTTACAAGGAAGAACAAAAAGGAAGTTCTTTAGGGGCAATGAATTTGATTTTTTTTCCCAAAATCTGCATTTTCTGCTGTGCAAGAATACATCAGTTCTGTTTCCAATCATGATGAGACACAGGACAAGTTTCTTCAATTGAGCTGAACATTGGTCTTGTTGAATCATTTGGCTGACTGTAAGCAACAGATTCATGCACTTCCCCAGGGAAAAGTAATTACTGTGTGAAACATGCACCTCTCCCAGAAATAAAAAAAGTGCTCCACAGTAAAGAGCATGGAATCAGTCAAGTCAGGAATAGACATGGGCTTTGAAGATAATATAAACTATGTTTTCTTGTTGACAAAATACTCAAAGGCTTTTGTTTATACTTTTATTCTAAATAAGGCTTCCCAAAAATAAATCAATATGGCATCATTTGAATCTCAAGAACTAACCAGAACTCAAACACTGAGTATAGTTTTCAGCACTTCATAAGTACTCATGTTTTTTTCTCGGTTTTCTTTGTTATTTGTTTCCTGTCTCTGTTCAGAGCCAACACATTTTTGGCTTTCAGTTTGAAGCACGAAGCACTGCCAATCAGCAGGAAATATAATACAGATAAGATTCATATAAAGTCTTTTGAACTGTTAAAATCTCTGGATGGGAAATGGATGTTAAATTGTTTACATTTGACACAAGAAGATAAAGTTCCATTTTTAAATTCAAAGCCTCTCCACCTTTGTAAATCAAAACAAATCACATGGGTCATATAGAGTTCCACTTCTGTAAAATCCATCAGAAGTCTGATAAAACCTTTTGTAAATCAGCAATTTTATCTGTAGCTTGCTTGAAAGTCATTCTGCAGCTTAAAAGGAAATAGTCCTTTGCCCTGTGTCCTTTAGTAAAGTACTGTATCAGTAACATGTTCATGACACAGTAAAAACACTAAAATATTAAGAACAGATTTGTTGGTGTTTTAATCCTTTTAAATAGATACGCAATGTTTTTGCATAGCTTTAAATTTTTCATATTAGTCCTCTACTTTTAATTTATTGAGGATATATATTCAGAGCTCATCACTCCAGAATTGTTTAGTACTTTGCTTTGTTTAGGTTACAAACAAGAGTCTTTGTGGAAAACATACTCCCATCCCCCTGAATTCTATGATTCTACAAATTCGCAGGATGCAAATAAGGAAAATACCCTGTCCCGGTTTTCTGAACATTTAGGAACATTGGAACTAAAAGTTAATGTTCACACTAGCGGGGTGTTTTTATATCAGCTCTAACATGTGTGCAGGATGTAGCAGACAGATTCTGGATGGCAGTAAACCTCTGAGATGAAGCTGGGAACAGCATCACCTTTGGAACAGTTAAGCATTGCTAATGAGTACTAATCATATGGCAAATCAGAGAATAAGAAGCATTCACATAACTGCAGGCTGTTATATGGAACATCTTATATTTCAAAGCCAGCAGAAGCAGTAAAAACTGAAAAAGATGTTCAGGACAGGCTTGTCAACAAAAAAGCACTTCAGCCATTGAACATACTCTCCTGGAAGTGCAGGAAAGGAAACCTGTTTGGAGGAGAAGTTTAACCTTGAAGTCTTGTGACATTTTGGGGTTGGCTGGTACACACTGTTGATGATGGTTATGGTTGAATAGGCACAAATCTAATGCAGAGAAAAAAATCTCTTGAAATAATAATTAAGGGTTATGCAGTTGGCAGAAGCATCATTTCAGGGATAGTACTTAAGCTACTGCTTATGGTCTTGTCTTTTTTGTATAACTTAATGCAGGAATTTTCGTATGAAACATGCTTCTTTCTGATGTCTTTCCAAAGCAGAGGTCTTAAGGGCTACAAACTGTTGAATACTATGGAATCCTAAACCATCCGGGCTGCATGTCCTCAAGGACGTTGTGAACCAGGTGATTGAGGTTACATAAAACCCATAATTTTCGTTTCATGGAATTTTTAGGCCAAATGTTGGGTATTGTTAAGAGAGACTGTGAAAATTTCAGCTACCTCAACTAGTAGCTGCAACGTCATTGAATTCCATAAGAGTTTGGTGCTAACTGGGAGAGAATTTAACTCTCTTTTAAGAATGCTGGAGAATACAATAGCAGTACTGGCATTACATGAATGAACAGATTTTTTTTAAGAATATGACTTAATTTGATAAATATACTATTTCTTTCCAAAGTTTCTGAATAGTCAATTGTTGTATTTTTACAGTCTTCAATTAACACAGTAAGTGTTTGTGCCAACATTTGTGTAATCTTGTCTTTAACTTTTGGATGGTTTCAACTTTCTCAATTATGTATGCAGAACTAGGAGCTTAATAAGAATTTTAATTGTTTACAGTTGCTGTTGATGTGCCTGTAGCTTTCAAGGCAAACTTCTGGAAGGAAGGCTAGGGAAAATATGAGCCAACCGGTAAATGGGTTAAGGAACCTTATGAAGACACAGAGAAAGCCAAGGTACTCAATGCCTCTTTTATCTCATTCATCACTGCTGAGAGAGGCCTTAGGGAAGTCCAGGGTTCTGAGGCCAAAGGGAAATTCTGAAGCAAAGAAGACTTAGTGCAAACTGTTGGATCCCAAATTCACATATCTGCAGAAAGGAATTTGAGTGTTTTCAGCAAAAGGCCGTGGGCTACAGGTGAGAGCTGGGGAAGAAGCAAATGGGACATCATCGGTGTGGAGTGCCCTGCCCAAGCCAGAGAGACCACACCCTGATGTTATCAAGCACAGCAGAAGACCTGTTGTGTTTTATCTCTCCTTTTGTGTTACCAGTTCCCCTCACGTAATTCCCCCAAGATAAAGTAGTTTTTCCCCTATGGTGTAAGCGTTAAGACCCCAAAATTTCTAAACCTGGATTTTTCCCTTTACCTCATCTCTGTAAAACCCCCAATTGTAATAGGCTGACCCCCCAATGAATATGTAAACCCCCTCATGAATATGCGGTACCCCAGACCCATAAAATACCAGGTTTTGTATGATCAAATCATTCTAGTTTCTTGCCTCCACCTGGGATCGACTTAGCTTTATTGACCTACACAGTAAACCTAGAGGAAGGACTTGAACAAGCTAGGCGTATGTAACTGTGGAGCCTGATGGCTTGCATTGTAGGGACAATCTTGTTATCCTTGAAAGGTTATGGCAGTTGGGAGAGGTTTCTGGAACTTAAAAAAGAATAAATGTCATTCCAGTCTTAAGCTACTAGTCACTTGGCATCATCTCAGAACCTGATGTGGTGATAGAGAATATACTCACAGAAAACACTTCCAGAAACACAAAGGACAAAAAGGTAATTAGTAGTAATCAGCATATATTCTTGAAGTGGAGACATGCTTAACAAATCTGGTAGCCTTCATGAGAAGAAGAAAGATGATCTTTGCTTTGACTGTGCTGAGGTCTTTAACACCCTCATAGACAAGCTAACAAGGTTCAGGTTAGATAAATAGACAGGCAGGTAGGTTGAAAACTGGCTCAGTGACTGGTCCAAGAGCACTGTGGTCAGAGGCACAAAGTCCAGCTGGAAGCCTGTCATCAGCAGTTTACCTCAAGGGACTGTATCAAAGCCTCTAAGTGTTTAAGATCCTCATTAATAAACTCTGCACTGAGACAGAGTGCATCCTCAGTGAGTTTGCACACAATACAATGCTGTAAGGAGTGGGTGGAAGGTTTTGCTGCCTTGCAGAGAGACCTTGACATGCTGGAGAACTGAGCAATAAGAAATCTCATGCAGGCCAACAAGGGAAAATATGAAGTTCTGCCTCTGAAGAGGAACAGCCTTAGGCACCTGCATACACCCCCCAGGTGACCTGTTGGAGAGTAGGTCTCCTGAGAAAGACATGAGGGTTCTAGTGAATAACAAGCTGACCACGAGCTGGCAATGCACCTGCTCATCAAAAAGGGCCAACAGCATCCTGAGCTGCACTACACAGAGCACTGCGAGAAGGTTGAAGAAAGTTATTGTTCCCCTCCACTCAGTACTGGTTTGGCCATATCTGCAGTGCTGGATTCAGCACTAGGTCTCCCAGAGATGAGGGGGAAGGGAATATGGCAGAAGAATTTTGAAGAAATGTCTGATATTCTATAATACTTTTCTTCTTTCTCCTTCAGTTGCATATCTCGAACTGGAAACTTATCTTTTAGAATATTTTTATGGGCCCCTTTAAACAGTTAGATGTGGGAGTTTGTAAAATACCTGAATATGGCATATGCTTTTTCTTCTCCAGAAAAGCAAATGCAAATATGTTATTTTCATAGAAACAAGTGGTTCACTTGTTCACTTTTTTTTTTTTTTTTTGCTTATGTGTTTGCTGATGATGCAGGAAAGCCTATGTTCAGTAATGATTGGTATCTGGCAACAACATGGCATGAAAAATACCCTGGCAGATTACTCCGGAAATCCTTTACACTGAATAGCATTGATTAGAGGTGCTTTTGAAAGAAACTTCACTTTTACAGCTCCTTACACTGAGACCTAAAGCTTCTGAATTTTTTTCTTATTTGTTTGGTTAACTGTTACGGTTTCAAAAAATTGTTAAAAGTCTTTAGACACACGTTTGCTGTGAAGTTAGGAAGTGTTATGCAGCTCTGAGAACTCAGGGTGTAACAATGAACACTTGTCTGCAAGCTATGGACAGGAGAGTCTATCTGGTTGTCCAGTACTGTGCTATGTGATATTTGACCTAGCTCAGGTACTGGAAACCTTCTTAATGTAATTATTCACGTGAATGAGTTTGCTCATTGTGAAGCAGGTTGAATAATTCTGTTTCAGATCTCTGCTTTGATCCCAAGGACGTTTTTGTGTACTTTTTTTTGTTTTTATTGATAATACTGCTAATACTCCTGGTCCTATCCTACATCTCATGACAGTTACTATCAAGGGAAAGCCTGTTATGGGTTTGTGTGTAGTCTTTGACACTGCTGAACTTGGAAGAAATTAAAATATGCCCTGTATCCACCTTTTTTTCTTTTTTTTTTTTCTCCAAGTCCAGCCAGCAATTCACATTGCAAGAACAAGCAGAAATGTAATCTGTTTGTCTGAAAGTAATCGAACATCTGACAGAATGGGATAAAAAGTTTAAGGACAGAGAATCTCAGCTGATGTTTAATTAATTTAGTAGTAGTTTAATGAGAACGTGGGCATAAGCACTTGCTTTTGGGAAAGCTGCTTTGGGTATTTAATTTCTCTGTAGAGAGACATCATGATGTAATTTCCTTTTCAAAAGACCATAAGCACAGTGGAAACTCAATAAGAATAGGTCCTTTTTTGTCAAAAACATCAACTGGCTTTGGGATTTGAACTTTTGTTTCTATGGAGCCTAGATTTCAGTCATGATACTTGTTAATTTAACTGATAATAAGTGTAATCAAATAAAAGATACATAAACTTTTGTCTAACTACTTTGAAAATTAATTATGCTGGTAATAACTGTAGTGTTTGCCAAAACAAATGTAGTTATGATACTGAGCTTATCAGGTGTAGGAGTTCTCAATGGTTTTGTATTTCTTTGTGGATTAGCCTTTGCTTTTTTCAGCTTTACACTGTGGCTGATCCCCTTCATAAAACATGTGTGGTGGCATCTCTATGGCAGGTTCTGTTTTATAATAGTTGCATCTTTTTGGTTTGATATATGACTTTCTGAAGCAGCTTGTAGGGTCACAAAGACTAAGAAAGAGCATAATACTGCTTTTGTCACAAGGAGTGCGTCAGTCGTGCGTATATCAAAAACACCCCTCCCAAATGGCAATGTCCAGCTTTGGGCACCACATGTGTGTCAGATCACACAATAGTGGAAGGGCTACTTTACGTGTTATGTTTCACTTTTCCAGGATGCTGCTGACAGTGAGCAGGATACACCTTTGGGTTATCAGTGCCTGAGATCCCTACAAAGGGAAGCAAAGTAGGTGGGAACAACACCGGGAGACTGACCACCCTCAGAGTTGCAAAGGAAAGGAGAGACATCCCAATTTCTTGTAATGTAGAAAACATTCCCCTTTGACCCCAAAGCTAGCTCTGTGGTACAAGCAGCACTGATATTCCAGTAACTCAGAAAATCTTTTGTACCTTTTTACAGATGCTGCTCACTCACTTGACTGAAACATGACTGAGGCAAATGAAGAGGAAAAAAAAGCCCAGACTAAAATATTTTAAACCTGTGGTGCTACACCTGACCCCCTTGTTTGATAATAGTGATAGTTTAGTATTGATCCGTGAGCGTTGTAGCAGTGGCTCTCACTGTGGATTATTTCTAAAAACTATGAATATTCTGGTGAGGAAAATTCTTCTAGGTCATATAAGTTGTTCAGCAACTTACCAGTGAGTTTGCTCCTTCACTGGGAAACTCTTAGATCCAGGGCTTTAAACAATGGAAAATGATCATGATATGATAAGAAAGTGTAAGAAAAACTTTTTTTCACAAGAACATGAATAATATACTATTTGACTGACTTATTCCTGGGCTAGGAAAGCAGGTGGACAGCCATAAAATCCAAAAATGGTGTGTTATCTGACCTATATTTTCTAAATGTTAAAATTCTTCCAGCTCTCAATTAAGGCATTTTTTACCAGCTATTTAATTTTATCTCAAAACGTTCCAAGACATGTTGACTTTTCACAGGTAGCTGCTTTTCTGTTCCATTTCCCTCTGTTAGAAGATTACTCCTTATTTCTAATTTGGATTTATTTAACTTCACTATCCAGTGGTTGATTCTTGTTACACCATAGCCAGCAAGATTAAAAATCTTCCTGGCATCAATTATCATTTCCTTTTTTGAGTTCCTGCATTCAGTAATCATGACACTTCTCAGTCTGTATTCTGAGAGCTCAATAGAGATCTTCTAAACCTCACATCATAACACGTCTTCCTTCTTCAAACTTGCTAATATTTTCCCTGTCTTTCTGGCAGTGTGAATAGTAGGACAGGGCAAAGAAGTGGACCACCTGTAGAGCCTGGCCACAAAAAATGCATAAGAAGTCGTATTGCTAACTCTATGTTAACAAGTAATTCATCTCAACAGTGAAGTCATGGTATCTGCTAAGGAAAGGTAAAACAGTGGTACAGGTACAGCTGAACTTGTTGGTGAACTTGCATCAGTTCGGTGTCCATCTGATTTATTCATAATGTGTTGGTAACTTAATTTGTGCAGTGAAAATTGAACACCTGAACTTTGGATCAGGACTATACTTCTCTAGGGTTTTTATGCACTGTTACAGGCTAAATAGTTCTTTGCAGAAACAAACAGGTTTTCTCCCTTTCATGTATCCAAATTCTGTGAAGAAATCACATGTTATGAGTGTTACCTAAGCTGTATCCAACAGTGCTTATTTTTATGTATCTTTGGCCTTCTGGAAGCATAGTATCCTTACAAGTCAGATGTTAGAGAAGATAAAACTCTTAGGGACATGTTGCCTGAACAGAGAGGATCTGTGGGGTGTGAGCTAACTTTCTACTGCCTCCCAGATGCAACACAAAATGACAGTTTAGTCAGTGCTGAGAGTGCATGGTGGCACCTCTTCCTCTCACCTTTTCCCAGCAGTGGCCTTAGCCCCAGACAAAACTGCTGCTGTTAGGAAGAGGGACAAGCACAGAGTGGCTACTCAAACTGTGGCATGATTTTGGTGGCTCATGTAATGGTAGAAACCCATTTGATTGAAGGGGGATTGAGGCTTTTAAGGTGCATAAGTGGTTGTCCATTGAGGGACGTTGGAAACTAAGAGGCTATTTGTGTCCAGTGCTGGGTTGAGGAGTTTGCTACTGCAATGACAAAGAGTGCAAGAAAACCCATTTACAGCTCTTCAAGCACTGTTGTTAGTGGACCTATGTCCAGATATTTACTTGTCAGACTAATATATAATATGCCTGAAGCCTTAAAGTCTTCCCTTGCCATCTAGCCCAGAAATACTCTTACAAAGAAGTGAAATGTAGACTGCTGTGTCTATTAAAGGTTAATCAAGTTGATATGTAAATAATATATTGGCATATCTTTGTAGACTTAACATATTACAAAATATGTTAAATACAGAAAATAAGTAATGTATAAAGAAAGAACACCTGCTACTGTGCTTGACTGATTGCTTAATATTGATAAGTGTGTTGCACCATGGTCACCATGTCAATATAACATCACCTAAATTGATGCTTTTATGCTGGGTTAAGGGAGTAATAAAGTAGCATGGCATTTCCCCCCCGCCCTTCTCTCTTATAAAATAAGAATACAAATGCACTTACATACAGGTATATTTTATGTTACTTTATATGTAAAGTTCTTAATGTGTAGGAGGAAAATCAAAAAGATTAAGAAGTACTAGAGGTCAGTATTATTCAACACACTTAAAATTATTTTGATCCTGTGGAGAAATGTTGATGACAAGCATCAAATCAACTTACGAATTTCTTTTGATGTTGAAGCCTCCTTATGGAGTTTTAGGATAAAGGCAAATTCACTGGTTTCCTACTTTAGTGTAATCCTGAGCTAGTCATACTTGAATGTGTGTGTTACAAGAAAATGTAATCACAAATTTAAAACAAGAGTCTTACTCTGAAATTAGCAGGTATTGAAGTACAGTAAGCTGAATGAATATTTCGTTGTGATGCAAGTCACATTCCATTTAGTGACAAATTAGTTTCTGAGAATTGGGTACTTAGGAGGAATTGTAAGGAAATCAGGATAGAAATGCATAGAGCAGTCTGACCGTACAGTCTCTGTAGGAATTAAGGTTCAAGATTATTTTAGGCCACAGGAATTGTTTCACCCTTAAGGAATTCTAGCTGACAGAATAGGAAGAATTAAGATTACACAACTGTTTTTTTTCTCAATATTTTCCTATCAAGAGAAGTTCAGGCATAGAAATGGGGTATGAAAGTGTTGCTAGTTTACTTTTCCCCCAAAAACTACCATAGGCTCATTAATGATTGTCCATGTGGATTTAGTATCAAAGGATACCTGGGTATATCTCTTGTGTAAAGCAAGCCTTAGCAACATTCTCTGTTGCACATTTTGTCACTAACACTGTTTCTTCATGGCCTTTTCCTTTTCTTAAATTGGTCTCTTTAAATAATTTCAGTAAAATGATAAAAATGAGGTCTATGACAAGGAAGGAATGATCATAAAAAGTAAAATTTGAACTTATATTTAAACCCATTCTAGATACTCTGGTACATATCAGTGTAAGTTTTAACATAAAAAACTAAAATCAGTGAGATTTATTTTGCAATCATAGCTGTTTCAGCCAGCCCTAAAATAGAAGCAACATGTAGCCAGATATAATAGATTTTTGTGAGAAGGAACCTAAATATTGACAGTAGTTGGTTGATTGAATGTGTCTGTAGTGCAACAATATTGTCCTCTTCTATTCATGTGCTCCTACACCTCAGAAATGTTGATTTATATTGCCTGAGTGTCCAATCCTGTCTCTGTCTTGGCATTCCTAATTTTGGGGCACTGTATTTGGGACATCAGTGGATGACATAACTGTATAGTGATTATGATCACTTGGCAATACACATGATGACAACAGATAATATAAATAAAAGAGTCGTTATCAGTATGAGGTCTGTTATTTTGATAAATAAATGTATTAATTCTATCAAAGAGTGCTGTTTCAAAATAAATGTGACATTAGATCTAGTTCTTAGTCTTTTGAAATAAAATTAATTGCTTCTTTTCAGATTTTATTTTCAGTCTGCCCAGTTTCCCTGGAAGACCCTCTTGTCTCCTTACACCTGGAGCTGACAGTCTATATACCGTGTACAGTGGCGTATCTTTTAAGAAGAAAGTAAATAAACTTTGACTTTTTCAGACTTTAGTCTGTGTCATGCACTGTAAGAATAATGGGGAGAGTGTCTTTTTAATTTTTTTTTCAAAAAATCAGCATTAAAATAAAACATCACTCAAAGTTGTAGAGTTAGGACAAAGTGTCTTGGGCTTTCTCTCTATCACTAAGCAGTTTTTCAAGAATTCTCAATTTTATAATTTACTGTAAGTAAGAAGAGAGGAAATGAAAATTAGGAAATATGGATAAGGCAAAATGAATAATTCTCCTTTCTAACTTCCTTCAAATTTAAGGACACTGTAATTTATTCTTACCCAACACTTAGCGAGAAGCAGCTCCTATTTTATCTTTGTAATCCTGGCTTTGAAGCTGCTGCTGCTTTGTAATTTTCTTTACAAGTAGTAATCACAGTAGTGGTTTTGATTAAATGATTATTTGTAGGCCCGCTCTTGAATGAAATGGCATATGTACTAAGATACAAGTAAATGCTGTAAACTTTGTAAATTTCTACAGCATGAGCAAGTTCAAAATATCATTGTGTACTATTACTATGAATTACCTGTAACACAAAACATTATATCACTTTCTCTGAATAGGGAAGGGAGGAAGAAGCCATAGTCTGACAAAAGTTAAAACCTTCCATAGTGCTTGTTGCAAGTATGTGTAAATAGATATGGAGTGCCTGTGTCAGCAAGTGCTATTTCAGTAAGAGCTTGAAGAGTCTGAAGATCTTTCTGCCTTTCTCTGTTGTGCTTTAAAATGTTCATTTCCTCTTTGACAGGTTTTCCAGAACTGTGTGAATCATAACAAATAGTCTTCTACTTTGAGGCTGGCAGCCTGTTTTCCAAAAGGAAATTCTACAAGATATATGGGTATTTAACATGATGGTTTTCTCCATTTGTTTGCAAGCACTTTTGTATGCTGGAATGTTATGTTCAGTGGCACCCACAATAATAGCAGCACAAGATGAAACATTTGCAACTTCAGGAAAATTAGTGTGAAAAGTAAACCATCTCACTGAGTTTATGTCCTATTTAATTGTTTTGTAACTTTGTTTGAAATTGTTCTCTATTTTTCTTGACTTCCCAAAGCAACTTTTTTACTTCTTTCATGTTAAAAAACAAACCCATACTTGAGTATGACAGATGTTGTTTATGGGTTGATCTTTGGGGAAAGGAATAAAGGTAAATGGTTTCCCACAGGAATGTTTAATACCCAGCATTACTGACATAACTCTTCCTGGTATTGTGCTACATGGCAACTCTTCAGTGTTATTAAAATTTGCAATTAACCAAGATCCCAGAGCTTGCATCTGGATTTATGGAAATATTATTTGTCTAGTAAGGAAAATAAGAACTAATGCCTAAAAAATATTTAACAACCTGTCTTCATTTCCCCAAAGAAAGCAATGGGAATTTTTCATCAAGTGTATGGAAAATATATTTCCTTGTCTGGTAATGGCACATAAAGGCAGAAATGTGCATTTTTGCACACTCTATCATGGCCTTTGCTACTGTGTTTTTGCTTGTTTGCTCCTTACTGTTGCATAGAATGGCCTTTAGTAAGAGCATAACTTCTGAAAGTGGGAGAAAAAACAAGAACAGTCTGAGAGAAAGGATCTGGTAAAGGGGAAGGCCAAAACACGGAAAGATAACAAGAAGCTGAGAGACAATTTCCTCCACTGGAAAGAATACCAAACAAAACAAAACCACAAATAAACAAGAAAGGTATATCAATAAAAGTATTAAAGAAAAACAGAGAATACTAAAAAAGAGCTGATATTTCATCATGATCAACATTAATAGCAATAGAGTAATGTTTACATTATGGTAATGCTCACAGGCCCAATTTCTGCTGTGCACTTTCCTTAGAGATACTGCCCCATTGTTTCTGTAGGCTGATCTCCCACTTGCTTTTGTTCCTTCACCAGACTTCCCAGTTGTCCTTTACTCTTTCCATCCTTTTCTTCTCTCATGAAACAGTCATAAAGAATTCCTAATTTCACCCACAGTTTGCTGCAGCAAAGATGTACTTGTCTTAGAAAAAGTGTGGTTTTTGGGAACAGAACAAGTGAAGAAAGGAAATAAAAAGGATAAAAGTCACAAGGAAGAAGAAGATGCAGACTGAAAGGTTGAGAGGTTACTGCCTGTAACATTCACTACTGGACCTTATATAAAATAATTGTGTTTTTAAAATCTGGATCATTTTGACAGAGATGGTCTAAAGTGAAATTTTTATGCGTGGTTTTCCAACAGGTCTCAGGAAGCAGCATCCTTCACATGCAGTTATGAGCAGTGACCTCTAACCAAGTTTAGCTGGCTTTTAAACAGTATTTTTAATGTAGTTTAGCTTTTAGCACACTTGGCATTTTCTTGGAAAGTTGCAAGCCTAATGTAGAATAATTCCAAAATGTAGTCCTGTATATTTTGGAAAATACTGGATTTTTAGAGCTAGTACTTTAGATCAATGTGGTACATACAGGTTTTTATCTAACCCTGGGGCATCTTTTAGCTTCGTTACCACTTTGTTGATAGTTAAGCATTTTCACAAAATCACATAATTGCTCCTGTTTTGTTTTTGACCAAGGAATACTTATCAGCTAAATGCTGATAAGTCTTTTCTTACTACAGAAACAAATTACGGTGAGCTGTTCCTTATAACAGTTCTTATTTAGATGTTAACACATTAAGTAAGTATGGTATTTTACATAAGAAAGAACGAGAAATATATTAATCTTTCTCATTATTTTATGCACATGACAGATGAATCTCTCTGATTCAAGCCTCATATATAACTTGGCTATAGGCTTGTATATATTAGTTGCAGAACTGTCTGTTTGTTGTAGTCGGTTAATCTTAGTGTGGGAAAAAACGGAACAAAATGTGATGTACAATATGTCTGACTTAACTAAAAAATATGCTGTCAAAGGAGTGTGTCCATAGCAGAACTCTTAAAACCTCATGTTAATTAGAGGGAGTTACAAATTTTACTTTTTGTGCTAATCAGTTACTGTTGATTTGCACTGCTGACTGAAGATATTTGCAACCTATATAACCTGTTTAAAACATTAGTATTTTGAATACTGGCTGACAACTTGATAACACTATTGCTTTGGATTGGGGTGATGGATTCAAATGTACTTATATATGTCTATCAACATTTTCTCATTATTTAATATTCCACTTTACTGAAAATATTTGGGCAACATAAATATTCCATCTTCTGCTATTTTTCAGTTTCTTGGAATGGTTTTCTTTATGAAAATAAAAGTAAGCTTGTTGAGCTGTGGCAAGTCATAGGGTGAGAGAAGGCAGGCAATGTGATGAAGTTTATTTTCCTTTTTAAACATGCAAACAGTGATTTAAATCACTAGGAAGCTCTCTAGATATCTATGTTTTTGGACTGATCTCTCTATCCTACCATTGCCACTCCTTATCCAATAAGCTAAGTCATAAGACTGGCAAATGCTGCTTCTAATGCAAGTGGTTCAGAATATGCATAGAAGTGCAGTGTCTAGTAAATCACATCTGACAAACACCGTTGCATGGAAATAGCTCAAATAATTCAAGAACCATACTGAAATGCCAAAAATACCAAAGCAGATTCCTTTTGGTCGTTATCTCCCATGTGGTTTCCAGTATTCTTCTCATATTGTGTTCAGATTTAGCAGCCACAGCCTCTTTTCCAGCCTGTTTAAGGCACATTACCTTGGCACCAGTACTCATTCATTATAGAGATTTGTGGTGAAAATCAGAGTTGTGTTACTGTTGGGGTATTTTTTTTTTGTGGTTGTTATTGAGAACAATAAAAGACAAATTACTGCCTATGTCCAAAAATAAAATATTCTTGTAGGGATTAAGTAGTCTTGTTATTGGTAGACCTCCTTTATGAAAGTCACCAATGTAAATCCTTTGAAAAATATAGAGGTGAAAGTGTTAGAAATAGGTTTGTGTTTCTGGAATTGCAGATTATGTGAACTGCATATTATTTCTGATGGAAACTCTGACATCTGTATTTTTATTTATAGTCCTTGATCAAGACATAGAACTACAGAAAAATGAGTTTTAGGCACACTAGTAGGAAGAAAGGAAGCAGTCCCCACTGACAGTAAGTAGGGACTCTAGGAAGACTTGCTGGGGGAAAAAGCAACTTTGCTTCTTTACATTTGTCCGGAACTGCGGTACTGAGTGATCTACCTGTAATACATTTAATAGTTCACCTGTAATGATTTCTAGCAGTAAAATAAAAAAAAAGAAGAAATAACTCATGACACAGCTATCCACATACCACTGCCCAGAGCTTTTTTATTAATTCTCATTTCAGTGAAAAGATATTTTGTATTAGGTCAACCTACCAGTACCAAATTGTAATCTGCAAATGAAGGACATTACCTTGTAATAATGAGATGCACTTTTTGACAAGAAAACACCCTCACCTCTCTATTCCTATTTTTCTTTGAGAGGCTAATTCCAAACATAAAGCAACAAATAGCCTATCTTTGGGGTGTTCAGTTTTGTCTGACTGATTTAAAGGCAGTTGCAGAGTTACTTCATTATAAATTCCCCTGTAGACAAGCAGGTTCTTTATGCCACTGTTTCAGTCCAAGGAGCCAAATAATACCCTTTTTATTGCAGTATTTTTAGACATTGGATACATCTGGAAAAATATTCAAGCAGATAATTAGATTACATTAGCAATGTGTCTGTTGTGGTTTCCCTGATCCCAAAGAAGGCAGCCCTTTATGAAGCACTTGGCCAAAGTCTCTGCAAAATTTGCTGTGTAAATTGGCCCACACTAAAGCATGTGGAAAACATTTTTTGGCTGAAACTTGAAACCATTCATGTGGCTTTGAGACAGGGAAGCTCAGCCTGCCAACATCAATAGAACTTTGTACTACAAACCAAAATGGTCATTTAGACGTGTACTTTCATGCCTGTAAATGCACTGAGGTCAAATATTTTTTAATCTTGGGAATTTTTCCTCTTTATACAGCCTTGTATTTCAAGCAGGAAATGAGGCTGAGTACAACAAACACAAATCATTGAGACTGACAGGGCATATTGGGTTCAAAACCCAAGCTTTGACTCTAATTGCTCTCCAAAGGCCTTTGGCTCAAGGTAACTGTTGACTTAGTTCAGCTGTTTCAAATCAGCGCTGTAAGGTCTTGCTAAGGCAAACTGGTTAGGCCACAATACATTTGTACCACTGGATCCCTCGGGTGCAAGTATAACACAGTTAGCATTTTTAAAGACTGTATTTGTCTATATACTGCAGACGGCAATCATGAGCAGGCAAATCTTTTGTGAAAGATGATGCGACCTTCCTTTTGGTGAAAGAGTGATAATGGCTTCTTGTGGAGGAAAAAATAATTTTTCTGTTCAAAGTTCAGAGAGGGAACCTTGTTTCACATGCAAATCAGTCTTCTCAGAAATTTGTTGCCAATATTTTCTGTTTGCTTTGATAATTCTTGCTTACCTAAATAGCATGTATCTCTAGAATGCCTAATTTCTGTTACTCCCCTGATGCAAAAAAAAAGTACTGCCTTCTCAGGGAAGCAAGGTTACTATAGAAAAGATGCCTTTCCCCTGCATGAAGTAAGAAGCTGACACTCACTCAATTCCATGTTTCAGTTTTTTGTATTATTGACTGCTTCTGACACAAACTGGGTCTGAATTTTCAGCAAGAGCAATCCCGGAGGATTACCCAACAGGATATAAATCTGCTTGGTGTATTATATTCTCTTACTGTCAGCAATGTAAGTGCTGAAGTGTGATTTATTCCAATATATGTATCTACCTGTCTACAGTCAGAATTTACATAGTAAAGATCTAATCCCCGAGAAGGAAAGCACGGAGATATGCCAGGTTTAATTCACAAAGTGTTATTTTACAGGTTAACTCTTCCTGGTCCAGAGGTCATTCCAGAGTGGCATGCAGTGGCTTAAAAATCATGGCTGGAATCAACTGGCCACATCAAACTGCTTTAAACATCTTAGTAGGCTGTAGAAGCAGGAGGCTCTAGGCCACTCGCCACCCTACTCAATAGTCAGCCCCCACTGCAAAATACTGTTGGTGGACCTGTTGATCAGGGGTTGCACAAGGCACGCTCTCCGCAGAACATCCCCTGTGTGTGCCAGGTGAACTGGGAAGGGGTGACACAGGACTGACTGTACTGCCTTTCTGCCAGCTGGGCAGCACAGGTGGGCAGGGGATCTGGGCATCTGTCTGATTAAGTTAGAGGATACTAAGTATCGCATGTATGTTTGTGTTTAGGTTGCAGCAACCTTGTTTACTAATATTAGAGTGTATTGTTTATATTTCATATGATTTTTTGCTTTTAATGAAAAACATTCCTGAGGTTCCTTTTGTCCTTATTTTTCAAGCACGTCACGTATGTATCCTCAAATCTAGTGTTTATTGACAAGAACCTTGACTAATACCATCTTCATGTTCTTTAGTACCCCTCCCAAGAGCTGAGAGGTTGTTTCAGTTTCTTTATCACCTTTTGCAAATCAGATGGTCAGTTCATTGCTAATTCACCACCCTAATTGCCTGTGCCATGCCAAAAAGACATATGCAGTTCTCCAGGATGAGAGGTACCTTTTCTATACCAGGAGTTACATTCAGCCTGCTCATTCTTAGGCAGACATGAACTCATTGTGTCTGTGCTCCAAACCAACTAGAAACCTTGTTAGTACAGTCCAGACCTAGTAAGTGCTCTGATGAAGCTGATATTCTAGTTTGGATTTGGCAATGTGTCACAGGCAAGGCAACTTCATGTCTGTCTGCTGCATAGATGCGTCCTTAATGGAGATGTATAGTCTGGGTGAGAAACTTGCACTGTCAATAGTTTGTTGCCTTGGTCCACTGAATAAATGGAAAGTTTTCTTCCTTTTGCTCCATGGAGCATGTTTGTATTCTCCTTTTTACATTAGATTTAATTCCATTAAATGATTTTTATACCCACTCACTCTGCTTTCAGGAAGCCTATAATTCCATGTCACAGAAAAAAACCAAAGCTTCTGGAACTGGGTTTGCCTATTCCTATAATTACTTTTTTAATAGGGAAGGTGACTAGAAATTAAATATCACCAAATACAGATCCATGTGACAGATAGTTAGAACAGACTAAAATCCTTCATAGCACACAATCTCTGTGTGTGTAACGCCCATTATTAAGGCCTCCAAAGGCCTTATTATTATTAAGACCTCTAAACATTAAAGAAAATTTCTCTCTTTTGTCCTGTGAGGTATCTGGGACTGGTTATCAATATGAACTCATTAGTTTACAGCCAAATATTAGTTACTTGAAATTTTATTGTCTGTTCCTTGAAAGGTCAATGTTGTCATATCATGCTGGCAAAGTTGATTTTAATGGTAGTAACCATGAGTACTTTTAGCACACACTAGCAAACAAACCAGCCCCAAATCAGAGATCACAGAAGGTCACTGGAGGTCTTTTTTGAGAGATTAGAGAATGAAGATAACACCAGCACCATGTACGGTAAGAGGATTATGATAGTGAAGGCAAGATTCTGGATGGAGGGAAAACCTTACAGTGAGTATATGCAGCATTGTATACAAAACCATTTTGATGCTCTGCTAAAAATTATTTTCATGCCTCTCTCTGTATTTTGTCTTCCAGTTTATGGAATAATAGATTTACATTGCATTTATGGAATGATTTACAGTGATTCTGATTTGAAAAACAAGAGATTTTAAGTGAATATGTTATAATGCTATTAAATATTTAGCATTTTCCAGTCTCATTGGGTAATAGGTTCCTGGATAATATTTTGAAAATGTTGTTTGCCCTTGAAGCTAATCTGTTTATCCTTATTTAATTGCATAAGTTCCCCATTATTAGCCAGGTTCCTGGTATGGTCCAAATTCTCTAATATAAAGATAAAAATAAAAATAGTGAGTCTAACAAACACTTAGCCTTTCTGTAAGGAAATCATCACATTTAAGAATAGCAGAACTAGTACAAATAAGCACTTTCACAAGTCAAAATTTATTTTTCCCGAACAGATTTAAATAGCATAAGTTTGCTTTCAGATATAGATGCTAAATATTGTGCTGAAATAAGTGTAGAATAATAGGCAGACAACTGTATTTGTTACCCTCACAATTTCCTGAATTAACCTAAGTAACATGTTGATCTTAGTTTGGGTGTCTCATATTTAGTAGTCAATCTGGTGATAAGTATGGTAGCAAAAACATAAACAAATACTTTAAGAAGATGATTTTCCAAACAAAGTCAGAGACATGGTGCCCAGCCAAAATGGCATTTTCAAACACCTCGGAAGTGACAGTTCAGGTTTCAGCTGTTCAACCTAAGCCCCTTTGCAGTATGTATTGGATTTGCAGTTTGTTCTCATCACTGCCTTTGAGGAAGGCTGAGGCAGTGCAACCACCGAGGTGATTCAATTCACTGTAGTACCTCTGCAAGAGCAGTTTGTAAGGATAGAGCGTTTGCCCTTTAACACTGTGATTCCAATTAAAATCATTTTTTTCCTTATTTTTATGCCTGTTAGATTATTTTCTGCATTTGTTGTACTCTGTGAGCAGTATGTCTCCAGTTGTAAAAGTATTATAGGTGAAATGGTAAAACTCATGCACTCCCCTCTTTTGAAAGGTTATTTATCCTTCCCTTTTAAGGTACAAATTTTTGGTATCTTTCTCTTTATCATCTGCATTTACTTCTGGTCCAAGTTTGTTAAGTTTCTTTTCACATGCTTATAGGTCTTTCTTGAGCCCTTTTACATAAAAAACCTCATTGAAGCACAGGGTTCTGATGCAACTACTGATGGTGAAATAATTAGAGATGTGAAAGGGAGGGAAGTCAGAAAACTGGAGGAGGGAAAGGAAAGAAATATCCCTCCAAGGGAGAAATCAAATCTAGCAAGCCCAGACTCTGTTAAACTACAAGCCTGGAGAAATCCTCTCTTCTCCATAGTCAAAAGCTTTTTTTGCATGACAGTGGAGGTGATTGCCACCTTAAAACAAGTTTTACTGCTTTCAAAACTACTTTAATTCTAAGATTCCTGCTCAAACTGGGCCATCTAATTTTCATACATTGCAGTGGGGAATAATGCTTTTTTCTTTTCTCAAAGAAAATGATTGAATGAAATAATAGAAGAATGATTGAGTTAGTGGGTTGCTTCCTAGGGACCTCACACATCCACATCTTGGCTACACTGTGAGCCTCTTCTCTATAAGAATCTATTGTATTAATAGAAAAGGTTGACCTACAGCTAACAATAAATCATACTAAACTGTGTGTTTCAAATTGATAACTTTCTGCAGAATGTAATATTAAAGGCACTGAAATAAAGGCATTATGAATTCATGCCTGTGCTTGGCTAAGTATATTCTCAATAACATGGGCTTTTTGGAAGAGGAGTTCTGAATTGTAAAGGTTTCTTTCTTATCATGGGGGAACTATTTTACTTGAACCTGGATTATGATGACTGTAAAAATCAGATCTCCAAGGGACATCTCTGAAAAAGAAAATAATCTGATGCTTAAAAGAATTTAAATCTCTACTGACAATCAGAATATGTCTTGTGCCCTCCCCCCTCTTTATTTTTTCATTATGTATTTTTGGGTTATCTGAGAACTACAGTTGTGATTGTTATGATCCTTTCAGTCCTCACATGGTTCTATGTAGGTTTTATGTTACAGTCTATAAGACGCTGAAGATTTTCTGAGAGATCAAAGTACTTATCATAATGAGAAAAATATATGTAACAACAGATGTATAACCATAGGTAAGGATTGCCTGAGGCAGAACAAATTTCTGCAGATTGTCTGACAATGTAAGAATAATACACCACCACAATCATGAGAATAATATTACTTAATAATATTTATATTATTATATGTCTTATATGTCTTTTATACGTCTTACAGTGAAACTTACCACTTTAAAAATTACTGTGCTGGTTTAAAGGTAAACTGGCAGGGGAAATGAACCCGACTCAAAAGGGATTATAAATCAGAATAACAATTTAATAAAAATAATACAATAAATACAATTATACAGATGAACAACTGGTTCTAGCCCGCAAAAACCCAGACATATAACCCTGTTGTTCATTGGTTCCTGTGCTGAGCCCCATATGGTCCCCTGAGTCCAAAAGTAAAAGGAAAGGAGAAAAACCTGTTGGTGTGAGTGGTGGTCTCAGTCTGGTCGAGAGTGGTGGTCGCAGTCCAGTCGAGGTTCTGGTCCTTCTCTGGATCCCATGAGTGGTACAGAAGTCCCAAGACCCCAAGATTATATACCCTCAGGTTCAGGCAGGAGTGCCCAGCACCTCCCTCAGGGCGGGGAGTTCCACAATGGGTTTGAGGACAGGAGCATCCTTCTATCTCACAGGCCTCTTAACACCCAGCTTATAGCCTGAGGGGTCAGGTGTGCTCTGGGCAGCTGCTGTAAATGGTCTATTGATAACAGTTTCTGGGAAATGGCATGGAGGGTGTAGAATATACAATTTGGGTTACATCCACACAGTGATGAACTGGTCCCAGCTGTTCTAACTAGAAAAATTACTAAAGACATTTTCTGCTTGATTAGCTATTTTATAAACAGAAAACCTCTTCCTTGAAACTAATTTGAAAGAAAGATCTCAGTTTTATTTTGACACTGAAGATCAATAGAGTGGCAGTGACAGACTAACACTATAACTTTTGCTTTGTTTAGCAATGAAGTGTAGTCTCAGGCTCATACTTCTGCCCTAACAGGCACAGGAAGCCCATTACTGTTCCTTGGGAAGCACACACTGATCAGTTTGTATCTTACTGTGGTTTTGAACAAGGACCTGTGAGACTCCAGTGTCATTACTGTAGTGGGTAAAAAATGAATTTCAAAAGAAACCTTCTGACCTTGAATCTCCTGAAGTCTCCCAGGAACTGCACCCACACCCTCAACACTGATTCTCTGGATGTGTGGATTTTATGTAGGGGGAGGAAGGGTATGAACAATTATTTCCTTAAACTCAATCCCTTATTTTCCCAGTCCTTTCTTTGTTCCACTCCCACACCTTCCCATGGCATGCAGAAAACCAAACAACATCTGTTTGCCTTGTCTTTTCAAGGGAAAAAGAAAGTAAGGCTAAAGTTGCCAAATCCTGTAGTCTTTACTTAGGTGTTGTTCACTTCAGATTTTGTTGTGTTTTGCTAGGTGAGAACTACAGAGTTTGGCCCACAGTTAGTATGCATTTGTTGGTATAACATTTGTTAACATTTACAGAATCTGAAATCCAAGTTCATGCTTCATACACTCTTGCACAATAGATGGCAGATGAAACTTATATCATGATGAGAAATCATTTCCCTTTGAAAGAACCAATATGTGGATATTTCATAGCCTAGAAAAAGAGAACAGCCATTTTTCTTGGTTTTATGACTTTAAAGTTTTAACAAAGTTTAGAAGGAAAGTGGAGATTCCTTGGGCCTGAAGTGTATTTGCTCACTGAAATTTTGCTTGCCTCCTCATTGTAAATTACTTTGAGCATATTTTTCTATGACAGATTTTATGAGAATCTGAATTTGGAGTGTAAAAGCTCTATCAATTCAGTAACTTAGAAAGAAGCCCTGGATACCTGTGTGTACATAGTGGTTATTCATATATATTCCTTCTCCCATGCTGTCAAGACAATCAAGCAGATAAGCTAGCAGTCATTAATATCTTGTAGTTCAATTACACACCACCAGGTTGGAAGTGTTATATAGTCTATAATGTTTTAGTGTTCTCTGGAATACTATTCTTTTACTCTTTCCTCCTTCTTAAAAAAAAATCACCAAAAAAGACAAAAAAAAAAAAACCCAAAGCAAAACAAAATAAAACTCACCTTTGGATATTTTTTAAATTTTTGAAGTGATTTGTAGAAGTTTAATGCCTTGCAAGACGTGAACTCTGGGGTGGAATTTTTAAAAATTAGTTTTTTCCTCTGACTTCAGCAGCAGCCATAGTATTAAATCCATGCCAAGTGGTTACATTCTACTACCCTGGCAGCAGACTTTTCTGTGGTCTTCATCAAATTTCTTCATTCTATTTACATATAACGGTTTATAAGTTAAGGATTCATGGTATTTATGAAGTTCTTTAGGATAGAACTGTTTTGTGGAACAATTTGTGGTCTAAAATGAACAGAGATTATTATTACAGTTTAGATTATTACTGCAAATTGAAATTTAACAACAGCATGTCACAGGTGACATATTCTTAGAAATGTAGCAAAACTTGCTATAATGAATCACCAGCATATCATTATTGTCCCCATTTGTTGTAATGTATTCATTTGGTTTCTATAGAGTTATGGCAGTACTTTAAAAAATTGTCTTAGTTGTTGTCTGTAATTTTATTGCTTCTCTGCCTTTTCACATCAGGTTATGAGTTAGGTTCTTGGCTGAAATTCTGCCATTAGAAAGATGTTCCACACCTTACAAGGTCTATGTCTTTCCACAAATATAGTCCGAATACATTCAGCACAAAGAATACGCTTATATTTGTGTCCATGGAGTAGAAAAGTAATTTTCTGAAGTTTGCAGTTCAGAGGCAGAGCAATGCACATGACACTGGAAAATAACGCATTTTAAGTAATCTGAGCACATTAAATTCATGCATAACATTCTTTCTAAAACACTGCTTACCTATGTTCAATTATTTTCTGGTCATATCCTACCTACAAGTTTGCCTGATCACAGATTTTGCTTAAAATATACGGATTTGTAATCTCAATTGCCTTGTCCTTCCTTCTATGAAGTGGGGTTCACTAAGCTGAATTGTGCTAAAAAGTAGCACCCTGCTATGTAGACTTTAAATAACAGATTGTTTGAAATGACCTCATGATCCATTTCTGTAATAAAAGGGAGAAGTGTCCTGACCTATCAATCTCATTTTAAAAGAGCTATTCAAAACACTGTGCATTGCACACACAGAAACCAATAGGCAAGAATGTTTATTATTACAGCAACTTTGAGCCCAACAAAAAATTCCTGAGGAGTTCAACTGGGAGCTTAAATCAAGCTCCTTGATTAAATTCCTCACAGAACTCTTATACCTGAGAGTTCATATAACATCTATTTTTCAATTCCTGAACTTTTTTTTTTTTTGACGGTTGGGTTTTTTTCCCCCCTCTTTTCTTCCTTGGTAATCTATTTGGTTAATAAGCAGTTGGAATCTGGCCAGACATTCATAACTCAGTGCATTACATGCTGTGTCTCTCTGAAATATGTATTAAAGGAATTCAGCTTTTTAAAAATGTTTGGTTTTATTTTCACTTCTTTTACAGCACAAGAGTCTATTTATCAACATTGAGTCAAGATAAACATACAGTAAAGAAAACTAACAAATGTTGCAGTGTTTGCAAACACATTTTAAAAGTAGTGTTCAGGTCTCCAATACCAGTGGGATTATACCAACCACATTTTGGATTAATCATCTGATAGTTTTCTCTTGGGTTAATCTTGAAGGAAACTGGCTAATCAGCTTTATCTAGTTTTGGAGTCAAGTTGAAGGTCTCAACAGAGTAAAGAGATGCCAATTTGGATCAGAAACTTAACAGATTTGAGTGTGGACTCTCCGCTGGGTTTACGGGAGAGGAGTTAGTCACGCAGTCCCCCTTAGGCAGGAGGAGAGAGTGAACCAGTTCCACTCGGTGTTCCGTGGCGAAAAGACCTTTATTCCAAAACTCCTGCGGTTTATATGGGCTCGAGGGGAGGGTAAGAAGAAGGGCCGTGGTTAGGTCAAGGTACGGGGGAAAGGGAGTGGCTTGAGAGCTCCACTGACCAATGGGAGATACAGGAGGACCGCATTCCAGTAACAGAAACAGGGACTTGGGGAGAGGCGGGCGAGACAGTCTGTCCTGCTTGTGCAGGGGAGGAGTCCGTGGTCGGGGAGGGGGGACAACATGGCTCCGAGTGGGGGATCTGCGTGGGTCGGGAAAAATACACAGCTCAGGAGGACAACCCATACAATAAATAACGCATGTAGCTGTTGTTTTTCTGCTTCGCTTGATCCTGGAAGTCGCTGCTACAGCAGACCCGTGTCTAAAGTTGCTCTTTCCAAGCCTCATAGTCCTGGTGTTCGCCTACAGAAACTAAGGACTATATCTATACAATAAATACTGTCAATACAACTGTGCTGATTAGGGATGTAATAAAGTGCAATTTATGACTAGAGATGCTATCAACAAAACACCAGAAGATATAGTTATATTAGTAGTGTCAGTCACCATTTTTGGCCCTTTGGAGAAGAGAATTTACAACTGGAATAGTTTACACCAACGAAGTGTATAATGTTGCTCATGTTAGCTTCATTCATCTAAAAACTTACTGGTATCACGGTAGTTAAGCACCTGAACAAAGATTGTTTCTATTAATGCTTAAACTTTCAGAGACTTCTTTAGATTATGGCTATGATTAAGGAATACAGAGTGACTGATGGAGACTGTCAGTTTCACATTTGTATATTTGTGTTGTACCTGAACACAGATAGGTTTACAGAAAGGCAGACCAGAAAACCTACTGAGTTTGGGGGAAAACTAGGACTTGAAGAGAAAGCAACAAGAGGTAATGTTTATCTTAAAAACACCTCTTGTTCATCTAATGGTACTGAGGGGGTTTATGCGTTATATTATGGTTGATCATATCTCTGTCATTTCAAAGAATACACTCAAAGAGTATCTTGCTCCATTTTTACCTCTGTACTACAGCAAAATACCATTACTACCTGTTTGTAACAATGTACCTGAGTGGTGCTAATGGCGTAGTTAAAACAACCAAAAGTACTGTGTGATGTCTTAATTAAAAAAAAAAATCATAATTATTGTTTCAGATTTATACTACAAATGTACAAACTTCATTCTACTCAGCAGTGGCAGAACTACTAAAAGCAATACAGGTTTCAGGATAACCCCTAAAAAATGACTGAACAGAATTGGTTGAGCATATAATATATATTTGTGCTGTAAAACAAGAACATAGCACAAGTGGAGAAGAAATCATATAGTACAACAGATATAAACCAATGTTTTTTCTTTACACTCTCTCTCAAGTCCCTTACCAGTTAATATTTTACCTCTTAGTTAAGATGCATTTTTGGCATGGAATTAGTCAATAGAACTGCCTTTGAGAAACAGCCAGTTTTCTAATATGCTTGAGTAGGCCTAAACAGCAGGTGCTGCCATGCTCTCATGGTCTCCAGCAACAAGCCATTCTCCACCATGCGTCTGAGATTGGACGGGCTGTTTGGAGCTTTTTTTGGAGCACTGTAAGGTCCTGTGAGAACATGGATGGCATTTGAAGCTGTCATTGCCGTTAAATCTTAAAATTTACCTTTATTAGACAGGGTTTCTACTGGTATTTATTGTACATCTGTGGGTGTAAGAGATGTTTCCACTAAAATTCTCAGGAGATGGGAAGTCACAATTCCATGAGCTCTTTTCTGGTGGGCTCTTCACATTGATGAATGAATGACTTTGTACATTCGCTGTCAAGGGAACACTGAATTTGAGGTGGCTCTGACCTGGGATGAGCTGCTCAGGGCTTCTGCTGTAGGAGGAGACCAGGGACACAGAGAGGTGAGGAAGTCAGATATAAGACTGGTACTTGGTACAAGTACTTGGTCCACGTATTCTTAATGACCTTTTTCCACTATGTGCTCTCTTATTTATTAAATACTCAGGTTGAAATCAATTGATTTTGTTACTGTATCAGTCATTATTGTTTTAAAAAATATTTGTTATATTTGTGAAATCCTTACATTTTCAGCTTTTCATTGTCCTGCAGAAGTCTCAGATAGTGAAAGGCAACCTCATTTTATATTTGTCAGTGGGAAGCTAGGGACTTGGTTAGGCCTTGTACCTGAGTAGTGGAAAAGACGGAGGAAGTGAGTTCCAGGAGGATGCTGTCTGGAGTAGCAGATACTTTCAGCTCTCACACCTGAAACATTTCATGTCATTTATAACCATGTGCCAGGCTGCCTACAGATTGGAGAAGATACTGCCCGCAGTTCATATTTGATATAGAATTTCCAGAGTTTTTCTTCACCAAGCCCTGTTAGACAACTCATAGCACTGAAGTCAACGTGACTTTGCAGTCAAATACCACACAGACAGATACTTATGCCTATTTTATAGCTGATGAACTGGAAGTGAATGATTGGATTGCAGATAACCTGCCGTATATTAAGTGCTTGAGTTGATTTATTGTTTCGTGGAGAATTTTCTGCTATTTTTTTGCTGATACTGATTTTGTAAGAATTTACCCTTACCAAAGGAAAAGATTGACAGTATTGAGAGCAGTTTCACTTTATGGATATGATTTTTTAATTTACTTTTTTTTCAAAGTATTCAGCAAATTCAGCAAAACCCCTGTTGTTGCCATCAGTGGAAATGATGGTTAAACTTGTCTTTTTAATTTAACGTGATTTTTGGCAAGGAAATCTTTAATCTGTTCCAGAGAAATACACTGTAATACCTTGGCGGGACAGAAAATTTGAAGACAGAAGTAACTGGAACAAAGCTGAGTATACCTGATTACCTTAAAAGGATGCTTTTGTATACATAGTCTTACAAAATTTAGTAAAGAATTAGGAATTTAACTAATTTTGTAATTAAGAACTTCCTTCTAGCTTCAGTAGCAAACACATACATAAAATTTTATTTTAAAATAGCACAGTTGTTGAAAGAGGTATTCCAAGTAAGATTCCAGAAAAAACCAACCAACCAACAAAAAAAAAAATCAACAAAAAAACCACAATCAAAACCAAAAGTTTGTGGCAGAAAAAAAATGAGTATAATCCTCAGCATATGCTGAAATTACTGCAGGTCATATCTAATTTGAAGAGAAAAATATTTCAACAAATGTAAGTTATTAGAATTTTTTTCTGGAAGATTTGCATGTTAATTTTACTCTTCTTCTGAATCTGTGATTTAACCTCATATTTACTCCCTTGTTTCTCCAAACTTGCCATATTTATATTTGCAGTGTTGAAAAAAAAGCTTTCTTGAAGCAGAGCATATTAGCTTTGCCTTTTGCTATCTTGCATGCAAATAATAATGTCATTTTAAGTCATCTTACATTAAAGTAATATTAATGACCATATTTTAGAATGGAAGAAGATTATTTTCAAAGAAGCTAACCCTCAGTACTTGATTGTTTAATAGAATAAGCTTTTATGAACTTTCTATTTTATAAACCAAAGATTTATTACTATTATTACTAATTTGAAGAGAAAGTCAGACGCATTTTGGTCTTTTTTTTTCTTAATGGTGTGGATGCAAAATAGGTTTATTGACACCAGTAAAGTCACTCACTCATGGCTAGGCTTCGCGAACAAAGATTTGGGAAAGGTCTCTACCCACGTTTGTTACAAGCACGCTGGTGGCTAAAAAGGCCAATACGAGACAGGCATGTCCAGTTGCAAAAGGCACAGCAGAAAGACTCCTTAGGTGGTAAATTCTGCAGGGCACAATTCTTTCTGCGTTGTCTTTTCTCCTCAAGAGTGATCCTGCGTGCTCTCTGGAAGGAAATGGCAGCATTATAGATGGTGTGTCTCCAGACCTCCTGATCTGAGGCCAGAGTAGACCAGTGATGATGATCAATATGGCCAAGGCTGAGATGTTGTTTCAGGGAGTCCTTGTATCTTCTCTTTGGGGCTCCTCTCATGCAGCAGCCAGTGGCAAGTTTACCATAGAGCAAGATCTTAGGGAGGCGGTGGTCCTTCATCCTTGAGACGTGCCCTGCCCAGCGCAGCTGTGTTCTCAGCAACATGGCATCAATACTTGTGACTGCTGCTTGTTCTAGAACAGATGTACTGGTCACATAATCTGACCAGTGGATGTTTAGGATTGTACGGAGACAGCACTGATGGAAGCGTTCTAGAAGTTGCAGGTGGTAGCAGTAGATGACCCATGATTCAGATCCATATAAGAGAGTAGACAGCACTATGGCTCTGTAAACACTGATCTTTGTACTTTTCTTCAAGTGTTTATTTCACCAAACTCTTTTATGAAGCTTTCCGAAGGCACTATATGCCTTTGCTAACCTGTTGTCTATCTCTCCGTCAATCTTACCATCCGAGGAGATGAGGTTACCTAGGTAATTAAACTGCTGGACTGATTTGAGCTCTGATTGGCCAATGGTGCTATGGGGATGATGGAAGACTTCCTGAGGTGCAGGTTGATAGAAAACTTCTGTCTTCCAGCCCAAAAAGCTCAGCAGCCTTTGCAAAGCAGGATGTTAAACGCTGCGGAGCTACTTCTGTGTGGGCAACAAGGGCAGCGTCATCAGCATAAAGCAACTCCTGGACAAGATGGTTTAAGGTCTTGGTGTGGGCCTTCAGTCGCCTTAGGTTGAAAAGGCTTCCATCAGTATGATATCAAATATAGATACTGTCCTGATCCTCGAGGTCTGCCATGGCCCTTTGGAGCATCATGCTGAAAAAGGCTGTGAATAGGGTTGATGCGAGAACGCAGCCTTGTTTCACAGCATTAGTTATTAGAAAGGGCTCAGAAAGTGCATTGCCATATCTGACTTGGCCGTGCTGATTCTCGTGGAGTGAGATGATCATTTTAAGGAACCTGGGGGGACATCCTAAATATTCCAAAATCTGCCACAGACCTTTTCTGCTCACAGTATCAAAAGCCTTGGGGAGGTCAACAAAGGTTACATAGAGACCTTTGTTCTGTTCCCTACACTTCTCTTGCAGTTGTCTGAGGAGAAATCCCATGCCTGTGGTACTCCTGTTGGCTTTGAAACCACATTGGCTTTCAGGTAGAATTCCTTCATGGGTATTAGTCTGTTCAAAAGTATTCTTTCCAGGATTTTACCAGCAATGGAGAGCAGAGTAACACCACGGTAATTAGAACAGTCTGATTTAATTCCTTTCTTCTTATATAGGGTGATGATGACTACATCTCGAAGGTCTGATGGTAGTTCACCTAGTTCCCAACAGTGTAGTATGAACTCGTGAAATTTAGCATGGAGTGCAAGGCCCCCATGTTTCCAGACTTCAGGTGGAATTCCATCAACCCCAGCTGCCTTGCAGATTTTCGCCTACTGAATGGCCTTGAGGGTTTCTCCTGAAGTGGGGGTAATATCCAATTCATTCTTCACCAGTTGTTGTGTGATGGACTGAATGACTGTGTCTTGGACTACATGGTTGGTACTGAAAAGGGTCTGAAAGTGTTCAGAGCAACGATTCAGAATGGAGGTTTTATCTGTCAGAAGTGTTTGACCATCGGCGCTGAGTAGAGGGCTTTGGACTTGGTATGTAGGCCCATATACTGCTTTCAGGGCTTCATAGAATCCTCTGTGATCACCTGTGTCTGCGCATAATTGAGTTTTTTCAGCTAGACTGATCCACGACTTGTTCTGGAGGTTACAAAGGTTGTGTTAGAGTTTGCTGCATGTAAGGTGAAAGGCTGTTTTTCTTATGTGACAGGATGGCTGTACAAGGTGTGCTTGGTGGGTGGTTCTCTTCTTCCTCAACAATTCCTGAATCTCTTGATTGTTTTCATCAAACCAGTCCTTGTTCTTCTTGAGGGAGAACCCTAAGGTTTCTTCAGACACCAGTAAAGTAATCGGATGTAAATGGCATACTAATTTGGAACTTTAAAAATATACTTTGCCTTTTAATGAGATCTGTTTTCCTAACATGTATTTATACTTTAGAATAAGGAAAAAATTGTAAGTGAAATAAAGGCTTTGAACAACTCTTCAGTAGCAACCTAGCCTTTTATTGAGGAACGCAGCTACTAAATTGTCATAAGGAAGAGTTATAATAAAAAAAACTGGAGCATAGATGTCATAGATGTAAATTTATGAACTGTCTTGGCAGTAGGTGGCAATAGGCTCACAGCAAATCCCTGTATATTGCAATTTCCTCAAGGAAGCCTCTCCCACAACCACCAAAAAGCTCTTTAGGGTTGGGTAGACAGGAATACCATGCTAATGCTTTAATTCTACTATGCAGTAAATCACCATTAGACCAGACACAGAGTCTAGCAGGTGGTCACCATCTGGCAGCTGAACCAGCAAAGATGAGAATGATACAGGTTAGAGGTTTACACACCTGAAAGGTCATAAAGTGTACTGGAGGTGGGAACTTTACACCCTAGTTCATGTGGACAAGGAGTAAAATCTATGTCTGTAGTCTTGGTGCTGACATCAAATGAAACCATGTTTGTACTGAAAAGTATCCAAGTACACCCCCTACAATTAAACCTACTAGAAATGTCATGGTTTATTACCCCACCTGTTGGATTCAACTGCTGCCTTCATGATGATGACATTTGCAGTTTCAGCCTGGCAAGCTGCAAAGGGATTAGAAAACACATATACCACCCCCTCCCCCATTCCCCATTCCTCATTTCTGCACTGCATTTAATACTTTTCCACAATGCACAGGAAACCAATTCAAGTGGTCTGGCAAAGCAGGGCTTGCCATACGAATCCAATGTCATTCTGGACACCAGTGACTGAGTTTTGCCACTGCTGACTCATCCCATACAATTAGAGTAGATCACAATATAATAGGGTAATAAATTATGCTGTTGTGGTGTTCTTCACATAGATACAAAAGACGTAAAGAGGGAAAATGAGACCCTTGCATTTTCTCTACTGAAAATATTCTAGTCTTTTAAAGTACACTGTCTCTAACTAAAACTTGGTTGTTGGGACCATGTCCTCATAACTTTATACAAAATCTTGCCGTATACTCTCTCTTGACTTGTTTCTACATGCCAAATAAATTGGAATCAGTGTTTCAAAGAAAAAAAGAAAACAAACCAGAAATATGTCCAATTTAAAGCTCGAGTAAAAAAACCCCAAAACCGGGAATAAAACAAAAAAGGATGAAAAAAACCAGTTTGAGAAACTCTCAGTTTTAAATAGACATTACTTTGGTCTGGATGGTGTAATTTCCCATGGCCTAATCTTTGTACTGCAGGTAAGAACAAGTGTAAGGTAAGAAAAGGTGTCAAGATGATATGGAATAGTTTCTGTCAAAAAGTTGTCTGGGTGTCACCGAGACACAATAAAACTGTACAAATGTTATTTTCTTCCTATAGAATTCTCCTAGGATATTAGATTTTGTATTTATTTTGTGATTTATTTCCTTTCTGTTCTTCCTGACAAAGCGGCATTTCCAGGCAAATAGCTTGCTCAAAAACCTGTTCCGGAGAATCCCTTAAATCTAACTGTAATGAGGGGTTGAACTGCCACAAGACATTAGCTTTTCCTTACCTACAGTCTGAAAGAGGAAAGTATAATACAAGGAAAATGAAATAAGTCTTTGCATGTTTTTAAGGTATATTTTTAACACCAGTTCTATTCAGCAGAAGCCCATTCCCTCTGTAAGAATGCATCATACACCTGCAGAGATATTGCTGCAAAAATATATGTGAGGAAGTGAAATACTGGAGAAATTACGCAACCTTTCCACTTCCATATTGTATTTCACAAACTTCTCAAGTGCCTTGTGTAATATTTTGACAGCTCTATTGGGAAAAATGATAACTGTACAATGACTCCTATGTTCTCTCCACATACTCCACAGTTATGTTGTGCCACCAATGTGAAGAGTAGTAGGGAAATTACCCAAAGGAATTTGTGCGAGAAGATATATTGGAGCTGGGGACAAAGGCAAAGAAAATTAAAAACCTGATCCTATTCCGACACAGTCATAAGTCTGATCAACATTTCAGATAAATTCTAACCTTTTCTGTCATGAAAGAGTGTATCGTGTGAAGCATAATATGTCCAGGGTCTGTTTTCATCTTGTTTTGTCTTGTTTTGTTTTTTCCAGTTCAACTTGCCGATGAAGAGCATGCTAAGGCTGATGGTTGGAGTAATAAAATGGAAGATTAGGGTCACCACACTCTTACATTGTTGTCTCTCTTGCAGAAATTCTCACTTTGTTCCATTGTTGACAGATCTCTGATGTGTTGCAGAACAACAAATGCGTATGTATACAAGAGTGATAGTTAATGGGAGTGACCTGTACAGATCCAATTGTGAATGATAGAACTCTTCTTCCTTTATGCTTATTTTAAAGTCTCCTTGACACAGATTGATTAAAGGCAAGGACCCATATGAAACATGAAAAATTTATGGAATTTTGAAAGGTATTTAACACGTACCATTTAAGAACTAGTCATTTCTTGGCTGTCACTATTTTCTTTCCATCACAAAATCTCTCTTAAATTGGGAATATATGTTTAACAATCAAAAACTGATGCTGTGAATTAAAAAATAAATATGCCACTGTATAAAATAAAGAAACAACAACAGAAAATAAATCAGATTTGTATGATTTTAACTATTCTTTAATCTACTCCTGAGCAACAAAAGTGATTTGTGTCAGCCTTTATTGCATTAAACTTTAATTTTCTTCCACAAGAACAGGATTATATAAAGGAGTATTGGATTGCACTCAGCATGGATTAGCTGAGCAGTGTCTTTGCTGCCAAGGCCCAAATGGATTTCCTTCCTTTTGTGATTTATCTTTTTATTGCTGTTTTTTTTCCCTCCTTCCAATTCCCATTACCCGCCTGTTTGCCAGAACGGAGATACCCTCAAGAGCAGCAGAAAGGCAGGCAGAATTATTGGCTAATTGCATATATTTTTGTTCCAAGGATCCTTACTAGCCAACATCAAAGGAATAAGCTAGCCCTCAGCCATAGAAGCTGATTGCTAGTTTTAAACTGAAAAATTAAAAGTTATTCATTGTAAAAGGGATATAGACTTCTTGAATTAAATTTGTATATGTATGCATAATGATCTTAACTATTCCCTTCAAAATTGATACCAATTTCCAAATTTTTGTCTAATGGTAGATCAGCAAAAGTTTGTTGGCCAAAACAGAGATGCAGTGTGGCAGTGTGAATGAAACAGGAAAAAGATCTGCTCGGTATAGAGTCAGGAAAAATCAAATATTTGCAGGGATAAAAAGGCAGAAAATAAAGTATAAACTCCTAATTATAGACTGAATGTAACAAATTGCAATTTGTATTTTGCAGCCCATTTTAGAAACGATTAATGGATTTTTCAGTCTTAACATTTTAATCAGCAAGACAGCGTGCAGTGTAGATGAGACAGAGGTATTTAAGAAAAAGATATTTAAGCTATTAAGTTACAGAGGGTGGGTTGGGTTTGTAGGCAGTGAAATACAGCCCAAATGGCTAGCAGTAGTCTGTATTAGGCGTATTCAGCCACACCCTTCAAGTGTAATAAAAAATTAAAAAAGTATAGCAAAACATACAAAAGCTACTGTTAAAAAGTATAATTGAAAGGTCTGATTCTTCACCACAGGGATGAAGTAGGAGCAGAAGCAGACCCTACTGTCATTACATCACTGAAGCAATTATTAATAATAATTTCCAGAGCACACATGGATCAGTCTCGAAAATATTTAGTGGGCAATAGACAATTTAGAAGCTTGAAACTGAGATGTGTAACTGCTGAAACCTGAGCTAACTTTGACCCTATGCTTAAACGATTTTTGTGATGTTGCATGTGTGTTACACAGCCCAGAACTCAATCCATAGTCAAACCTGGCCCAAACATGTAGTTTTGTTTTGTGAGGTAAACCTGACCTTTTCATAAATTAACATGCAAAAGAAGCACATTAAAAATTTCAGTTGATTCCTCACTTGGCAATACTGCCTACTGAATCTGAGCAAAGGATGCTTCCACATAATTTCATGTCAAAGCTAGAAAGTTTCCTTATTCTTCAGATTGTACAGAAGAAGTCTTTGTTCATGTCATTTAGTTAGGGACTTAGTTGATTTTGTTGGCACACAAGAAAGAGTTGTTTATTATTATATTATCAAAATGAATCTTCGTGGTTGTTGCTGTGTTATTTTCTGAAATTGTTGAATTAGACTACTGACTGTTGTGCCACTCCTGCTTTATTTTGGGAACTGCTGGATTTCTTAGAAGTAGCTTTTAACTCATTAGTAAATAGAACCTTTAAGTCATCAAGCATTTTTCCAAACAGGCTTACTACCTTCAGACTGCTTACAGAGACACTAGTCTGTCAAACACTAAATCTTAGATGATATATCCTGCTGCCTCCGTCTGATCAGAAAGACATACAGAGAGACTCCCTATGGTGGTTTTAAGACTCAGTGTTTGCCTGCCTGTCATGTTTTAATCCCAGTCAGCAACTACATACCATGCTGCTGCTCACTCACTACCCTGTGCCCCCCCTCCAGTGGGATGAGGAAGAGAATCAGGACAAAAAAACAGTGAAACTCATGGGTTGGGATAAGAACAGTTTAAGAATTGAAATAAAGTAAAATATTATAATAATTACAACAACAACAACTACTACTACTACTAATGCTAATAATAAGGGAGATAACAAAAAGAGAGAGGGAAAGTTACCAAGAGAAACAAGAGAAACAGTTGCTCAGCACCCACTGAATGATGTCCAGCCCACCCTCCAGCAGGTGATCAGTGGGTCCCAATACACTAGGCATGACATTTGGTCAGTTTGGGTCAGCTGTCCTGGCTGTGCTCCCTCCCGGCTTCTTGTGCACCTGCTGGCTGGCAGAGCATGGGAAAATGAAAAGTCCTTGCCTTAGGGTAAGAACTATTTGTCAATAACTAAAACATCAGTATGTTATCAACATTATTCTCATACTAAATCCAAAACAAAAGGTTTTTGTAAAATCTTCTTTTTAGTAAAAAGACAATTAACTCTGTCCCAGCTGAAACCAGCTCTCTTACTCAAAGGAACTATTTGTGATAGAATACATATTGAAATATATAATAATGTCATTGAAGTCTATTCCTTTCTAATGGAAAAAAACCCCACCAATGGTAAAAGATGCCTCCCACCCTTCCCAACAAACCCAGAGTATCTCTCACCATGTTCCAAACAGGGAGAAAGATAAGCTTGTTTTAGGACATTTCATAGAGTCATAGAATCAGACGAGTTGGAAAGGACCTCTGAGATCATCAAGTCCAACCCTTGATCCACTACCACCACAGTTGCTAGACTATGGCACTAAGTGCCATGTCCAGCCTCATCTTAAAAACCTCCAGGGACAGAGAATCCACCACTTCCCTGGGCAACCCATTCCAATGGCTGATTATCCTCTCTGTAAAGAATTTCTTTAACCTAAACCTCCCTTGGCACAGCTTAAGGCCATGCCCTCTTGTCCTACTGCTGATTGCCTGGGAGAAGAGACCAACCCCCACCTGCCTACAACATCCTCTCAGGTAGTTGTAGAGAGTGATGAGGTCTCCCCGAGCCTTCTCTTCTCAAGGCTAAACAACCCCAACTCCCTCAGCCTCTCCTCATAGGACTTGTGCTCAAGTCCCTTCACCAGCCTCGTTGCCCTTCTCTGCACCTGCTCCAGCACCTCAACGTCTTTCCTGAACTGAGGGGCCCAGAACTGGACACAGCACTCCAGGTGAGGCCTCACCAGCGCTGAGTACAGGGGCAGAATCACTTCCCTGGACCTGCTGACCACACTGTTCCTGATCCAGGCCAGGATGCCATTGGCGTTCTTGGCCACCTGGGCACACTGCTGGCTCATGTTCAACCTCCTGTCAGTCAGCACTCCCAGGTCCCTTTCTGCCTGGCTGCTCTCCAGCCACTCTGTCCCCAGCCTGTAGCGATGCAGTGGGTTGTTGTCAAAGTCTAAAGTAGTGGCTCTGCTTCCAGATATCTTTCTGCAAAGTGGAACACAAAAAATGTACAGTTATCTAGCTACTAGCCTGCATGCATCTCATGCAGAAAAACTGGTGCTCTTAAAACTCAGAAAGAGGCCACCCAACAGATGAAGTACTTGCACTTTTTCCTCTTACCTGACTAAATTAAGGCAAAATTCATTTATATGGAGACTAAAGGGAGCTCCTGAAAACATAAATCTTCTGCTATTGTGAGCAGTCATTTTGTGTAATTAGATTTTTATGCTCATCATGTTACATTTGCCATGTAATTATATTTTTGTTATGATTTTTTTTTGTCCCTGCTACTCTTCCTGAGATGTATTTTTCATGATGCCATGACAGCTTTTGAATTTCTCTGCAGTCTTTGCAGCTTCCCCAGATATAGCTTTTATATTATTCATAGGCAGAAATGTAGATGTGATAATAAAAAGTGGTCCTTTAAGAGGGAATGTTTATGATCTTCTTTGCTTCTTGGTTCAGAAACTGGTCCTGTTTTATCCAAAAGACATGGTCATCTCAGTATACTAGGATGCACAGGCCTCAAATCCATCAAGAAGAGTTTATTCTGTAGATACATCTTTTGTTCTGCATGGTGCAAAACATAAGCTGCTTGATCAAAATGCTCAGGCTAGGTGGACATGCTAATAGAACTCATGTGGCTTGAGCACGAACCTGGGCTGTATGTTGCCTGTGCAGCAAAACCACACTTGTGCAAGCTGCAAAGAATGACTTGCATATATGTGTACATGAAATACACCATTTTGAGTTGGATTTTATACAGAAAACTACTGGTGTCAGATATAATGTCCATTAGAGGAAATCAGGTCTTCATACCGTGAATCTCAAAACATTCAACTTTGAAAGATACTGCTGAGGTGCTAGTTTCTTTCAGTTTCGCCTGCTTTTCTTTTCTTTCCTGCTAGGCTGTACAGATATGAAAATCTACAAGAAAAGTTTTTGTAAAGATTTCTAGCTTAATTATGGAAATAAAAAATGTTTGGGTAAAACTCTGATGCTAATGAGAATTAGCCTGCTGTTGCCTGTCCTCATAATATTTAAGTAATAGTTTATTGGGAAGTTGTAACACAAACCTAACAAAAGAGTTAATGAACTATTTTTCCATTTGAGGAAGACTCAACTTTGCTTCAATCTGACTGAAGTATGGGGAAAAACCTCTAGTTGTTTCATTCCAGTTCATCTGCCAAACTGCAGTCAAACATATGCTGAGTAAAGTGCAGACATATTTACCTATACAAAAACCTATTACAAAAGAACTTTGTTTGTCATTCTTATGTGCTTTCCAAATCTGACTCCTGAAGATTTAGCCTATGATTATGCTGCTGTTTTAGACAGCAAGTCACTGTAGAAAATATTTATATATGGATTAGTTTTACATTGTTTTATGTCTTCAAACTCACTAAATAATTTCTGGGACACTTTTTCACATCTGAAGATGAACTCTGATTAACTTACTTTTGGCTGTGGAAAATTCTCCAGTGACAGCTTAAGAAGACTGTTGCAGCACAGCTCTTTTTTAAAAATAGTAAAAATACCTCTAGTTTTCAGTCCAAAGTAGCGTGAAGCAACAGACACCTTGGTACGTCTTGATATCAAACACTTATTAATGACTTCATTCCATCGCAATATATTGGTTACACTTCTGCTATATGCATACAATAAAATCTACTTTATATTGAGGCACATGACTAGGTTATCATTATCCTATTTTCTATAACTTTCTAAGAAAATTATATGAGTTTCTGTATTTTTCTATGTATATACAACTACTGTGATATGCTCTGTTGGCTGACATTCTATTTTTTAGAAACAAAACCCAAAGGAATTTGATTTTTTTTCCTAATCCAGAAAACACTAAGGAACTTTGGAAGTGATTCATCACAGAGTCACAAGAGAGATTCAAGGAACAGCAAAAATACTTTACAGTAATAAAATATATATATAAAAATTCTATATTCTAATTAATCAGAATGAGAAATGACAATTTAATACTAGTTTCTAATTGCTTACATGGGGAAAGGTGTAAGGTAATGTAATTCCTCTCCTTTCTTCCAGAAAGTGACCATAATGAGTCTAATAAAGCAAAGGAAAAAATTAAACAGAATCACATGGATCTGAGGAGTGAATTTTCAGTAGTACAATGGTCTTTGAAGCAAAACTCCCAACATTCTTCCAGTGGAATCTTTCTGGTCTGAAATTAAGAGAAGATAACATTCTGAAAGAAATTCTACAATTCAATCATAAATTATTTGACTTGGAGGCATTACTTGCTAAATGTGTGTTGTAAAATGGTCTCACATAGCTTAAAAGTTATTTTACATATACATATAAACTTAAGCTTTCTTGAGTTAATTCAACTATTTAATATTTTGAAATTTCTAGTATCTTTATTGGTTATCCTGAGTGCTTTTGGTCTGCTCCATACCATCACATCTAGAAATGTGACTTGATCAGCTGGAGTTGTGTCACTGAATTTGTTGGTGTAGAGCTGAAGCAAAAATAAACTAAAAACTATTAAAAAAAAAGCCTTTTTCTGTGATGCCATTTTCAATTTTTGTTTCAATTTTAAGTCCCTACAACCTGATGTAAATGTGGTAACTGTTCTTTAACTGCACTAACTTCAGCACCGAGAGCTGACTTCAGTAGGTCAGCAAAATGAGAAAGGATGTAGAATTTCAATCTTTTTCACAGCTGATTTTTCAGGGATCTTGATTCTCTTCCTCCAGATTTTGCTCCTGTTGGAGCACTTGTCTTCCTATTTTTCCTTGAACTCTACCAATGGCCACAAAACATTTATAGTTGATACTGGAAAGGACAGTAATCTACTGAAATTGTTGTCTCCATAGGATTATATTTTTGGGTATTCAAAACTATGTACTGTGCATAAATCAAGTTTTATAATTATTTAAATCAGTTCTCCATCTGACCTGAGTGCCATTCTTTCTTCATATGAAAACTCAGTCAAGATTTTACTGTCCATTCTTTATGATGATTATGAAAATATTAGATTCCCTACCACATTTATTTTCAGTTGCTCTCATAGTTATTCCAGTCTCCAGTATTTCTCTTTGTAAAATAGTAATAAAGGTTTTGGTATATTTCTGTGATATGATAGTGTAGAGGTATAGAGACTCACAACCTACTGAGAATGAAGCATTTCTGCTTCACCTTTAAAATGGAAAGAAATAGAGCTGGAAAATTTGACTGCATTTCAAATGCTGAGTGCAGAGGTTTAGTTGGTAAATTTAAGGTAATTTTGAAGGGAATTTTGAAACTGAGAGTTCTAGTATGTACCATAAAGTTCAGTTTCTGAAAGGATTTGAGAAAAAAAGCTAGAATAAGAAAAAAATTACCATCTACTGGTCACTTAATGCTATTGGTTTTTTAGAAGGGGGATGAAAAAAAAATTCTAAAAGTCTACTGAAAAAGCAAAAAAATGCACGTGCTTTGTATGCCATGGATGTACTTTGAATGGTAATTATTTTTTCTTTTAAGGTGAAAAAGCATTTTTTGTCTGTTTTGGTTTTTCAGTTTTCTCTCATCAACCTGCTCTAACAAAACACAAAAATAATTCAGTCTGTGGCCCAATTTAGTTCAGCATCCCCCTGTGAAAGAGCCATTTGTTTACACTAAGAATGAGGAATCAGGTATATGAAGAGATACTGGAATTCTGCCATATGGTGTAACGTATGGATAGTTTTCGGTGTGTTAAATCTACGGGAAGAAGGGACAAATGTACTGCATTATCCTATCTTGAACACTTAGAGTACTTAGCACTTCCATAACATTGCAAAAGGATTAACTGACCATCACCAAAACAGAGGTTTTGTAAATTTTAATTTAGAAAATGTAGCCTACAACTGGGGACAATGAGGCACAAAATGAACATAGAACTAAGCTGGTCTTGATAATTAAGACATTGGAGCCCTGGATTTTTTCTGTGTTTTTCTTTGTTTTTCTGTTTTTGCGCGACTACTTGTCAATGTGCTACATATGTAGTGGGCTTTCAAATATGTACCTTTGTACAATATGGGCAAAGTTATCCTCATTGCACATTGGAAGTGGCAAAGAAATAGAACTGCCTCTTGTTTCTCAAATGCACTGAATGATAAATACATAATACATATTTTGAGTTTTGATAGTAGTACAAATTCAGTGTGAGTTATTGTAAGTTAGTTGTTGAAGGACAGTTTTTCTCCTCTTTCTGCAGCTTGCTACCTGAAGTAACATTGGTGAAATCACATTTATATTGGTAAAACTTAGCTGCTTTTGTATTTGAGAAATGTAATGAAGAGATATACCAGGAAAATTATCAGCAATTATCAGTGGGATAAAGAAGCAATCAGCTTCTTCTTCCTTTAATCACTCATCCCAGCCCAAACATTGCTCTCCAAAACTGTGGTTGTACACAGGCCTGGTACACATTCCCTATTCTTGAAAGTGACAATATTTTAAAACATTTCTGAGGAACATCTATTTACAGAGATATAATCTCTTCTAAATTCTAGCCTACTATGGGTTCAGTATGACTTCATGTGGTATTCGTAGTCGATTTCACATGTTACTTATAGTCATGGCTATAGAAACAGAACCCAGCTTTCTCAAACAGTTTTCCAATGAATTCTTGGCTGTTTTGTTTGCCTTTCCTTTAACCCAGTGATTGAACATATAACATTGACAAATTTTTTTCTAAAAATAGCATACCAGATTTTTGTTCAATTTTGCTTTGTTTTGTTACAAAGCAAGGAAGTTGACTTCTAAGAGTTCTCAAAATCCTGACAAACCTCATCCACAAGGAGCAGTTTCAGAAATGTCCTTTTGCAGTATTTCCATAAAATATATATAAGATGTCATTTCTTTTCATTTCCAAATAGGTTTAAATGATTCCCATTTCATGCTGTTCATGTTTGTAGCATGATTTTGTAGACAAACTCAGATGATCTGTGCTGGATGAGGTCTTAAGCTCATGTCCCACAAAAATCTTTCTACAAACTTAATATTGAGAAATCTTCAGTTTTTCTGAAGTTAGTTAAACCTCTTGAACTGTATTTTAAGCACAGTATAAAGTCTTTGAGGAGTCATTGATTGTAAATTCTTTTGAGTAGGACCAGAATTTGCCTACTATTTATAACATAACGAAAGCAGTGTGTCTCCGGGCTAGAAGGGGCCATTGGGTACAAGTGGTAAATAATAATAATAATTCATTTAGGCCCTGTCGAAAAGTCGTACAAAGAGATATGGGGCATTTTACCTGGTGCAGTTTCTACCATCTGATGTTCTAACTTTAGTGTCATTTGTAAATGTCAGATTTTAAAATTAAAATATTGTACTTGGGTGTGTTATTAGCTTTTCAGAAGAGCAATAGTAGTGGACAACTCTCCAGGCTTTTTTTATATAAATATGGCTGTTCTCTGTGTAAAACTCATTTTGGGATTTATCATGGTATGCTTAAATTGGAGAGCTTGATGTTGACATTAATTCATTGAAGTGCAAGCATTAAATGTTATTGTACATATGTTATAGCATATGGCAGGATTTCATCTCTCATCTCTTTCTTAAGCTCTGTCCTCAGAGTTACTAAAAGTCTGTCCCATGAGATGACTTTTTGTTAAATTAGGTCAGCAACTGAAGTAGGCCTTGTGCCAACTTCTTTGCTGAATAATATGGCAGTGTCAACACTTGAAAATTATCTTTTCTTCAAACTTTTTTGGTTGGATACCTATAGAGATCTCAGTCTGACCACAGAAGTCTCTGAGTTAATTCTCATCAGATATTTATGAGATATTTTAATTTATATATTGTATTGCTTTATTAACTACAGTGTTGTTTTCAGACATTTGAAGCATACTAGTCAGATGTCTGTGGGGAGAATAAACTTCATCTCTGTGAAGCTCCATAGTGCTGTGTAGGTAAAGACAGGAAGAATGGTTGACCTTGCAGGTAATGCCTTGGTAGTAAGGTGTTTGTAGTAAAACAACGCTTTTGCATTATTTTGTCTCTACAGACTCTGGATTGCTGTATCCCATCTCACTTTGCTCGTAGCTACACAAACAGGTGAAGGGGAGAAATACTAGCACAGCACAAAGTGGTGTATGTATGGTATATCCTCTGCAGGATGTGATCTTGCTTCAGTTTTCCAGACAGAAGGAAATGTTACTCCTGTTACTTTACTAGTAGTTCCATTTCCACTGCCTTTCTGCCATCCATGACTTTATAAAACTTTACCACAGCCACTCTTGCATCTTTTTCAGGCTGATGAGTATAAGCCTATTTAATTGTTCTTTGGTGATGCAGGATTTGATTAGCTTTCTTGCTGCCTTTGAACATTTTCCAGGTCTTCTATTCACTCTTCGAGATGGAAAGTTTAGTACCCCATAGTATTCAAGAGGCAGACATGCCATGGATTTGTACAGTGGCTTAATTATTTTCTCTGGGTTTTTTTGTTTTGTTTTGTTATTTACAGCTTTTTAAATATTTTCTACTTTTTTTTTTTTTTTTTTTTTTTTTGTGCTATCAAGGATTGAACTAAAATTTTTGTGGAAGTATTGATTTTTCTCCTAGACCTTATTACTGGATACTAGCAGCCAGCTCAAATCAAACCTAGACTTTTGGGCTTGTTGGGTTTAAGTTAAAAATTTTAATTTATTATTTAATACACAGCTAACACTTGGATTTATGAATAAGCAATGAACAGAAATTTTCAGACTATTCTGACCATTTTTTTTTCTTCTTTAATATCCCAGTGCAGAATTTCTGATCATATTGTCTGGAATACAGAAGTGACAGTTTAGCTTTTTTTCTTCCAGAAAGATGACTTGTACAGAACGTTTTCATTATGGGCTTTAGAAGCTGAACAAAGATATTACCTTGTTGTGTTTCCTGCAGAAGCAGGAAACCAGGCCCAAGCATACCTCTATGCTTGTCTTCTGTTCATGTAACTGGAAAAATGACATTTTGCGTCATTTGAACAGCAAAGGGAGGAGGGAAAAAAAAAAAAGAAGAAACTTTGCCCAAACCTTCCAAGAGGCTTTGGACCCGATATTGGAATGTGCGTGACCAAGCATGATATTTCCTATGTGCATCCAAAAAATACAGGTTATAACTCAATCTTTGTTCATCCTGTTCTATTGTCTGACTTCAAAAAACAATACTATATGCTTTGCAGTTGCCATTTTTGTCAAATGGATTTTCTAGTTAGTAATGTCTCTCGAATGGGTGGAGTAAGCATTAAAAATATGATTTCTCTTTGCTGTTTCTGATGTTTCCACCGCCTCTTGAGTTTGATTTTTCCGCATCTGAAGTCAAAGTACAACCTGATAGAGACAAAGAGGAGAGAGGAAAGATTAATTTGTACATTTTGAGTGTTGTTCTTTGACTGAATTGCAGAATACAGCATACTGCCTGAACCAAGCCTGGATGCAGAATGCTGCTTATCTTCATTCTTGTTATTAATTTCTTCCATCCCACCCCACCTTACCATGTTCTTTAGTGACAATTGCCTTCCTTTCTAGCACATTTTCTTACCCACATTATATGCTATTCGAGCTCTTTTATTTAGGATTTTTCACACATCCTTCACATCTCCTTTACAGTCTCCAGTCAATAAGCCCTAAGGTCTAAACACTCCTTTACACTTCATGGTTATTCCCTTATCACATGCATTTTCTGTTGCCTAAAGGCAGATCTGTACAATTTTTGTTATTGAAATCTGGGCGTTTTTTCTTCCCAACCAGATGGAAGATGTGTGAATGTGTCTAAAAACTGAGAATACCATTAACGTGGTTTTTACAGAGCTCTGGGAGACACAACATCTCTCTGGCTCCTTCTAAGGTAGGCTGAAAAAAGTAGCAATAACTCCGCAATACAAGCAAAGCAACTTTAGCACATTATTGTGTTTCTCTTACAGTTCAGACTGCAGGGAAAAAAAGATGCACTTCTACTGCTGTGCATTAATCTTTTGCTCTTTGCGAGAGAACACAATCCCCAAGTCATACACAAACTGGATTTACACTATTCTATTAAGTATTGATTGTAATGCTTGAAGCCTTTATTGTTCCAATTTATCAGAGTTTTTTGCACTGTGATGGGTAGAAAACAATACTGTTCCGTGACTGCTAGTTGTGCACTCCACAGCTCATAGGGCAAAAGTGGCCAAGAAGTGGTTTTGTTATCATTTTTTTTTTCATTTTTTTTTAAAGTCAATAGCTTCAGGAGGGAGAGCTATGTTAACCCAATTTCCTCAATACCTGGTGTTGAGCAAATAAAATAAAAAACATCCAATCTCTAATTGGGCATAGACATCTCAATAAGGATTATTTTAGAAGAAATGGATGTCCTTCTCTCACTGCAGCTCTGGTTAGAAAAGGTTAGAAACTCCTTTTTTTTGGCAGAGAGGGATGTTCAATCTTATTTTATCAGAACTCATCTAGTCTCCTTGTTCAACTCCAGAGTGCAGTTATTGCTTCAATAAAACATAAAATCAAATTTTAAAAGAGAAATTGAATATAATCATCAATATTTTAAATAAAAAATCATAAAACTTTATGAAAAAGTATATAGGCATAAGGGAGCCAAGACTGCTTTCTGACATATTTCGGACAAGTTTTCTGTTCTCAAAATATGCATTTCGGAAATGATGACTTGGAAGATTACAATTCTGGAAAACATCTGAGTCAATTTTTTGTCAAAACATTGCTTATCTACAGACATATTTATACATCTTATGAAACAAGGTTGCGTTCTTGCACCAACTCTATTCACAGTCTTTTTCAGCATGATGCTCCAAAGGGCCACAGCAGACTTTGACGAAGAAAATGGAACCTACATTTGATATTGTATCGACGGAAGCCTATTCAACCTAAGGTAACTGAAGGCCCACACTAAGACCTTAAACCTTCTTATCCGGGAGCTGCTTTATGCTGCCGCTGCCGCCCTTGTTTGCCCACACAGAAGCAGCTCTGCAGCATTTAACATCCTGCTTTGCAAAGGCTGCTGAGCTTTTTGGGCTGGAAGTCAGCCTGAAGAAGACAGAAGTTTTCTATCAACCTGCACCTCAGGAAGTCTTCCATCATCCCCATAGCACCATTGGCCAATCAGAGCTCAAATCAGTCCAGCAGTTTAATTACCTAGGTAACCTCATCTCCTCGGATGGTAAGATTGACGGAGAGATAGACAACAGGTTAGCAAAGGCATAGAGAGCTTTCAGAAAACTCCATGAGAGAGTTTGGCGGAATAAACACCTGAAGAAAAGTACAAAGATCAGTGTTTACAGAGCCATAGTGCTGTCTACTCTTTTATATGGATCTGAATCATGGGTCATTTACCGTCACCATCTGCAACTCCTAGAACGCTTCCATCAGTGCTGTCTCCATACAATCCTAAACATCCACTGGTCAGATTATGTGACCAATACATCTGTTCTAGAACAGGCAGCAATCATAAGTATTGATGCCATGTTGCTGAGAAGATAGTTGCATTGGGCAGGGCATGTCTCCAGGATGAAAGACCACTGCCTCCCAGAGATCTTGCTTTATGGTGAACTTGCCACTGGCTGCCACATTAGAGGAGCCCTGAAGAGAAGATACAAGGACTCCATGAAATGACATCTCAGCCTTGGTCATATTGATCATCATCACTGGTCTACTCTGGCCTCCAGTCAGGAGGTTTGGAGACAGACCATCTATAACGCTACTGCTTCTTTTGAGAACGCATGCAGGATCACCCTTGAGGAGAAAAGACAATGCAGAAAGAACCGTGTCTTGTCGATACCACCTAAGTAGTCTTTCCACTGTGCCTTTTGCAACCGGACTTGTCTATCTCGCATTGGCCTCTTTAGCCACCAGCGTGCTTGTAGCAAGTGTGGGTAGAGTCCTCCTCAAATCTTTGTTCACGAAGCCTAGACATGATGATGATTTATATATCTAAAATAAATCTGAAGGGTGTGACAGAGAAATCCAAATCACCTGTGTAAGAGTGTCTGCGCCAGAACTTGATGGAAGTAAAAACTGCATCATACCGATTAAAATATTGGTTTAACTTCATATGATTGTTTTAAAAAATTGAGACTGCTCTCTGCCCCAATTTTCTACATGTTATTATGCATCTCATCTATGAGTTCTGTAATAATATTTTGTATTTCATACAGATAAAAATTCACTTCTTAACTGAAGGAGGATTACTTTAGCATTGAATCCACCTTTTGAGGAAAAACACAGATACTCATCTAATGCAGCCCAGCTAGGGACACGGGGAAGTTCACTCAGGTTTTGACACAGGTTGTAGGCTGAAAAGGAGTGAACCAGTTCATTAAAATGGCTCCCCCTTTTATAGGGGAGCGAGGAGAACTTTCCAGAGTATGGTGAACAAAGGGAGGAGTTTCAGACAGGAGAAACAACAATTGGGTACAGAGCATAAAGGGGAGGGATAACAATAGACTATGCATGAGAAGGGAGTGGAACTCTTGTGGGACGAACCATTACAACGTGGGGATAGGAACAAACCATTATTAAAAAACATTAAAACAGCCATAAATTTGTAATTTCTCTCCATTCAACAGTCTCAGTTAAACAAGTCCATTATTTCAAATCCATTCCTCTTCTTCCGTGAATTCTTTCAATGCCACAGCCCAGCGATGGTAGTCTTTTCCTTTTGGTTCTTCAGAGTCCTATCTACCTCTCCCCCTTTTTTGTTTTCTAAAACAAGATTTGCTGAAAGACTTTTTAACAAGAGATTACGCACACAAACAATCATGAATGGAATGAAAGTTAAAATGGCCCCGAAAGTAAATAATGAAATCACACCTATAATTATCAACTTATTTATCCAATTAGGGAGAGAGAGAAAATGAAGCCAATCAAATAATCCATTTAAACCTTTATCTTGAGAAACATGGATATCATGAACCAATCTTTAAGTTTATTGATACTTTGATGTATGGACTGAGAGTGGTCTGAAAAATTCATGCAGCACATCCCCTCGAACTCCTGACACCCGTGTCCACGTGCCAGGAGTAAAAAGTTGAGGGTAGTCTTTTCCCTCTGGTTCTTCAGAGTCCTCATCCACAGTCATCTGTCTCATTTTCAGATATTTGGCCATTAAAGAACCTGAAAACTCAAAGCCATCGAAAACTTCATTCAGTTTTGTTTCAGGTGATCTGTGTACTTGTCAGTATTTCAAGGTAATTCTCAGCTACAGGCTGCTGAGGTCTGGTTTAAGGAGTTATTACAGAGCATATCCTACTGTGCAAAAGATGCAAAATATTTTCTGGTATGTCTTCAGTGTTGGTTCATATCCTGAAATCAGCAAGTGTGGGATTTGAAGCAGGGTTGTGTTTTTTTACTTATACAGTAAAGTGCTTTAGAGGACACAGAACCACTGCTACCATCTCCACCTTATTTTTTTCCGAAGTTGGGAATTACAGAGAAGATTCATCACCTGTGGGTGAAAGGAAAGACGACTAGTTCCCTATAGCTGAGGGCTAATGGAGTTGGTATCTAGGTCTGTCTGTAAGAAATAAGGACTCCAGCGTTGACACAGAACTGGTTACCTTAGGCAGCTGCATGCCAGGTTACTGGCTGCTGTGAACGTTGTTGGTACATATCAATAAATTGCTGTGTCCTTCAAGAGGAACCTGAAAATGTAGTTCGGACTTCTGTTAGATGACAGGAGAAACTTGAAGGTAGTATAAGGCTCACTGTTGTAATGTCAAAGTTTTGTTGCAGAGTGGGCTCTCGTGCAATAACTGAATTACCCAAGGATTCCCTAAGTATTCTCATAAACACTGCTTTATGCAAAATGGAAATGTTTTCAGAGTTTAATCCTGGGATACACGTGTAGGACAACCCTATATATCCAGTACATGCAGGTATGAAACTCGAAGGTGCTCTGTTACAGTCAACACCCACAGAAAATAATGTTGTTCTTTTGCATCTCTGCCTTTGTTTTAAATTTATTTAAAGTTCATTCCATATATTTAATTATAGTGATGATAATTTAAAAGACTTTGTTAAAGGTGGATGGATAGTTCAGCTAAACCATGCCTTTTCCTTATATCCAACTGGAATTGTATCAAGCCTAAGCAGAGACTGAAATTTCTTATTTCATGGAGGTACATGAAAATTGAAAAGAAATCCTACCTTGTTTTCCACTTTGGGAGCCTGGCAACAGTCCACCTGAGTGTATGGAGAGCACTCTTGGCTAGCCCAACTGACAGTATCAGGCTGTGAAAAGCTTCTGCAGAGGGACTGATGAAATAAAATCCAAGGTCTTCAATTCATAGCTCTGCATTGGTCAAAATATCTGTCTTCTTGGAAAAGTACATTCTCTCCGTGTCAAAGAGTGGCGAAGTTGATACTCACACTGGCAGAAACATTTCTGGAATGCCTTCAAGAGTTTCTGCTAAAAGCATGGCCCAGGGTTTGTAATGTAGAGCATGGCTAAAATTTGGAAGAGAATTCTTCACATTATACATTCTGTGGTTCATACACAGAATCATCTACGAGCTTTTAAGACAGTGTGAAGAGGAGTGAAAACATTTTCTTTACGCCTTCTAGGAAACATTGAGTTATGGGTTTATCTGCTCAGTTCTGAGTAAACATTAGTTTACTTTGCATAAGTCTCAGATTAGAAAGATGTAATTGAATTTGGGCTGACAAGAGAAGAACATCAAGGGCAATTAAACTGCTCTCATTTTTATCCAGGCGGGAACACTACATGTTTAGAGATTGCATTGAGACGTGGAACCTCAGGTCAAACAAATGTTTTGCACATAATTCTAACGAACAAGTACTCCTGGGAAAGGGAGAAGAAAGAGAACTGGCTGTATTTTCTCCTCCATGCTACTAGATTATATCTTATTAGCCAGGTGTATTTCACCAGAGAGAACCATTGCTTGCAGTTGGGAAGAATTTTTTGTTACGCATCTATAATAAAATGACTTTTAATTGTACCTCTCTTCAAAAACAGGCCAACAGCAATGAAAAAAAAATCAGAAAAGCACTTAATAGTCACACTGCATGCTTTTACATTTTACTTAACTACTTGTGTTCCATCAGGATCATCTAGTCCAAGACCTGGACCCTGATGTTGTAACACATCATGGCAAGAAAAATCCAGGACAGGGAAGTGTTCAGGACAGAATTGATCACTCAGAATTAAAAAGGGGCAAGCTAAAAAGAAGTTCAGAAGGTAGATCTAAAATAAGATAAGGCATTGTAAGAAAAAAGCGAAGAGAAATTGGATGTTAGGTTTGTGCCAGATTTGTTCTATTATTAATCAACATTCTGGTTCTCTAAGACTTAACCAAATCTTGCCATCTGTTCATCATCAGTCATGGAAGCCGTTAAAAGCAGAACAATGTAGATGTTTGCACTTAACTTGACAAGAAATGGAGAAGACCCTTAACATTCTTCATTATCATGTAGAAAAATGGAAGGTTGATAATTCTGCAGAGCCCAGGTTGGAAAATTGAACAGACAAGAAGAAAAGAAGAATGAATTAAGGGGAAGCTATGGGTACATTTGTGCATTACATAGACACTCTGCAGCTCTTTTGAGGGGTAGTTGAACAAACACACCACCCTCACCGACCCACTCCCCTTATTTAGCTTTTTCTTTCTTTCTTTCTTTGTTTTTCCACAAGGTAAAAAAAAAAAGAATTTTTTGCCAATGGTTCATTTCACAGAATATAGATCCAGTAGGAAGAAGTAAAATGTTAAAACCATTAAGTGATTAATGAAGTGTCAGCATAGGTAGGATGAAGGCAAGGATGAATTCTGGCAATGTTCCCAAGAAAGAAAAAACTGTTGTATGTTGCGAGAGACATAATCATTGGCATATGAGGGAAAATAGGTCTGGTTCAGGAGAAAATTAAGTGCTCAAACATGTTGATTTGTTTTTCTTGTGAGATCACAGAGATACTTCTTCAAGCTGACTTATCTGTATTAAGATAAAAAACTGGCACTTTTCTTCCTTCTAAATGGTTTGAGTTAAAAGCAAAAGATTTGTGCTCTGTTGTTTCTTCTGCACCCAACCCTTAACCCTGCCTTCTCCCTCAGTTCCACAACTGTAATTCTGCTGTGAAATTTGGATATTGAGAGAGAGAGAGATGGAAGAAAATGCTAATATCCTTTTCTTTGTTCACTTTGTCCTTTACTTCTTAAATTTGGATCTTAGGATTAATTTTTTTATTATTTGTCTTGTATAGTAAAAACTAAAAGAAGTATAATATCTTCTAATGTTTTCATGATTAGAAAGCAACTTGAATGAGAACTGTTGTTGTAGCTGCCTTCTGATCATATGTGAACATACCAAGGAAATCATAGGCAGAATGAAATTCTGACATGAATTTTGGTCTCACTGCAAATGCTATGTTACCTCATTTCAGTGATGAGATTCAGTATGCTAGTTTCTATGCTGATAATAGATGGATCTGCAGAGGTTGGTATGTTTCACAGCAGCATTATGTCTTGGGTTTCATCTGGAGAACAGCAGAGTAATGGCAGTGAGCTTTCTAAGCTTTTTGAACATTGGCTGTATGAGTTTTTCTAGTCAAAATTACTAGAATAGTAGCATTAAGTGGCTAAAATTCTGCAAAATGGATATATTATAAAAATAAACAGATAAAATAAATCACTTATTGTTCAAAAGGGTTTAGATCCTTTAATTTGCACAGCTCAATTCTACACTTTTGCCTCTTAATGCAATAAAAAATATTATACGCATTTTGCTTAGTAACTGAATTTACTTATTATATTGTGGGGGAATATATTCAATGCAACTAAACCTACAATGAAACAAGTGCATTTTACTTACAGAAGTGAGAAAATTCTATTTTGTAGGGTACATTATTTTTCAGCCAAGAGATTACTGTTTAGGAAAGTCTCTCAAAATGCTCACAAAATTGTCTGAAATTGTGAGGATAGTAAATAATTCATTTCAATTTTTATATTTCTTCTCCCATCAGGGAAAACTAGCTTCGAGAATATCTTATCCCACCATTTCCTCTTGTAATATGAGAATGCTCCATGTCACATGGTTAGAAGAGTTCCCGCAAGACCTTTGAGACGTCTTTTAAAGAGACCAGTGAAGATTTCCCACATTTCTCTTAGCCCATTGCAAAATTTAGGCCTTTATCTTGCTGTGTCTCAGTTTGCTGATGATTACATTAACAGTAACGACTTTCTGAACAATGGGGAGGATTAATGTTTGTAAAGTGCCCTGAGATTCTTATTACGGATTCAGTTACAAAGGCAACATATTATTCCCTCCTTTTTAAGGATTAAGATATGCATTAGTGGTCCATAAGTAATGCCAAAGAACTCTGGATTCCTTGAGAACAGAACCTCAAATTCTATAATTTATAGCTGTAAATATATTTGTAGCTTTTATCATTGTACAAGTCCTCAAAGTAAGTTGAAACTGCCTTTCTACATCAAATCTGAAGACTGCTTCAGAACAGAGAACCTGAAATGGACAACCCTGCTGATTCGTAACCTCTTTAATCCTCTTCTCTGGCCTTTCTCAAGCAATATAATATTTTTGTTTCTTACACTATTGTCAGATACATGATTCTTCATGCATGCAAGGTGTGATATAAACTCTCTAGATTCTGTGCTTCATGGAACTGAAACTTCAAATATTATCTGATTCAAACATTATGGAAATCTATATGACGATACAATATTTTATGTTTATGGTTTGCAAATTCTTTTGACATGCTGTATTCTCAGCTTAAATAAATCAGTGTACGTTGACATTATTACCATTATTCTTAATGACTCTTGATGAGGTCATTGATCTAAATAAATTGGTGTTTAGTAACCTCTAAAGTCTAGCACAAGAGTTTTGCAGAAGCAGACAGTAAACTGGAAAGGTGCAGTTTCCCATAAGGCTTAGGTTACTGGTAGTATAATAGTGACCATATCCCTTTTTCTGGTCCTGTAGAGAGGTCTGTTGTTTAACCTTTCCAGAAATTGTCAACTTTAGACTGAAGTAGAAGCATTTGTGTTCATCTGAGCAAAGTGTGAGTTAACAGAAAAGGACCTAACTAGCCAGCTCCTCTCTGCTGACAGAGAACGATCATTCACTCTGGTAGGTTATTCCTGTGGCTTGAGTTTTCTCTTGATTTTCTTAATTACTTGTAGTGGGTTGACCTTGACTGGACACCATGTGCCAAACCCAGCCACTCTGTCACTCCCCTTCACAGCCAGACCAGGGAGAGAGTAAGATGGAAAACAACTTGTGAATACGGATAAGGCAGTTTATTAAAGCAGAAGCAAAGTGGAAGCTTGCGCGCACAAAAGCAAAGCAAAGCAAAAGATAACACAGTTCATTCTCTGCCTCCTGTGAGCAGCGATGGTCAGCCACTTCTTAGCAGCAGGGCTTCAGCATGTGCAACAGTTGCTCAGCGGGCAGCCACTGGACACAAAGAATGCCTGTCTTCCTGCTCCTTGCCTTTGCTTTTATGTCTGAGCTAACATCACATGGTATGGAATATCCCTTTTTGTTAATTTGGGTTAGATGGCCCACTTGGGTCCCCTCCTAGAATCTTGCCCTTGATTGAGGAGAGAATGTTAGAGTGCTGATATTGTACCTGCCCTGCTCAGCAGTAGCCAAAACACCAGTGTGTTATCAACACCCAATCCAGCTACCAATGCAAAGCACAGCACTAAGTGGTTTACTATGGGAAATGAACTCCGCCTCAGCCAGACCCAATACACTACTATAAACTGTAGCTAAACTGTAGCGCCCTGGTAACGTTCTTAATACTAAGCTCTGTATGAAACGTCTTTTGTTTGAGAAATATGTTCTTGGTAATCGTTTCCAAATGAGTAGCAGTTTTCCAGGTTTAACCATCTGCAAAGTGCATTTTCTCTAGTCTTTTGGCATGTTTTAGAAAAGGTACGGAAAGCACCCTCCCTCTGTTTGACCACATAAGAACAAACTGAAGTGTAACTAAGTAGTGAAACACAGTCCAGAAGTCCCTCTGCAGAGGTAAGAGATTACAGAGGAAGAGTCACTTCCAGTATGATCCAGGAAAAATTTCAGAGACTTATAGAATAGTTTGGTTTGGAAGTGACTTTTTGAGGTCATGTAGTCCTCCCTCATGGGAGGGGACACCTGCAACTAGAAAAGGTTGTTCAGACTCCCAGTGATGGGACTCGTTCCCACTGGGAATGATCCCAGTGATGGGATATCTACCACGTCTCAGGGCAACCTGTGCCAGTGTTTCACCACTCTCTACATAAAATATTTCTTCCTTATATCTAGTCAGAAACTACCCTCTTTCAGTGTAAAGCCATCACCACCTGTTCTATCACAACAGACCCTGATAAAAGCTATAGACCCCATTTCAGTACTGAATGACCACAGTGACATCTTCCCAAAACCTTCTCTTCTCCAGGCTGAACAACCCCAACTTTTTTAGCCTTTCCTCATAGGAAAGGTGTTTCATCCCTCTAATCCTGTATGTTTCATGCCTTTAAAGAATAGCAAGGCTTCCTTTCACCATCACTAGACTCACTCTGTATACTTGTAGCCTCTTTGAGAACTTTCTATGCTACAGTTCAGCCCCACATGCACTCTGCAACAAGATGTACTTACCTAGATAAAATAAATACTGATTAGCATCTTCTCCATCATTTTTCCCCATCTTCCGCAAATGCTTTTATGTCAGTTTCTGCAAATCAGAAGCACCTGGATTTAACACTGGAAATAACACTCCTAGGTGGCAAGTGATACTTGGTTGATTGATACAACTTCATACAGAAGTAATTTGGCAAAATAGGACACAGTTTTCCTTGTTTCTCAATAAATTAAAAATCAACTTTGAAAGTTGAGACTCGTGATCTGTGAGGATATTCTTGTCTGGTATTGATCACAGTAAAAATGTGACAATATGATGAACCATTATTTTCTCAATAGACAAGATCCTGGTTGGTGCTGAACAACAATAGATTGCTAAGAAGATGGTATTTTGTATATGCTTGCAATAGCTACATTTTCAAAAATAGTTACAATTTGCAATTACAGCATCAAAATCATGTAAAATGGTGTAAGATTTATATTTGTACTGCAGAGCTTCAATACAATTTTCAGAAGCACTTAGTAGCTAAAAGCTTCTGGGATTTCTGTGTGATTTATGTCATTTAGGTTCTTGGAAATTTCACTGTGCATCTGTGTTTCAGATGGGACAATAAAGATCAATGTGGTACATACAGGGAAAAGGTGCAGCTGTGAGGATGAAGCATTAAGCAATTAAATATTCATTAAATGTGTTGGTAGGTATCTCAGAAAAGTGAAATAAGACTTTCTCAATGAAAATGCAAATAAGCATTACATATTTGTAAATAGTATTAAAAATGCAATTTATAAATATTTCCTCTGTCATAACTCTCCACCCTTTAATCCATTTTTCTAACCTTTATTCACATGTCAATTGCCACAGAGTGCTTCAGATAAAATACCAGTAATGTAGGTCATAAATGAATAAGTCAGTACTGTGTCAGTACATAAGAAACTTGCATAGTAAAAGCATTGGATCATCAGTATATCTTCAACCAAACAATTATATGTAGATGTTTATCTAATGATGGTCCCTCAGAAGAAGAAAACTACACGATTTGATCTTCTGTCAGGATACTATTCCCTAGGTCCTTCTAAGGAATCCACATGCTTTATGCATGTTAGTTAATCAACTTCTATGCTCTCTGAGAGGTGATGACAGTTAAAATTGTTATCAGGGCAGAACCAAAATGTACAGTCCAGCTGTATCACATGGACAATTCCATAGGCTTTGTTCCAGCCTATAAAGAGATGTCCTCCAAGGAAGGTCAGTAAGGACACAAGTCCTTGTCTAGAAAGCATATTTTTCTTCAGAAATTTAGAGTCTGCATTAACTAGAAGACTGGTTGTATGTATGAAATTAATGCTTGTTTATGCTCTGAGTAGTGGCAGTCTTGTCTGCGCAGTGGGGAAGGTTGTTTTTTTTAGCTCAGAAAGGAGATTAATTCACAGATGTTAATGAAGTGCTCAATTCTGACAGTGCTGCTGAGGACAGAGACAGGTTGCGATGCAGAGTGGGCTGTCAGTGTGCACACCTGCGGGGGCCTCTTCGTAATTAGCAGCAATGTCTGAAGGGCTTGTGCAGTGATACCGTGCCTACTTCTTCACCCTAAAGTCTCAGGGATCATGGATTACCTAGAGCTGCCCTTCTTGACCACAGGTCTTGAAGATTGTGGCTGAGGAAACTAGCCTGCTCTGTCCCTACAGTTCAGTGGTCCTTCCTGGGGAGAAAGGACTTGGCTTGATCTGCATAGAATTGAAGTTTAATACAAATATTATGAGTTAAATAGATTTGGTTTCATAATTGCCTTATTAGGAAGTATTTTACCTGGAGAAGAATGCATTTAAAAAAATAACCAAAATCAATGCATGCCCAACATTGTTTTGGGTTTCTTCTCTGTCGAAAAACCTGGGAATAATTCCAATCGGAGATTTAAAGACTCACTGTAAAACAACAAGAACTAAAAAAAAATCCCACAACTCCCCTCCACAATACTACAACCCTCAAATCCTGAAGCTCTTGACTTGCTATAATATCAAGAGTTGCATAAAGTAATTTGGCTGTGACCGAAATTAAATTCCCTTTCTTGCTTCCAAGTGATCAGTTCTCTCTTATCTTCATGATAAAGAGGGACGGGGTAGAATTTGTAAACAAGAGAAAATAGTGAACACAGCCTTCTCTGGTTTTATTGTGTATAATTCTGTCTTTGCTTCTTTGCTTGTGGCATCAGTTCATACTCTTGGCCTGGTGTCTGAAACTGTAGCCAGATGTAGCACGGACTCTTTGCTTTAAACTGGCATATGGTGTCATCCCGCGAAGATGCTGCCTCTGGTTATGATAATTTTAGCCAAAGTGTTAATTTAAAGGCCTCGGAAGAATAGCAAAACACTTCCATGGTGTAAGAATGATAGCAAAAATCACATCTACATACTCATCAGATGAGTATGGAAATATTTACAAAATCCAAATGATTATATGTTACTTGGATAAAGAGTTGAAATGTGACACAAAATATGGAAAAGGAAAAGATTCACCTTCTAATTATTACAAACAATCCATAGTATTTATTCAGATTTCAAATTCCCTGATTCCTTGTATTTATGGTAAAAGTGTCCAGCAAGCATAAGAAGGGTCAGCTTGGAGTGCTCTTGAGCAACAAAAGCTGGAAGCTGGATGTAAACTACATTTTCTGTCTTTGAAAATTACATTCACAGATGACTATGATCTTTCATTCTGCAGACATATGTTTACTGATCAATGTGAATGTGCAGTTCTAACATTCATTATAAATTTCTTCCAAGCTTTTTTAAAAAGCATTAATAGAAGAAAAGGCCTAAAGAGATTCTATTTGACCTTGGCAGCAGACAATGAAAGTCAGCATTTCAATGTTTTCAGTTTTCCAGCTTTGGAAAGGTAATGTCTACACTGGGAAAATGAATAATGTAAGGAAGAAGGTACCATTGTATGCCATTTTCTCATCTATGGAATATAAAGGATCTGGTCGCACAGAAGGCCTGTGAAGTATGAATGAAGTGTGATATGGGACCTGATTAGGACTGAAAATTATTCCTCTACTATAGTCCCTCTGCTGAAGTTGGTATTTCCTACAATCCAAATGTGGCTAATAGTTTTTCTACATAGATAGTGACTCAAACTAGAGGACTAGGCATTTAGAAAACATAAAGCTTTTCTTATCAGATCAGAGCTATGTGAAGGAGAATTTAATATTTGTAATGTTTGTATAGAGATTTATCTCAGAGCCACTACTTTCATTTATATTATTTCCCAGTCTAATCTAATATTTGCTTGGAATCTTCCTTATGTTCAATATTTTTTAGAACTGTAATAAATAATCCAATTCAATTTAGAAAATAATAATGTTTTCCTTCAAATTCTAATAATCCTTTGATATAATCTGTACCAGTTATAGTAACATGTAGTAATTTCCTTCCCTTTCAATTTATTTCCCAGGTCTTTTTTCTTTCCGATTCTTTTTTCTTTCCTTTTTTCCTTTTTTTTTGTTTTTTTTTTTTTGTTCAATATGTTTGTAATGGGTTGGTAGGTCTTATTTGAATTCATGGTTTCAAAATATAATTTTCAATTTCTTCCTTTAATGTACTACATATTACTCCTGAACAATTATGCATAATCAATAATGGATATTAAGTGCTGCCCAGCACAAACTTTTCATTCATACATTTAAAGATATTCATAATACATGTTCTGGCTGTTTCTTCTCTTCAGTTGTCTTATGCAGTGCATACAAAAAAGAGTTGCATGGATTCCTCATCCTTTTCAGGTACTACAGGTAGAAGTTGCACATTTTTTATTAACACGTGAATTATAGCAGATCCCCAATGAAATGGACTTGTTTCATCATTTAGTGTCTTTTTGTAAGACTAATGTGAGTACATGGTAGTCCTCTGAAAACTCCATAGTTCTTACTGTTGTAATGGTTATTTTCTTTCCTAGATACTTTGAAACTCCTTGAGTTCAAGTCTAAAGAAGTTGGTCCAGCCAAACTCTTGGGGTTTTTTTGAGCTTTCATTTAATTTTCATACAAGCTAAACCCCTTCATTTTTCAGTATAATTTACCAGATTCATAATGAGTGAGTATTGACGTCTATAAATAGCTTGGTATTTTTATAAGCTGTTGTTTAATGGCCTCAGCTTTGTGCAGAGAAATGAAGGAAAAGAAGTTGTGGCAGTTACGTGAAGGTTCATGAAGTGTGCTGTTCTAGCCATGCTTTTATCTGGGGCAATGGTTAACCTCCCAAGCCAGTTAGACATGGACTGGGTGAGAACTGTCTTTTTAGACCTGTGCATTGAGGAGAGAGATTTATCCATGGCACAGTGTCAGTATGGTTGGTAATAGCTAGAGCTTTCTCAGACATAGATCTTATTATGTTCCATCTTCAGATAAGTTATTAAATTACTTAACCCCGTGGGGAATGTCACTTAAATGTTTTTCCCTGCTAGGCAGGCTGTATTCTAGTAGTGATGGCAGCTCTTTTATAGGCATCTGTTATGGTTATTTTAGCTATAAATAAACTTCCCTCTCTATGTGTTTGGCTTTCCAAAACTCACTTGTAACACTCTTCAGAATGCGTGTTTGCTTCTCAGTTGGTTCTGGACCTTGGCTGATGTGGTGGTTTGAAAACCATAGCAGCTGACTTTCTACTTTGCATACCAAGAATGCCAAGCCACATGATCCTAATTTAGCAGGTCTTCCAGAGGTGTTCTCCATTGTGCATCATTTACTCTATCCTTCTCTCTCTGCTGTGGTACAGGTATCTAACTAGCTTTTGACACTACATCCACAATTTAGGGATTTGTTTCAGGGGTATGTGGTGCTTGAAAATTTTAACCCAGTTTCTCCAATTTAAATCTTCTGCTTCTGTTGAATGAATTATCACTTCTGTAACATATTCCCTTCTCAGCATAGTGTAAGTGTCAGGTAAACATTGAGACAGTTTTAATTAGAGTTGAAGGGAACTTTTTTCACTGTAGTAAGTGTTTTAGGTACTGTGGATGCTTGTAATTTTAAAAGGAAATAAAAAAAAAAAAAGGAAAAATATCGGCATAAATTGTAAACCAACACAATACTACAGGTGTGTGTTGACCTAACATTCTATGTGCAGATTGGATCTGATCTCTTCTGATATATTTTTTTGACTAGTTAACATGTTTGGAGGACAGATAATTCTCTAGAAAAAAAGAAGGTTTTACTGTGGGATAGATTTTACAAGGAGTAAGCTCAACAAAAGTACGTCCCAGTATAGTGACTCACAGATTAACTTCTTGGCATAATCTTATCCTACAAAGTCAAACAGTTTGCTTTCCTAAACCAAAGTAAATTTTACTTAATATTTCTTTTTGCTGTTGGGAGATAGATAATAAGGAGGTCAGTGATCTGCTCTGCTGAAAATTTCTTATTCTATGTTTCTGGAGGTTTATGTTCTTCTGCTAGTAGACAGTAAAACGTTTACTGTGCTAAGGATGCTATTGTCAGTGAACCATTGGATTATTATTATTATTATTATTATTACATCATTATTAAATATGGTTTACAATAATATAGCAATTATATAGCAATATGAGAAAGGACATCTGTTATAGTGTCATAGGAATGTATCCATTTAAACCATGTACCTAGGCATTAAGCTAGAGAATGTTTGATTGTTATCTCAAATATTAAGTATTCTTATGTCACTCCTCATAGAAAAAACAGAACATTCAGGATGTGATTGTGGACACCTGGATAGCTAATTCCATAATGAGATTAGAGTTGTGACTAATTTTGTATAGTATGGAAATATATATATAGGGCATGGTGGTTTCCAAACTGCCCAAAGTTTAAAACTTGTATCCAAATAGTTCCTCTCCATGATAATGACTAATCATAACATATGCTTTGCTTTTTGTTCATGGTGCATTAGTGATATCTGCATCAAGCTTAACTCACAAAATAGAATATAATAGTCTAATTTTTCAAAGCACCTAAAACTCTCTGGCCTGTAGATTTTGAATGCAACTTCATAATCAGAGTGCTTGCTGCTCACTCTAAGAGCATGATTGCAGCACTCAAACAATACCACAGCAGAAATCTCTGAGCTAATAAAACTCTGAGTGATCCAGGTTGGTGAAGAATACACACTTACTCAGGTCTGGAACCAACATGGTGTATTTACATTGCCTTATGACTAAGCAATAATTAAAAAAACAAAGAAAAGAAACAAAAACCCTCCATGCAAACAAACCAACCACAAAAAACCCCCCACAAACCCAAAACAAAAACACCCAAACAAACAAAAAACCAACCAAACAACTCCTCCTGAAAACACAACGAAACCTACCCAGAAAGCCATCATGTCAGAAGTCTCTAGCTGGTACATACTTACTAGCCTCTGAGTTAATCATTAAACATTTGTAAACATTTCCAGAACTGAGTTTGTGCTTCCAGGAGAGCATTTACAGAATTAATCTAAAAAATATAAATGCATCTTTATGCATTTATATGAAGAGTTATGAAGAATTTTTTTAAAACTCATTAATTTGGTCAGGTTTGTATTTGATAACGCTAATGAAAAGATGTATGAGAATAATGCCTCAAGAATTTATCTTTCTTTTCCCAGAAACATTCAAATTATGATTCATACTCTATGAGGCAAACTAAACAGGCCCACTTTTTTAATACTCCTCTGTTTGTTTGTGCTGTAATAATGACCTACAAGTACTATAGTGGTTGTTTGGGCCTACCCATGTGAATATTTTTTTAGAGGAACTTTGCTACCACATCACAATAACATCGGTGTTGTTGCTTTCCTTTTCTTTACTTCTGCCCTCAATTCAAAATATAATTCCTAATTCTAACAAAAATATATGCCACTGCAGATAGACACTGTTAATGTACTACTGTAGATGTGCACACACAACAAAATAGTATTTGCATGTTCATCGTCTCTGGCATATTTAGAGAAGATTGCAAGTTCACATATACCACTTCGCATAATCAGAGAAGAAAAACATACCTAGACATGAGTACAAGATGCTGGAGAATATCTGATCAAAGGTAGCTTCTATGCTTCTCAGAATAGCAACATTTATTGTGCAAAGACAATCTTAGTGTACTGTTGCCCGAAAAAGTTGTAGATTTTTTTCGCTGTAGCTCTTGCAGACCAGACCAGGTGGTAGAAATCTCAGTAAGTAATATGGAGTCCTGCACAGGGCTTAGATCTCTCATGTCAGCCTACAAGGTACATGATATATAAGGCTGAACAGGAAATCATGTCTACAGATCCATATGGTCGCAATCTACCAAACATAAGGTTTGATGAGTCTAACTGAAGATTGTTAAAAGGTGACTGTCTCAACAGCCTTTGTTGCCCAGTCCTTTTGTGCAGTGTGAAATGTAACAAAAACATACCTGTACACCCATGGCCTTAAAACCGGCATCCTTCACAGAAGTGAGAATAGGTCAGAGTTAAGGTTTTCTCCTTACATAGATATCTCTTTGGGTATACCTTTGACATATTCATGAATATCATGTGAATTAAAATCTGTCATTTTACACAGAACACAACTGTAATTCATAAAGATTGATGGGATACTTAAAGTGTTAACCTCTTCCTAAGGTGTTTAAGTACCCTGATATCCACTTCATTATAAATATTCCCTGCACTGTATTTATATAGATGAATAAATATAAAGTTGCTTAATTCATGCTATATGTTTATGCATAAGGCTAGGCTTAACTGGATATTATAGTATGAAAACACAACACTACTTTAATTTGGGATTTTACAGGGCTTAATTTAAACATTGGAAATATATATTCCAGATAGCTAGAATGAAATCTTAACAAGCCATGAGGAAAAATAAGACATCATTGAAAACAAAAAAGTTTAAACAAGGACTATGTCTATTTTGTTGTCATAAAATATTTTTTTGAATTTTGCTTTAGTGACTCATTTGTGAGCTTTGATAAAGAAATGCAGTGAAAACTGCAGTTACAAACATGAAGAACAAACCATCAAGTCTTAACCTGCTGCAAATGATCATTTGGAATATGAGTATCTTTTTCAAAGAACTGACAAAACTTAGTTATTTGAATATTTAGAAATTACTTAGAAGGAAAGAAAGAACATTCCACATTATTGGTTAGTTCATCATTTAAGCATGAAGATTGCTTGACTTCTTTCTTCTATCCGTCTTCCTTCTGAGCTCTGTTTTGGAAACACTATTACTAAAGGAATTCTGCCCAGAACTTTTCATATAAGCCTATACCAAGTGCAAAAAAGTTTTGGATACGTTCACTACACATCAAATTATACTCTGGTTCTTTCCATTCCTTTTAAAACTGCTTCTGATTTTTGACTCCACTGCAGCACTCTTCTGTACTATGTACAGATAGTCAAGTTTTGCTGTGAGTTCTCCTTTGGACTAACATGTCATGTTGCAGTGGAGTTCTGATCTCATAGAAATCCAGAGATCGTGCTATTGATGAACTCTGACATTATGTAGCTGGCTTAAATGGTGGGACATGGAACCCATGACTTCTAGTTTTAAGTTCATAAAGCTAATAGCTGGAGAAGCAGGCTGGAGGAATCCAATACACGTGATTTTAACTTGATACAAATGTAATCAACAATGGATGAGATACCACTTGACAGCAGATGATGTTGGAGATTTACATAAAAACCACAGGAATTACACAAAACACTTCTTGTCTAAACAGACGTGAAAACTGATCTCAACTGGCATATGCAAAAGGACTGCTTTTACCTCTTGAGTTGAACTCAAATTATTTGAGAATTCTTGAAATTCTAATACATTATTTTATAGTCTTCCTAGGCAGGAAAGCCATATAATGTTTTTGTCATCTTATAAGAAGTGAAATGAAAAAAAACCAGAGAGAGTATTTCTGCTGTGATATAATTGCAGAATACTTCTGCTGTGATACAGTTGTAGACATTGATGCTAATGAGAAAAACAGAGAAAGCCATGTTCCAAAGACAAGTTGAGCGTGTACGTACTATGCTAATTTGGTTCAATGTTCTGCCTACTGAATATAGCTGGGTCTGAGTTAAAAGGTTCTAAAATACTTGGAGGAGAAGAAAACTTAGGATCTTTCAGCCATTACTAGCCCCATGAACTAATTCAAATAGTTTGTTGGATTCTGCCTTGCTACTATGACAGTTATCTGGATAAAAATTTGATAATACTGTGTAGGTGCCTGGGTGTACATAAAGCTGTATTTCCTTTAATAAATTATTAGAAAAACATATAGATTATCACTAGGATATGATTGCTATTGGCATCAGAAATTATTTTTTGTTATTCTTTATGGAAAGCAGATAATTTAGGACTCGACTTTCTCAGGGAAAAAAGCCTAATGTAAGTAATTACCAAGTAGTCAGTTCAAATACTTAGAAATGACAAAACCAGCTATGTTCCATGTTGCACTCATGTGTTTAGATAATTCATACTGTTTTGTATTTTGTAGTCCTTTACAGACATTTCCCAGTTTCACTGAGCAGTCACTGTTTATTCTCTTGACCATTCAAGATTTATCTTTGCAAACCCAACTGGAAATCCCTCTTAATTAGGAAAAAAAAAAAAGTAAGCAAATACTTAACTAATCAGCTGTTAGCAATCAGTGCCAGATCATAGTAACAGGCTTTAAAAATCAGGTTGGAGGAGGGGAGGGGAAAACCCTTAAAAATTCATGAAGTAGGTAGTAAATCTAGCTGGCAGAAGATAAACTTCTCTAGTGCTGAGGCAATGAAAGTGGTGTTGATCTATATAGCTGCAGATGTGGCTCCAGGGTGCAATCTGTCCAGCTGCTCAATATCAGTGCTGCCACATGGGCACTGCAACAGGGAAGATAAATAACAAACCTCTTAGTCTAAGAGATAAATACAATTGGCAGCTGCTAATTTTCGCACCAAAAGCCTGCTATTTCCCATTGTTAGGGAAAGAGAATACTTCTTTTAGGTATCTGATGAACACAAATAGAGGAACAAGGAAGACCTCTCTTATTAACTGTCTTAACTTAGGTAAGTGAGGAAAGATTCTGGAATTTCATCTTCTGTCTTGCAATTGGTTATGCCAAAGAATACCCTAAAACATGATTGTACAGGGAATTTAGATAGAAGTTCACAGTTTAACACAGTTTCTTTAACACAAACTTAAAGAAAACTGCTTATCCTGACATCATGATTTCTGCTTTATGAGGCTGGTAGAATCTCATGCACTAGTCCACAAAATCCAGGATACCAAAGGAGATGAGCCATTTGTCTTTCCTCCATGCTTAACCTAGAGAAAGTCAGTGCAATGAATTAATTAAAACTTGAAGTATGTGAGAGAAGAATCAGGTGCAAGCAGTTCATTTGGTAGATGTGTGATTATTAAAGAACAGATGAGTAATTATGGAAGCCACCCCAGGCTAACCATGGGATGTCTTAAAAATATATATGGCTAAAATAATTACAAGATGCATTTCTGTACTGCTGAAGTGCAGAAATGTAGAAATCTTAAATCCAAGCATTAAATCCTGGATTCATTAATGAAAATTTTCTAATCCCAGAAACCAATTACTAAAATATTTTGCCATTATCCTCCTTATAGCTCTTATTGAAGAAGGGAAATAAAAGCTTTCATATTTTGAAAGAATTTATTGTGTTTGAAAAATCTTTGCTTCCTGTGATCCAGAACAAATCACTGAAAATCTTGCTTTACTGGTTAATAGGAGATCACATTTAATGGATTACTGAGGTTCAACTAAATAATATTACAATGTTTCCCTCTTAATTTTGTCTTGGAGTAAGGGACTGGAAAGCTCCTGATGTAAATGTACCAAAAGTCTGATTGTGGGCTTTAAAAACTGCATAATAAAATTAAATCCTCTGGCAGGCAGGTGGAAGGATACTGTCTGCAGTACTGTGTTTTCTGATGCCATTCAGTGAGATAATGAATCCATGTCTATGGAAATTGGTTCATTAATATTTCATTGAGTCAGCTTCAGTACAATTCATGAACTGCCCCTAGAAATTCAATAAGTGAATTCAATGACTTGCAGAGCTTAACAAATCTGGAGCAAAAAGTAAAAATACTATGAGTTGATAATTACCAGTGGAATTTACTGTATGAAGTGCACCCTGGCAACAGTATCTTATGGGTATATTTTATCTTCAGAAAAACCTAAACAAAACAGCTGCAAATGTACATACAGATGTGGACCCATGAAAGTGATATTAAAGTAAAGAATCTCTGAACTGGATTGGGTCCTGAAAGGAAAAAATTTCTTCTTACTGCTTTGGGTTGTTTGAAATTCGAGCCTGAGCTGGAATTGTGTTTTTCAATGGTAGTTATCTTTATAATGGACTCTTGCTACATAATACTTAAGCCTTGGCAGGTGTAATTGCAGAACCCAACGCACACATTGTGACACAAACTTCACTATTCTGTCTCCATTGGGAAGTCTGTGGGAAAGAAGAGTTTTACACAGCAGCATACAATGAAGCTTGTTTTTTTGCTAGATTTTGTTGAATCAAAGGATGTGAAACAGATGTGAACATTTAAGCCATCTTGGAAGAAACGATAACCATTGACCACAGTGCATAGCTGAGGTTTAGAAATGCATGCCAGTAGCTCAATTCACCATGCAGAACTTGCATCAAAGGGACTGATTAGAAAAAGATTTTCAAATTGCCTTGTTGACTAAGCAGTTGGTGTTTGAGTGTTCCTAAAAAGGGGTGAATAAATAATTTCATTTTCATTTTGTATCAGTGTCTCCAAGACCATGTCTGACTAACCTATATTGATGTCTTTTAATTAAACCATGTTTGATATGTTTATGCTACAGTGGTGCATACTGAGTTGCATGCTAGACATTCTAGATAAAGTAATTATGCTATTTGTCACTGTCATGATTAATGTGTGACAGCTGTTATGACAGCTGTGCCACTGTTTTGTCACAACACTATGTTCATCCATAACAAAATTAGGTGTCTTGTTCGAAGGTATGCAGTTGCTACTATTTCCCTAAGAAGTCAACAATAAAGAAAACTAAGAAGGAACATTACATTAACTCTGTGACAAATAAAAGAAATGACATCTTTATTTTTCCTTTAAATGATGGTTGCCTGCATTGGAAATGCAGATAGCTCACCTTTAGCAAACAAGCTGTCATACAGAGCCAATCCACAACTAATCTAACAAACAAGGTCTTTCTGTGTGAAGGGATTGCTTCATAATTTGAATTTACCTTATCAGGCAAGGCTTTAGATGTTATCTAAATTTCAATTGGCTGTAGCATTCGGGCTCGGGAGGGGGGTGGAGAAATGAGGAAGTCAGAAGAAAGAGTAGAGGCTGTAAATAACAGAGCTGGGGAGCACATCATCCTCTCCCTTAGTAGCCAGTCAAGCAAAGCAAAATAAATAACCTTTTCTGCATTTGCTCCCACTCTTCTCTTACATATGCATACCTTCACTTGTTTTAAGCTAATTGTAATCCAACTTTGAACTGGATCTTAAACTGTGTAATTAAAAGTTGTTATTAATGTTCCCTAATACTATTTCTTATGAATCACTGAAACCAGATTATAACAATAAATAAAGTGATCTGAAGAGACGGATAGCTAAAAGAAAGCATTCTTTCATTGTCTTATAAGTTTTGTTGACATGCCTATTGTGCATGTTGTTTAAGTACAGAAAAATGTATTTTGTCTTCACTATAAAGAGATGCTGTGAAACAGGAACCTTAGAGTAGGAAAGCCCACATACTGTCAAGCATAAAGGTTTATATTAAAAAGAACACATATATTTAAAAGCTGGAAGGACCATTTTTTTATCTCATAAACTCATTTGGAAATTATAAATATGTTTTAATTGTATCCCATTTTTTCTACAACATAGTTTGGATGAGATATATATCTGATGTATTTTACTACTCTAAGCTGCACTGCGATGCAGAAGAAGAGTATATTCATGCTCTTAGCTGTATTTTATCCAACTACTAGAACATTTTATGTGTTGCTACTAGACATTTTATATCAAATTTCACAAGTACTGTGTAGTGCTTTTTGCAACTCAGTACTTACACCTGAGCCAAATGGACTGCTTGGAATTATCTGTAAAAATGTATCTTTGTTTCTGTTTGGTGAAGGAAAATGCATCAGGGAATTTCAAATTCAGTTCAAAAAAATATTTAGTACAGAGTCAGATTTTCTTTCCACTGATCATTTCAAGGTTATTCAAAGAGTCAAGTTTTTTGTCTATTGGAAATAAAGAGCACCATAAGTGAATGTTGTGTGTATATATTCACGTGTTGAATGAACTTGAAATACCAAACATACCCTCAACTGAAGCCAGGCCAAGTACCACTTTTATTGAGGACGTCAACTACATTTTATTTTCATTTACATATTGAACAAATTATTTTTTGAAATTCTCAACCTGTAAATCTCTGAAGAGAACATTTTTCCCTCTAATTTCTCTCTAACACTTTCTCCTTAATTTCCCTCCAAGTCTATCTTGGAAATTCATTTTGACCTGAGCATTGTCAACTCTTTTTTGATGGCAAAGTGTGTTTTCACTCTGTTTAAAAAAAATAATTCAAGATTTTTCTGAATTATTCTGTATTGAAATCTCAGTGCTCTTTCATGACTGTTATATGATAAACTGTTCTTTTGCTGAAACGTTCTGTATACTCCGTTTTCAGAGTTCATGTGAAGTCTAAGTATGAGGAAACTAGACTATATATAAGAAAAAAAAATATTGTTGTGTTGAGAATGTTGAGAGCCATACTACTTCCTCTAGTTCAGTAATGGTTCTTATTATGTACTTTAGTGGCAGTAAGATTTGCACATGGCATGACTCTGTGAGTATTTCCTCATTCTGCTGTCTGCCTGTACTTTACGTAGTGTGTCTACAGCATGCCTCTCCAGAAAGATCTACTGGAAAGATGATGTTGATCAACCTCTTGAACAAATCTGTTTAAAACCATTGCTTATCATGAAGATTACATGTAGGAACATCTATAAAGATGTGCACAGACACACACATAGGAACAAAGAATGTGAATTTTTATTGCAGACTGTTGAAGGAGCTTTCTACTTATATGAAGGGACTTTGAAAGCCTCACTGTTAGCTTCTGATTACAGTCAACTTAGCAGTGTGATCTTGTCAAAAAGCAGAAGGCTAGACACAGGCATACTGTGGTTCAAGGAGGCAATGTATTTGTATGAGTCAACAGTAGAAGAACAGGACTTGTTTCTAGTGATATTTGAATTAACATTTCTCATTTATGGTTCAACAATGTTGTCACAAATGTATACTACAACAGGTTTGCAGATCCAGGCTTCTGCTGACAATTGTGACTAAACTGTTTCAAATTTTTTATTGTCTTCAGAATCATACCATTGTTATTATTATATGTGTGGAATTAATATAATGTCCTACTTACCCTTAGAGCAATATGAAACAGAAAGTGTAGTGTCAGCAGACAGAGCTCTGAACACCCGGCCTGGCAGTGTTAGGATTGCTGTCTGGGTCTAACAAAGAGGAAAGAGATTTTACATGCAGTAGGATCACTGTGTTGATTTGCCTGAGCATTGGTAAGAGTCCTCCTGTATGACTGTATGAGGATGAGGGGTGGGGTGTGATTGCTTTCTAACTTACACGGTTGTCTCCATTTCCTGTATACTGTGTACCCTAAAAAGATACCCCTTCCCTCAGAAAAGCCCAGCTCTCTCTGTCTTCTTCATTGCTCGTTTTCTTCAGGCAGAACAGAACAAGGGGCACCCAAATATTTCCAAGTGAGTTGATTTTCTGAAGGATGGATGCAGCCAATGCACTTACCCTCTTGGGAGAGGAAACCAGTCAGAAAAAATTCTGCATGTGGTTTTCTTGGAACATAGCAGCAATTTTCAAAAGCATTTTAACAATATTTTTAGCTGAGGTTAGATAACACAGCAGAACTAGCCAAAATGATCTTGTATCCTAAACCTTTGGTTCTGTGTTTGAAATTTATATTTTTATTTTCTGTCTTATCCATAGAAGGGACTACACAAATTCTAAAAAACTACAGGCATGTGATAAGAATTAAATTTCTCCTTATGTAATGAGTACTGAATGAAGCATAGTATCAATTTCAAAAGTAAAATATTTTACGCGCGCAGAAAGTCTAGCAGTAAAACTGTGAGGTTTGATGATGAAATGACTCCTAATGACAGGGAAATTAGGGGAAACAGACTTAAGATATCAGGCACATTGAAAAATACTTGCAGCTGACTTGAAAGATATTTTTAAAAAGCAATAACATTTTTTAGCGCCATTTGGAGTTAGCTTTCTAGGAGCAAGAGAGTAGAATTTGAATGCATTTAATAGGAGGACACAATGAGCAGACTATATTCAACTTGTAACATGTTAAGTCTAGAGAGGAAGTGTGAGGGATTGTGAAATTTAGATAGTGATTTGAAACAGCTTCTAAATATCTTTATATAGCAATTTACAATGCAATAAAGAAAACAAACAAAAAATCAGAAAAAAACAGCCAAAAATATTTTGATAATTTAATAGACCACAGATGGTAAAACACCAAACCAGTAGAATGAATTTTCTCCTGTTTCTCTTTGCTTCAGTTTACAGACAATCTTAGATAGTGGGAAGACTGGTAGCATACGATGTCCATGTGTTGTTCAGACAAACTTGGAAAAACATCCATAAACCAAACCAGAAAGACTGTACTTCTTGGGTGACCAAGTAGAGCAGCTTCTACGAATTTATTGGCTCTGGGATGAAAATGGATTTTGACATGCAAACACCATCTCTGATTACTGGATGAAGTTTACTAGCCTTACTCAAATAATATAGTTTACTCTGATCTCTGTAAGTAGGTTATAAGTGGTAAATCCATTTTACCATCTGGCTAAATGTAAATAAAATAGTAGGATCTAGTTATTTACTCTGTAAAGCAGGAAATATATGGCATAAAAAGGCATAACTCAAAACAAGAAAAAGTCTTGTTTTTTGCAGGTTATATCAAAGTTAGTAATAAAATACATTTTATTTAAACAATTAAGTCTATATCTTAATGATTGCTTCATGAGTTCAGACAGAATAGGCTTACATCTCGATCTGCATGCCCTTCATGTTGCAGAACATTAGCGTTTTAGGTCAGCTGATAGAGAAATGAGACCAGAAGTGACTGGCACTTACTCTGTGCAACAAGCTCAAAACAGACCAAAGAGTTGTAGAAGTAGGCACCACATCCTGTTTCCCTAGGGTTGTAGGAAATAGCAACACTGCAGAAAGGTCCTCAGCAAGCAAGTCACAGCACACTGATCATGCAGAGGAGGACAGGCATCCTCGTGACTGGCATTGTTAATGGGGAAATTACTTTTTCTGACCTTGCACTTGCTTGAAACCTTTCTGTATGGAAGTCTTGAAAATTTAAAATATTGTGTGTTAAGATCAGAGAAAGAGAGCAGCTGGAGGTGGAGTTGTGTGTCTTGTTTTGCTTTTAATGATACAATTTCCTCTTAAACTTTATCCAGACTCAGATTAGTTTTCTAGACTATGATAAAGTCTGAGGGGTCCAATACAGAGTGGCCTTCCACATGATCATATTGACTGATTGTTTGTAATGTGGTGATTAAATGTGGAGGCTTCCTGGCCATACCGTTCTTGCCCAGTGTCGCTGCATACACAAGTGCTAATTGGTCTCAGCTAGTTCATCGGTAAAGGGGCATGCCCTGTTATCTTGAGATTTTAACACTGAGAAACAAGGTCACAGATAATGCAATTGTGTATGTCTGGTCTGTTGCCAAAGTTGATGAACACGTACTATAAGCAAATCCAAATATTTTCCAGTTTTATGTATTGCACTAGATATTTCTTAGGGACTGGAAACAGGCTGTTTTGATTTGTTCATGCTTTTTGTTTCTCCTTGTATTCTTTTAAAAATATAGTAGCCAAAATCATGATAACTTTGAATAGTATGCTCACATTTTCTCACTTTCATCAGGTTGTTATATAAGTTGAGCACTGATCTTGTGAATACGTATATACTAGTCTTTAATGTTGTACATAATTCTGAAAAGAAAGGCATATTTGACCCAGATAAAATGCTTATTTAATGCACCAGCTTTCTAATACCTCATCTAGATCTATCCCATGGCATGGTATTGTGCAACGTAGATGTACCCTTAATGATTGTAAAAGAAGATGAAAGAAGAATGAGCCAAAAAAAGGAATTGAATTATTTAAATTAATTTATTTATCTATCTATCATTTTTCAAAAACTTCTCAGAATTTGAATAGATAAGGATTCTGATTCTGATCTTGTATTGCAACCTTCTGCCCCTACTTTGACCTAAGTACAGGTGGAATGTATGTATATATATTGAAATATATATTGAGCATATTAATTTTATTACATCAATAGAAAACACAGCATGACCAATGTCTTTGTCGTTTTTCCCATTATGTCCAATAATGATCAGACATTTGATAAGCATTGACTGTGAGATGACCTCACATATCTTAACTGAAAAGAACAGAAATACCTTTCTGCAGGGACAGAACCCACGATACCCTTGCTGACCTTTCTCCAGTAACCAGGCTTCAAAAAACAAAACTAGGAGAAACTCAAGAGCTTACGCAGTAATATATTCCATTTTCTATTTGTGTAAAATCATGGAAGTGCTTCCTTGGAAGGGTAACTCTCTGTTTGAAGAAACTGCGTATATGCACATATATGTATACATATAAGTATATATATGTATGTATGTGTATATATATGCATTACTCTATATATACACATGTGTCTGTGTTATATCTACTTCTGTCCATCTTATACAGGTAAGTATATGATTTATATAAGATAATTTTAATAACCTACTTGCTAAATGAATAGAGACTATAAGAGGACTGTGAATCCAGTAACCATTATAATGATATCTTTATTTCTCAGAGCAAGTGGTATTTGAATGTTCTGTACTCATTCAACATTCCTTGCACAAAGCCAGAGGAGCACATAAGACAGACACTAAAATATGTGTGCACTTCCACCAAACACTGATCTCATCTTAGGCAGAGGTAATAGAAATGATAGACTATGCTAGGCTGTAAACTTCTAATCTGTTTTATATACGCTAAAGACTGGAGAAAGTGCAAGATCAAACATACAGCCTCTGGACAGTTCAGAACAACCACATTTATGGCAATATTTAAGCCCATCTGAGTCTGCTTGTGATTCTCAAAATAATGCCCAAAGCCTAAGTACCACTGCTGTTAACTTTATTCAAGATGCAAAAAGCAACTCTTTACTGCCAGCAATCAATCAATCAATCATTCTTTATTGGATTTGTGATTGTGATAAACTGTGATATCCCAATGACTGGCAATGAAGAGCAAGTATAACACTCTTACATGATTGTTGTTTTTGTATCCAGTTTACAGTACCCAAGTACTTTCCAGCCTATTACTCCAGCAATTTATTTCCTAATTCTCACAATGAAATATATCCATCTGTAAACATTCCCTGGTTTTGTAATTGTGAACAAAATATTTTTATTACATTTTGCAATCCCTTTTCCCTCTGCACTAAAACTGTAAGAATATTACTTACTATGGAATAACCTTTGTGCAATATGAGTATTTTTTGTCACACTGAGGTTATTTTGTACTTCCTTCCAGTGGTCAGGCTCTGTGTCATCCTCCCGGTCTTCTAGAGTGCTTTGTGAAAGGCTGTCAGAAAATGGTGTCAATCAAATCTAAGTCAGTGTCAGGACTGTTATGCTTTAATACCTGGGGTTTGTGTTACTGATACTAAAAAAAAATTCTTTGCAATGAATTTTAAATGAAGGAAAAGCTCTCACCAGAGATTTGTTAAAAGCAGGCTAACAGTTGTACTATTTTTTCCTCCCTCCTTTTTTGTAGAAGGTCTTTAAATTATATATTAACCAAAAAGGTAAACAGAATAAAATGGGCAATTAAATATTTATGGAACATGTAGTGGAATTGTCCTATGCAGCACTTAAAATGGCCTGAATGATTGAGCTGTGAATTGCTCTCCCTCAGGTATTGAAAAATTCATCAACGCTATTTAATAAATGTTCATATTCGTAGGCACTCATGTTTACACTACAGCACTTGCAGGAGAGAGCTTACTAAAGAAAACATTTTAATGGAAGGTGAACTTTCCTGTACAGTGGGTCACCTTAAATTATACAGACTATGTGGCAGAAGCAACAGAGAAATCTCTGAACGAACAAATGAGAAGTATGCATAACTTAAAGGCATCTTTTCTTGAAGAGGACTGCCCATGGATTGTAAAGGGCTTTCTGAATCCAAAGCTAATCTGAAGTTTTCAAAAATTCATTTTGTTTGCATTTTAAAAATATTAAACCTTCACCACCTGTGCGAAATCATTTCCATGCTGACTTGGGTATTTTTATTATTATTGAAATGCCACCTGGCTGATCCACAGGAAGGGAAAGAGTAGCAAAACAAAACTTGCATCACAAATCAATCAAGGTTCAAGTAGTTCTTCGTCAGTAGTTCTTCTCTGTAGACTCAATTTGCATATGCAGCATATTAGCACTATTAAAATATTCATTAACAAATTTACTGGGTAATTAACGAATTCATACCAAAACCTTAGAAAATAAACATGAGAAATTCTGAGTGCTTGATGTATTAATATGGAAACTAGTGAGGTTGTAGGAATGTCTGCACTTTATGTATGGATTTTTGCCTACATATGATTCAGTGGCTACTCCAGGATGGAGGCAGCATACTGCTGTTGGCCCCTGCCTCAAACTCTCCCACTGCTCACCAGGCACATGGGGAAGAAAGTGACATACTTTCTGTTTTCTGGAGAGTCACAGTGGACATGCTCTTAGAAACCTGGTGACTGCAGCATAGTTTGCCTTTATGTCCTCCTCCAGGTCACGGACCTTTGACTTTTTTTGTATGTGATATTTCTCACATTAGTGTGTTCAAGTCTGCCGCTTAGGGGAATGGTATAACTGGCCATAGCTCATGTTCAAGTGCAGCATTAGCTCCAGAGCAGTGCGACCTTTGTCTGTCTTGTTATTCATCCAGCAAAGGTCTCTTCTGACTTTTATGACACTCCAGTTCTGCTCACCCATTTCTCATAAAAAAACCATGATATCCCATGGCAGTTCAGTTTAGTGCACTCTGGCTGCCCTAGGCAAGCACTAGGAAAGTTTTGATCAAAATATTTAGCTCCAAGTGAAATCATCTTGGTCGTGCTGTACAGATTCCCACAACAATTAAGGACTTGTGTTATCTTGGCAGATGGATGAAGTTTAGAATAAAGTAGTGGTTTCTCTTACAAGAATTTATGTTGCTTCTACTAAAGTGACGTGATGCCAAGTTTATACTTCTAATAAAAGATATGTCAGTCAACATGAGTCTGACAAATATTTTCACAAGGGAGAAGCTTCACTGAAGGTTAGCATGGTTGGAGGCAAGATTTCACTCCATTGTTGTGCTATTTCTAGACTTCAGAAATGCTTTCTCTAGCACATGCTTTTCTCTTGAAGAGAATTGAAGAGAAATTCGACCATTTCAAAATTCAGGCTTGATTTCCATGAGATATTTTGCAGATAGTAGGAGGCACTAGCAACACCCACCACACAACAAGGATAAGCTAATGTAGTGCTGGAAGGATAAATTTTTCAGATCAAAGAGCTACCAGTGGAGATGTGTCAGACAAACCAGTCTAAGAATACCATCTCAGTCACTATCAGAAGGAGTGATGTACACACAAGCAAAGAAGCAAGTTTCAAACATCTCATGAAATGACAAATGGAAGTTGAAAATGTTTACAAGCTTGAGAAAATCTTATTCATTATTTGCAATTCTCTTAACTGACTTCCTAAAATTATCAGTGTTTAAAAACTGACTTCCTAAAATAAAGAGTGCTTAAAAACTCTACATATGGAAACTTTTTAAATAATCAAGATTATTTTGTAACTGCTTTGAAAAAATCTTTCACAAAACATCTTGTCAAACAGGAGTTTGCTAAGTACATTAATATATATTAAGAATATGGTCAGGGAAAAAATCAAAACTTGGAAGATTTATTCTTCAGTCTTAGCTGAGAACCACACCTGAGAACAGATTACAATAAAATATTTCTCAGGGGATTAATATTAATCTTTTTACAGTTCTTTCAGTGGGTTTGTGGAGACATTAAGGGAACTGTGTAGATCCTGTTAAAGTGGTGCAGTATGGAGTTAAGATGTGGAAAGACAAGGACGCTGCATAATGACCAAGAAGCTCCCAGGTGCTGTGGTCACGTATCTGGTGACAGCCTTCAGCAAAAATAAAAGAAAAAAACATATTGCTCCTAACTTAGATCAGGTTAGTGAAGAAAAAACAGATGTATTCATAACCCAGGTTATTCAGTATTTGTTTTCCTGTGATAGGGTTTAACGTGAGGGAATAAGCTAAGTTATGCAGTCTGCACTGCTGGCTGACATGGTTTAGCTGATTTCAGTGATTTCAGTTAGACGGCCCTTGTTAGGAGCGTAATTTGTCTTGTGCTGAATGTATAGGCTCACTAAGAGAAGATTTAGGGGAAAATGACTTTCTGCTCAAGGTTCAAGGTTCAACAAAAAATACACCACAGATGAAAGAAGCTTTGCTTCCAGAGTGAAATGTTAAATTTTCAGATAAACAGAAAAATAAGACTATCTGAAGTTCTACCATTTGGTCTCCCAGATCAGTGGCTACAGATTTCAGAGCCTATGAGAACAGTAGAGACATCTCTCTGATTTCTTTAATGACAAGACAAGGACTTGCAGATAACCTCCAGGCAAGCTCAGTGAGTTTGGCTCCTAGTTCTGCTGATAGAGAGGACAGGAATTCCCAAAGTTTTTTAGTCAGTAGAGGGTCCTTTTACTTACAAATATAAGCTTTGGGAAACAGGCTACCCAGCACCTAGTAAACACCAAGTAGTGCTGAGAGAAGACAATTGTGAGAAAAAAACTGTGTGTGACCTGGGCTATTCCTTCTTCCAAGGGCAAGAAGTAACAGAAGAATCAAGGTAGTGGTGACTCCAATTCTTAGTAGAGGAAAGTTATAGATGAAGGATTTCATGTATTTCCTAAGAGTAGATTGCATGAGTTTAATGCAGTTCAGAACAAAGCTTCTTCACAGAAGAAGAATGTTCTTGAGTTCCACTAGCTAATTTGTGCTAAATGTAGACTAGTGTTTTTCTGTGTTCTTGCTTTCATCAATACTTATTTCCTAACTTGTCATCGTGTGCATCTACATAGGTGTTCTCAAATAAGTGTAAATTGAATGTGGTTTAGGAAAAGCCGATTCAAACCTTAACTGAACTGGATTTAAAGTAAAATAAGAGTTTCTAAATGCACAAAGATAAAGATAAATTATTTGGATTTTTCTTTAATTTGTACTTCATATATAATTTATACTTCATATGAAGAGATTTATATTAAAAAGTTCTATACAACATATGAAACTGAAATTAGTTTCAGAATTAAATTGTCTTCTTGTGTTCGTGCACACTACCCATTCGCAAGACACTTCCACAGGAAACATAGCATTCAAAAGTTTGTAAATACTAGCAAACATTTCCATAACATTCCCTCTACATCACAAAATTATTTAAAATATTTGCTTTTTATGTAACTTGGTTAAGTATGTCAAAGTATCTGAGACAAAGCATTTTTCCAAGCTAGCCAACTGGTACACCAAGAGAGTGTCCAAAGGGGGGCCAAAAGGATGGTGAAGGGTCTGGAGGCAAAGCTTATGAGGAGTGGCTGAGGTCACTTGGCTTGTTCAGGCTGGGGAAGAGTAGACCTTGTTGAAGTCCTCAGCATTGTCATGGGGGGAAGCAAAGGGGCAGGTACTGATCTTTTCACTCTTATGACCAGTGACAAGATTTGAGGAAATGACATGAATCTGAGTCAGGAGAGGTTTAGTTTAGATATCAGCAAAGAGGTTTTCATCCAGAGGGTGGCTGGGCACTGGAACAGGCTCCCTAGGGAAGTGGTCACAGCACCAAACCTGACAGAGTTCAAAGTGTTTGGACGACATTCTCAGACATGTGATGTGACTCTGCATAGGACCAGGAATTGGATTTGATGATCCTTGTGGGTCCCTTCCAACCTCTACAACTCTATGATTCTGTGACTAAGTAGTTTTCACGTTGTATGTTGTGAGTTCATGTGTGAAACAATGTGGTCAATACCTTGAGAGAAAAATGGAAAACGGCTAAACATGAACCAAAAATTTCTACACAGAGAACCCTTGTTAAAGACATTTAGTATTTTTAATTTTCTTCATGCTTGTATGGGAAACAAAGGGACATTTAATTACAGAAGTATGACAAATCATGCCATTACTACATAAGTTTTATCTGCAGCTAACAAGAAAGATACAGACTTTCATTTTCATTGGCTTTCATTTGGTGAAGTTGGGAAGGGTTCTTGTTTCCATTTTATTTGGACATAATTTAAACCAAATGTTTGAAAAGCATCCTGCATTTTTTTATCCCAGTTGTTGTAATGAAGTTCACTCCTTCCCAAGCACCAGTCCTTGACCAGAAGGTCAGAACTCCTAAATTTTTAGTGAAAATGGAAAATTATTATTCTGGGAGAAACAACCTGCTCGATTTTCTGGCTGACCACCTGGAAAACTTCAATCAGTAGTTAGACAGATATTCGCAGAAATTTTCCGGCCTTGTTGATGGTGAAACATTTGAATCAATTCACTAAATCTTTTTGTCTTTCATCTCTTTAAGAGTAGACAACGTGGTTCAGCAGCTTTTGTGGGAGATTCTTAGAACTTCACTTTCACAACAGTGAAAAGTTTCAACTTTTGGCTGATGGAAAAACTCTTTACATTCCTCCTAGAAAAGTAATTTTTTCCAAAGAAAATATTGAGTTTGATTAAATGTTCTGGAAAGTACTTGGTCATTTCTGCTCCATGGTCCCTGTGCTGTAGAAAACAGTCTCTACCCACTTTGTATTTCATTAGCTCCTGTCAGAAGCAGAATCTAGGCAAAATCATACACAGCTTTTGAATAATTGAGTTACTACTGGAAACATTGCATTTTAAATCAAGCTGCTTCAATTGGTATTGATGAAACAACAGACTACTTTTGCTGTCAGCTCAAGTATGTGTAGTATCTTAGAGACATATTGACTTAAAAAATAGGAAGCATTCAAAGTGCATAATAATCTCTGGCTGCCTGCCTTATTTTATGTACTATGAAAACATGAACTCTTCTTGAGGCTGCTAGTCGTGCTTTATTCTGTTCAAGTTCTTATAAAGAAAAGGCCACTTGGCTCTGTTTTTGATTTTTCTCTGTAACTTTATCCTGAACCTTTTCCCACTTCTCAGTCCTTCATTTGTTGAACATCAGGCTTCATCTTGCTTCCCTTTATATATCAGTCTTGGAGTACGAGACATATTTCTCCGGAGAAGAGACAGTAAGGAAAATCTCAATCTTCTCTTTTCCTTTATCTCTTAATTCCTCTCCTACTTTCCTGAGCATTATTGACGTTGCCCCTAAAATACTTATTGTAGCTTGTAAAATGTCATTAGTAACAGTCATCTAACTGGTGAGGAGAGCTAAAAACTGACTTGCAGAGGACTGAAGGAGAGTGAGAGAAATAACAGGTGAGGCTAAAAAAATAACACCGGTTAAGAGCAGTAGATGATAGAAAAATCATTAAGTAACCTGAGAAAGAGAGAGCTGGTGCAAATGAACAGCATTGTTTTAGTTAGAGTATGTAGACATAGATCTTAGGTAAAGAAATGATGACAGTTTTAAAATAGTCATAGGTGGTGTCATGGGTTAAGATTGGGGTCCCCCCCCCACCCCAAGAGTAGGGGGCTCAGAAGTGATCAGGTGCCAGGGCAGTGTTCCCTGGAGAGCCAATCACCACTCATCTTGTTCGCTTCTGCTGAAAAATCATATATACACAGCCACCAGAAGCTGTTGGCAGTTTCTGTTGGTGTCTGCTGCATGTAGGTGTAGAAGGCTGCATGTAGGTGTAGAAGGCTCAGAAGGTTCCTTCTTCCTCCCCCCCCCCACCCCGGGTGGGGGGGGAGGGGAGCCCTGCGGCCCCCCAACTCTTGCTAGGCCAAAGTTAGAGACAGCATTGGAGTGAGTGTATGTTTGTGAGGGACGCGACTCACAAACAACTGGTAAGTGAGAGAGAGAGAGAGGCAGGCCCTACTGCCAGGCCCTCTTCTTCTTTCCCCCCGTTTGCAGCCAGGCTGCAGAAGGGGCTGTTTTTCCCTTTCACTGTTTAGTGGGAATGGTGCAAGGCTCAGCATTGAAGCAGAGCCAAGTGGATGGGCTGATAACGAAGCAACTCGGCACTAGGGAAAAGAATCCCAGGCAAAACTGCAGATGAACCAAAGGGCTTGGGAGTTACCCTACAGAGGTTTGACCGGGGGCAGCCAAAAACTGACTTGGAGGAATGAAGATTCCGAATGCCTACTGTGATAAGCTACAGTACAGCAGCAGCAAACCGAGGTATGAGAGAGAGATCACACAGCAGAAATGACACAGGACCAAGAAGAAAGTACTCAGAGATATCTTGGACTTCATGAGGAAGGAAGGACTTCCACAAACAACTGGAGCTTGGTGCGGGGGGGAGCATTTGGGTCCCTGAACACTCCCAGGAGAGAGAGACTGGTTACTTATCAGCATGAAAAGGCTTTTCCTGGACTAATTAAGGGAGAAACTTTGGAGGGACTGATAGAAGTGTAATATATATATATAGAGAGAGAGTTGCTTTTAGTTTGTACAGTATATTTATTTGTGTAAATAAATGTAAATACTTCCCCCTTCCCCTATAGAAGCCTCTGGCCTGAAAGTTTTCTCTTCGTTGTTAGGATAAATTGTGGGAAGGGGTGAGGAAGCCTGGAAATTGGATTTTGGATTTCTAATGTGGCTCAAACTGCCACATAGGTGACCTATGAAGGAAGAAGGAATGAAGATATTTAGCAGAGCAAATTTTTGAAAAATAGTAATGGGAAAAAAAGTTGATAAAAGAAAGATAAACAACTGATTGTCAAAACTTCTTCAGTGAGACTTTGGAGCAGACAGAAGCCATAGGACATCAAAATGCATATTTATGGAGGAGAGAAACAGGAAATGATACTGAGACAATGGAATAAGTAATAGCCTATAAATTACAAGTGCAAAAACTGAAGGAAATTGAAAGAGGGGAAAATTGGTGACAAAAACTGTCTTTCAAGAGTATGAAAATGTCTGAAAATGGGGAAGATTCTTTTTTTTTTCTCTCTAGTAACTTTTTTTCTAGTAGGATTTTAAGGTACCCTTATCTTCATCCTCCTTTAAAATTATTTTTTGCTCCAGCGGTGTCTTCTATATGGTCTCTAGTTAAAAAAGATTTGTCATATTCTCAGTTCTGGGAGTTTGTACACTGGACCACATTTTAGAGGCAGTGGAAATATTTAGCATATTTTCCAGGTACTAGCAGGCAGCAGCTCTAAAGCAGTCATTGGATGCTCAGGCTAGACATCAAAAGGTGCATTTTCCAAGCTGTATGCAATTATACAGTGTGCAAATCCATTTATTCACTAATGGGATTTATCCTTAGCTCCCTGTGCACAGCATGCAAATTTACTTACAAATGACCATACTGTAAAATTCAGGCTACTCCTGTGGGATAACGCTTTTTTTTTTTTTTCTCAGTAGGTAATTAATACTTAGACAAGTAATACATTTAGATTGCAAGTAACTATTCGTGTCAAAACCTGGCATGCTTTAAAGTGACACATTCACTGAATCTTTGTTAAACTGCAGCAGTCTAATCTTTTTTACCCTCCTCTGGCAGGCTTACCATGGAACTTAATACTGTACTTGTATGGGATTATGCCTCAGAATTGCAGATTGAGGGACTGCACATGGATGCTGCATAGGAAATAGCAGATTAAAGACCGAGTGTCTTAAAGCGTGAAACATGTTTTCTTATGATTAAGAGAGACTGAGTTTAACAGTTCATTTTTTATCTGTATTTAAAAATAATAATAAAAATACCCCAAACCACAAAGAATTTATTAAAGTTACTTTGAACATAATCATAAGAAACAGAGCTGCCATTTATTTGCTGTAACACCCCATATGGCTTTAAGGGTGGAATCCTTCACAGAGATATCTGTATGCATGCTTAAAAAGATTTAATGGAACTCACTGATTTGTTTTGAAAACGTTGTGGACACTCTATTTGAATTGCTATAGTGTAGACCTTCTTACAAATACTTCGTATATCATGTTCTACTCTTCTTGAATGCTATACATGTAGGCAAATATGTATGTTTGAAGGACTGTAATGTTTGTAAGCACATAAAAGTAGAGTGCCAATACACTTCACGTTGCACTGTTCAGAACAGCATCAAGAAAAAACTCATTTGGTATATTTATCATTACAAATATGATTTGTCATACGGGACAGCAGTGAATGTTTTCAATGTAAATTGGAGGAGGATGCTTATAGGTAAGATTTTGAATACAAATGGCCCATCATTGTAGCAATATTCTGCAATCCCATCAGGTGGGCAGACAAAAAGACTGAAGACTGAGACATTTGTCAGAAGGGAGTGACAGTTTGTTTGCTATGACAGATGACGTTTTAGTTCCATGACAGGCTTAGTTCATGAAAGGAACTTGTTCCTACAAATGTTTCAATATAACTATTTTCTCTTTTGTATATTGTTTTGAGGCAAACCAAACAAAACAATGGAGCAAAAAAAAATGAATTTATGGTGCTTTAAGTCTGGGGGTTTTTTTCCATTTGATTATACATTATAGCATGAGATGAGTATTTTTTGAGATTTCTTCACTGTACTTTTTCCCACAAGAGCTGCTTTTGTTTTACTGTTGCTTTCATATGAAATTAAATTATGGACCCCCAAAATTTAACAAAACACAACTGCTATTTTCACAAGAACTGTCAAGATGATGTATGGTAAAAATACATAGGACAATCTCCAGACATTGTCTCTAACATATTGAAATGCTGAAATCTTAGAGTTAATAATGGATCTATAATATTAAGGAATTAATAACATTATGAATTAAAAAACCAGAAAAAGAGATTATTGCTTGGGTAAGATATGTAATTACTTAGAAAGACTGAAAGGTGGAAACATTAAACATTTTGATTTGAAACTCATAAAAGCATCTCTAAAAAAACCAAAACCAGGATAAACTTAAGGATTTTGTCAGCCTCTAGGTGCTCAAAATTTCTAAGTAGTGGGATATTATTAATTGGTTGTATTTTTATTTAGTCCCTAAGCTTGAAAGTTATGACTACAAATGCAGCTATGCATTTTTACTCATTTTACTAATTTTCCTTTCTTTTTCTTGTCTACTTGTCATTCAGTACTTGGGATATGAATATGGAGATAGACAAAAGTAAAGATTTTCTTTAAATACTCTTACTCATGGAAATAAGCAATAAAACTCTTGCTGGCTTCAGTGAAGCAGACTTACTACAAACACCAGCAATCTGGATGCCACATGCACATAGATTTTGAGATGGAATAATTACAGATTGAAAAGTAGGCAGAGATCTGTCATGAGACCATAAACACAACTATTTCTATGGATTTAAGAACAAAATATGACCACTGTTAAAAACCTGTGAGAGACATGAGGATGCGTCATCCTGCAATTCTAGAAAATACTAAATCACTTTTAACTCTGATTGATACAAATGTGATAAAAAATATATTGAAGCTATTTTTTTTTCTGAGTATAGTTAGGACTTTTGAAATGAAAACTAGCCTAGGAGGGTTCATGTTTTATTTGAAAAGCAATCTCTATTGCAACCGGATTATCTACCTCGCATTAGCCTTTTAGCTACCAGTGCGGTTGTAGCAAATGTGGGTAGAGCCCTTCCCAAATCTTTGTTCGCGAAGCCTAGCCATGATGATGATGAATCTCTGTTGTAATAATAATAAGAATAATGATAATAATAATAACAATAACAACAATAACAGCAATAACAACAATAACAATACCGTCACTTTCCCAACAATTTTTCTAGTAAAGGACAATCTAAATCAAGGAAGAGATATAATTTCCTCATTTTTCCCTATCTTTTCCTGTGACGTTTTTTGTTAAGATGGAGAACTGCTGCCACAGAAGAAGTATAATTTTGGCAATTAACGTCACTGCTTTCTATGTTCTTTCAAGGAAAAAGGAAAATGTAGACATGCTGCTTATGCCTTGGTGAAGGCAGATATTATAACAATGAAATAGTAAATAGAATCACACAGATACTCCTGAGAGGTTGCAACTTTTAAAATCACTATTATATATATATTCATACAATTTATGTGTGTGTCAATTCAGTCTTCACATTACAAGATGGAACACAATGAAATATGATAGAGGTGGAACAACAAAACAGGATAAAGACTGTTGGCTGGTGAGAAAACAGGTAAATTGAAATTGAACAACAAAATCTCAAAGACTTTTATCAGCTCTTCTTTACACAAAAAGTGAAAGTGTCTTCAGAGTTTGTGACAGGTACAGCATGGAATTACCCTTACGTGATGCTCAGCTTTATTTAAAATCTGTTTTTTAAAAATCACCACAACAGTTCTATACAGAGAAATAAGTGCAAGTGTCTTTTTGAAGATTTGACCCTGAAATAAGTGGGAAAGACTTGGCTGAAGCTGCCAAGAATTGAAAAACCTGAAAAGTAATAAAATCTGTATGTCTTCCGTTGTAATATTTCAACAGTACTATATTTGTCTAGATGGGAAGAGAATGGTAAGAGCAGCATGTTGTGCTGAATGCTGAATGGCATAAGGCAGCTGCATAGATACCTTGATGTTCCAAGGTGATGGGATTTTTCTAAGAGAAAACAGAATGGCATGTCTATCACAACCCCACTGAAATGAGAGCAATTCAACACTGACTACTCTGTTCTCTATTCCACAAAGTATATGCAAGATTGAAAGAGAAGAGCCTGTACCATTGAATAGACATCATGTCAACTCTGCATAAGCTCTTATACTTTGTTGGGATTTTTTGTTGTTGTTTGAAACTTCCAACCTGAAGGAAGACAGGTTATATTCTATTGGTAAGAACTGAGTGAATTCACTGAGCTCAATGCCTGCTTGCTGCACTAATAAAAATCAAATGAAAAAAGCAATCTGATTAAATGATGTGTGCCTTTTCCTGTGCTGGTGGAGCTTAACTAAGCAAACAGAGGCAGGAAAGTGAATCAGTATTGGTTTATTAAAGATTAGAATTCAATATCTCAGCAATTGAAGAGCTTATGCACCAAAGTTCTCACTGTTTAGCTTTTCTGTGCAAAGAAAGTAAACACAATGACACTGTGAGGACTCTTGTTAGCAGAAGCAACGCTTAGAGAAGCCTAATTTTCTTGCAAGGTTTTTGCTATCAAGTCTTGTACTTTCTGTCTCTTGTCAAAAGATTATTATGAAAACAAAAATTATATCATTGTTTCCTTTTGGTGATGTAATAGAGGTATTGTCCTTTAAATATTCTTAGGGCTTGCACATAAAAATGTAGCTCACCTCATCTGCTTATTATTTAATGATCTCATCTGCACAAATAGAGATTCCTCCTCATATTTATCTTAGAGCACCATCAAGATAGCAGATTTTTGGGGGGAGGAAGAAGTTAAGGATGCTTAATCTAGTTTTTAGGATTCTTAAAGTTTGTACATTGCAAAATTGCGTTCTGAGTATTAGAAGGTTCACAGGAGATCTCCTTAAGAATTTGTAGTCTACAGGTATGTCTGTCAACTAACTCTTTCTTAGTGATCTAAGCAAGACTTGGCTTTTGAAAATTTAGAAAATCAAAATACCTTCTACTTACAAGTGAAATTAGTTGATGGTTTTGTTATAATCAGACCAAGTACAGACTAAGAATTTCAAATGTCCTTTTATACCTGGCTCACATTAAAGCTCATTCCAGAGAGACACAAAATTTCCAGACATGAGTAACAAGAAAATTTCGTTTTCTTTGCTGCTGCATTGCTATGTGCTTCAAAGCTTGAATGAATTAGTGAAGACTATGTGAGTGGAAACAGGCAACCATTAGTTATTTTCTTGGTTCTTAGTTAGGTCCTAGTCACATGCGATCTTGGCAAAAGCTATCTCTTTCTTTAAATAATTGATTTCCAGAAAACTAGGATAAATGCCACATTGTGTAAAATAGATAACTAAAGAGTCATCATCATAGCCACTTGGAAATTTTCCAATATAGCAGAATTTGTGGACTCCTGTGGAGCCATGTGGTCTGACAAAACAGGATCACCTACAACTTCTGTTGAGGCATGTGATATGATAGACCTGCACCCAAAGCATCAGCTGTAGCTGACAGTTAATAGTAAAATTAAATAGAAAATATGGTTTTCCTTTTAAAAAGTGCATGAATTTGTGTGGATTAAAACAGATTAATGTGTGATGGTGACTTCCAAAGCAAAAGAATTCAAAGAATGAATTCTCCTCATCTATACTCTTTTGGCACGTGGGAACAAGTTTCTTCTTGCACACTTTGAAGAATTTGAGAATGATCTTGAAAGATGAGATTACTATTAGTTTTGCAAGTCCTGTGTGGCAAAGGAACATATCTGATTAGCAAGGACTGTCTAAATGTGTGGAGTCCATAAAGGTGCAGAGTCAAGGAAAAAGTAAAAGTGGTGAAAGGGGAGACAGGCCAGGTTGCATCTCATCCTCCAAAGACATTTCTTTGCTGTCATTGTGCACAATGTTTGTGAGACCTCTTGTACTGAAATTCATTTGCAGTAAATTCTTGGTACTCTTTGTTTTTCTCAGTGGTTACCAAGTTTAGGGAGAACACAGTATGGACATTTCTAGAGTAACATAGGAAAACAAGTTACTTATATGTACCCTCCTAAAGCTAAATTGTCTCTCAATTCAATTCAATGTCAGTTGTTAGCTTTAAATTAAAGACCATGCCAAACTTCATCCAGGTAATTCAGATCCTTTCTAGGCATTTATGAGGACACCAAAGAAGTCTCAATAGTTCTTTGAAGGTAGTATGTAAGAAAGTGAAGAGAAAATCTCATTTGAACACTAATAAGTACTAAATATAGCAGAGAAAAATTAGATTGGCAATTATTTTCTGAATAACCTTAAAAAGGAGATAAGGTTTTTTACTTAGAAGCTAGAAAGCATCCTAGCTACCTGACCTGATCAATTTTTGATCAGGGTCAGAATTCCTTGCCATCTGTAAAAATGGGAGGGAGAAGAGAAACTATACTAAGTCTATATGCAGAGTTAATGACTAAGTGTCAATATAGAAATTATACTAGTTCTGCATTGAAACATTAGCACTACTTGGAGAAAAAAGAATAAAAAAGTACAAAAGCTAGCTTGGTCAGATGAGGACATGGACATAATTTATAACTATTTTAAACTGTCTCCTAAATACTAAGATGGTTCCTTTGACAGCACCTGCTCTCATTCAGAAGACTGTATGTTCAACTCCCTTAGCAGAAACTGGCCTCGAACCCAATGCTGACTATACAATCCATTACTAAATAATTTCTGGCTGGTTGGTAGGCATATTGACCTTTAGCTGAGATATTGAAATTCTCTTGCTAACATTCCCATCTCCTGTTTAATTGGCACAGTAGAAAATGTGTTTCCAAGGGAATGTACAACAGCAGTCATGGTGGCCTGTGATATTAACACAGGAAAAGGAGCATGTAATTTATTCCTCTGAAAAATGAATGCATAATAAAATCCAACATAATAAATCTCTTTCTGCAAGGATTATGATGACTGCAAGTAGACACGTCATGGTCTATTTGCACAGTGCTTGTTTCATCCAATAAACAGTTTTGATTTTGTATGAAAGCCTTAGTGGTGCATTTAAGTGACACCATAACTCACCTTTATTAACATTCAAGTTTATCTTTTTTTTTTTTTTTGAAGCAAATTAATCCTTTTATTAAAATTCATTGTAAATAGGAAGCTACTAAATATAACATAAAGATATATTACATCACAACATATAACAAAGCAAGCTTGATTGTTGATGCTACCATTTTCATCCAATAAAACCTCAGTAATTTGCTGAAACCACTGAAAATATCTAAACCTCTAAAATAAATATGATGGCATGAAAGAAAAGACATCACTTCAATGCATGATACTGGAAAGAGCTATATTAGGACTGTGCATGGCAGAACACTTATAATGTAGGGAATTAGGTCAGTGAATTTAAGTGTCTTAGTATTGTTGTTCAGGAAGAATCACTTCATATACTTCTTAGCAAATATCAACCCCTAGAGTACTGTGCAGACCTTCAGAAGGATCTTTACAAGTTGGAGTGACGGGCAGAGAAGAACAGTCTGAAATTCAACAAAGGCAAGTGCAAGGTCCTGACCTGGGGAAGGAATAACCCCGGGCACCAGCACAGGCTGGAAAGCAGCTCTGCAGGGAAGGACCTGGGGGTCCTGCTGGAAAACAAACTGTCCATGAGCCAGCAGTGAGTCCTTGTGGCCAAGAAGGCCAATGGTATCCTGGGGTGCATTAGGAAGAGCATTGCCAGTAGGTTGAGGGAGGTGATCCTGCCCCTCTACTCAACCCTGTTGAGGCACATCTGGAGTGCTGTGTCCAGTTCTGGGCTCCTCACGACAAGAGAGACATGGAGCTCTTGGAGCAGGTCCAGTGGAGGGCCACAAAGATGATTAAGGAACTGGAGCACCTCTCCTATGAGGAAAGGCTGAGGGGTCTGGTACCGTTCAGCCTCTAGAAGAGATGACTGAGAGAGGAGGGACCTCATCAATTTCTATAAGGATCTGAACAGAGGGTGTCAAGAGAACAGAACTAGGCCCTTCTTGGTGGTGCCAAGCAATAGGACAATGGGAAGAAAGTGTTGCACAGGAAGTTTCACCTGAACATGAGGAAGAACTTGTTTATTGTGCAGGTGACTGTACACCGGAACAAATTGCCTAGAGAGGTTATGGAGTCTCCCTCACTGCAGATATTTAGGAACTGTCTGGATGAAATCCTATGCAATGTGCTCTAGGATGACCCTGGTGGAGCAGGGAGGTTGGACCAGATATCCCCCTGTGGTCCCTTCCAACCTTACCCATTCTGTGATCTGTTGTTCTGTCATCAGAGGAAAAAACAAGACAACAGCTTTTATAAAAACATCCTTAATATTCTGAAGAAGCTGAACAAGTTAATTTTTGAAAAATTCTTCTATTATGGATCCAGCTGTCTTTACTATGAAAATAAGAAATGCCATTTCTTCTCCCTCTGCCTATAAAAAACCCCAGCAACAAATACAGGCAGTATTTATATACAAAAGTTACTTTTGAAACATAACTTGTATATTTACAGGGATGTCATGGTTTTGAGACCCCCAAAATCCAATTCCCGAGTCCAAGTCCCCCTCCCACATCTCAACCCAGTGTGAAATGGGTTTTCCAGACACTACATAAGACTCAATATGAGGGGAAGGGAATAATATTGCAATCACTGTACACATAAATATTACAATACATCATATACATAATCTTAACTATCTCTCCTATGATAAATCAGTATTTACAATGGATCAATCTCTTCTCCCTCCAATAAAAGTCCAGAAGGGAAAAGGAAAGATCCTTTCCACTCTCAGAGCATCAGCCTCTCTTCTTCCATGCAGCAGCAGTAGCTGGACTGTTGTAGCTGGATCTCCTTCCATTACACACAAGGGGGTCTCCTCTCCCCCCTCTCTTCCGTGGGCTGCGATATCAGGGACAAGCTCGCGTCACCACGTCATATCACAAAGAGCAGGGGCATCTTTGTGACGGTCCCTTTCCACAGGGGGTTTACCCCTGAGTCAGAATGTCTCAGGCATCTTTCGGTTGTAAGCCTTTGCCTCAAGAGTTCTATCAGAGCTCCTGTGCTCTGTCTCGGCTGCTAGCTTGGCAGCAGCAGCGAGGAGGGCCAAGGTCACCCCCTCCGCATTCTGTCTGGCCGTCCTGATCCAGCTTCAGGATGCCTGAGCTTCTCAGCTCCTCTCTCTCCGGTGCTGCAGCACTCCAAGGCTCCTCCTTAAATAGGAGTCCATCTTCTCCTCCTCTCTAGTAGGTCTCAGAGGGGTTTGGGAGGTTTGTTTCAGTTCTTACCCCAAACTCTCCCTCTCTGTAGAGCTTAGTCCTGCTCTGTCTCTCTCCGTTAGAGATCTCTGTGTCTTCCTGCTTGGCTGCAGGCCATCTCTGCTGCATCTTATCTCTTTCTGGTTCTCTGTCACTGTTCTCCAGTCACTGCTGCTCCTGCCGCCGTTCCTGTCACTGCTCATAGTGGAGAAACTTCCTCCAGCTCTTAGCTAGATACCTGGCCCAGTGAACACTGTTCCGAGTTCCTGCAGCCGCCCAGCCGGGGGCTGGGGGGGGGCCTAGCCCCCAACGGGGCTCCTGTCCCTTCTCCTCATGGCTTTAGAACATGGCTACTCTCTACAACAACAACCACAACAACCTTCTTTTCCGATCTGCTTGTGATATGTTTATATTTTGCAGGAGCGCTGACTGGGTCCACATCAAGTGACACCACGCCCTCGGGATTACCATTTTTTTTTAACTCCAGGGGAAAAACTTTTTTTTTTTCCCCACCACAACTCATCTTTTGGTGTAGCAGGTGAAAACAGAAGTAGCATCACACAAATATTCACCTCCCTGGAGACCATTAGCAAATGTTTCAAAGGTCTCCCTAGAGGGCAAAAATAGTGTTTCAGAGGAGAAATAAGAAAAAAGGGCGTTATATTTCCTGTGATTCCCCCCCCTTCTATGCACACCCATTTGTCTCAACAGCCACAGAATTTTTTTTGATAACTCTGATGTGATATGATAAACATAATTTAATTTACAATGGAAAATAGTAAAGAGATTTAATCAAAGCACATACTTGTACGAGCAGTTAGACAGAAAACATTGGCCACCTGGATGATAAGAGAAGAATAAAATACTAAAGCAAAAATATTGTGGTCCTGTGCTAGCCAGAGCTAAGATTAGTGGGTGTGAAAAGAATCACAAGGTCAAACTGGAAAGCTGCTTGAGGTATAATTGTTCTTTGTGACTGAAAGTAGTTATATGGGTGCATGTGCTATGTGTGGGGATAAGAAACCTCTGGCCTGGCTTGATAGCTTGGTCCCCTATTCTGTACATATACGGGGTAATAAAGTTACAAGTGAGTTCTGCCTGGACAAAGTCTGTCGCTGCTTGGATTCATTCCCCACAGCAGCACATCCATCAGGCTCATGATTATTTCCTGCTCACAACTGAGCTGATATCGATGTACCTCATTTAGTAGATCTGAATAATCTCCCTAAAGACAGAAATGCTTACCTTTTGCTATTTTCTGGTGTAAGTAGAAATGATTACATTTGGATCCTTAAAGTCCACCTGGACATAAAACAAAGAGAATAGAGGGCCTTCATCTACCACGCATCCCACTGGACGTCCTGCACTGTCACCTGGGGCACTGAGAACCTCCCATTGCTTTCACTGATGCAAGAATTCCCTGTCATACAGAACTTGACCCCAACACCATTATTTTCAGCACAAGAATGTTGTCTTTTTAAGCCATGAGGGAACTGGATTACTCCTTTATTGATCAATGGTTGAATTAGCCATCAATTGGTAATGACTGCTAACCTGCTTGAGATGACTCTTGCGCTTAAGTTAGGCACACCTTTAAATATCTTGCTGAACAAGTGCCTACATACTGATTGTGGCTTCTGTACACAAATTTGTCAACTTTACATTATTCAAAGCCATGTAAAAAAAACTTCTGCAAATGAGCCACACAGAAAAGAATAAATTTGCTAAAGGTACGGATTTACAGTGTACTACCATTCCATATTAAAGAGCACCCCCCTCTGTTTTTAGTGAGGCAATCAAAGGTGCCTTGAAACATTACTAAAAATGATTAAGAATGTTTTATTTTAGATTGATAACTGCAGTAGCAAGTGTGAGAAGGAGAGCCAGCAATTGAAGTGGAAGAGGTCATTGTGTGTCTGCCTAACTTCACTGGCTCAACATTTGTATTTTCCACTGTCTCTTAGACTTTCTCTTGCCTAATAACAGCATGTAGTGAAATAAAGTGTTTGTTCTGTAGGTAATTGTTATGTGGTGGAATATGAACAAGACCAATTCTGCAGTATATTTACCACAGTGCATATTTATGAGTTGGGTTTAATTAAAAGTCAGGAACACCAGAGCTATTTTTTAACTAGATGCCTATTATCTAGTGTCAAGTGCTTGGTTTTAATCACACATTTTATACCATCGTGACCTAGATCACTGCCTGTGACGTACAAGATAGTGTGTTGTCTTTCCTGAGAAGATGTAGCCAAGCTTGATGGATGTTTTCTCATTCCTAACCTCATTACTACTGACTTCCCATCCATCTAATAAAACGCTGTGATAGAGAGTGGGAAGGTGCTATAAATCATAATATTCCAGCCGCTCCAAGCAGATTCATTAGAAATGCTGAGTATATATCTCACACACAGAAAGTCAACACTCAAAGTAGGTTGGTGCTTCTGCCTGTGCTGGAGACATCCTCTCACTTCCTGCAGTCAAGTTAGGATTTGTTTTTAATGTCAAAGATGACATTTAATAAAGTTCTGAGTGGCAGACTGCTTTGACCTGATTAATTGCATAAATATTCCAGCTGTTATTAGTTTTAAACTGTGCTGCAGCCTGTTAGCTACATTAGTCCACCATTGAGAATACATAATTGTTAAGTAATTAACTATTTTTTTGGGGGGTGAGTGAGGTAAGAAACTGAGAGATCCTACTTCACTGCTGCTTATCCAGTGTTTTCATTAATGAAGGGTATTCTTACTTCTCATTTAGTCTAGGCTAGGTTGCCAAAGGGACTATCTAGGGGAAAGAGGCAGAATCTGTCCTGTCTATTTGCCCTTCCTTTCAGCCTATGAAAGAAAATATGGCTATGAAAATAAAAGTGGCCAGACTTGTGCCTGGAGAAGGAGAACCGAACTGGCTGCCTTCTCTGAAGTCCGGGTTATGAATTATTACCTCAGGGTTGCATCATACTTTATTTGGGGTTTGCTTTTCAATGAAATTACACATTTGAAGAGATAATGACAGCTGTGATGTTAGCAAAAGGGAAGCATTCACTAAGGGAAAGAAAAAGCAGTGAAAGTAAGGAAACAAGCAATTTTAACACAATTCAGCTCTTACAAAATGCAGTGGGAATGCGACTCTTGCTGCTCTGGGTATTTGAATTTTCATAATGCTGCTCTGACAGATGCTCATTAATTAATGTAATGGTTCTTACATTATCTTGTGCAGTTTTCTTTGGTGACAATATTCATGCAGCCATTGTGAGTGAGTCTGTCATTCAAAAGAGTTTGGTGGGAGATCACCCAAAGTTGTACAGCTGTAGCCTGATATGTCTTGGTACTGAAGATTTCACAGAAACCTCTCCCATCGGATTAAGTTTGTTTACAGAGCAACAAACTATTGTCTTTCTTTGAAATACATTGCAATTAATAATATAAAAACATCAGTGAGCCTTCTGTTGGAAATGAAATAACATGTATATTGGCTCTTGGAATTATTTTCTTTCATTGCGTGTGACATGGGATGTCAAGCAAGCATATGGGCGGAAGTGGACTGATGGAAGCCAGTGATGCATATAGCTTACAGGAATTCACCAGGGGACACGAGTGGACACTCCTGTCTGTGTTTAAAGTCTGTTTCACTCCATTCTGAGGAAATGAGACAGTGTGTAAGCTGGTAATATTCTTTATTACTTCCCCTTGAGGGGGAAGTGCAATTTTGTTTGTATGCTATCTGCAAGCAGTGTTTTTTTATTATGATGTCTAGTACTTCGTGTCAAACTGTTTCGGGGGAATGACTGATAGCTGTTATTAGTAATCCATGGCTTTATGAATGTACAAATTAAAAGTAATCAGAGAGAGAGGGGAATTGTGCATCAGTTAATATCACCCGTTTATTTTGAAACATCCACTAAAGAGTGGCATTCATCTCTATGGCAATGGCAGGTCTCAGTTTTGTGGTGATATCATTAAGCAGATGATACTAAATCATATAAAGGATTAACTTTAACAACACAGGGGCCATTTTCTGGTTCCTGAAGCATTCCAAAAGATAACCTAGGAAAAAGTAATATCTCCCTGAATTACAATGAACAATCTAAAAGTGTCAAATGTGACTCCCACTGGGTAGACCTGAGGACCTCTGTTGTGTGTAGACAGCTAACCTGACACTGCACTGGAGTGCAAATATGAAAGAGCTACTGCTTCCCTTGTCCTCTCTCTGACCCTATAAATCTAAATTCAAGTTGGCTTCTGATTGGATGTGCCTAGAATTATCACATTTGTGTTTTGACTTTTTGAGTTTTCACTTTTGTGTGATTTATTTAAATACATTAATGAAATGTAAGGATTTTATGCCAATATACAAAACAATTGTCAAATCTGCAAAAAGATTAACATAACAGAGGTGCCTGTTGGTAGTGTGATATCAGCTGTCAGGTGTAAGTTCGAAAAGATAGGATAGGATGAGTGTAGTTGACTTGTTTGATGATTAGACTAAATATCTGTAGAATTAAGCAGAAACCATCAGGTTTTTATGCTTGGATTTTGATTTTGTGTATTATATTTTGGTTTTGTTTTTTTCAAAGCTGTTGCATTCACCTATCACCGTTAGAGTCAACAAAAAGACTATTAATATGAATTATAAAAATTATTCTATAAAGATAATTATTTTTGTTTAAGGCCTACAGAATCAATCCAGAAAGACAAAAATGCAGAGCACAAGCTATTTAAGAGTATCTGTTGCAAGCCATGCATATATTGTGCCCATTTGGTCTGTTGAATTTCTTCTTGAAAAAATTCATTTTTAAGAAACACTTTATGCAGAAAAACAAAGTCCTGGAGGGAGAGGCATAGAATTATCACATAATTGAAGGAAAAATATATGATAACAAAACTGTTTCTGGTTCTTGATATTATTCACAAATTGCTAATAGGAATGGAGCAAGTGAGCAGACACTCCCCAATGTGTTACTGTGTGTCCTAAAATATGAAAAAAACCTATGACTGACAGAAATTTATTAAAATTTAGCTGATATTTGAAGGATTTTCTTCTGTGCACCCCAGCCTATTGTATTCCATTTTTGCTGATTATGGAACAAAAGAAAACCACTTCATGTTTATGTACTGCCAATCTTCACAAAATCACACAAATCTAAATTTGCATTTACCTCAGGATGTCATTGGAAACTGAAGGCTACCATATTTTGTTTAGTGTGTGACTGTGTCTATAGGTAGATCATATAAAGTTTTCATGATTTTCATATCCAGTAGTTGCAATATAGAATTGGTAAAACCAAAACCAGTAATGTTTCTTCTGGTGAAAGAGAAACTTTTAGTAATATCTGCAATGATTACAGATATTAGGGGAAACCTAAATTCAGAGTCTCCTATTTTTTTTATGATTAAACATGAATTCCACTTTTGATTTTAATATGGTAACTACCTTTACCATAATTTCTTTACAGTCAAGATATCTTTACAGATCACAAGATATAGGCAGCATGGCATGGTGCTATTATGAACACTGTCAGTACTACATACCATCACACAAGAAGTGAGACTTAAGTTTGGAGAGTGAGTAGTTGCTATAATTTAAAACAAAGAAAAGAAAAAAAAAGCCACAACAAGCTTCTGCATACATAAACTGTTATTTAATCAAAGAGCAAAGAAATATGGGAAAGGGCAAGTAAACACAGAAGGGAATTAAAGGGACGCTTTCCTAACATGACACAGGGATTCAGCCTATGTTACTGTCTTTGTAAATGTTCATGTCCTGATATGTAAAAGCTAATAATTATTGTGAAATTATGTAATTAATCTTTGTAAACACTTTTTTGTTTACTACCCTTAGCATTGTGTCAAGTTTATTTATAGTAAGACAAGCCTAGGGAATGGTATCAGGTTTCTTTCCCTTCTTTTCCCTTTTACATCAGAAGCATAGATCTTTCCTAGCAGGTAACACAGTTATACCTGGTCAGCCTCCCCCAAACAGTGTTTGTCTATCTATTCACTGATCTTGGGTTTTAATAACACATAACAGAATATTTTAACAAAATTGTATTGAACATTAAGTAAATATGGACTTTCAGAGGCAACTGTTTTCTGAATTTGGTATTCTTGCAGTATTATTTAGTCAATGCAAACTTAGAGAGAGAAGAAATTTCACTTCCTAAAATCAAAGAGAAATCGTAGTTTGATTTCTGTAGTAGAGATGGAAGTCATTGGAACAGAAATATTCTTTCAGTTTGGAGCAACCCAGGAAAGACATAATATGATGATGCAGCCCAGAGGAATAAGAGTTCTTCCGCTTTGGAGATAAAGGATGAAATGGACCTTTATTGAAGGGAGGAGTTGACTTATAAAGGGTAGGGACAGAAGGTACTGGAAAAGTGGGTGGAGCTAGGGAGGAGTTAGGGAAGATAATGCTAATACAGACCATATAAGGAGGAAAAAAGGAAGGTACTAACCAAATAAGGGATTACTAATTAATGAGCCACTGCAATGTGACGCTAGTGAACCAATCACTGAGAAGGGCACAAACTGAGATATAGAGCAATAAGGATTTTTGTAAAAACTGGGGAGTAGGGTACAATAAAGGATGGAAATACAATAAACCTTGAACATGAACACAAATGTAGAGTCTCAACAGTCCCATTCATCACCTGAATGTAGAAAGGGTGTTGTCCTTGGGGGTCCCACAGATCTCTTCACGTATCTCTATTTCTTTTTTCCACTGCTTGTAATCAAACCTCTCCTGGTCTCCCACAATATGGGAATTGTTTTATTTTTCTCCCATCTTCCATTTCCTCCTCTCCACATTGAAGCTCATGGTTGGCAATGACAAGGTTGACACTCTTTGCGAAAGATTCAAGGTGGATGTCATCATGGAAGTCTGCTATAGAGCTCCCAGCCAAGACAATGATGTTGATGAATTATTCTTTGAGAAACTAAGCGACACTTCCAAGTCAACTGCCCTTGTCCTTATGAGGGACTTCAACTTGCCAGAAATTAACAGGGAACACCACACAGCTGGTACAACCCAGGCCAGAATATTCCTAAAAAGCCCAGATGACAACTTTATGGGACAGGTCCTAAGGGAACTGACTTGGAAAGATGCCCTCCTTGATCTGCTGCTTGTCAACAGAGTGTATCTCCTGAGCAAAGAGGAGATTGGTGGTTGTCTTGTCCACAGTGACCATGAAGTTATCAAGTTTAGAATCTCTGTTGACAGGAGGAAAAATGCCAACAAAACCTGAACTCTGGACATGAGGAGAGCAGACTTCAGCTGCTATTGGAGTTAGTAAGTAAGGTCCCCTGGGAAAATATTTTTGAAGGTGCTGAGGTCCATCCATGCTGGTCACTTTTCAAACATCACCTCCTAAGGGCACAGGAGCAGACAATTCCCAAATTCCAGAAGTCAAAGAGGTGGGGCAGAAGGCTGGCTTGGCTGAACAGGAATCCTCTTGGAAATAAAACAAAAAAGGAAGTGGAAGCAAGGTCAAGTGATATGGGAAGAAAATTCAGAGGTGCTGCTCATCACTGTAGGGAGAAAATTCGTGCAGCCAAATCTCAACTGGAGTTTTTTTCTGTCTTCACAGTCCATTGCACTTTCTTATCTTCATCTCATTCTCTCCAAATATACTTCTTCTTCACTTGAGAGATGGAATGGTACAAGTGTCTCACTGCGCTGATGATGTGTTCTTTCATACACTTGGGATCTACTTTAGCTCATCAGTGATAACTAAATCAGTGTCTCTCTCACTTTTCCCTTCTTTCCCTTTTTCATAGTAGTGTGAACCAGCACTGTCTTCAAGCTAGGAGCAAAGCTAACACAGTTTCTTCGTCATAGTTTAGGTTTAGGCTCTCTACACACTGATACATACTTACTTGTACTAATGGTATGGAGGTACAGATAGTGTGACATAGAATTGACTTTTAATTTTTTCACCTTTATTAAAACTAAGTATTCTGCAAAATTCTCTGACACATGAAGTATTTATTTGGGTTGAACCCCACTCTTATTTCCCTCTTCATGAGTTTCACAGACCAGTCACTGTATCTTTATATTATTGGTATGCAATTAGAAGCAGCAATTTAAGTGTGTTTAGTCTTGATTTATTTCTAAATACCTGTATCTTTAGTTAAATTGCTGGACCTCTTCTACAGGTGTTTAAACCTGGAAACAGAAGTAAAATCTGAACCTCTTACTTTCAATCTTCCCTTTTTCTTTGCTGTAACCCACACACCTGCTCTGTAGCTATATGATATATAATCACAAGAGTGCAGGTGCTCAGTATGATTGAATTGAACCCTTCCATTTAGTCTATTGCCTTTCTAATTCAGGAGTGATGCTCAGTGGGTGTGATTGAAGAGATCTTTCTCTAATTATGGAGATTTCTTTGTGCAGTGTTGGAAGAATTTTTTTTATTATTTACACTGTTCAGTCTGGCAGTATTATTTCTGTCTGCCAATGTCAATTACATTGCTCTTGACTGGTGCAGATCAGCAGTCTGCAATATCTCTGAAAAGCCAGTATGTATCACATGTCACTAGCAGACATATTAGTGTTTGAGCTGAGGAGTGCAAGTGATGTAACGAGATTAGATGGCATTGATATAAAGGACTAACTGTAAGCCCATGAATAACCAAGAAACTGCTAGGTGACAATTGTCAATTATTTACTGTCCCTGTCCAGTGTAATATTAATCGAAGTCTGCACTATTCCTTTGTCTCTCTCTCTCTTTTACTAGCTTAGTGTTCAATTCCTCAATTTTACAGAACTAACAATCTTTTCAAGGCATTTGGCCATGAACTGCTATTAAGTGATTAGTGAAAATACTGAAAAAGCCATGATGAACTACATTCACTGACATGCCAGAGGACATCATTAACCAGAAAGGATTAATTAATTTCAAAGCTATTTCCCATTATCTTATTTGTTAACATAGCACTTCTACTTTAGATGTTTTTATTCTTTTCTAATACTAAACAGTAGGAAACAACTCTGACACAGAAGGAAAACTAAGTGATATGTTTAGGGGTTTTTTTCACTTATCTCTGATTGGAACAACTCCATGCTTTTAAATAACTCAGATAAAATTGAAAGAAGATATTATATGTCTAATGTCTGAAACTGTAGCTGCATGTAGCTATTTGCCACAAACTTAACTCCTCCATAAATAATAAGCAGAAGGAAACCCCTGTTTTTCATATGTTCCTTACAAATACTAGATTATGATTGTGGTGCCTTTTAAAATTTCTACAGGAATTCCACTGCCAGATTAGATATTAACAAATAAATATGAAAACCAAAAACACAACTGTAAACTTAAGTTTAAATGTAGCAGCTCAGTTACTATTTTTAATAACAATTTTGATGAACCAAGATTAACTAAAAATCTTGTGTACTTCATAACCAACATTAAATGACTTCCAGGCTTTCAACAAAGCCCACATCTTATCGCATATCTTCCATTGGGAATGATAATCTTGTACACTAGGTGACACTGATAATTATAACATAAAAGCAAAAAAGGAGTCCTTTGCTTCTGCATGCCTGACAGTCATCTGGCACACTTATTAGTACCTTTTTATCAATAAGTATTTGTATAGTCATCTTTGCAGGGTTTTTTCTGAGTATAGAAATATTTGTCAGGAGTTATAATAAGTCTGTTGATTGCATAATTACTAGTACATGTTTTTGTCCTTTTTCATAGATTAAAATATTTTTTCTTATGATTGAGAGATTTTTCAGCTCTAAGAAATTATTTAGAACTTGAATTCTAGAGGATATAAAGAGATACAGTGGATACTCAAAGGGCTTCAGCTAGATATACTTTATGTTACCATCCAGCCTTTTTTTATGTCAGAGAAAAAGACATTTGTGAGGTACAGATAAGAAAAAACTGAGATCTCCTGGCACGTATCAATAAAGCAGGAAAAAAGTGCATAGCAACAATGACAGAATGCTGAGATATATTGGTGCCCACTTGTAAGGGGGCAAGACTCATAATTCACAAGCAATGAAACCACAAGTGAATTATAAAGGTTTCGTCCTTCTCCAATGGAGATAAATGAGTCTAGTAGAACCAATCATATGATGTGTTAGGGTAGGTCTTCTATGTCCATAATCCTTTCTCACATAATTTTTTTTTAGTGATTAACACAAAAAGTAAAGAATAAAAGAAATTCTGCTGTTTTCTCCACTCTGTAGCTGAGGATTCATTGCTCTGGAAGGTATTGTTTATTTTTGTTTCTTATTTTTGCCTAAAGCTTCATCAAACTCTTCATGTTTAGTAACAGGCATATGTGACAGAGCAGTCTTTGTGTTTTTTTTTCTTTAACTGATACACGAATTCATTTTTTTTGGCTTTTCCTACTATTATTTATTTACTAGCACTACACTTGTATCCTCCCACCTTTTACCTGGCTAGTACAATTGCTTCTCTGGTGTCATATAATTTTTTCCATGCTCCCTGGAGAGAGAAGAGTAAAAGCCTGCCTTTAAAGCAGTAATGTGCTGCTGTTCACTGGTATTTGTTACACAAGCCTGGAGTGTTGTTACTGAGATATTAATTATACCAGGGGCTGAATCCCTGTTGAGGTAAAAAAATTTAAATATGATCAGTCTTTTAAAAGTCATGATAACTATGGGTTTTTTCATAAGGTAACTTCTTAATAAGGTTATAGGTGTGTTGTGAGACAATCCAGCATTTGCATAAGATGAAACCAAACATCACCCTCAAAATTTTTTAGCCATTTTATTTGGCACATTTTGAATTATTTGTTAGATGTCTCATTTTTATTTCTGACAAATAGATCATATAAACTAAGGCATTGGAGTTAAATGGTATGAGGATAATCTCAGAGAGAGTGTGAAAACAGCATGCTGATTCTAAGTGATTAAGATCACAGGCAATGCAAGCAGAGATGGCAGCAATTGAGATTCCACACTGATTTGTCATTGTAAGATCTTTTGCTTATCCGTTTGGCAGTTTTGCCACATTCAACTGAAATGTTTGATTCTAAGTGCCTTTCTAAAAAATATTTAAATGAAAACAAACAAACAAACAAACAAAACCAAACACACACCCCCCCAAAAGGAGACTCTTTCAGCTAAAATATTCCAATTATTTCACAAAATCAGCTAAAGTTAAATTGAAATACATCATGTTGCAATATTTTTTGTGACCACTTTGGTGAGAACACTGTCTATATTCATGGTAGTCTATATATGTAGCACATTAATATTTGTGGAGTGTTTTCTTTCAGGCATGTCCTTTTGCTGATTTTAACACACATTGCAGTTTTTATGTGCATGATAGAGTTATGTTAAAATTTGCCAGTACTTTCTCTAGAGACTCTGATTACAAAATGAGCCTACTCTTGCTCCTCAGAGCTCTTCCATGATGTGTGATGGTGAATGTACCAGTGACAATCTTTGCTTGGGACTTAGAGACTCAATAAGATTTTCTCTGTAGTTACTGCTCTGGAGCGTTCTGTTGACAAGCATAGAAGTTGATTAGAGGGGTTATTTTTCCAAACTTCATTGCTACCAGCTGGTGCTCAGGTAGTGTGAAAGAGAGAAAGGAATGTCTCTTCCATGACTTAAAAAGAGTGTTTGGAAGTGAGAGATAGATGGAGACAGAAGCAATGAATAGGGGGAGAGGGAGAGAAAGAGGGGTAAGAAGCAAACGCAAATGAACAAGAAGATTAGAACAGGGTAGAAATGGAAAAGGTAGGAGCTAGAATTACATGATATGGCAAACAGGCATGAAGAACTGGCAAGAAAGAGGTTTAGAATCATGCAGGGAGAGGAAAAGGACAGGAAGATGTATACACTGTGAGCATTGCTTCAGTAAGTTAAAGTATTTATTTTATGAAGCCTAATGTCAAACTGAGAGTTTCCATCTGTGTTGTAAGGTTGTACTAAAATCAGGAAAAGATTAATTCTTTGTTGAAAAGCTCTTTCTTCAACCATTTATTATGAATGAAGTTGAGACCACGGATAATGCCACTGACTAGAAACTGGTTGTCTGCGTCGCTAGGCTTTTAGGAAGAAAAAGTTAAATTACACAGTGTCCAACACTTTGAATTAAACCACTGTAGCAGTAGATTCAATTTTCTTTTCAAAAGGTTTGATTTTTTCCCATGAAGCAATATTTACTTATTCTTATCATATAAGAACTTTTCAGAAATAAGTTGATAGAAATCATTAAGAAGCTGTATGTGGTCTTAAACATCATGTTTACGTACTGAAATGGCCTACCTTTTGTAAGTGGTAATATGTGCTGTTACCCTGCTTGTTCGTTTATCTCAGCACAGAGGAGTTATTTATATTATATTGTGATAGACTAATGCCTTCTTTACCTTTGCTTTTAAAAACTGTACTAAACACTGCTCTTTGTATAAAAGATGTATTTAAAAATTAGAATTACTGCCCAGACTGAGTGCAAATATTTATTAAACCATGTACCATTTACATATGTTTCATTTTACTTGGTATTATTTCTGAAATCCTCAAAAACAATAAAAATCTTATGTTATAAAAGTATCTCCCAGGTTAACTCCTTTGGGCTTTTTATTGTAGGTTTCAGGGAGAACTCAGAACATAATACTATGAAGTCGAGACTAAAAAAGTATTTCAGCTGAAAGTATGTTGTGTTTTCCACTGGTAACTGAAGATAATAGAACCTGTCTCTTATATACATGTGAGTCAGGCTCTGGCATTTCTACAGATACTTGCATTTCAAATATCAGCAGCCTGCAGATCCTTTCCTTTTCTCCTTCTTCCCACAGACCCAGTATATAAGTTGGAAAATTCTGAGTAAGGTCACTAATATTTCAAACTAATGCTATAAAAAAAAAATTATTTTTGAAATGTACTCAGTGTCACAGCAAAACCTTTTGGAATCTTTATGCCCTTACAAAGCTGCTGTGGGCCAAAAAAATACCATCAGCAAGCCAGAGATGTTATGCTGGCCTAGTTCCAGCTGCAGAAGTTCAGGAGAACAGTGCTGCTACGGAGTGTGAAGTTTAACAGAATCATGGAATTGGTAGTGTTGGGAGGGACAACAAGGGTCATCTGGTCCAACATCCCTGCTCCACCAGGGTCATCCTAGAGCACATTGCACAGGATTTCATCCAGACCGTTCCTAAATATCTGTGGTGAGGGAGACTCCATAACCTCTCTAGGTAATTTGTTCCAGTGCACAGTCACCTGTACAGTAAAAAAGTTCTTCCTCATGTTCAGGTAAAACCTCCTGTGCAACACTTTCTACCTGTTGTCTCTTGTCCTATTGCTTGGCACCACCTCTTGATAGCCTCCCTACAGATACTTAACAGACATTGATGAGGTTTTGTTTCAGTTCTCTGTTTTGAAGGCTGAACAGGCCCAGCTCCCTCAGTCTCTCCTCATAAGAGATGCTCCAGTCCCTTAATCATCTTCGTAACCCTCCACTGGACCTGCTCCAAGAGCTCCATGTCTCTCTTGTCCTGAGGAGTCCAGAACCAGACACAGCATTCCAGATGTGCCTCAACAGGGTTGAGTAGACGGGCAGGATCATCTCCCTCAACCTATTGGCAATGCTCTTCCTAATGCACCCCAGGATACCATTGGCCTTCTTGGCCACAAGGACTCACTGCTGGCTCATGGACAATTTGTTTTTCAGTAGGACCCCCAGATCCTTCTCTGCAGAGCTGCTTTCCAGCAGGTGCTTTCCAGCCTGTGCTGGTGCCTGGGGTTGTTCCTTCCCTAGGTCAGGACCCTGCACTTGCCTTTGTTGAATTTCAGGCATTTCAGTTCCTACCTGTCCATCTCTCCAATTTGTCAAGACCCTTCTGAAGGGCTACACAGCCCTCTGGGGTATCAGTTGCTCCTCCCAGCTTTGTGTCATCAGTGACCTTGCTAAAAAGGCACCTGTTCCTTCATCCAAGTCATTGATAAATAAGTTAAACAATACTGGACCCAGTATTGAATCTTGGCAGACACCACCAGTGACAGGCCTCCAACTAGACCCCCTTGCTTCTGATTATGGCCCTCTGGTATCTCCTGTCCAGCCAATTCTCAACTCACCTCACCATCCACTCATCCAGCCCACAATTCCTGAGTTTGTCTATGAGGAGGTTATGAGACAATATCAAAAGCCTTGTTAAAGTGCAGGCAGGAAATATCCAGTGCTTTCCTCTCATCCATTCAGGTGGTTATGTCATCAGAGAAGGCAATTAGGTTGATCAAGCATGCTTTGGTGAATGTATGTTGACTACTCCTGATCATCTTATTCTCCTCACTGTTCTTAGAGGTGGCTTTCATATAAATAAGTATAAATAAGATGATTAAAGTAATTTAGGGATCTATTTTCTCATCTTGCCATACTGGGACTTATTCTACCTATAACACTGCCATTTTGTCCTATCAATATAAATGCTCCAAAGGCCAGTATGTTAAAAAGAACAGTGTAAATGTAAATTACTGCCTTACTAAATAAGAGTCACTGGCTCTTGAGGATTTATCAACATCTGTTTCTTTATATAAGTGTCTGAATATTCAACAGGTAAATAAAAATATTGGTAGTTCCTTTACAGTTGATAAGTTCATCACTGATCTTAATCTAAATTGAATTAAACAGGAGTCATATATCTGTAAGTTAGCAGTATTCTAAGAAATCAGTGCTTCCAAACTGCTTTTGCTGCATCTTGTCAGCTTGATGGGGCCAGTGCTGTGGGACTAATCAGTGCTGTAGGAAATCCAGAACTCACTGGAGTCAATTCCAGGGGCAGCAGTGGGCAAAGTATTAAGACCTTTATATTTAGTAGCTCATTTTAGTGGCTGTCAAGTTATACTGCTCTATTAATTGCTTTGGATATCAAATCACTAGTTCTCTTGGAAATGACTTATTTCAAAGTTTAAGAAATTGTGGGCTAAGTATTTACACATTGCAAAAAGGATCCAGGTGTTCAAGAGTAATTACAATAACATAAACACTTCAAAAATAATTAAATGCAAGGCAGTCTTAGCAACAATACTAAATCTTTACCACATTTATCAAGAACTAAAGATCATTTCCTATCTGTCTTTTTGTGAAGAGTAAGTTCTTGCAACAGACTATATTCAACTACTTGATTTTAATCTGCCGAAATAATGTTTTTTCAGAAAGGAAATGTTTTTCAAATGCCTGATCTGACTTTATTCCTTATCTTGTAAGCTGACTACCTCCTAGTGTACAGGTTCAGAAGTCTCCCCACTCAAGAGGAACCCCAATTGTGCGTTTATTCCAGGAATCCAGGCTTAAAAATTCCTTTTACTGGTAGCTGCTTAGCTGTAACCACGAACAGAGAAACAAAGTTCTACATATTTTTAGGCACACCTTATTTGTACTACTTTTTTCAGCTGGTGTATAAACTAGAGAACAATTTTTACAAACTTTTATTCAGAAGTTATGAATTTTGTTTTCTACGTTTTGGTCAATCATAGCTGGCAGTGCAAGGAATGATTATGTGGAGAAGCCAGCTTGACAAGAAATAGTATTTCAAACTATCATTTTATAAAGTAGAAAATCTAGAAAGCATTAATATGGCTCAGTTTTATTGCTTCCCTTTTTAATTTTGGGAGAGTACTTTTACAATATTTATTCTAGGACACTTTGACCCACCATGGTTAAACTCTTGTTCTGACTCTGTCTCACAGGCTATATTTTCTTAGGGACAGGATGCTTCTCTTATTTTGCCAATTCCATAAATCTCTACTTCTCTAACTTTAAGCAGCTGCACAAAAATTTTTTATTCACATTTTAACTGTTGTTTGCAGTCGGTATAAGCATGGTCAGCACCACTGTGGGAAGAGAATTATTTTTGAATTTTATCAAAACTATAGCAAAGCAAAATCTGAAATATACGAAGGCTCATCATGTGTCCCCACATTAAAATGATATACAAGTGGTTTGACAAAAGTGTGACATAAGGGTACTATTCTACTCATGAAATTCATCCCTCTTCCCTGTACTCCCAGCATTACTTGAGGAATGGGTAGATAAATACTGGATTCTTTCACCTTCGTGTTTATCCTTTTGCTTTGGTGAACAGCATTACTCACTCATGTGCCTTTTTCTACCTACTGATTACAAATACACCTTAAATAATGGCTAAAATTAGGAAATTCAAAGTCTTCTGAATGCCAATGACTCAAGGAAATATCCAATCTGTCCTTTGATTTTCCGGATAGATATCTTAATGTGGTACTCACTATGCAACTATTCAGGAAAGAAGAGTCAAATAGAAATAAGCTTTTCTTGCCCTGTGAAAGCTTGGTGATGAACAGCCATTTGTTTACCATCAAAGGTCTCCTAGATAATCTTTGCTTATGCTAGGCATATTTTTATTTTAACATTTATTTTTGTCAAAAATCAATACATAAGAATCTGGGAACCAAAGCACTAAACCTTGACATTTGGTAAGATTTTTCTCTAATTTTCTTCGAAGGTTTGGGTCGCTTGTTGCTTAATTCCAGCACTCACTTTCATTTATAGTAATCACTTTATGCTGGTGTGGTCCCTATAGGTTGCTCAAATAAAACTGTGAAGAGTCCATTTCTAAATGTCAGTTAGCCACATAATTCCCAGAATAAAATTCAAGACCATTAGTTTTAATGCTGCCCTTTCTGAAGTGTATATAAAAAGACTCAAAAATTACTGAAATGCTTAAAGTAGATTATCACGTAACTGATCTGTGCACATTACTGTGTGCCATGCTTCTGCTCAGATACCACAGCAACAGGTGCCCTGAATTTGAAAAAGATAGATGGCAAAATATGCATGTAATAAATCACCATGGCCTTGGCCAGTAGCGCCAGTGAAGAGGTATTACTGTTAAGGGGAATAGTACCATTAAAAGTGTGATGTGTATGACCTGTAACAGAAGGACTTTGTGTACTAAAACTTACAGTTTTTAAAATCTTCTAATGTGTGAAGTGAAGGTTGCTACACTTACCTTTTCTAGGTTAGAAATTGCACAAAACCATTTTACTCTTTAGCAACAGAAAACTGCCTCATAGGGTGGCCTGATATTTTGCTGTTTAGTTGAATTTATTAGGTTATATTTTATAATTTATGTATGCATAAAATATATAATAATATACTTATTAAGTTCCATTCTAAGCATTATTTATTCCAAATGAGCTTGAATTGTACACTCTAGTGTTTGTCTGTATTTTGTGAATTTTCTGCAAGGAGTAATTTTTATATTTGCGATTTACATTTCTATCTAAGAAAACTGTTCTTAGTTTTAGAAAGTATGCATTTGGTTTTGTCTTCTTTCTATTGATCTCTACTACTTCTGGAGTTCAACATCAGATTAAAAGGGTATTTGAGAATATTCTAAGGTAACAGAGTATCTGCAAGCGTAAACATCAAAGGTTTTCAGATTTCTATTTTTATTTTTCTGGATGAAGGGAGCCTGACAGGGTGCTGCACACCTGCTCTGCCTTTGACTTTATCCTTCTTTTCTTTTTTAATATTTACACACAATTTGTATTTATTTTGTTTTTTTAATACAAACACATAAAATCCGAAGCAGTAAAGGAAAAAGACAGGAATGTTTCACTTAAATAGATATGGGCCTAGCCAAGCAAATTTACAGGGATAGAAATAAACTTACTGAGCTTTTTTTCTCAGGCTCAATATGTCAGATAGTGAAAATCATACATGAATAAGTGGGTTTATGTTTCAGTGAGGTAAACATTAAGAGAAGGAACAAGTGATACATCAGGTAATGAATATTAGGATAGAGAAAGTATTTGTGATTCTTTGCCTGTGACAGTTCACTAAGTTTTTGTGGTGGTTTGAAACTCCCAAAAATCTAATTTCTAAGTTCAAGCCCCCCTCTCACAGTTTGCCCCTGTAAAAGGGTTTAGTGATGGTATGGACTTGATATCTTTTTCACCTCATGTGAAGAGTTTTCAGACAAAACACAACCACTCTTGGGGGAAGGGGAAATGGCATTCCCCTTCCCCCCGTTATTGGGGAGGTGGAAAATATTTACAAAGGTTTATTTACACACATATATATATTTACATTAAATTAAATTTCTCCTTTTCTTCAACAAAAATCCAAGAAGAAAAGAGAAAAGTCTGTCACTTCTCAGGACACAGTTCTTTCATTTCAGCTTAATTGTGGCAATGGTTAGTGTCCTTTATTTTTTTCCAAGGCAGCAGATTTAAGTATGGCAGTCAGGATTTTTGTTTTACTTTGTGGAAATTCCAACCCTGAGCCTGAGCCTTCAGGGGATTTCTTTGTAGATCTTCACTCCTCTTGGGAGTGAATACTGAAGGTAACTTTCCGTTCAGTCTTACCAAAGCTCTTTGCTCTGTCTCAGCTTGCCAGCATGACAGAAGCAGCAGCAGCAGCAGCAGAGGGCAAGGCCACCTCCTCCGCATTCCGTCCTGGTTCAACTCTCAGGATGACTCCGAGTTCTTCAGCTCCTTTTTCTCTCTCTCTAGCTGCTGCTGCATTTTGGGACTCCCTAAGGGTTTGGAAGTCCACCCCTCCTCTTCAGGAAGTCTCTGGGTTTTGGGAAAGTAATACAGTCTTACCCCAAAACAGCCCTGTTGAGTTTTCCTCTGTTTTGTTGCCATCTCTCCCTCCTGCTGGTACACCTCTGCGTCTTTCAGCCAGTTTCACGTTATTTCATTCCTACCGGCTATCTTTTGGCTTTCAGCCATCTCTGTCTCTGTTCAGGACTGCTCCGCTGCCACTTTCAGTGTCTTCTGCTGCTGCTGACAGTAAGGAAACTTTTCCAGCTCTTGATTACGGGACCCGGTCCAGCTTTGACACTATACCGGGTCTCCTGTAGCCTCAGCTGGGGGCTGGGAGCCCTTGCCCCCCAGAGGGGCTCACTGGCCCCCTGCCTCCTCCTGGCTCAGATCATGGCTACCCACCTTCTAAACTATCTTCACTCCCTTCTCTTCCGTTTCTGTGGGTATGTAATTTCCGTAGGGCGCACGTGGACTTTAGATTGATCCTGTATTATCAGTGGGACAAAACAATTACTACCTCAGAGAAAAGGTTTTTCAAACCACCACAGTTTTGCAATTCAGTGTATAGTCTAGTGATATGAAAACTCTTTTTCAGACTAATTTATGTTGCTTTACAGATTTTCTCTAAGCTTACACACATTTTTCTAAAAGTCTTCTGTGTTAATTTAAATATCAAATATCTAGCAACGCTTCTCAGCATGAAGGTACAAATACTCATAGAAGTGTACTGCTGCATACGTGAATGCATATCTTGTAATTTTGTATATCTGTGTTCTTGTGAGTTTTTTTCTCTTGCTCTTGCTCTTTTTATTAAGGGCCATTTCTTCAATAAAAGAGGAGAGGTTTGGTTTATCCTGACACGTATAAGTATAATATTGATAAAACAGAAAAGTAACTCTGGTTTCTGTGGCCTCAAGCAGGCAAATAATCTGTTATTAGTGCCCATTGCATTGAATGAAGAAACTTCTGGAGCTGATTGTCTCCAAAACTTTAGGTTTCCCGTGAGTTGTGATACACAGGCCTTGCTTGAATAACAGCATAATTTAAATGCCATAACATAAAAAATATATACTTAATATTAGCAAAATAAAATGAATTTTGATCGTACTTTTAATCAGGGAATTTTATTTCCTTGGTATGTTGCTATGTAGTTCCAGCACAAAAACCAATTTGGTCTAGCAATATGAATAAAATTGAAATATTTTCATGTATTTTTATCATTATTCTGTTTCCTAGTTGTGTATATATGTATAATACAGACCCCAACTAGATTCATTTTTCATGCAGATGATTAAAGAAGGGCTGGGCAACACTAGTGGTTCCAGAAGAGTATGCCACTACCAAATTATAAACAGATTTAATTATTCTATGACAAAAAACTACAAGAGCAAAATAAATACAGTTACTGCAGATAGAATCTCTGCAACTCTAATTGCCAGAGCACACTAAGAGCTTTCAAATAGTAAGTCCTTAAATAATTGATTGATATGGGAGAGAATAATGACATCCAGGTGTGAAACCTTAACCTAAGAGTAGTACTGCATACTCAATGATATAATTGCCTCTATTACCATATCCTAGTCTATCATGGGCTTTTGAGTCATAGAAACTGGATTGAAATGAGAGACAAAATATGTTCAAACTGCAGGTTAGATTCGAAGTAGAAATATATAATAAAATCCGAGTAACTAAATTGCTACTTGAGCTTCAAAAGTAGGGAAGATATTATGCAAAAAATTATATTTAAATGCTATTCACAGCCTGACTTGCTCCAACAAAAGGAAGGGTTAAGAAAATTCACGCTGGGAACAAAAAGATCTTTTTAATAAACGCCCTCAGAAATGCAGCAGATCTTTCTTATATCCCTGTGAGAACCTGTCTTAGGTATTTCATTTCCATGCAATAGACAGGTCTGTGGAAGGTTCCTTTGGTAGTTTCTTTCCCAAAATCCATGCTAGTCGGGGCCTAATTCTTTTCATGAGTCTAACAAATATGAGCCAATGTAAAATGTATTTTCATATATATTTTAAATTTGGTTTTGTGTGGTGCTCAGTGTAACAGAACATGGAAAGGAGCTATTTCATTCAGTAGACCTCATCACATCATGGTACTGTTGCAGATATTACCTTGCCCGTTACCATTCTGAAATATATTCTACCACCACAGAGCAGAACAATAGGACTATTAACATGAGTGATACCAGTGCTTTTTTTTTCTTTCAGTGCCATCTTCTGGAAGGGATATGTCCAGTAGAAGTAGGATCAGGAAAAGGTATAATCAGTTGTATGACCTCATACCTCCACTGTTGTTGAGGTAGTGTATAAATAAAAAAGTATATTAGCAGTAAACAGACCTTTTCTATGGACATAGTCAGCAGCAGGTGTTTGCTTTCATATCTCCAAATCAGGTCTCTAAAAGAAGTACATGAAAATTTTGCTGAATAAGAACTTGAAATTTGCACTGCACCAGCATTTTGATCTAAGAGCTATGACATTCTGCTGGAGGTAAAAACTACAGAAATAATGTAAATTCCCTCACTCTGCAGAAGACACCTTTTTAGATTGCTAAAAGTAATGAAGATTACCGAAAGACTTACTGTCAGCATTATATCTGTATTGCGTGATCTCCTGTTAGTATTAAATACAGCTTAAGTATACAATCAACAGGGGACCATTGTCTTAAGAACTTTTTAGATATATATATTAATAGACAATGAAAAAAACTCTCAATCAGTTCTACCTAATGCAACAGACAATTATCAATATTGGTGTGATAATATACACTTCTCCCCTGTCCCCATAATGATCCGTCAAAGGGTTTCAGGAATCAGGAACTGAATTCTTGGAGCAAAAAATGCAGCATGCCTATATACCTGTGGGACTGCCTTCACTGAAGCAAGAGGTCTAAGAAGCTTCTTTCTGCCCCTACTACCACAAGGACCACTCCTGGCTGCAAGTTCTGCTACTGTTTGGGAAGAGTCATGTATTTTAAGTTACAATTATTCTACAGGAGGAGACAGAGGGTTTAAAAATGTTCCTACACCAAAGTCTGTGACTTGGAGCTTCTCTCAAATGGAAGATGTTTCTGAAGACACCAAAAGAATGTAGTTGTTCACTGGACTCTGAAGGACACAGCAGCTATATCCTGTAGGCGTCTTGCTCTGGCAGTCTCTCTAGTTTCTCATCTTCCTATATAGTGAGGCTCAGAATAACAGTAGTTCCTTTTGTTATCTTAATATATTGCTGTCATGCCAAGGGTTCCTGCAGATGAAGATACTGGGGAACAGATGATGTTAATTTTGTAAGGATTAGAGAGCATGAAGGAATACACACACCCAAAAATCACTTCTCTACACATAGCATGCCCATGTTCTCCATGAAGGCCTTTTCATGTGATAGGTAAAGACTGCTTCTAAAAAGCAGGTAGAGCAGAGGCAAAGGTGCCATTGTACCTCTTTCTTTGAAATGTTCCCTTCCCATTGCATAGGGAGTCATGAGTACAGGTAACAATTTAAATGCACAGCAATATAGTAATTCAAGATTCACATTAAAAAAAATAGGTAGGAAGCAATCCTTTAGATTTAGAACTAAACAAAATGCACTTCCATTAATAGATACTCTGCACAAGTAGCCATTGGCATTTATAGTGGATTTATATAAACAAGTAGTTTAATGGCAGAATAAGTTCTTTATTACAGAATACTAGGATTTATGAAACGTTTATTTAAAAGGAAGGAAAAATTCTATTTATATGCCTATTTATAGTCCATCTAAATTGTACAAATTCTATACAAGCTGCATTTATACAAGTAGTGATAATAGATATATACTTGTACACACAGAATTTTAATTATTTACAGAGGTGACAATTTGAGGCTAATTCTTTCCAGAAAAGCTGAACAGTTGAAGAGTAACACTGTTTCTGAGATTCCTTAAAAACTCCTTTCATCTCCCCTATGACCACACAAATTTCCCTTGTGGAGAAACTCACTATTTTACTGTAGCCTAATGCTTATGCACAAAGGACTATACTCTCACTGTAGTTCCTTCCTTAAGGAAAACTGGAGAAAAAGCTAAGGAACCTAAATTCTACTTCTTGGCTTCTGACTGGTGCTTAGCATGTGACAGAACCCTTCTGTGCCTTGGGTCTTCTTTCTGTAGAGTAGTAGCAATAACAACCATTCATGTAAAGTATTCTGGGTCTTGCACCTGAAAAGTACTTCATATGTGTCTCCCATATTAATACTGTTACCACATACAGTTAAGCCTCTCTGAGTTTAGCAATCTTTTATCTTCCATAGTTTGCGTTTTTTAATCTGTTCTGCTGTGTCCTGAATGTAAGATTCCAGTCCTGCTCTGAAGAATTTTCTTCTCATTTCCTGTCATTTAGATGTCTATCTTTACCTTCTAGTTTCCTTTTTCTGTTTCTTGTTGCACTCTTCTTTTAGTTCTTATGGATGAATATGAAGCGCAGGCCAAGAAAGGATGCCTGGAGTACGAGACTGTTTCATTGTTGATTATACTGTGGTATACAGTTCTCAGCATTAAGTCTTGATCTTTCAGTTTGTAAACTCCAAGGAGTTGATAAATGCCTTGGTTATTTCAATGCAGGTTGGATAAGTGATGGAGTTAAAAGATTTCATTATTTAAAGACAAATTCCAGGTTTGGGCTAGATTTTCAATATAAGACAAAATTAATTGGAAAAGATGGGTGCTGTGAAAACATATGGAAGCACATTCTGCTCTTGGTTACCCTTCTAATGGGACAGTGGGAGTTCTGTGTATTCAAGACAGGAATGCAGCCTTGAGGGTTTGATTTTTCCAGATATTAGAAGCTCAGGGCCATGTGCAAAAATGCATGTATAATTACACATTTAATCTGAATGTACATTTGCTGCAATTGCAAATGCAAATCAGGTTGTGTGCATGGAAATGGTCAGCTGAGTTTCAGTACTTGAGCATCATATGAAGTCACAGTAATTGCACATGCAGATTAAGCGTGTAATTGGGTATATATTTTTGCAAGTGGCCTTATGCTTTGATGCTTTGAAAATGAGACCTTCTGAGCTAATTGTTAATAGGTGTCTCTTGTTATTTTCTTTTTTAAATAACATTGCCAAAATTAGTGTATAATACATAGAGCTAATGTCGCACTCATTATTCTATAATTTGAACTTCATCAGAGATGCTTCCAAACGTCTTTCTTGGGAGGAATGGCCTTTTATGTCTGGGGCACATTTTCAAGCAGAGTATTTGGATGAAAAAACACAGTACTAGCGGGGTCTTTCCCATGTATCTCAATATTCTTCTACAGCATTATAGCTATGGCTATGGCTGTGCATATTATGGACTCCAAAACAGTTCTTTTTTTTACAAGCTAATAGAAAATGTTCCGGATTTCAACTGACAGCAACCCAATCTGGAAAAAAGGGCTGGACGTCTGTGCAATGAAACCAAATAGGTTTGTTAATAGGGAAACAAGACAATAGCCATCTAGAATGAAAAAATATTGTAAATTATACTCTGATTTATCTTTTCAGGTATTTTTTTAATAAACAAAGAAACAACAGTATAATTTCTTTTCACTATTCTCTATTTTTATCACTGTTTTAATTATTAATTGACCCTAATCCTACATTAATAATATTTCAGGGTGAGTTGGCTGATTCTTATCCACCTTTAAAAGAATTCTCTATTATGAACTGTTAAGATGATAAGAAAGAAAAATTTAAAAGAAACAGAGTAAAACTTAATCCTAAAATGGAAATTACTAAAATTTTCTCTTTCTCTTTCCCTATCCCTTTCCCTTTCCTCTTCCCTGAAATTCCCTTCCCTGAAATTCCTTTCCCTGAACTTCCCTTCCCTGAACATCTCTTTACAGATAAAGAGAAAATAATTGAATAAAACTGCTGCCCAGAGCTCTGTGGCAAGGTACAGCTCAGGATGACCTGTATTGTAAGGTCATCAAGAGTTGTGGCATTATAAGGCATAACTTTTTCAAAAATCACTAGTTATTTTGATTCTCTGTGAGATTTCCATATGCTTTTCTTCTACATGAAAGTTCCTTTCAGGAATAAACCTCTTGTAGGTTATGTTCCTTTTTCTTACCCTAACAGGCTGGTTTTTCAAAGTACTGTTTTCCTTGTCAATGAGGCATGACATCACTACATAAAATACAAATATTTTCATTGCATTGGTGATTACTAGGGAAAAAGGGAGGAAAAATAGTTTGGCAAGTTTATATAAAACCTGTCAATGTTCTTTATCCTATGAGGCATATACCCCAATTCCTACGCACCTTAGAGGTGGAAGATATAGACCAAAGAAAATGGAAGTGTCAAGAAAAGTGAAGTACAAGGTGATAAGAGTTATCAAAGCATCCTGTTGGGAGGAGCTGGAGTCTCCATGTCCCTGGATAATCCTTTCAAATCATCCTCAGAATTTGTGACTCACTTTCTCCCACAATAAGAATTTGATTTCTCATCAATTCCTGAGCCAGTGCAGCCTGTAATATGATACAGCTCCCACACAGAGACTGTGTTTGAACTGCGGGATAGTAATGTCTTCTTGTCTACCTTAATGATATCTTAAACCAGGTCCTAGGAGACAACCTTGTCTCAGAAGTGATTGCTTTGGCTCCTCTCTTCTGTGTTCTCTGGACTTTTTTTGAAATTATTTTCTTGTCCTTGTTGTTGTATGTGTGTTTTCACTGTTGAGTCTTTCAGATGCTTCGGGAATAAAATTAACATGCACTAAAATCTTCTGGTGACCTAAACTGGGCATAAATTATAGAATTTTGGTAGTTGACAGTTTGATTTTTCATGGTTCTAGAAAACCATAATTTGTCAGGGTCTGAAAAGCTTGGATAAAAAATTGTATTTTTTATGAAAAAGAAATTAAAAATCCCTAAAGAGTAATTCAAGTATTTTGAAATAGGGTTTTGGTTTAAGCCCAACAACTAAGCATCACAGTCATTCGCTCAGTTGGAGTCAGCTGTCCCCGCTGTATAATCTTCCAACTTCTTGTGCACTACCAGCCTGTTTGCTGTGATAACAGCATGAGAAGTCAAAAAGGTCTTGATGCTATGTAAGCACTGCTCAGCAGCAACTAAAACTCTTTCTATAAAAGTGCTTTTTGGATGGAAAAGAAGTGTTCCCCAATTCAAAATTGTCTATAGGAAAACTTGTATTTTAACAGCAAAATTTTTTTGTGTGGAAAATCAAGGTGATTCTTTTCCCAAAATGTACAGCATGTAACATTATCTATCTAGTCTGCAGGGAAGTTGCAGCCACATGAAAACATCAAATGAAACTGAAAATTGAAGTTCCATGGTGTCCCAAAGCAGATTACAGTAGAATGTTTTGAGTTTGGAATTTCAAAATATTCTAGCTTGATCTCAAATGCTGAAATGAAATGTTGGATAGTTTGAATATTCATTACAATTCAAAACAAAGCCAAATGTTTGTCTTGAGAGCAAGAGAACTTGCATGACATCAGGGAAGAGCTGACCAACAGAAAAGCACAGCCTTGAAGGAAGTAAGAGGCACAGCTGGTATTAATTTTTGTTGTTAGCTGCATTAAAAGACCATAATATCAGGTAAAGAAGCCTGAAGAAATGTTTTAAAAACTGAAGGTGGTAATCTAATCATCTGGTAGTATTTTTGAGGCTTTTGATTTTCTGAGAGGGAACTACAGAACAGGAAAAAAACTGCATCAGAAGAAAATCAATTAAAAGAGTTTATAAAACAGTTTTACAAAAGCAAGCCTTTGATCAAGGTCAGATGAATGTTGTCTGCAGACATTAGAAAGTGAGGCTATGCCTCCATTTCCAGAATCCTCATGTTGCCTCTGGATGAAGACCAGATACACCATATGTAAGCAATCTGACCCCACCCACCTCATTAAACCTGCAGATAGGAAAGTAGTTCAAACTTGCAGTTAATTACCTCTTCAAATAGAATATATAAAAGGTACAGGAAAACCCTGTGGAATCCTTGAATTATCAATCGTAATATGAAAAGGATTAATCCCTGAAGATGAATTACTTGGCAGGCATTTTGTTAAAGACCTAGTGGAGACACACCATCTATAACGCTGCTGATGCCTTTGAGAACGCACGCAGGATCACTCTTGAGGAGAAAAGGTAACACAGAAAGAATCGTGCCTTGCAGAATATACCATCTAAGGAGTCTTTCTGCTGTACCTTTTGCAATCGGACATACCTGTCTCGTATTGGCCTTTTTAGCCACCAGCGCGCTTGTGACAAACGTGGGTGGAGCCCTTCCTAAATCTTCATTCGCGAAGCCTAGCCATGATGATGATGAGTTTCCCCCAAGTAAGAAAGGATCTATCAACTTAAAACACATGTAACCATATGAATTAAATTAGGTCACTCCTCATGTTACAGTTTCAGATTTCATAAAGTCCGGCTTGTGGTTATATCATGTTTCACATCTAAAGCACTGATTGGTGACTTCCCAAACTCTTCAATATTGCACTACTAGTGATTCTTACCACAGCTTGACCACAACACTTTCCAAGCTGATGTTAATAATACATGCAGTAGTTTTGTAAGTCTGATCATCTTTTCCTTCTCAATAAACAAATATTTGTAGTGTGATTGTGGGTGGTTTAACTGTCTGAGTGCCTTGTTGTGATCAGCTCTTCTGGAAGAAAAAGGCAGCAATATGGTCCTGGCTTGATTATCGGTAGTGATAATGGCTTGTTGAAAGCATCCTTTTAAAAGGAATGTAACGGCAAAAGCTTACTTAGACAAGAAGAATGAACAATTGCTAGAGAGCAAAATACAAATAACTGTTTTAAATCGTGTTTCCTTTTCTAGTAAATATAATTTAATTTTCTTCTCTAGGGCATTGGATGGAGAGGGTGGACGCAGGCACAGAAAGTTTGTTAATTGGAGTAGAACTGTTTAGACATCATTTTTTACGCGAACTCTTGGATTACAAATCGTTCCTCAGCAAATGAAAAGCTACACATAATGAGAAACTTTTGTTATTTAGCTTAGAATATTACTATTTCTAGAATGAGGCTCTGTTGAAAACAGAGACATCAACACATCCATTCAGCCTCACTTGTTTCATTTAATTAATTATGTTTGCAGACATAAAAAACGTTGCTTATTCAGTTTTAAGTAAGTACCAAAACAAGGATACATTTGTTTTAATCTTTTGATTTAAAAGTCACATACTTCAAGAAGACAAAGGCATTTAATGAATATTGGAATAAAGAGCTATGTTTCATCTTAGGTTAAAATATTTATGAGTACATAATTTGAAATATTTCCTTGAACTCAATATTTTGCCTTTTTTTCATTTGAGCTTAAAACAAATTCAGAAAAAACTTTTATCATCAAACAGTAAATATGAGAAAGAGAGAATCTCCTGCCTGTAAAGTGCCTGGTCTGAGTCCTAGCTCCCACCCTTCCCCTAGCATGTGCCTTTATCATCTTTGGTTTTGGGGCCTGTACACCTGTCTCTTGCAGAGCTCCTATCAGTCTGCAAACTAAATAATTTGGCTTTCAGCCTGCTCTTTCAAAACCTTAAATTTTCTTTTCTTTTCATTGCATCTTTAAAGTCACTTAGCATTTGCTTTCCTGGACAGTTTGAACAAGTCAAGCCTTCAGTGGGGTTTCAGCTTTGTGAATAGAGGATCATTTACTTAGTCGTAAATGCCAACAGATACACAATGACTTTGAAAGGTAGATTTAAGGTAAATATTAGAACACTTCATCATACTCCACTAGCACCTCCCAACATTGAGTCATAAGCATAAATTTTTCAGTGTTAAATAGATAAATAGCTCCAAATCATAATGTGTTGCTATTTACAGCTCTCCCTTCAGCCTTTTTTTCTCTTGAGCACCCTTTTGTCACCTTAGCTGATCCTGTAGGTCAATGTATTTACAAAAAAAAGTTGTCAAAATACTAGTGTATCTCTAGCCACATTCTTGTCCCATTATCTCCTTTGGGAGATAATATCTACTAATATCTTTCTCTTTCCCTTCCAGTTCACTCTGTGAAACTATGGGTTTGGCTAATGTAGAGGGGTGTTGACATACCTCTTTCATCTTCTCAAAGCACGTGAAAGTGGTTCACCACAGAGGAGAATGAAATGCCAAAACTTCAGCTTTTGAAAAGTTATCAGATGCTATAATATTTAGATTAGGTCACAGCAGTGGAAGGATTTAAATGAGATCTTGGAAATTTTGATACACTGTGTCTTGGTAAAGGCATATCTTAAGAGGTTTATACATGTATGATAAGAAGTCTGTACATGTATGACAAATGTGAGATGTAGAGGAGATTCAGCAATTTATATTCTTTTTCACATTTTGTTTTTGATCTGAAAAATTAAAGACTTTTTTAATAATGATTTTGGCCAAACTTATAAAAAAGATATCTATATGTGTAAATCAGAATGCCTGCCTAATCTAAATTCTTTAAACCAGGCTCAAAACTGCTATGTGAAAAACTGTCATGCTGCAGTCACCTAACTTTGGAACAATCTAAATGCAGCCCAACCTCTTTGTTTGATTTTTCTGTGTCTGAAGTTCTGCTTTTGTGACTGCCTTGTCTCATGCTCCAACATAAGTCTCAGTAGCAGAGACCCAGCTCTCCTGTACTTTCAATGAGAGTAGTTGTGACTGCTTTAAAATGGGTCTGTTGAAGGAAAATAAGTTATTACTAGGCTAGGCTTACACATTTGTTAAATTATTGATTGATTATAGCACTGATAACACAAAGCCTCTGTCCACCTCTGCTATTCCAGGGGTACAGATCAGCGCTTGCATACACTGGAAAAGTAGTCAAACCAGTAGAATATAGCCCTGTTTAGACCTAGATGTGTATTCTAACACACTGCTTCCCTCTTCTAGAGACATAAAATACCAAAGAACTGAGTTATTGCAAAATACTAAGATTATGTCTTATTTTTAAATTTTCCCCATAAGTTGCTGATGCTGTAAAGCAATTAATAAAATAAAGGTTTTAAAAATAAAAAGTGAACAGTATGAATAACTACCTCATGCAGAGAGTTTCTATTTCATAGTAGCAAAACTTAATAAATAACCATGCTTCCAAGAACATAGTAAGAGTAATTATGATACTTAAGGTAAAATAAGGAAATAAGGTAAAAAAGTGGAATGATACAAAGGAAGTAAGTTTCAATATCGACATTAACATACAAGAGAAATATGTTTGTTATATAAAAAAGATTCCTGGAGAAAGCTAACATAAACTAGGAACTTTGACATTATTAAAATACAAAATGTAATATACAATTGCAATTGATGGGTTATATGGATAGTCTAAGAAAAACCTATAATATGGTTTTTTTAAAAGATACAAGTAGTGGTAAAATCCCTTCTACCTAAGCTACACTTCCAAAAGAAAAATAATTTTTTTGAAATTGTACAGTGTTTAAGCTGTACAGAAATTTTATAATTCTCTAATACTGCATTTACAGTCCACTTGACTCTATTGATATTATATTCTATAGTCATTAAAACCATAAAGAAACATAGAAAGCTTGAAATGAAGGACATAATTTTCCTTAAGAATTATTGTCCTAATTGCAGAAATGACATGTAAAAGGAAATATGGGAGGTCTAATGCAACTACAGAAAGAAAATGGATTGAATGGAATCTTGACAATTGTCTGGGTCATTTGGTCAGAGAAAGATTGTGTTTGTAAAATATGACCTCTTTCCCCTTAAAAAAGTAGAAGAAAAAAAAAGTAGAAGAAATAAAAGTAGAAGAAAAAAAAGTAGAAGAAAAAAAAGTGAAGAAAAAAAAAATAAAGAAAAAAAAAAGGAGAACCCTTATTAGGCATTCTGTAATTTCAGTCTATGAGAGAGGGAAAGCACAAGTTTGAAAATAAGATTTCAGTCTGTGTATGAGAGAAACGGGCTGTACAGGGAACATTATATTACTTTACAGTTACTGTGAAATAAAAGCATTTCACAGTAATAATGACGCAACCGTTATATTCAATGGTTGTTCTAACTAATATAACAAATGTGTGGCAAATTGTAGTATTATGCCATCACTTTTCCATGAAGTATTTTTTTCACAAATGTTTTTTAGAAACTGGATTACAGGGAAAACTAACTCAGTACAAATGAGGGTTATTTCAGCTCCCACTGAGCTCACTGGAAAAAAGTAATCAGTTTCAATGAACCTCATAGAAAACATATAAGCTAGGTTTTTATTTACAGTTGGGAATCATGCAGTTCAGAGACATCACTTGAAACCTGTAAGTGTCAATAAAGGAGTTCAATGGCAAGGTCTACAAGCAGGACTAGAAAAAAAAGTAAAGACAGCTCCAGATTATGCAGATAAACACAGTAGCTATGTCAGAAGTGGGGAAAAAATATGTCAGCATGTAAGATCTCTTTTCTTGGAGTAAGTGTGAAGTACAAAGTCATCTCTTGTTTAATATAATTGGTACATACACATTTATATGCATATCTATATCTATATTCCTCTGAGGATGCCAGTACAAAAAACTACTTACACTTGGAGGCATTGGAGTGAAAGACTTAAAGTAGATATAGTTTGTCATGTTGCTCAGGAAATTCCAGTGGCTTACAGTGTGAACAAGTGTGTGTGTTTATCAACATAAAACGTTCTAAGTGAGTATTTCTCCAATTTAATTGCACTAACATGGGAAGATCCTTCTGGAACATAAGTTTCTTTTCTGCCAACTGATATGATTTCTCCTATTGGTATAACATACAGTACACTACCCTGAGCTGGAAGAGAACCATGTGAATTGAGTTAGTTCCTGGCATCAAAAAGAGTAACGTAAATTTTAAACAATGTGTAAGCATTATCCAAGAGCTTCTTGGACTCCCACAGGCTTGGGGCCATGACCACTTCCCTGAGGATGTTGTTTCAGGGCTTGACTACTCTCTCAGTGAATAAACTGATTCTAATCTCCAACCTGAAGTTCCTCTGATAGTCTTAATTCAGTAGCATATATCCTAAAATTAGAATGATAATGTGCTGATTTGGGCTGGGATAGTTTCTTCACAGTAGCTGCTATGCGGATGTGTTTTGGATTTGGAATGAAAATGATGCTGGTAACACACTGATGTTTCAGTTTTTGCAAAGTTGTGTTTATTCTAAGTCAAGGACTTCTTTTTTTCCTGACTCATGCTCTGCCAATGAGGAGGTATACAAGAGAAAACTGGCAGGGAGCATAGCTGGGACAAAGGGTTATTCCACGTCAAAGAACATCATGCACAGTATATAAACTAAGGGAGTTACCTGGAAGAGGGGTCAATCTGGGTTTGAGAAGGGGTCTGGCATCAGTGATGAGCAATTTTATTGAACATCACTTGTTTGACTTTTTTTTCCTCTCCCTTTCTATTATCATTATTATTATAATTTACCATTATTACTGTAGTTTCCTTTGTTTTCAATTACTAAACTGTTGTTATCTCATCCTGCAGGTTTTACTTTGATTCTCTTCCCCGTTCTACCAGGGTGAGAGGGAGAGAGAGTGGCTGAGCGAAAGTCTGCATAGTGCTTAATTTCCAGCTCAAGTTAAATCATGACACTGACCCAAGGGATATCCCAGACCGTATGGCATCAGGCTCAGCATATAGATCTGGGAGAAGAAGAAGAAAGAGGGGGACATTTGGAATCATAGCATTTGTTTTCCCAAGCAACCATTAGGCATGACAAAGAGTTTGTATATTGGGTGCCAAAAAGAACTGTTATAGTTTAACCATAGCTGCCAACTAAGCCCTACCCAACCACTGACTCACTCCAGTATAGGGAAGAGAACCAGAAGAGTAAAAGTGAAAAACTTGTGGATTGTGATAAAGATGATTTAGTACATAAAGCAAAGGCTGCAAACAAGGCAAAACAAATGCAAAATAGGCAAGCAAAACAAAACAAGAAATTCATTTCCATTTCCCATTGGCAGGTAGGTGTTTAGCCTCCCTTGTATCCTATTATTGGATAACAAGGAGCAGATCAGCACATCCCACTCCAGTTCCCCACATAAGGAAGTTGTAAACAGCAATGAGGTCACTCCTCAGTCTCATCTTCCCTTAGCTGAACAAACCTAGTATCCTCAACCACTCCTCATAAGTCCTGCCTGCTAGTCCTTTCATCATCTTTGTTGCCCTTATTTTGACACATTCCAATATTTTTATATTATCCTTATATTGTGGAGCCCAAAACTATACACAAAGTGAGGCTGCACCAATGTTGTGTATAAGTGGGACAATCACTTCTTTTGAACAGTTGGTTATGATATGCTTAGTGCCCAAAGCCCTCAGACCCTTTCCTGCAGGTCTGCTCTCCAACCTCTTGTCTCCAAACTCTTCTCTCCAATCCATGCATACATCCAGGACTACACCTCCACAAGAATAGCATTTGTTCTTGTTAAATTTCACATTTTGCAATTGCCCAGTGTTTCAATCTATCAAGATTTCTCTCTAAGGCCTCTCTAGAATGAATGGCTCCATTTAATGCAGTATCATTTGTAAACTTACTTCATATGCACTCGACTCCTATATCCAGATCATTGACAAAAACATTGAAGAGAACTGGTCCTAAAACTGAGACCTGGGCAACAGCACTCATGTTACCAGATGTTACTCCCTTTACTACAATTCTTTGACCCTGACCCTTCGGACAATATTTCTTCCATCTTATTTTGTCACAGAATTGAGGCAACACTCTCAAGCTGTCTAGGCTTTAGGATTCAAGGATGCCCTGTAGGCCCCGAGCCTTGCAGGACTGTCAAGACAATTGTGTAGTTTACCTTATCTGCATCCAGTTTGCAAGATGCCTGCTCTATCATGAAAGGGGAAGAAGCATGTAGAGAAAAGAGGGATCTCTCTTGCACCTTGGCAAATGCTACTTTCTGGTTCCCCAGGTAAAACTCATGGGATTCTCTGGTAATGGGGCTTGAGGGATCAGGGGGAGTTGACAAACTGCCCTCTCCACTGCTCTCGAGGAAAATAAAATAAAAATAGCTTTATTTCTCTGAGTTCTTTTATTGATATATCTCTGAAGAAAATAACTTGCTTTAGTTTTGAATGTTCCCATAGCACGAAAATACAGAGTTTCTGCCAGTTCACTTTTTGTACTTTATTTGTCATGATGAATATTAATCTGCTTCAAGTACAGAGAGAAAAACTTAAGTATTTTTTTTGTATGAACAGGTTTTTAGAGAGTTACGGTTATTTTTGGAATTATTAAATACAGCCTGGTTTCAGAAGGCAGTAGTGACTTGCAGACTATCTTCACCTGTTCTGATTTCAAATGCCACTGATAAGTAATGTCACAATCTGATGAACTACATAGAAATTCTTTCCACTTTACAATGGTCAGAACCCCATGCATTTTCAAGAACCCTGAGGGAAATGGCCAAGACTCAAGGCTTCCCCTATCCAACTTATGTGCCATGCACTCTGTCAGTTGACTTCCTAGGCTGAGCTCTAAGTTTCAGTACCTTGGGAGTTTGCATACAATGCAAACTTTAGGTGACAGGATGGTCACCACCATTGAGTCAGATTGCAGCTTTCTATATTACAAAATGTAAATAAGGCCCCTGACACTCAAAGGAGATACTGTCAGCCTCTGGGGCAACTGATCTAATCATGAGACCATGATCGAAGGGTGCTATCACAATTCTGTATGTTTTAGGAGACAATGCTGGTTGCTGTTGTGGGGGGCTTTTTTTGCAAACTGTGAGGTAGGCTTTGCCCTAAATATTGTCTAAAAACTGTAGCTCTTGGTGTGACACAAGAATGACACTATTTCTTTTTCTCATCCTCTTTATATACAATATGATCCATACTTCAATGTATGTATGATAGACTGAGCACAATAGTGCTGATGATAGTTCGTATTGTTGGTACTGTAATACTTGTTCTGCTGTATGCCTTGTAAAAATAATACTTTTTAAAATTATTTAACATTTTGTTATCTTTAAATCTCGGAGTGTTTTACATAAAGAAGTATTATGTTCTCCTTTTCACAGAAGTGGAAATCAAGAGACAAGTGAAAAACAAGTAAAGGAAAATGTAGCAAGGAAGCCAAAGAGGGGAAGACATAGAGTCTGTTGCTTTGTCTGTTAGATCACAGTAAATAATATTACCTATAAAAATATTTTTGTCTGCTTCCACTTTCTAAAGGGAAAAGCTGTTGAACAGAAAACTTTTAAGATACCCCTAATTGATATGTTTATAGTGTGTTTAGTAAAGATAAAAATGTTTTTCATAGATGTTATGTGTAGATATTTGCTAATACTCCATAATTCTGTTTAAGTAACTTTAGTTGAATTAATGCAGTATATCTAGTTTAATATAAATTATTTTTAGAATTATATTTAAGACAAGCTATTATTTTATTATTTGGATTGATCTGGGAGGAAAATTTCCTAAAAATATTTTAATTATGTTACTATTTCTCTAGGAGAACACATTAATTAGACAATGAGTTAAAAATTATTACGGTGTTTCTGGGTGTTTATTGTTTTCTTAGAGGTAAATGAATACTGAATGCTGGTAGCATTACTAGGACCAGGGGAGATTAGAGACTTAGGAATTGAATGTCTCACAGAGCCAAACTGACTTTACCAGCATGAGTCTAACAGCCACACCAGCCAAACCAAGCAAAATCAAACCATTATCATTGAGGGAGATCTTGGAACGAGTAGCAAAAATAGCAGCACAATCAGTCCACCTCTCAAACGATTATCACAGCAGTTACTGTAACGACAGTGTGGTTTCGTGGTTATAGTTGTGCTGCACTCTGGTGCACAATAGGGGGTTCAAAAAACTTATGGCCCCTACAGCTTTATATGCCATCTACTACTGCCTCTCTGGACAAGGTTACACTGAGTTTAACGAAGAAGCACTCACAAATGAATGTTCACAGTCATACAAGTAACAGTCATGTAGATGAGTGAGAAAAAATCTGAATACCTTCGGTCTCCTGGTTCGCTGTAATTTTGCCTCTTTCCAAAATGCTTTGGTCTCAACCATCAGCAGTGATTTTTTAATAAAAGCTGTAATTTTCCATCTCTGACTTACTCAAATATCACACAGTGGCCAAAACTTTATCGAACCATTAGTAAAAAACCAATAAGCTGCTTATCCTGAATCCTCTTCTGTAGTCTTAATTACAGTGACAATGAAGCCAGTATTGCAAGAGCCGTCTGAGATAGACTATTCATGAGATCAGTATGTTTGCACTCATTATTACCTTGGTGGGGTGGAATTTTCTTTCAAAACCATTAAATGTTTTCTTGGGCAGGGTTTGGGTGTTTGTACACATTTTAAACATTCTGTGTAAACAATCCATTCAGGATTGTTAGAATAGGGTAATAAATATGTACCTGTAAGTAGCTTTTACCAAGTGCCAGCTTGAACTTCCAGTTTTTGCTCTTTGAAAATCTGCAAAGTGCATGTATAGGCCAAGTATTCCAGACTGGGTGGGGAAAAAAAATTAAGAAAAGACATTGCACAAGTATGAGCAACAGAAACATATAGTATATTTTTGCTAGACTAGGCTAGCTTAAGAAGACAGTATCTACTCAATGAAAAGCAGTTCTCACACTGAAATATAACTCCACAAGTGTCTCTTGCAAGCACTCTGTGAACCATGAGATAACACATTTTTTCTGGAAGTATGGAAAGAGAGGCTAGTAGAGTACATGCTAAAGGAATATGGAACCAATCCTTTACAAGAATACTCTCCGTAGCCCTCTTTCAGTAGTGATGATGCCTATCAGGACCAGTGTTTAAAAAAAGTTCCTCATTCCAAAGCATTGCATGCATCCAATCAGCATCATATTTTATAATCTTTTTTTCTGGTTTTTGGACAATACTTCCACAGGTCAAAATGCCCTGCAAAATTCTTTTACTGTGTAAATCTGATATCTTGGGAAAGTGAAGCCTGATCCTAATGCACTGAAATCAGTGAGGACATTAACAGTATTAACAGCTCTAAGATTTGTAATCAAGAGATTAGGTAGAACAGTTCTAGACCCATCTCATTTCAGCTGAGTTTTCACCTATTTTTCTCGGACAACCTTATTGTGCCAAGGTTTTCATCACTAAAGTCGAGTAGAGTATGTACTAGACTAGTAAAGTTATATCTCTCTCTGTGAGGTGTCCTCACTAAATATCAGACAAAGCTCTAGCCACAGGTAAGGGCTTCCACACTTACTAATATCAGGAAGTTTTGACCATGCTTTGACTAATTTTACAAGTAGTTCAGTTGCCTTCCTAGTGTGTAGTGAAGAATTTTAAGTGCATCTGCAACATTTTTAAGCGACTGAGAAACAAGTGTGAATTCTGAGAATATATTGTGATTCTTTAACTTCATCCATGAAAAAATGCAACTGCCACAGATGGTGTTGCAACTTCAAACACTGCTGGTGCTGAACAGCACTGTAATGTTAATTTAAAACAAAAATGTAAAAGTCAATTCAGGATGCTGCTGAATTGCATTGGAAAACCTTGACTATCCTGACTGAAAGGACTTGGCTAATTTGTCAAACAAATCTTGGTTTTAGAGGCAAACTGTTTTTAATGAAAAGATTTGGGGATTTCTGCTCTTTTAATTAGGTTATTTTTTTTAAATTGTAATAACTGTAATAAGAAGAGACATGAGGGCAAACTGTATCTAAATATGTTTGTTTGCAATAGTAAGTTGTTAGCTCTTTACCAACTAATTATATCTGTACAATGACTCTATCTCTTGCTGTGTCTTTTGTAAATTCTCTATGTATGCTTCTTTGGTAGCATTTGACATACAAAAAGCGCCCATAGAAAACTGGACTAGAACATTAAAGAAATGTAAAGAATAAGACAGACGTTTGCCATTTCACCACAAGCAGGACACTTCAGTAAAGCTTTACCTTACAGAAAAGGACAGGCAACTGTATGTCTTCTTAAGTGTTCTAAAAAATCTGTTGCAAAACATTATTGTACCTCAGTAGATGGTGTGATGTCTCCTTCTTAAAGAAAAAAAATTCCTTTTCATGAGTTTAGCTGAACCATTTTCATGCATATGGTTGCTGTAATCTGTTAGGGACTTAAAATAATTGAAAGCATGTGATTTTCCATAAAGCAAGAACATCAGCATAGAAAACTGGTGGTTTCTTAATTCACTGGACTTAATTTACTGTACAGTAATATGCAGCAGAATGCATTGACTGATTCTCACACCGAACTCTGAACAACATGTCTTGACTCTGTGCTGAAATGGTTGTCTTTCTTCAGTGTCCATTTTGAAAAACATCCAGCTGGTTTTCATCAAGGAGAGGCACAAGAAGAGCTCGCAGTGGGACAATACACAGGGGAAGTACTTAAGAGATTGTGCCAGAGCTATCATAATGGTTGAAAGATATCAGTCACGTTTTCTTCATGAAGACTGCATTTGGCTCTGACTGGTGTATATAAGGTTCTTCTAATTTGTCTTGGTTATCTAAAGTTTGAAGTGAAACCTTCTTGGGGTTTTTTGTGGTTTTTCTTTGCCTCTAAGACACAATTCAAACTCTGTCAGTTCATTTCGGATCCCAGACCCTTCATGTGAGGAAATGTTTAGCTACATTACGTTTAGCTACTTGTGATATATATAATTCTCAGCTGAAAAATACAGCAGAACATCACAGAAAGCAGATGTTGGAAAGTCTGCTTCTGTGGACTGGAATTGTTCTTAATACAGAATTTTTATTGTTTCACTCAGATGATAGTACCCTAATAGCCATATCCAATATCATAACTGCAAAATGACTGATTGGAACAGATATTTTGTTCAATTATATCTCTTTGAAGAAAGATATCACTTGGGCCGGGTTATGTTATACTGCTATTTGTAATGCCACCTTGCTTGTTGATACAAAATGCTATTTTCAGAAACTGTAAGATAGATTGGATTGTTCAAAAGCACCCAGGTCATTTACAGTGGATTTTGCATAAAAAACCAGTAAATCATATTTTTACTGATTTTATTAATAAGCATTTGCCTCTTGAGTTTCAGTTTTCCTAGGCATAGCTGGAGAAAAATGAAAAAGAGATGGTATTGTAGCAGGTTTTTTTTTTCTAGGGAAGAGCAGGAAATAGTTAAATATGTTTATCAGATAGCAAGGTTTTTTAATTGTGACTCCACCTATGCAATGCCCATTCATATTGAATTATTGAATTTAATCAAAATGCTTGCATAATCATATTAAATAAATGAGATAACCAAAATCGAAAAGGGATGTGTAAATAAATTTAAAATGTTTCCAAAATTTTACATTCTGGTTCAGATTTCTTATTTAACTTATTTTGCAAAGAGCACAAAAGAAAACAAAGACACGTATAATTATTTTGATAAAATCTCAAAAACACAGTAGGTAAACAAGTTGTGCATACTCTATAAATTGGTGTAATATGCAAAAAAGTGTTATCATATTTAAAAAAACTATTATGCTATGTGTTTTACATTGACATTTTAGTCCACAGTACTTTATGAAATCCGTCTTAGAATACAGTAATATTATATTTGGATAAAGAACATATAAGACAATGAAAAAAATCTCTTTACAGGGTCAAGAATGTTTCTAAGCAGTCTTTTCAGGTTTTAGAGCAGTGGAGCTGAAAATCTAGTTTGTGGGTTTCCGGTTGGGAGGGAAGGAGCAAACAGGTGGGGCAGAAGGGAAGAGAAAACCTAACACCTAGTTAGAGAATTGGCAGCTTTCCCTTTTTCACCACTACATAGATGTGCGCAAAAGAAATGTGTTACAGAGTGACGTTATGACTCTAGTTAAGCAGCAGGCAGTAGCATAAAATGGAATCTTTACCTTTCCTTTTCGTTAGACATGTCAAAAATTTAAAAAGCTGTTATTTAAGAGTCTTTTTTTTCCCCACCCTCAAAAATTTCAATTGCACCAAAAGAATGGGGGGTGGGGGTAGGGGAGAAAGAGTTTCTTACCATCAGAAATACTATACTTCTTGTTCCTCATTATTAAACTTGAAAAATGTTGCACATAAAATGGGAATACCAATTCTACTGTCCATATTGTAAGTACGTACCCAGCAGTGCTTCAGTAAGGTCACTTTTCAGTCATATTCAGGCAACAAAATTCGGTATATTTGTATTATTTTTAGAAGAGAGCACATAACAAACATTTTAGAGGCACTCAATGACCTGCATCCATTTGACTTAACAGTTTTTCCAGGAAATGTACAATACTATCATTCTATAAACCTATAAGGAGAATATTCTCAGCTGATTCAGTACCATTTTTAACCTAAACAGTGGTAAGACGGTTTAGACAAGGAGGTAATTTGTTTTAACCTTGTTGTCTGATAATACTGGGTATAACACTGCCTGGCATTCTGTAGTGCCCTGGCACTAATTTTCTGAAACTCTGAGAGGCACCTACCCTTCCTTTATAGCAAAAGGTTCATAGTAACTACTGTACTGCTAATTTCAAAGAACAGTAGATTTAGAGATCAACTAACCTATACTTTTTCAACAGGTTATTACAAGGCTTTAAATTGCTAATTAAACTCATATGTGTCTCTTTCTTCACTCTGTTCTTTGTAAGCTATCCATGAGATTACTCTCAAGAGTCATATTTTTAAATGCATAAAATGGGTGTTACTGAACCAAAAGAGAAAATTGAAGCTTCTCAAAGGGACATAACAAGCAGCAATGTAGCAATTGAGGAGTAGACAGAGATAGAGGGAGGTTACTTCATTGACTTGGAAGTTAATGAGCAATAAGACATGAACAGAAAGGAATACAATAAAGTTTTTCCTTTAATGAAAATTCCCCTGGATAGATCTCTCATCCATATTCAAGTATGGATTCAGCAATACAACCAGATCTAGGTTCAGCACTTGAACAGTCCTGTTGCTATTTTTGGAACCGCATCTGCTCTTGAAGTTCTGTCTTCTTTTCATCTTGCTAAAGGAGAGTTTCAAAACTTTACATCTTCCTTTCTCAGTCTGGCCCTAAAATATTTGGAAATAGAGATATCTTCTGTGATTTTTTCTAGTGTTCCAAGTACTCCAGAGTGACTTGATATTATTTCTATGGTAGAAGTACGTCACTATATACGAGGGAACTCAGCCTTCTCCATTAATCCATGCAGCAAAAGCCATACAGAAACAGATTTGTGAACAGCTTGTGAGGCATATCATCAAAAATGTTGTAAACTTTGGTAATCAGAACGGAAATATTTTCTGTGTATCTGGTGGTGTAAACCCTCTAAATTAGTCTAGAAAAGGAATATCTATCCACATTTTGAAGAGACTGAGCATTATTTTGGCAGGAATTTGATGTTGATGAAGTTGTCAGAGTTGGAATAACAAGAGGAAGATTTTGCATATCTGTCTTTTCTAGTGAGTCATTCATGCAAATAATCCTGTAGAATAAAAACTGTTCATGGCTGCATCTAGCTCTGCAATTGACATTAAAAAAAAGAAAGCAAGTTTTACCTGGAAATGGAAGAAATCTCTCTATAATTTATTTTTATTTTACTTAAGTGGCAAGTTTTATAATCTTATTTATGTCTTAATCTGATAGTCTAGAAAATAAGGTCTAAATTAAAATAGGACAGTTTTATCCACTGTGTAATTATATCAACTTCAAAGGAAAAGGATCAAGTACATATTTGGCAAAAATACATTGTTTTTTTTATGGCATTTATCTCATTTCAGAGTTTGAACTTGGGTTTATTTGCTATTATGAATCTAAACAGCAAAAGAGAAAACGTAAGCATGACAACAATCCCTGTTAAACTGAAATAGTCCTTTCAGTAATTCCAATAACCTGATATGCCTATGGTTTTAATGTCTAGCTTACATATTCATAGAAGTATTGCAGTCTGAAACAACTCCTCACAATTTTTCTAATTGAAAATAGTGTAGGCCTGATTCTCAGAGGTAAGTAGAACTAGATCTTATTTCTAGTATGATAAAGTTAAAATATTTTGGCAGTTTCTGAACCATTCCGAGGAAGAGGGCTTTTTCTGGAGTCTTGTGGGTACACCAGACCTAAATTCTGAGCTGACGTGAATTGATGCAGTTGCCTGGAAGTCAGTGTAATTCTTTCAATTTATAGCAACTGATGTTTTGGCCCATTACTTCAAAACTCTGCAAGAACAAATTTTTACTTTTATAAGATAGGGACTGCCTGTCACTGTAATATCGCTCCCTAAAGTATCAGTTGCTTCATGATTATTTATTAATTTCTTAGGCCCATTGAACTTCCACAGCCCTCTGCATACGTTCAGCATTCATCTAAGTTTGTACTATACCAGATTTTGAAAATATACCTCTCAGCAAGCTTTGTCCAATATCAATGGTCATAGAATTAAATGTCAATATTAAAAACAATTTTTGTATTGAATGTACAGTTTTTTCTAACCTCAGTGCAAATATGACATTATATATAAATATAAGTTTTATATATATATATTATATATATAAGTTTTTTCCTGATGTTCTCTTATATTATGAAGTAATTTTTAATATAATATTTCTGCTTTCATTATCCATTATCTCTTGAAGACAACTTTCAACTAATGCAAATACCAAGAAAAAGGGCAGTAAATTCCAATCAAACTCCGCTTTTGGTTATACAGGTATTACAACAGGATTTTGGTTTTCTTTATTTTCTTCTGTTTCTTTTCTTTGTTTTCACAAGTCATATTTAGAGAGAATGGAACAATACATTGCACATGCATGACCACACTCATCTCAGAATTGAGATCTTGGGTTAAAGGGTTTGACTGTAAGCATGAAAGGCTTTAGAAAAAGGTAAGAAGGGGGAATGCGTCCACGTGTCCTTTAAAATAAAAATATGATAGAGTCTGTAACGAATGCATGACCATACTAAAAAGAAATAATACTTGAAAAACTAATTCATTAAAGGGCATACCTTTAAATGTACAGAAATATGACTGTCCTGTAAATACATGCAAAAATTAACATCCATAAGAGAAGATTTGAATATAAAGACATATCGTTTAAAAAGTGGGTTCTTAGGCGTAAGCTTGTAAATACAGCTGGAGGTGACAGAATAGAAATTGTCAGGTTTACACTGAAAATTGTCTCTTTCAAGAGTTTAAACTCTGCTGCCAAAGTAGTAACCTTGCTTGTTATAAAGAACTACAGTGCTTGTGTGAGTAATCTAGTATGTAGTCTACTATATTCTCTTCACATATCTTCCCAAAGCAAAAGTTTTCAATCTGTTTTTGACTTGAAATTTGGATTTGACTTGCAAAGGGTTTGGTAAAGCTCTTGGATTCTGCATTTAGTATTTTATTTTATCCTCTAAACTCACAAGTCCAATTCTCAGTTTCAATGGATATATTATCATTTGGTTTTTACTCTCACATGCTTTTTTTCATGTCCTGATCTTTTTTTTTTTTTACCCCTATGAACTGCGTGTCTTTACCTTCTGTTTTCTCATTAATTTCTCACCTATAACTTTTGCTTTGGTTATTCATTATTCCTTTATTTGTTATTACTTACTTACCTGCTACCCTTTTCTTCAAAGCTCCCTTTTGTTCATCCATATTCTAATGCCAATTTTTGATTCAAGGAGATAGAAATAGTACAGAATCAGGTCATATTGGGCCAGCAGTTACCATCTGGTTTTGCTACAATTTTAGGCTTGCTTCACAGCCCAGTTGGCAGATCATATCTGACTCAACAGTGAAGAAAATTTATCAGTGTTTCATTCATGCATCTACGAACAGGCTGACAATTTCAGTGTGTCTTCTGTTTATAAAACCAGAATGACACCAAGGCTTCTTTATAGAGGTGAATAGCTAAGTCTGATGGCATTAGCATCTGTCTCTTTTATTTTTAGTTGATTTCTTGGTGACAAGGCACATCTGATTTGGGGGTTTTTAAATTTAAAAAATCCCTGTATTTTTCTATATGTTTGTCTAAAATTTAAGCCAAATTACAATTTTAGAAAAAGGTAGGTTATTGTCTAATAAAAATTATGTTCATGTTTGCACCTTTTTTATTTCAGAAAACATAAGTAAAGATAGTACTTATCATAAGTAAAGATAAAGATATTTCCCCACCAAATCTATCAAACACACATAAGCTCCATTATATGAACACATTGAAAAACAATTATCATTAAAATGCTACCTTTTCATTGAAGCTGAAGGTTCAGGAAGTTTTTCAATATGTTCTGGTTTCCAAAACAGTATTGAAATTATTGTAATGCCATTGATTTTTAAATTTATCTTTATATTATCTAGCTATTATTTCCATTGCAATCCAATGAGCTCCAGGTCTATTTTTTCCTTGACCTTCAGAAATTTAGATTTCTCACCTCTCTATGAACATGTATCACATACCACATAATGCCCATGAGATACCAAGAAAAAGCAAGACAAATATGATTTTGTGTATTCTTTTCTCTAGGTAAAATTTTCAAAATACAATTGAATTTTTCAAATGACAGTTTGATACCTGATAAACTGTTTGGATTCCAAGGAGATCAGCTAATGTGTTTCACTTTGTGGTGAAATAAAAAGTTATATTAAATAGAGCTCTTGAATTCAGGTCAGCAAGTAAAAAGGCACTGAATGTTCTTTACATCTACTTCCTTAACAGTAAAGGCAATACATCTTTAAATAATTTGTAAGTGTATTGTATCTGCCACCATAATTATTGAGAGCTTTCCTTCAGCAACTAGCTGGCTGCAAGCTTCAGATTTCAGCCAGCTGTCATCCATTAAATATTTTAATATTGAGGGAAATTAACTCTCATATCAATAACAAAGATGAAAAAAAAAAGAAAGAAAGAAAAAGAAAGAAAGAAAAAAGAAAAAGCCCTTCCCCTAAGCCAGAGCAGGAGATGTCAGTGTATAATTTGTCACTTTCCTATACAACTCGCTCCATGTGGTTTTGATTTAGCACTAGACCTCGGAAATCAGAGCAGGCATCCACACTCAAAAGCTGTTTCAAATTATGGGCAGCAAGGTTTTAAGTACATTAGCAACAAGAACAAGCTGTCCTCATGCTAACTGGTCCCGCTTTGTTCTTGATTGTGGAAAATCTCACTTTAACTGCCCTCTAATTTGTTGCAGATAGCTACCGCACCAGCAGCTGCCTTGGCATAGGATTAAACACGCAGGAAAACATTATCTTTCCACACAAATTATTAGGAGTGCCAAAAGTCACAAAATCCCTTTTGGAAAAATTAATTTTTATTTTCCTTTTTTTTTTTCTATTTTTGATTTTTATTATTTAAGTTCTGTCCTCCATGTTCTTTTCCAAAGTCTTTCTCCCTCCAGCCCTTTAAAAAGTACTTGAAAGGAATTACAGAATACAAAATTTCTTGGTTTTCTATTATCAACCATGCTGCCATACCCTTTGAAAAAATTTTATTTTCACTGAGATCTCTAAAAGAGTAGTTGCTTGACAAAAGAGGCAAACTGGTGCACATTGACAGAGCTGATTGTGTCTTCCCCAAACCTGTCAGAGACTGAGGAAGATAATTTCCTGACACATCTGGTAAGTAAGCTGGGGTGGTGCCCTCCTAGACCTGCTGTTTAAGAACAGAAAAGGGTTGGTGAAAGATGGGGTAGTTAGAGTCATCTAGGGCACAGTGACCACAAAATGATTGTTTTCAATTCCTGTGAAGAAGGGAAGGAGGTCAGCAAAACCTCTGTCTTGGACTTCTAGAGGATGGACTTCAACCTGTTCAGGACATTGGTTCAGAGAGTCCCTTGGGAAACAGTTCTTAAAAACAAAGGAGTCCAGGAAGGCTAGACACAGTTTGAGAAGGAAATTTTAAAGGCACAGGAGCAGGCCGTCCCTATGTGATGACGCAGGAATAAGACCAGTCGGACTCAACAGGGAGCTTTTGTTGCAGATCAGGGGGAAAAAAGAGAGTTTATGGCCTTTGGAAGAAGGCGCAGGCAAATCAGGAACAGTATGAGGATGTCATTAGGTCATGTAGAGGCAAAATTCAAAGGCAAAAGCTGAGCTAGAGCTCTATCTGGCTACCACAGTGAAAGATAATAAAAAGTGTTTTTATAAATGTATTAACAGTAAGAAGAGGGACAAGGAAAATCTCTATCCTTTATTGGACATGGGGTGGATCATTGTCACCAAGGACAAGGAAGAGGTTGAGGTACTTAATGCCTTCATTGCCTCAGTCTTTAGGAAAAAGACTGATTACCCTCAGGTCCTTGAGCTAGTTAACAGGAACAGGGAGCAAAATAGACCCACTGCAATCCAGGAGGAAGTAGACAGACAGTCACAAGTCCATGGAGTTGGAGGATCTGCCTAAGGGTACTGAGGGAACTGGTGAAAAAGCTCACGAAGCCACTCTCCATCATTTATCATCAGTCCTGGCTAACCAGGGGGGTTGCAGACAGCTGAAGGTTGGCCACTGTGACACCCATCCATGAGAAGGGTCAAAAGGAGGATCTGTGGAGCTACAGTCCTGTCATCCTGATCTTGGTGCCAGGGAAGGTTGTGGAACAGATCATCTTGAGTGCCATCACATGGCACAAACAGGACAACCAGGGCATCAGGCCCAGCCAGTAGAGATTTAGGAAAGACAGGTCTTGCCTGACCAACCTGATCTCATTTTATGACCATGTGACCTGCTTACTGGATGATGGAAAGGCTGTGGGTTTTGTCTACCTGCAGTAAAGCCTTTGATACAGTTTCCCACAGCATTCTACTGGAGAAGTTGGCTCCTTATGCCTTGGGTAGGTGTACTTGCTGGGTTAAAAAATGACTGGATGGTCAGACCCAGAGAGTGGTGGTGAATGGAACTATATCATCAAGACATCAATCATTATATGCATCAAGACATGACACCAGTGATGTTCTCCAGGGCTCAGTTCTGTTTAATATCCTTATTGATAATCTGGACTAGGGGTTCAAGTACACCTTCAGTAAGTTGGGCAAGAGTGTTGATCTGCTGGAGGGTAAGAAGGCTCTGCAGAGGGATCTGGGCAGGCAGGATCGATGGCCAAGACCAACAGAATAAGGCTCTTAAGGAGAAGTGCCAGATCTTGCCTTTGGATCACAACAACTCCATGCAGCATTACAGGCAGAGGGAGAGTGGCTGGAAAACTGTCTAGTGGAAAAAGACCCAGCAGTACTGTTTGGCAGTGGCTGAACATAAGCCAGCAGTGTACCCAGGTAGCCAAGAAGGCCGATGACAACCTGGCTTATGTCAGCACCAGCGTGTCCAGCAGGGTTGTGGAAGGAATCTTCCCTCTATACTTGTCACTGGTGAGGTTGCATCTCAAATCCTGTATTCAGTTTTAGGTCCCCTCACAGGAAAGATACGGAGGTGCTGAGTCCAGAGAAGGGTAATGGAGCTGCTGAAGGGTCTGGAGCACAAGTCCTATAAGGAGAGGCTGAGAGATCCAGGTTTGTTTAGCCTGGAGAAATGGAGGCTCAAGGGTGACCTTATCACTCTCTACATCTACCTGAAAGGAGGTGGTAGCCAGGAGGGGATCGACCTCTTCTCCCATGCAGATAGCAATAGAATGAGAGGATATAGCCACAAGTTGTGCCAGGGGAGATTCAGGTTGGACATCAGGAATAATTTCTTCAAGAAAAGGGTGGTTAAACATTGGAATGGACTTCCTAGGGAGGTAGCAGAGTCACCATCCCTGGCAATGTTCCAGAAACAGCTGGACTTAGTGCTGTGGTCCAGTTGGCAAGGTAGTGACCAGTCAGCATTTGCACTCAATGATCATATAGATCATCAGAAACATCTAGGTTTCTGTGATTCTATGCTTCTGTGATTAAACCTGAAGGTTTCTGTGATTCTGTGACATCAAGAAGAATTTCTTTACTGAAACTGGGAATTGGTATGGCCAGTCTTCGCGAACAAAGATTTGGGAAAGGTCTTTACCCTTTAAGCCTGCACAATGGATTTTTTAGGTGAAACACAGTGTGCACTGAACTGAGCCCACCCTTTAATCCTAAGGTTCATCTGCCGGGGCCGAGCAAGCTTGGACAGTGGCAGTGAGGTCCTCAGGATGTAGGTTTGTTTAGAGTGACCTTCTCTTAGATGGATGGCCTTACAGGGCTGATGAGCTCCATCTGCCCGGTGGAGTTTCCCTGACTGGGAATTAACCCCGGGCCGCAGCAGTGAGAGTGCTGCATCCTAACCACTAGACCACCAGGGGTCCCAAAACTGGGGATTAAGGGACTGAGAACAGCCTTAATGAGAAGGACTTGGGGGTACTGGTAGATGAAAATCTGGACATGATTCAGTAATGTGTGCATAAAGCCCAGAAAGCCAGCCATGTCCTGGGCTGCATCAAAACAAGTACGGCCAGGAGATCGAGGGAAGTAATTCTGCCCCACCGCTCTGCTCTTGTGAGACCTCACCTGGAGTACATTGTCCAGGTCTGGATTCCTCAGCAAAAGAATGAGACAAACATGTTCAAGTGGGTACAGAGGAGAGCAATTATTAGAGGGATAGAACACCTCTCCTATTACAAAGAAGGTGGGGACAGAATTTTTATTAGGTCTTGTATCAGCAGTACAAGGGCTGATGGTTTTAAACTAAAAGAGAATAGATTCAGACTAAATATAAGGAATAAATTTTTATCATCAGAGTGATGAAACGCTAGCACAAGTTGCCCAGAGAGGTGGATAACCCATCCCTGGAAACACTGAAGGTCAGGTTGGACAGGGCTGTGATCAAAAAGACCTAGTTGAAGATCTTCCTGTTCATTGCACGGAGATTGGACTAGACGACCTTTAGAGGTTCTTTCTAACTCAAACTATTCTGAAACTGTGATATAAGTAATGTCTCTTGGTCTTAAAAGGTGGAATTCCTCTTATTCCTTCCACGTTGGCTCTGATGTGTCATTGGTCCACTGTTTCCTATTACTTCCTGTTTCTGTTTAATCAAAGATGTTTGATCATCCTTGAACTGGACTTTGACTGCTCTTATGTCTTTGATTCTGGTGATATTTAAAATTATTCTAAATTAATATTATTTTATATAATTCTCATAAAATCCCATTGTATACGGGATTTCATTTTTTGGTCACTGCAAGTGTCTAGAACTTCATTCTCAGGTCTGTTTACCCACAAATTTTTCTTACATAATTTTTTCCATTTAGGATAATCCATTCCACTTGCCTCTGTGTCACTATATATGGTCTGAAGAATATGCTTCTGGCTAATACAGATGAGATCGTTGCAACATATTTATGAATAGTATCATCTTCTGTTTCAGAAATGAATAATAACTAAGATTCCATCTTATTCAGGGATTTCTCTTTTAACAAGCTCAAAAGACTTTTTTTACTTTCCTGTGTAGAATCCCTCAAAAGGCAATATTAAAACGCAGTTGACCTGAACACATTTTCCTGGTCTTACTGCTATTATTAAGTGGTTCATTGTTTTAGGTCTGTTGAAAAATGAACTACTTGCAAGAGTCACAGCTTTGTGACCAGATTAACTACGAGTATTAAGTAGGGTATCTGTATGGAGTGGAAGCTTCATTGTGGTGAAAAAGCATTAGAAAATCTTCAGGAATTTAAGCCTGATGTCTTACTGACCAGGAAATGATTTCTAGGTTCAGTTAAGGATTTGGTCATGATTCAACTGTGCTCAAGAACAGCCACCAGCAGACATTGATTACCACCTACACAAGTGATGACAGCTACCTGCTGTTAGCATTTCTAGAGAAGGTAGGGGTAGTCAATCATTAGGAATCAAAAGGTAATTAAATTGATTTTGGACTTGATATCATTAAGAAAGCCTAAGAATATTGGCAGATTTGAATCCGAATACTCCACAGAGTGTTTAGGATATAAAACAAACCTCTTAAACCTACATTCTCCTCCATGAACGAACACTAAAACTATTGGAGTATGCTTCATCAGCTTATATACTTGTGGAGTGGTGGTTAGATAACTTAGAGTGAACTCACAGTATTATTTCAGATAACAGGTATATGCGTGTTCTTGTATTTCTGACCATCTATTCCTTAAGCTTTGTGATTTGTGTTCGAAGCTCATCACTGATTTTTTAAATCATTTTTTTTACCTTACTGAGTGTGGCCTGTTTTAAGGGGTGACTTCAGAATAACTAGAAAACCTTCAGTCTTTTGGCAGCTAATTCTTGAAGGTCCATAAAGAAAGAAGACCATTTCCAATGCTCAGAAATCCAACCCAGATTATTCAGACCTGTAGATAAAACCATTTATTTAGTTCTGGGGTTTAATTGTGGAACTGAAAATGCAGGACTCTGTGTGGAATAGGTATCTTTCAGGGATCAGCATTAATTGACAAAACTCCTTTGCATGCAGCAAATTCCTTCATCCCAAGGGCATCATTAAAAGTCCATTATCTGTACTTTAATTTAGGAATTGATTTTTTTCTTTTAATTTCAATTAAAAATTCACTTTTGGAAATGTCCTAGAATTTTCCACTTTATGAGATTTTTCACAATTTATGCATTTATCCTGCCCTGTAGGATCAGGAACTCACATATTGAGATCACTTTGTCCCCTCTTTTTCTCTCTTTCATATATATATATATAGTCATGTGCTTAACTATTCTGTGATACCCATCTTCTTCCCCTCTTTTGTATATAAAACATGATGTTATGTGTGTCATATGCTGCACCATAGTCTTAATAAGTAACAGTTAGCACTTTACTTCTGATTTAACTCATTTCTTCAGAATTTTTTCTTAGGTCCATTCAAGCCAACTAAGGAACATGGAAATCAGAGTAATTGGACTGTACTTGCCTGGATCACCTCTTCTCCCTGTGAGAATATTTAATGGTGTTTGTTTTACCTGGACTCAGTAGGTTTGTGTTAAACATGCAGTACTCATTAATAAAGCTTCATTTGATTTACTTTCAGTGTTCTGGCATGCAGAACAGCTCATCCAGCTTGAATCTATTGTAGTTTTAAAATTGTAATTCCAACTCCATTTGAGTAACTTCTCTTTTCATACTGTGTCCTAACCGTTCTCTCCTTCAATGCTGTATATTTTTTACAGAAAACTGAACTGAAATATTAATTTTTAGGGGCTTCAGAAAGAGTAATGGAAACCAAAACAAAGGGATATATTTCTGCTTATCCATTTTGATACACATTTCAGAGTAATTCCACTTGACTTTCACAGTTTCTCATTTCATCTCTATGTTCCCCAGGCTCTTAAAAGAATAGCTTAATTAGCTTAACTTTGCAAATCAGTTCCTTTTTCTATGCCCTAGAAGATCTATAATTTTTCCTGATATGCTTCCCATAAGAAATTAATCTGGAGCACTTCCTACAAGTTTCTCTTTTACTTTCTTTCTTCATAGTATTGAAGGTATTTAACATTAACTTGAAGAAATAATTTTACAGGTTCAGTATTTTTCTTCTCTTAGTGTTGAAAAAGGCATTATTTTCCTAGCTCCATTTCCTTCTGGATGCCAGTTCCAGTTTGGCTTCAGCCTGCAGTCCCTCTTCCTGTCCAGAACACTGGACCATACAGCAGCAGCTGGACTTCACTGGTGTGGGTTTGTGTAACTTTGTAAAACACTTCGCAAAACACTTTGCTCTGCAGGTTTTCATTCCAGCATTGAATACCTTGGCTAAGTCCTGAGTTTGGCACTCAGTGAACAAGGAGCTTGGCTGCAGCTCTGTGGCCTGGACCAGACTCCTTGCCAGTTGAAATTTAGTCATATCTCAAGAGTGTGGGTCTTTCTGGAAATAAGCCAGAGATCTGTTCTTTTCTGAGGTGAGATAATGGTAAAATGGTGGCTGTGTCAGGATTAACAGTGATAGTTTTATCACTTAGTGGTCTCCCTGGCTACCTTCCACTCAAAACAGCTGATCTAGAAAGGCATAAAACAGCCCTCATTTTCCTCCTCATGCCTGGCATCAGTATTCCTTAAGAACTTCAGAAAATGAGTTGTAAAGCAGGGATAAAGCTTTTCAACTTCGAGAGCTTGTTGTCCATCTTTTGCAGTTCCTTCTCTTTTAGGACCATGTGTGAGCTATCCTGTTACTCTGTGGAGATCTTGGAAGGCCAACTTCTTTGTTAGCCAGATTAGAAAAATTAGAAAATATTAGGAGATATTATGTCTTCTGGGTGCTGTATCTTGAGAACTGTTAAAGCTTTTCTTTTCTGTAACAAAAAGTGTGCACCACCAGCACCAGAATTTTGTTCTAAAATAAAATATTCATATTCTCAAAACCCACCCTCTTTTTGAGTTTTGTCCCTACAATATTTGAGGAATAACTCAGAAGAAGATGCAGAGCGAATTAATAGAAGAAAGATTCTTCAGGGAATGGGATAAAATATGGACAAGATATTTACTCTAGAAACTGATGTTTTCATATGAATTATTAACCATTTTTGAACAAAGTTTTAAGAAAAGACAAGCTTATGTTTCATTTAGCAATGGCCTACACCCCTTGATCTTTAATAATATTAATAAACTGTTTCCACAGAATTACTGTGGAAACCAGACCCCAGGCTTCTGATTTTATAATCTCCAAAATGCTACTGTGTTCTTGAAAAAATTATCTTATGACAATTTCATATATGTCTACATATGTGAACCTTTCCCTGTAAAAACTTATCTGACTGCTGAGTAAGCCTGATTTGATCTCTGGTACTCCAGTTCTGCAATGCCATATGTCTGTAAAAGAGAAGTAGTATTTCTCCTGTGAAACCTGGGAAAGAACTTTGAGGTTAAGCCACATCTCCAATTGTTTGTTCAGGTGGTTTGATGCTAGCTGCCATGTACTTTTTTTTACATTAGCCTGAAAAGTTCTGGCTTCTAGACAAAAAATAAAAATGCAGTTTCATTGACTAATAAGAAACATAAATAATCAAATTATTTTCTTAATTATACTATTAAAAATCCAGAATAAATTCACAGAAGCTAGTACAGTTAATTTGGCTATCTCCCAGATGTAAGTAAGAAGCCAGTCCTCACCTCATTCCTTAGAAATTCCTGCTTTAACAGGCACCCACCATGATAGGAAAAAATCCTTATCTTTGAATGACCACGTAAAAATCAACAGTCTTTCTGGTTTGTGTGTTCATAGTGTAAATCAGTTCCCACTTTGTTATTAAAGAATACTTTTCCAACAATGTAGTGTAAAAGAGAGACCAAGGAGATTACTTTTGCAAAATAATGAATTATATTCTTCTTTCCCCCATTCTGTTCCATCTTTGTCTTGACATTAATCCAACACCTTCCACAGTGTAACTTATTCACAATTTAGAAAGCAAAAAACTCCACCAAATTCAGCATTCTTTTTCTTTTATTTTCAACTTCTTTTGGTAAATTTCTATTTTATCTAGTACTAGAAACGTTCTGCTACCTTTCAATACACTGTAATTTTTTTTTCAAAATGTAAAACTCAGCTTGCAGAATTCAACATCTATCATCAGTGTGGTACCACTAATATAGGAAAAATATTTTATAAATTATAACAATATCAAAATTAATAGAATTCTAGCATCATAGAATAATTTTGATTTGCAGGGACCTGCAGTAATTATCTGGTTTCATCACCTTCTCACAGCAGGGTTACCCTAAATTTAGATGAACTTACTCAAGACCTTTTCCAGGAGAGGTTTAAATACATGCAAAGATTGAGATTTCACAAGTTCTCTTGGCAGCGTGGCCCAGTACGCTATCACCTTCATTGTGAAGACCTTTTCTGTGTGTTTGACTGGAATTTCTCTTGCTGTAGGTTGTGACTATTGCATTTTGATCTTCTTCTGAAGACCTGGCTCCATCTTCACCATAATTTCTTATGTTAGTTGATGACGGCATCTTGATACCTTTAGTTTTCTCGGATCTACATTTACTCAAGTCCCTTAGCCTCTTCTTTTATGTTTTGTGCTTCAGCTTCCTAACTATCTTTGTTGCCCTTCTTTGGACTCTCCAGTTTTTCACTGTTTTTCCTGTATTTGGATGCAGTACTTCTGATGTGGTCCAATAAGTATTGAACAGAAGGGAATAATTATTTCTCTATGATATTTGGTTTCTGTGGATAACCTTTCCTCATGTTGTAACTAGCTTCTGGAATGCTGACCTGTAGCTTGGAAGTTTGGGAGAGATTTCTGGTTATGTGAAACTGAAATTGTTCCATTTATTCCAAAATGACTAAGGTAATTTAACAAGAGATAAAGGATTTCCTCTTGAAGTGATAAAGCCAAAATATATTTTGGTATGTCAGCAGGTGATGAACTTCGAGATTATGACAGGTTCCATCGAAATCAGTGTCAGACTGGTTTTGATGTTCTGTATATATTGGATATTTCCTAGTCAGTGGTATACGCTTTTTCCTTTCAAGCTTCAAGGAAACTTTTCTGTAATTAAAATTATTAAGATAGTCATATCTTAATAATATATTAAGATATGTTCTCATATTAATATATATTAACATATATTCTCATGCACAGCCATATTATTACAGACTTCTATGAAACTCATTTTTTTACACAAGTGTAGTCATCATCATGGCTAGGCTTCACGAAGATTTGGGAAAGGCTCTATCCACATTTGTTACAAGCACGTTGGTGGCTAATAAGGCCAATACAAGATAGACATATCTGATTGCAAAAGGCACAGCAGTAGGACTCCTTAGGTGGTATATTCTGCAAGACATGGTTCTTTCTGCACTGTCTTTTCTCCTCAAGAGTGATCCTGTGTGCATTCTTAAAGGCATCAGCAGCATTACAGATGGTGTGCCTCCAGACCTCCCGATTGGAGGCCAGAGTAGACCAGTTATGATGATCAATATGGCCAAGGCTGAGATGTTGTTTCAGGGAGTGCTTGTATCTTCTCTTCGGGGCTCCTCTCATGTGGCAGTCAGTGGCAAGTTCACCATAAAGCAAGATCTTAGGGAGGTGGTGGTCCTTCATCCTGGAGACGTGCCCTGCCCAATGCAGCTGTGATCCCAGCAACGTGGCCTCAATGCTTGCGACTGCTGCTTGTCATTATATATGATTTGCAAAATAAAAATGATAATTTCTTTCCACACTGATTCAGGAAGTAGGAGAAGTAGGAAGGTTACAGTTTTTCACAGCACTTTGACCAGGCATCCTTAACTTACAGTTACATTCTGAGGTAGCAGGACTACGGGAGCAGAATCCTCTTTTCTACCAAAGACTAGTTCTTTTCTGTAATGTACTCACAATGCTATATTATTAATACATATTTTTAAGAGCATAGTCAGACATTCATCTTTGTCATCTGTGCTATCTAACTAAAAGTAGAACTTCTATAATTTTTATACTTAAATCTTCAGAACTAAAGCTTTTGGAAAATAGTAGTGCTCACTTTTTTAATCAAGGGGAACTTAAGGTAAAAGAGGTCATCTAGCTTACCATTTAAAATTATCCACAAAGGGCTAATATAAGGAAATATGAAGTTTTTATGGAAGATTGCCAGTATGCAATAGCCTGACCTAGCTTTGATTCTGGTGAAAAAAAAAATTTTAATTTCAAACTGATTTAATTTTGAATCTAGAACCAGCATTTCAATCATTAAATAATTTGAAATTGTTATGGATATTGCATCACTGGTATACTGCTAATCTTTCAAAAAGACTTTTTTTACTCTAATGTTATCAACACATACTTTGCAGTTCTAACTTGCAGGAGCTAATTTTACCGTTTCTGACAGCAGTCCTGCCAGCCACTTCCCAAAAACAAAAAAAGGAACTAATAGGCATTTCAAGTGTTAGCATGTTTTTCCTTATTCACTCTTCAAACATAGATCTTTTATTCTGAATTCTCTATCATGTTTTCATAATTAGTGTAATTTCAGAGTGAACACATATGATTTTCTGGAAGTTTCTAAAATATTTCCAATGTAGGCTTTCTAGGCTTCTCTAATGTAATCTTTTTTTGACTTCAACTAAACTTCACTCCAATTATTTCCTTCCTGTTGGTTTCCATATAGCAAATATTTGAAAGAAAAAAAAAAGTGATGAGGTGGTCCTCTCCCATAAGGAAACTTATTGTTTGGGCAGTGGAATGTTTTTTCAATATCTCTTGCTTTTATCACCTATAATGCTTCATTAATTATTAAATTGTACTCACTGTCTAAATTAGAAACAATCTAAAATATTTAAAACACTGGTGTATTATTAAAATATTTAGCAGGCAAAGTGGCAAGCAAGCTGCTCACCAAAACAGACACTGAACAACTCTAGTTTTCCCCAGTCTGAGGAAAAATACAGAATAATAGGTGACTTTCTTTCAGAATAACTGGCCCTGTGTGGCTACCACTCCCAGTATATATCACATTTCAAAAGCTCCAGTTACTTGTTTAGATCAAATATGGAGGATTTCTGTCTGCTTCCACCTTTCCTTTCTTTTGGATGTTTCTAAAGAATCAGATAAGATACAGATCTAGTTGTATATTTGCATTTATGAAAGTTCTTTATTGAGTCTAGGAACTACAGCAATTGTGATCTGCAGCAAGGAGCTCAATATAGAGAATAGTGACTAGTTTGAGCTGTAAAAAACCAGCTGGATAGTAAGATACAGAAGGAATAAATAAAGTAAGGACTCTCTAATTTGACTTACAGACAATCCTGAAAACTGAACTTTCATCAGATTTTGGTAATCTGAGGGGAAAAAAAGAGGACTTGGAGCTAAAGCACAAAATTAGTGTCTTCATCTTGTGTTTCTGATTCATTGATGGTGACTATATACAGCTAATTTGATTAAAGTCTACTTACATAAATTTGGGGGTTTATTTTTGGTTTTTTTTTTTCAAATTCAACTTTCCTTTTTTTTTTTAATTTAATGTGTATGGAATAGAAATGTGGGTATTTTTTGTAAAGAGAGATGGATCTTTTAGAACCTGCTGTGTTCACAGAGTATCTTTTGCGCAAAGGGTGGAGAAAGTGAAAAAATCATCTCTGAATATTCAGTGCTACTCCATTTTGCAGCAACTTGAAAACTGTTCATAGAACACTACAATATCATGTTTCCTTTGTGTTTACCAGACCTCCATTTGAGAAAGAAAGGTTGGTTACAAAAATACAGAGAAACATTGGCCTACTTATAGCTGTAGGCATCAATAGCTCATGGAAAGTCACGCTGAGAGATCCCATCATAGAGTAAGTTAAATCCCCAAAGTTACAGCATTGACCTGCAAGCTGTATCACTTCAGTTCTGGGTCCTCATCCGATTAAGCTTAAAGTTCTTTTTTTTCCCCCACATTGGAACACCTGCAGTGAAAACATGGCAAAAAAACTCCAACAAATATCAAGTACCAAGCTATGCAATAACCTTCTGAAATGAAAAGAATTTGGTTCAAAGCCATTCACTGGTGCAGGTTTCAAACCTTCCTTGATTTCCAGAAAACTGTCTTTGCCACTCACTGAATAGCCCATCAGAGGAATACGTCATCCAGTGACCAAGATCAAACTTATGCCTACCTTTCTCCCAAGTCTAATCTCCAAAAGAGAACAAAATCTTTTTACATGCAGATGCTGAATTAAACATTTTGCCATTTTTTCAATCAGAATTTTTCACCAGATTTCTGAAAAATTCAGAGCCAACTCACTTTTTGGTGAATAAATCATTTGCCAAATAAAATTCACTTAGGTGCCTTAGAAAGCATAGCTCAGAACTGATGTAATTCATAGAATCACAGAATATGCTGAGTTGGAGGAGACCCACAAGGATCTCCTCCCAAGAGTCCCACAAGGACTCTTAGCAGGGTTAAGAGTCCAACTCTTAGCCCTGCACAGGACCACCCCCAAGAGTCACACCATGTGCCTGAGAGCATCATCCAAACCAAAGGGAGAGGGGAAAAAACCTGCCGGTGGGAGAGCTGCTGCAGTCCAGCCAAAAGTGTTGATTGCAGCCCAGTCGAGGGTGGTGGTCTCAGTCCGGCTGAGAGCGGTGAGCTGCAGTCTGGCTGAGAGCAGTGATCTGCAGTCCTCCTCTGGATCCCACGAGTGGTGGAAAGGTTCTGAAACTCCAGGTTTATATATACTCCAGCTCAGGTAGGAATGCTAAGTCCCTCCCTCAGAGCAGGGAATTCCATAAAAGAATGCTCAGTCCTTCCCTCAGAGAAGGAAATTCCATAAAAGGGCATGAGGACAGGAACATCCTCCCACCTTGTAGGCCTCTACTGACAACAGTTTCTGGGAAATGGCATGGAAGGCTATAGAACACACAGTTTTGGGCTACACCCATCCAGCGATGAATTGGTCCCAGTTGTTCTAACTAGGACAAAGAAGCATAATACAAGAGAAACACAAGAGAAAATTACTCATGAGATTTAGAAGAAGCAAGTGTTCGGTAAATATTTCTTTTCTGTTTTCAGAAAAAATAGCAGATTGATATATCATACCAAAATTATTTTAATATATGTTTGAGTTTTGAGTTTCTTAATAATGTTTATTTAAAAACTTGACAAATCCCAAGAATTTAAAAAAGTTAGAATATTATAACACCCAAAAAGTTATAACTGGCTGAATTATGGAATTAGACAGGGTGATTCTGTATACGTCAGTATTAATTTTTATAGAAATCGTAGTGCAGCAGGAAACATTTAGAATTTGTAGATAGGGAAGACTGATTGAGCAGAAGCTGTACAAGATTACTGAAAGTGTTAGGTAGAAGGTTTGGCAACTAATATCTTGATTTTCTTAGCAGCTTGCAGTAGCAAAAATTATTTAATGTTCCATAAAACCTATACATTAAAAATAAAAAAAAAAGTTTCTCAGAAACCTAGATGTTCTGCTTTTTCTTCCTATGTGTGCTCCATCAGCTTAATAATTCAGGATTTTGTTTGTTTACCATTGATATTGATTCAGAGCAAATGTGTGGGAATATTGATATTGAATACAAAGAGTAAAGAATAAGACCTTCTAATTAATTAATAAGAATGGCTGTAGTGTTTCAGAAAGAGGCCTATCAGCTGTGTATTTTTTTCAGTGGTCACTAAATCAAAACCAAAAAGAGCAACCAGCAAAAAGCTGGCAGCAAAGTAATCAAAAAAGTCACAGGCAGATACCTAAGAAAACATGAGAAATATGTTGCATGTTCCCTTACTATTCTTCTAATCATTCAATATGATACTTTATAAAAATCATCTTGTTAAAAACCTAACTCTTGGCAATACTGGTAATGTATTGAGCAATAGACTTCTGTGTGATGTTTGAATTGGTTCCACAGTGTGATGGGGGAGGGAAAAAAAGAGCACTCACAAAATCAATGCAACCACAAAATACAATAACCCCCGTATTAAAGGAATTGAAATTTGGATAACCATAACCCATAAATGAAGACTCATCTTCCTATTGGGGTTGCTTCTAGTTCAGACATTCAGAAATCTGTCCTCCCCCCATTGATCTTCAATACCTTTGTAAATGAACTGGAATAAAATATTGGAAGCATTGCTTGTAAAATGTGAAGATAATACAACAACTGGTGGAGAGGGAAGTTTCAGTGGTCATAAGTCAGTTATGAAACAGGCAGATCTGATTCATATAGTGAAGTTGTCTCGTTTGATCAACGTGAGAACGTTGCCAAACTCAAGGTCAGACAATGTACAAAGAAAAAATGTAGGCTGTGATTACTAAATGAGAGATAGTATCATACAGTGCATTACTGTAGCAAGTCAACAATGCTAACACGATCCCAGTTTGGAGGCAAGAAACTGGAATGGTTTATTGGATTCACAACTTCATATTTAAAGGGTTCAGGGTTTACATATTTAACAGGGGGTTCACATATTCCTGGTATTGAAATTGGGGACTTTCCAGAGATGAGGTAAAGGGGAAATCTTAAATTACAAACTTTTGGGTCTTAGTACTTACCTCATAGGGGAAAACCCACTTTATCTGAGGTGATTTACAGGGAGATTAGGTATTGGATATACATATGCAAAGGGTTACAGAGTATACACATGCAAGGGGGGAACACAATGAGTTTTATGCAAAGGTCTGATGAGATTAGGAAGTGGATTCTCTGGCAAGACTTGTGATAACATCATGCAAGAAGTCTCCTCCATTCTGATGAGAAGGCGGGAAGAATCCACAGTGACAAGGTCATTGAAAAGGCTTTTCCCCCAGCTTTCGTAGTTCATGGCTTTTTGCAGAGACTGGTCAAATCCCTCTCTGTAGATATTATATTTTTGAATCCTACGCATTGCATTGGAATGGCTTACCATAAATAATCAAGTAAAAATGAGCTTTTTAGTTTATACATCCAAGAAAGAGTCTTAGATATATAGACAATTACCATAGAGAGTATGGCCATAATATGAAGTCTTCACTGTGCATAAATAATACTGGCAACTCTGCTTCAGGAGGGAACATTAAGATATTGAAAAGGATTTTAGAAAGAGACAGAAAAATTTTTTAAGAATAGAAAATTTGTCTATGGAAAGACAGCTAAGACATTTCATGTGTTACATTTATCTAAAAAAATTTGAGAAGAGTCTTCATTATTGTCAGCATGTCCACATACAAAAGAGTTTTCTTACAATTTAAGTCCTTGCATTTTATCAGGAGAAGTCATAGAATCCTAATTATTGGATTAAAAAGCCAGGACAATTCATAATGACAATTCTTTAAATTCAAGTATGATTTTTAAAATGAGATTGTTTTATTTGTAATTCACCATTTGAACAACTTGCTCAGATGTGTAGCAAACTTTTATCACTTGAAATTCTGATATCAAATTACCACCTTTCTGAAATATTTTGTGATTAAGTACAAGTTACAGGGATGTTAAACAATTGAACAGAAAATCTTTGAATTGAACAGAAAATTTTGAACAGAAAAATATTGAACAGAAAATTTTACTAGAAGATCATTTTTTTTGTAGATGTCCCTTCAGATTTTTAAATCTTTGTAACTAGAAACAGTTCTATGCAGGGTTTTCTTTCATTTTTGAGCCAGTTTGATGAACTGCTACACCAGCCTTGGGATACTGTCACTTCCCAATACAGGGCTAAACAATGGATTCAGGCATTAGGAAATAACTGATAGATGGAAAGAAATGGAAGGTATGCTCAGGACAGCTAACACTCACCTCTTCCTTTTCTCTTCATTGCATTTGCATCCACAGTCAAGTAAGCTTTGAGAATATTGGTGCTTTTGAGATGTAAATATTTTATAAGACTAATTGGACTACTTCTAATGACATTCCTGTTTTACATCTATCCCACAATAAATGAGATGTGCTCTTTGAATGGAATAAAATAGTTCTTTGGAAAGGACCAATAACTATCATCTAGTCCAACTGCCTGGCCATATCAGGGCTGAACAAAATTTAAAGCACAATATTAAGGGTATTGTCCAAATGTCTCTCAAACATTGACAGGCTCTAAGCATCAACCACCTCTCCAGGATGCCTGTTTTATTGTTTGATCATTCTCTTGGCAAAGAAATGCTTCCTAATGTCCAGAATAACTGTCCCTTGTCACAGCTTTGAACAATTCCCCCTTGTCCAGTTACTTGATCCCACAGAGAAGAAATCAGCATCTCCATCTCCACTTCCCCTCCTCGGGAAACTTTACAGAACAATGAGGTCACCCTTCAGCCTCCTTCTCTCCAAACTAGACAATCCCAGAACCCTCAGCCACTCCTCACAGGACATGCCTTCCAGCCCTTCCATCAGCTTTGTTCTCCTTCTCCAGATGCATTCAAAGATCTTCACATCCTCCTCAAATTAAGGCACCCAGAACTACATGCAGTACTCACGGTGAGGCTGCACAAATGCTGAAATCAGAGGAGTGTACTGTCCAAGGTCTATCAATATTATTAAAGACTGGGATAAAAAGCCCTATTGAATACCTCTGCTCTTCCATTTTCCCAAATGACCTTCAACACATAGTGGTCAAATGACTTTCTTGGACCTCCTCTTGCTATTAACATTCCTAAAAAAGACTTTCTTCTTGTCTAATAAAACACCAGCCAGTTTCAACTCCAGTTGAGCTTAGGTCTTTTTGCGTCTTCTCCCTACCTATGTGAACCACAGCTCTGTACTCTTCCTGCAATGTCTGAATTCTTCCATAGGTCGTAAAATTTCCTTTTCCTGCTGAGTCCCAAGAGGACTTACCTGTTCAGCCAAGCTAGTCTTCTTCCACTCTTGTTTGTTGACAAAATGGGGCTCTGAATCATAAAACTTAGAATAGTGAAGACCAGAAAACACCACTAAGATCCTCAAGTCCAACTGTTAACCTAACACCACCATGTCACCATGTTCACCACTAAACTATGACTCCAAGTCCCATATCCACATGTATTTTGAATACTTCCAAGGATGGTGATTCCACCACTTACTGGGTAGCCTGTTCCAATGCTTGATCCTCCTTCAAACAAAGAAATTCTTCCTGTTGTCTAATCTAAAGCTCACCTGGTACAATCCGACACCATTTTCCCTTGTTCTGTCACTTGTTTCTTGGAAGAAGAGACCAACCCCCACCTTACTACAACCTACTTTCAGGTAGTAGACAGCAATAAGGTCTACTTTGAGCCTCCTCTTCTCCAGGCTAAAACACCCCTAGCTCCCTTAGCCGCTCCTCACAGGGCTTGTGCTCCAGACCCTTCACCAACCTCGTTGCCCTCCTCTGGACATGCTCCAGCATCTCAATGTCTTTTCTGTAGTGAGTGAGGGGCCCAAAACTGAACACAGAATTCAAGGTGCAATCTCGCCTCAGCCCATTGATCAAGTGTGTCGAGATCCCTCTAGAGTGATTTCCTTCTCCCCAGCAGATCAGCACTCTCCCACCTAACTTGGTATTGTCTGGAAATTGACTGAGGCTAAACTCAGTCGACCTTTCATCCAGGTCATTGATAAAATACCTAACAAAACTGGCCCCAGTACTAAGTCCTGGGGAGCCCCACTGTTGACCAGCCAGCAGCCTGATGTATCTCCATTCACCACCACTCTCCAGGCCCTGCTGTGTAGGTGGCTTTTTACCTAGTGAAGAGTATACCTGTCCAAGCCATAGGAAGACAGTAGTTTTAATTGCTTCAGGATGAAGGAGGTCTAGAAGACATGTTTAACTTCCTAGTACTTCAACCACTACCAGTGCTGCTGCCATTTTTTGAATGCAAAGTGTGGGACACTTCTGTTTCCATCCACTCCTGTTTCCATTCTGTTTCCACAATGAATGGTGTGAGCAGCATAGACTGTGAATATAGGTATTGTGCAGCCTCTCCGAAATAAGGGAATAAAAGAAACCTTGGATAACTTACTGTCCCCTGTGAGCTGTGCTCCATGTATTGGTATTAATTGACTGCACTTTAGGGATCTGACTTTCCCCCTATGTTGTATGAGATACACAGATGACTTGACTTTATGACTCTTTGAACTGAGCAATTAAAGGGGGAAAATGGGAGGACAAATATTGCTTTGACAGTCTTCCTTTGTGAATCTGGACCTTTGTGTTTCAAAGTAATGTGTATAGCCCTGTCTTTGAAAGGGTCAAAAGAAACTAAAGAGGACTCCCAAGTTACACTTTTTTACTGCAATCTGAACATAGAAATGAAATATCTTGATTAAAATGGTAATTACCACATCATTCTGTCTGTTTAGAAGTCATCTTAAAATTAATAACTTGATTATTAAATATGTAATGGTGAAGAAAGTATATCTGTGTAAATAAAATAGCACAATGCAAATAACCATAAGTTACAGTCTGTAAATTAAAAAATAAAATTATAGACAGTACACTCTATAAAACACAGTCAGTATATTTGTTTTACCATTATTATTGTCAGGATAATGCAACAAAAAGGTGGATGATTTAATATAATTTGGTTAGCTAATTTTAACAGGCTTGGCTACAAGTGTTAACTTATTTTTATATTTGATTTTTATCACGCTTGCTGTGGCCCAACTTACACAACAAAGCTCAAATCTGCACACAAGACAGCTGTTGAGATGCTGTCAACAGAGTAGCATAAAATCCCAATTCAAAGAATTTATCCTTCTGTCCCCTCCAAAAAAATATTTGGGCTTGATTTATGTTTTTGTTGTTCATAGGAATTATTGTAAGCTACCAATTACACTTCTAAAGGCCTAGAATCAAAATTACATGCAAACATATGTATCCAAGAAGGGTACTAGACAAGATGTACCAGTCAGCTGAATCAGCAGGTGCTATCAAATTTATACGGACAGGGGTGAGGGGGGGGCGGGGTGTGGGGGGGTGTGGGAAGTAACCTTCTTTTTGAATGAGTACTAAACCTGCATCATTTTCATGTCAAGTTAAGGACAGTACACTATCTGAAAAAATATGAGTTAGGAAAGAAAGAGTACCACTGCACGACTCATGACAGCAGCTATTCTGCAGTTTCAATTGAACTATGTGCAACATACACTGCATTATGTGGGAAGGTTTCATTTTATCAACACTAGTATCTAGCTAGTATTTAATTCAGAACCTATTTAGTAATATCTGCCAAAATTGGTTATTAATTTCAGCTCCTCTATGATCATAATTCTTATTCATAGAAATAGAATGAATCCATAAAGTATTCTGTAATAGCTATTACAACAGTAAGTCACTGGAAAAAGCTCTTTGACTTCCCACAATGATTAGACTCATTGCAGCTTATTACTGAAAGAAAGTTTCAGAGAATTTGTGCTCAAGTAACAGAGCTGCCTAATCCAGAAGATAGGAAGTAGTTATTCATGTTGTCATAACTTGTAGTACTTCAGAGATTTTTGTAGTTTTTACTAGGGTCTTAAAGAAATGAAAAACTGAAAATACTGGTGTGAACACATCTATTTGCATCAAGAGATATATGTCTTTTTGAATAAATAGAACTTCCTTTGACTGGTTCCACCTAAAAAGCAAAACCATGAAAGTATTGATATCATGAAGGGGATGTTAGTCTTTCCTACTGAGTTGTTTGTTCGTTTGTTTTATTTCAGTAGAAAACTTCTATTAAATTTTAGCTGTAAAGAAGTGAAAAAAATGGCTTCATTTAAAAAATATATTTTCTACCTGGTTCTTGTTGAGAGTCAGATAGAAGACAAGGTATCCACTGATTTTAGTTATACATGGAATAGATTTGCAAACCTCCTTAGAGCATAGTTAGGAGATTATTTGCTTGCTCTTTTCCAGTAGTTTCTCTTAAGAATTGTCACTAACACTATCTGGGAGTCATTGCAATAATAATTTCCACTAGGGAATAAAAGGCAGTAAATATTTAACTTGCAAAATTTTTTGAAACCTTCAGCATGTTAATGAAATGTTGGGGTTTTTTTCCCATGAAGAAGAAGTGAAAAATATCTGGTATTGTCTGTATTAATATATTTATTGTATTTCCTGGAGGTATGACTCTAATGTGTTTTGTTTGGCACAGTACTGAAAGAATAGCAATCTTCTTCCTTTCACTATGAAAATCTAACTAGAATGACAGCAAGACTGGTGTTACGGGCTGATCAAATGTGCAAATAAGTTGTTCCATATTAAAAGTAAGAAAGTGCACACGGGGGAACACAGTCTTGTGGTTCTTAAAAATGAAACTGCGTTAAAAATAACCAGAAAACAGGTAAAGAGGGAAACTGCTTAATGTGATGAGAAAATTAACTGCAAAAAAGCTTGTCAAATACCCACAGGAATGACAATACTGCATTTGTCAAGGCCATAAATCTGTCCTTTCTGTGATCAAGAAGAGTTTGAATGATGTTGAAAATAATGCTGTAGAATAAAAAAGAAGTCTATGGGATTTACTAGATGTTTTCCAGAAGAAGGTAATAAAATGACACATAGTTTGATTTTGAGAAGCTCTGTATTTGCACAAGTCCCTGGATGTTGATCTGATTAGCAGGCTGAAAGGCGGTGGGAGATGACCAGAAATGATGAAAAGCAAAATCAGAAATGGGACATGACTGAGACATAGGCAGTCCTAAAGCAGTGAAAGGTTACCAGAACACATACTAGAAGAGAACGGGATATCTGAGCTATGGGCATGGAGGATTTAGGTGAATTTATGCTTATATGTTCTCCATGAGTAGAAGTAAGAAAACAAAGAGTATACCATCCACAGTTCATTGCAGAAGGGATGAGAAGCATTCCTTCTAGGAAATGCTGAAGAAACAATTCAGAGAAAACCCAAAAGCTAATCAGATACGAAGTCAGATACAAAGCATTTCTTAGAGCAGATACAAGAAGAATTATGATCAAAAATTTGCTTTGATGAGGAAGAAGTCATTATAAAAATATACTGAGGGTAGAAAAGAAAAAACAAATTGATTTTAAATAGGTTTAAATATACTGTTATAAAACAATGACATTATACTTTACTTCAGTGTATTGCAGTCAGAAGCTTATCACCTTAACATTATCATCCTCATAGGCATGTCCAGATCATTACAATTTAGTGTACAGAATTTATGCATGTTTCAGTACTATTGTATGCCTCTACTCATTGCTAGATTTAGAATTCATCCAGTCTGAAATTAAATTTTATAGACTCCATTCTAAAGATAGGAAGAGAATGAAAGAATCAACATATAGGTTTCTTTTATTGGAAACATCAGTATGTCAACGAGCATTGTGACATGTCAGGTGTAAGGCTGAGCTAGATGTAAGACACCTGACAAATTGACCTTCAGATTTTAGTTTAATTATTGCCAAAGTGATAGTGTACAATAATCCCAGTACATTTTAAATGATTTTTGTGTAATGGCAAAGAGCATAATGTGGGCCTGTCATCTTTTGAAAATTATATTGATTTTTCAGACCAGATAACTGGTGAGTGATTGGTGTGAACACAAGGTCACTGAAAGTTCTTAACTAGCAAAAAACAATCCAGAGTCATTGTCAATTGACTGTTCATTGACTGAGAAGAAGATACAGTACTGCAACATTTAAAAAAGTCACGAGCGCTATTCTGCCCTTGGCTGTATTTGTATAACTCTGGAATATGCAGACAGTCTCATAATTCTTAAATTACTCTGTTGCTTAATGTTTTAATTTATCATTCCCATTTGCTTCACTTCGTAGTTTTCAGAATATTTTTCCACCCATAAAAGGTGAATAGCAGCCCAAAGATCCACATTTGTTATACAGTCGCCAAAAGCTAAAAACTGCTTTGTAAATCTCTTTTACTAGACCTAAATGGTAAGATTTTTTTTCTATTGATTTCAAAAAGTTATCCTGTCTCTTCAGTACAGGTCTGGAATGCCAGTAAAACTTAGTTTGATCCTCCTCTCTTCTTAAATGTGAAACACAAATTGAATAAAGTCCTAAAAACAAGGAAGAAGCATGCAAGCCACACAGAATGTGTCGTGACTTTCTGTGTACTCTACATTGTAAATGCCTCTAAAAAGAAAAAAGATAGGAGGAACAATAAATCTTTTAAATAATTTGGCTTATGTAAATGATGTATAAACATGTAGAAGAGTATAGAAATATTGGTACCAGTGAATAACAATAATTTGGTGGGTCATTTTGTAAAAGACATTGTACTGCACAGTATCTATATGGCAAATAGTATTTCCTATCTGTTCTATTACTACCAGAAGGAAGTTAATGTAGCACAGCTTGCCCTGGTATGCCTGAATAATTGTTTCAAGGCAAGGTATTGGAAGGCTAGGTCTAATAGGTATGACAATTGAACTCGGTCAGAGAGCAGCTAGATGCATTATTGATTATTCATGTGCTTCAGAGTCTTTCAGTTTGCACATCAGCATTTGCACTAAGAAATAAACCTAGAAAAGTCTTAACATATCTGTTTAAACCATCTAAGCAGGAATCATTTATTCCAACAATTAAAAATAAATATGGTCATGAAGTTACGACAATGAATGATATTTATTTAGTTCAGTACTTTAAGGTTTCTATTAAACATTGCATTCTCAAGATGACCTCTAGTTTCCACTCATTAGATAATATCAGGCATTTTTTTATTAGGAATTGATGTGTTTCTTTTGCACATCAGTGCACAGTGGATTAATTGAAAAGAATCCAACCACTCGTTAAAGGAATAGAGTATGCTATTAATAGCCTTCGATCTGGAAAAGCTTCTAGTCTAGCTGGTGTTAATGTAGCTAGTATATAAAAGAAAGAGGTTGTACCTCCACATAAGCACTATTTATCTCACTTTTATTAAGATTTTCCTTTTCGAGCTGTAGAAATTTTAACTAATGAATTTAGCTTATTAGGGAATAAGCTCCTGTCCCTGAATTCCTTCATTCCACTGAGGTATTCCAATAATTCCAGCTTTTTAAGAAGAGACTTTTGGGAAGAATCCTCTCAGTCTGGGGAATTAATGAATTAATGTTGTTGTTTTGGTGCTGATGGTGGTTTGGTTTGACTTCACTTGGTTGTTTTTTTGGTGTTTTTTTTGAAAATGCGTTTCCTGAAAACCACCCTGAAGCTGTTCTTGGTTGTTGATTTTTGTCTTCCCCATCACAGACCATTATATTTTGATGCAGCACATTTGATAGCCATTGTCTGAGGCTGCAAAGCATACAGTATCCCTTGAGAACAATAGGACATGGGAAATTCAGGATGTGAGGATTTCCAACGAGATGAAGGGACATAAATTAAAAGAGTTTATTTGGATGTGGAGCAGATAGTAGAACTGAAAGCTGGAACAAAGTAACAAAGCTGTGTGATCACCTTCCCTTTTTAGCTAATGTTAAAATCTTCAGGCAGCTGATTATCACCTAGTGCTCTATCACAGAGGCATTCAGGGCTAGGTGACCAAAATGTCTGCTATGCAAAAGTAGCTTGACAAGTCAACTTAAGGATCAAGATAGAGATTTGCTGAGGAAGAAAGTCAGAAGACAGTCCAACTCATTATTTGTTTGCTCCAAAGGCTAGTGTTTTATTACTTATACCACTGATGAAGTCTGAAGTTCACCACAGTCTCAAAAAGGAACTAAATTTGCACCCTCAAAATTGGAATGTCTTAAATGGGTTGATGCTTTTAGACTAGTTTCTTTACTTTATATAAAATATTTTCAACTGTCTCCCAGATGCTTTCTTTATTCCCTTCTTCCAGCTATTATGCAGGCTGTCCCCAAAACTCTAAGTGCCTTTTTTCCTACTTATCCAAAAAAGACCAGGATATGAGTAGTGGGATTCCAGGGAAATGTACTGGCCTGTCACTTGACAGAGGTCTGTAAGAAGAGGGATCACAGATCTCTCACAAGCTTCCATCTTGCCACAACTGAGGAAACAGAGCAGTGGACAGGGAGGAACTGAGTATGATTTTGTGTTACAAATTGAACCAATTAAAAGTTCAGCTTTCACTTCAGAACATATTTCTACAAAGTGAAGGTGTTAGTTATGCTTTTTTTTACTATGGGTTGAGCTTTTGCTCCCTTTTGTCAGAGCTACAGAAAGCTCCCAAAGATATCAAATGCTCGCAGGTTCATGGGTGATGGAAAGAGAATGAATTTAAAGAGACACAACATAGCGGTAAAAAACCCAGAGCACGACAGAAACAAGTCTCCTATAATGGCTGTGTTTGTATTTCAGACACCTTTGATGGAACTTTCACAGCAAATGGTACAACTGAGGACATTTAAACACTTTGATCATAATTTTGCTATAGTCTTGGAATGAAGTTTTTCAAGACTGGTGTTATAGGTTAGAAATCCAGAAGAATTTTTCTTCCCCCTGCCCCCACTGTAGGAAAGAGGGAGTTTGAATGGAAAGGGAGGCGATTAGCGTTACAAAGGATCTAGTCAGCCAAGCTGCATTCCTAATGAATGGTCCATCGGAGGCTGGGGGAAGGTAGAGAGGAGTTTTGGGGGATTACTGGCACTCCTCAGAGGGGAGGGATCAGACTGTGGAGTTCTCTCTCTGGGACGGAGATGGGGGCCTTGCGTGTGTGCTTTTCGAGAGAAGGCCTGGAGGTCGGGCTTTCTGGCTTCCCACCCTGGTCAGCCCTGACTGCTGGCCTCGATTTGCGGGCAGACTGTCTTTGTCTCCGGACTGGACCTGCTGCGTTCTCATTGGAGAGTTTTTATGCTCACCGGGAGAAGAAAGGAGGAGTCTTGGGACACCGTCATCTGAGGACCACAATGAGTTTCGTGGGGGTGAACTGTTTTCCTTTCCCCCTTTCTTCCACTGGGGGAAGGGTCCCCATTTTCTTTTCGGCTTCTCCTGTGACCTGAGACCAACCCCCCAGATCTCTCTCTCCACACAGTGACCGCCAGGGCCCAACAGCGCCCCCTGCAGGTCAACACAGAGCACTGCAGGCTCTGCACCTCCAGTGATCCAACAGCGCCCCCTGCCGACCGTGATCAGAACTGTGCTAAAGACAGAGAAGTATTCAGACTTTTTCTTTGGTTTGAAAGAGACTTCTGGGTACAGGACTATTGTTTAGCTGTTTTTGTGTTCTGTTACTGTTCTTGCCAATATACATATAAACCCTTTTAATAAAGGGTTGTTATTTCTTCTTTTTTTTTTTTCCCACACTTCCTCAATTAAAGCCCCTTAATTTTTGAATTTACAATTGCTGAGAGAGAGGAGTTTGGTCTGTCTCATAACTCATTGTCTTTAACAAACATTCCACTCTCTTCAAACTCAGACAACTGGGTGAGAATTTGATAAAATTAAAGTGCTGTTGCTGCATATAACAAAAAAGAAGCATTGTAGATAATCAGCACTGCCAGAGGCCAGAAGTCAGTCCAGCTGTCTGAGGACTAGGAACAGCAACACAATGTCTGTTAAAAGAGACTATTTAATCTTTAAAAAGCTTGTTATAAACATTAATTAAATCTGACTATATGTGTTTGTGATATTTAAATATTGTGTTCCCATGTGAAAGGATTAGCTGAGACAAAAAGAGGTGAAGAGCTTGACTTTCAAAGGTACGAATCAGACTAAGACCTAAGACACAGGTTTTCTCTTACTGGGAGTTTGACAAGTGCCTAATTACTTTTAATGCCATTGAGGCTCTAAGCAAGCTTTGAAAAATACCATTTGGTACCACAGGTACTTAGATATTTTTGAAAATCTGGTTTCCTATGCCTTGCCTATTGTTTTACCTAGTCAGAGGTAGTCAGACGGCAGTAAGCGTGTCTCAAAGCAGCTGCACTGATAAAGTTCCCTAGCATGCCTAGAGATAAGCTGTACCTTTTCAAAGGCTGATACTGGACTGAACTGCGCCACAGAGAGTGGTAGCTCAGCTAAGCTCAGTGCAGCTATCCATATGCTGCATCTACATGATAACTTAGATCACCTTTTAATTTCAATTAATTCTTGAAGCATCTGATACTAAAAAAAGTCTCAAAACCTTCCTCTCTAACATGTTAACTGGAAGGACATTGGCACTTATACAGTAGGCCTGACTTGGGTTTGGAGTATGAGTACGTTTCTTTGCATGAATATAGCAGGACTTCATTTGTTACAGGTCATGGAGCAAACAGATGCCTACAGCTTTCTTTTCAGTTCCTCTGTACCACATCAACCATGCCCTGTAGCCCTTGCAAAGGACTATCATTGTCATATACATAAATCCATTGAATCTTTTATCTGAGATCCTGTTATGTTAAAATATGTTTTGTGTAATTGTAAGTATTTGATCTCTTCTGGTCTCAAATCCCATCAGAGAGACTCATTGCTTTTTGAGAAAAACAGGCATGCAGATAGACTGTAAATATTGCAATATAATGGACAATGAGGAGTACCTTAGTGCCACACTGCAGTCCTTGATCCACAAATTGCAAGGCTGGTCTGCAGGCAAGTGGTTCTATCTCAGACATTTCATAAGGAATAGCCAGATTTTTTGGCTCCCCGATATTTCTTGCATTGAATTTATTTAAATTTGTGACTCATATATCCAACATCCTGTACATTCTGTTTTTTCACATTTTGCTAAGAGCATCTTCTTAGAATTTACTGTATATGCAAAACCAGCAGTGCAAGTAAGATGGTAATCAGAGCATAAAACAGACACATGCACTTTCCTATGTATTAATAAGTTAGTGGGGGTGGGAGGAAAAGAAATGGAAAATAAAACAGACCTCAGATAATTCCAGAATGACAGAAGTGATGTAATGCTCGAATTGTAGTTCTTTGAAGTAAGCTCTGGGTGAACTAAATACATAGCACATGGCAAAAAATGTGTGGCAACTGGTGTGGTAGAATTTGTCTTGATTAAAGTTCTATATGAAAAGATAAATCTTTCTAAGTAGGAATAGCAGTTGAATGAATTGCAGCCAAAAATTCAGCATACCATTTGAGTTCAGGAAGTAAAATAAACATGAGTTTGCATAATATATTAGAAACCAGTGCACTGCATTAGGAAAATTCATAATGTCTATATACCCTCTGAAAATAAGATATAGCTGTAGCTAAACTTCCTGTTTAAATTTTATGGTCAAAACCATATTTACTCAGACTGTGGTCTTAGCATCACTAAAATGTATTAACATCTTTTTGTGTTGTTTTGCAAGGCCTGGGTTGTGTTTCTGACACAATTTGTATCATCCATATCTGGAATATACCAGTACTGTGGGGTCACGGTAGAAAATGAAGTTTCCAATGTGGTTTTAGTATGAATTGATTTACTCTTTCTGACCAGACAAAGTGTGAAAACGTGCTATTACTGACTGCAGCTCATAGATGAGTTAATCCTGTGTGAGTAAAGGATCTAACCAAAAGTATGTCATATGAAGTAGATAAGTGCAAGTCCTTAATTAAAAAAATACTCGATGAACAGAAACCCCACAATGATTCATCTATATACCTTGAACAGCAGGACCAAAACTGGCACAGCTTCATACCCGCTTCAAACCTATGGCCTGTGAATATCCATAACATACACAAATTGATACGCCTATTTCTCCTATTACCTACTGGAGTTATGTCTAATAATTATATCAACACTTTGTAGCTGCGTGCTGGTTTAAAGGTAAACCAACAGGGGAAAATGAACTCAACCCAAAAGAGAGATTATAAGTCAGAATAACAATTTAATAAAATAATACAATAAGTACAATTATACAGATAAACAATTGGTTTTAACCCACAAAACCCAAATGTGCCCCCAGTACCCTGGGGCATGAACAGAGTGGTGTTCTTTGGGACCCCTGAGTCCAAAGTAAAGAGAGAGGGGGAAAACCTGTTGGTGAGAGTGCTGTTGCAGTCTGGTCAAAAGTGGTGATTGCAGTCCAGTCGAGAGTGGTGGTCTGCAGTTTGGTTGAGAGCGGTGATCCGCAGTCTTCCTCTGGATCCCACGAGTGGTTAAAAAAGTCCCAAGACTCCAAGATTATGTCTTCTCCAGTTCAGGTAGGAATGCCCAGTACCTCCCTCAGGGTGGGGGGGTTCCTCAATGGGTGTGAGGACAAAAACACCCTTCTATCTCGAAGGCCTCTTAGCACCTACTCTGTAGCCTGATGAGTCAGGCTGCTCTGGGTAGAGGGTGCAAATAGTCTATTGATAACAGTTTCTGGGAAATGGCATGGAAGGCTATAGAATACACAGTTTTGGGTTACACCCATCCAGTGATGAACTGGGTCCAGCTGTTCTAAGTAAGACAAGCTGATAATTATGTATGTAATAGGAGATCTGAGGCTACTCATACATTTTGTGGTCACTTGCATAGACAAATAAAGCTGGATTTACACTGACGCTGCATCTAGGTCTTGATAATTCTTCCAAAGATTTCATTTTTTTTTTGTTTATGTAATTCATGGGCACTGGTACTTTTTCCATTCTTTAAGAAGGAATAATTATGCTCTTCAGAACCATCTATCATCTGATCTGATTTTTATAAAAAGAGTTCTGCATCTTTGTTTTTAATAGTACTGGAGGTACTTGGTTTTTGAGATGCAAATTCAAAATTTAAACGCTACTCTTCATCCCTAACAAAGTCGGTTGTTAATTCTGTATATGTATTTATTTTATGTCTTAAAATATAAACTTGGCATTGGGGGGAAAAAGCAAATTTAAACAAATAATATTTTGTGCTCTTCCATAAGGTTTTGGGATCTTTGTGATCACTTTTTTCCAAGCCTGTAAATTTTATACTCCAAACCATTATTTAAAAAGGAAGGAGACTGAAGCAGAGAATTTGTTAGAATATACTGGTAAAGATTTGAATTTGACAAATTCAGAATGTTAAGGGTTCAACTTGTATAAACCAGCACAGCTCCATTTAATTTAGTTGGGTCACCAAATTTGAAACACTTAGTAATATAACCTTAAATTTTTCATAGAATCACAGAATATGTAAGGTTGTTGGGGACCACTGGTGCATGCTTGCTATTGAATATTACTCTGTATGTTAGAAGGTGGAGAACTGCTAGACAGAGGGACTGTTCCAAGGACCTCCTCACATATGTAACACTACTCAATCATGTTTAACAAAATTCACACAATTAGATATCCTAACCAAAAAACTTTCCTAGAATGACAACTGGAATTTGGTATTAACCTTTTTGTTATCACAGAGGAAAGAGACGACCACACCACAACTCTGTGGAACATAATGGATTGATGGTAGTCTTGAGGTGGATTACAGAATCACAGAATGACAGAATCAACTTGGTTAGAAAAGACCTCTGAGATCATCGAGTCCAACCTTTGAACTAACACCACTTTGTCTACTAGACCATGGCACTAAGTGTCACATCCAGTCTCTTCTTAAATACTTCCAGGGACAGTGACTCTACCACCTCCCCAGGCAGCCCATTCCAATGCCCAATCACTCGGTAAAGAACTTCTTCCTAATGTCCAATATAGACCTCCCCTGGCTCCTCTTGTCCTACTACTGATTGTCTGCGAGAAGAGACAGATATCCACTTGGCTACAGCCTCCTTTCAGATAGTTGCAGAGAGTGATAAGGTCTCCTCTGAACCTCTTTTGATCCAGGCTGAAAAACCCCAGTTCCCTCAACCTCTCCTCATAGGATTTGTGCTCGAGTCCCTTCACCAGCCTTGTTGCCCTTCCTTAAACACACTCCAAGACCTCAATATCCTTCCTGAACTGAGTGGCCCAGAACTGGACACAGTACTCAAGGTGTAGCCTCACCAATGCCAAGTACAGGGAAGAATCACTTCCCTGGTCCTACTGGCCAACACTGTTCCTGATACAGGCCAGGATGCCATTGGCCTTCTTGGCCACCTGAGCACACTGCTGGCTCATGTTCAGCTTCCTGTCAATCCAAACTCCCAGGTCCCTTTCTGCCTGGCTACTCTCCAGCCACTCTGTCCCCAGCCTTTAGCGCTGCCTGGGGTTGTTGTGGCCAAAGTGCAGCACTGGGCACTTGGTCTTGCTAAATCTCATACCGTTGGATTCGGCCCATCTATCCAGCCTGTCCAGGTTCCTCTGCAGAACCCTCCTGCCTTCCAGCACATTGACATTACCCCCCCAATTTACTCATCTGCAAATTTGCTAATGATAGACTCAATCCCCTCATCCAGATCATAAATAAGGATGTTAAACAGGGCTAGACCCAACACTGATCCCAGTGACTGGCTGCCAATTGGATGCAACACCGTTCACCAGCACTGTCTGGGCTCAGCCATCAGCCAGTTCTTAACTCAGCGGAGAGTACCCCTGTCCAAGCCATGGGTTGCCAGCTTTTTGAGGATTATTCTGTGGGAGATGGCTTTGCTGAAGTCTAGGTAGACTACATCCATGGCCTTCCCCTCAATCACCAGGTGGGTCACCTCATCATAAAAAGAGATCAGGTTTGTTAGGTAGGATCTGCTCCTCCTAAATCTGTGCTGGCTGGGTCTGATCCCCTGTCTGTCCTGTAGGTGTCATGTAGGTGTCATTGTGATGGTGCATCCTCTCCCTGCTCCTCTCGAAGCCTGCTCTATGATTTTAGTAGCCTTGACCAAACAAAAAAAATTATGAAGTGCCTCTTTCCTGCACTAGGACCTTTTGCATAGTAAAGGTGGGAACACTTCTGCTCGTAGCAGGTCTATCAGCTGCTTAGCCATGGTGAGGAACAAGGGACAAGCAGTTGTCCTTCTTAGCCTTGGTAAATCATTTACCTGAATCATAGTCCAAGTGAAATGGTACCATTGTTACTGGATTTTTTTTGGAAAAAAATGTCCAGTAGTTACTATCTTAGAATACGGTAAGGATGGAAACACACAGATTACTAAAGCTCATGACCCTGTGGAGAGTGGTCTTAAGTGAGGTTGTTTGAGTTTTCCTTGTCCGCCTTGGCTGCACAGGAACTCTGAGTGGAATACCTCTTGGAGCTCACCAGCTTTTCTATTTGTGATGCTTGAAAGATCATTGCTGACAGTGAGACACAGGTTAATACCCCACCCACTCATACTCCACGTACTCTTCAAGGTGCAACTCCTACCTGTTGAGAAACACCAGCGGATTTGATATGAGTGTTTCACTGAAATGAAGGAGAATTTTTTATGGATGCCTTTACACACATAGGTCTATACATTTCTCTGCTTCTGTGTGTGTGAATTGGTTATGGTATGAATGTTGTTACATTCTATATACAATCTATAGTTAAGTCATTGTTATACTGTAGTAAGTCCTATTGAATCACTTTATAATTATTAAATTAGTCAATGATTATGTGCTGCTAAACCCTTTTGTACCACTATCTTGTTGTATCCATATCCTTAGCACCTTTAACCTTTTGCAACTCCAGTCTCCACGTAAATCACTCTTAGTTGATTCTAATTCAATTTTCCTATGTATGCTTCATCCATATAGTAAGTAATGAGTGAACCTTGTCATTGAACTCTGTTAAAGTTTCACTTTCACAGAACCATGTTAAACTCTCCTTTTTGCAATTACCTTTGACAGTGATTATTTAAGTAACCCAACCACTAATTCATGACAATAGGCTACTCTTTTACTCATATTCCTCAAATACTGTAAGCCATAATAGCAATAAGCCCGCCACTCCGAAGAAGATCAGAAGATTTTGTCAAGTTGTTTGGAAGGTGCTGCCAGCCCATCAGTGTGGCTTTGAGTGCTCTGGGTGTGCCACCAGCCATTATCCTCCTCTGCCCCATTCATGGCACTTAGGATGCAGAGGCTGCATATCGTACTGCAACACCCCATTCCTCCTCTAGCTATGGTCCCAAGAAGGTCCAGTGCCTGTGGTCATTCAGGAGAAGACAACATCCTCAGCACATAATATTTTTGCAGCCAAGTTGGAGGAAAAGCATCCAAGGTTTTATGCCCAGGGGTCTTGCACAAACAAAAGAAAACATTGGTTTGTTTCCAAACGAGCAGCAGCAACTAAGATTAGAGCCCAGTGACCATAGTAGCATGCTTAGTGCATATGTGTGACAAGAATAATATACCAGTTCTTAATGAGAAGCAGAAAATTTTGGTTTTGACAGTACTGTAAGATTTTCAAGACTTTACAGTCACTTTTAACATGAGAGGCGTACGTGATGCTTTTCTTTGTCCATGTACAAAAGTACACACATATATCAACCGTACATGTGAAAGAGGGGACAAATAATGCATGTATAACAAAACTGATGGTGTGGTGATGACAACTTGCAGGCTACATATTGAATTTTTTTAATTTAATAGACAATAGCTTGTCCTAATGTTTTAAGCCAACAAAGTCTTTCCTGGCTCCCAAATGTTTGCCAAAATAACTTTTCTTCTTGTTTATTTCCAGTTCTTGGCTGCATTTTGTGCTAATTTCAAGCATATGTCATATAAAAAATATGTTAATTTTGAAAGCCAAATCTGGCTGGAGATGATTGTTGAACTGGCATAGAGAGTTTTGGGACAAACAGACAAGCTCAAAGATGGCAGGATGCATTTACAAACCACAAAGTATGGGTTTTTTTAATCTTTACTAATCATTTCCATGTGCACACAGGCAGGAATAATGAAAGAAAGGCAAATGGTCTGTGAGAAAGTTTCAGTATGAAATGAAAACACCTTTAATTTAGACATCTGCTGGATTATAATTTATCTCATAAAGTTTAAAAAAACAGAGTTCAGTGTTTAACACAGATCTTCTGGTCCCTAAATACCATACATAAAAATTATAGTAATTGAAATATGATGGTGTTCATCATACATATTAACACTTTACTGAAACAATCACTAATGAAACTGGCTATGGGAAGGCAGGGGATTGTTATGATTTTTGCAAAAATCCTATAGATTACCATCAGTTCAAGCAGTTGTGCTTCTTCACTTGCTTAGTAGGCTTCTTTACAGAAGTGACATTTTCTTAAACACTCTCCATGAAGAATTCCAATCAGTAAATAATAACTGAAATCTCTCTTTTCTCAATACTAATCTCTTTACAAGTTTAACCCAAAACTCACTGAATTTCTCAGCCAGTCCACAGTCATTTTTGCTTCTTGAAGATATTTTTATGTATATATATTATATATATATATATATTTATATACATATATATAATATATAAAGATATTTACATGTAGGACTAGGTATGTACGCTTAATTCCTAATACTGCACTTATTTGTGCATATATATTTATTGAGCTCATTGTAGCAGTAGTACTTAATATCACTTAAGACACATAGGAATTTTAACACACAGAAATTTGATAATGATGGACTTAATTCTGAGAGGTATATCTCTAAATGAAAGTACCTATAGCTGCATAATAAATTGTAAAACTCCCTTAAAAGAATGCAATAATGCAGCATAAGAATGTACTATAAGGAGAGACTGAAGATCTGAAGATAAGAATACAACCTTAATTCTGTCCTATTAATTGGATGCATTACAAACTGAAATCATGGAGCATTTGTCCTTTATCCTCTATTTTCTAATTCTATACTCAGAATTTCTTTTCTGCTTATTATTTAGAATTTAATTTTTGTCTGATTTAAGCATACATGTTTTTTAAAGATATGAATTGGAACAAATGCAAACTTCTTAAAATTTTCCTTGGTTGGACATTTTGAAAAGTTTTAGTAGAAAGTATTGATAATGTCAAGAATCACAAAATACATGCCCGATGTTAAATTATTTAATATATTAAAAATTGTGGTATAAAAGCAAAAACATGATGGAACAAAATTATAAAATCAAATTAACTCATTTACAGAGTGGAAACCACACTTTCTGACATTATAGAAATGAAGAGAGAGTGAAAACAAATAATTTTTAAATAAACAAAACTTTATCAGAATGTTTTAATTTCACTGAGGCTATATTTTTAGGCAGAAAAATATTGCATTCTATGAAACAATTGCTCACCTCTCACCTAAACTAACCTACGATCTCCTTAGAGAGTAAAGAAAAGAATAACTTCTGTAGATGGGCAATTCCACATTTATTTCTGCTCATAATAGTTGATATCTAGCTGTCTCAGAAAGACACATTATTTCCCAAAATGATGAAGAATAATCACTACAGATCTTTTGTCTGAACAAAAGGAGAAATAAGGTACAAAAGAAAGAAGTGACAGAAATGTTGTCAGTCTTCTTTGATGATTGATCTGGATACTGAGGGGAAACAAGCCCAGGTAGTACTGTGAGTTTTAACATAAAGAAATTTCTGCAAAGTCTTGTTGGAAGATGGTAACTGGAGTACAGTTACTTATTTTGGAAATCTATAGAAAAAATTAACTTGCAATCAGGTACTGTTTGATGGTTACTGATATATCACACACCATACAATGAAAATAAGGTTATAGAACAGGACAATACAAACCCAAATTTAAGTAAGCTTTGATACAGGAAATGTATGGGATATAGAAATCTCATTAAGAAGATGTCAAATACTCTTAAGTGCAGCTCTTGATGTTTTAAAAATTATACCAATGAAAGGTTCTCCTAGAACACTGCTGAGACAGTTATTCAGGGGCACAGTGCTTGGCTAGGAATAATACATATACTGATCCTTGACCTGTATCAATGAATTTTAATAAGGCAGTAAAAGTGGAATTCATATTATGCATCCTAACCTACTCAGGAGTTTAAGTCTTTTAGACTCCTTATACTCAACGGAAAGAAATAGACTTCTCCATAAAAGAGATCCATCCTGTCTCTCTTGGATAGCTATCCCAGATGCATGAATTCTCTCTGGAGTTTTCATTTTATCCTGTAAATATGAGAAGATAAATTACTAAGACAACAAGCAGACATGTAACACAGATCAGATGTCCACTACTGAGATAATTAAAATCGCTGAAGAAATGTCCTGTTCAGAGGGACTGATCATTTGAAGGTAGTGAAGAAGGCATTTACAGCCAGTAAGGAAAATTGGAGGAAAAAGCTTTCCGTTTGAGCTTTGCTCTCAGAATTTCAGAAAAGATTTAAGTGGTTTAACATGGAATTTATGGATGTGGAAATAAGAATAGATTTGCCCATGGCTAGACAAAAGTTTATGGCTAGACCAGTTCTCTTTCTACACATAAAGAAAATGTTTTTCATACTCATATAGTCTGCAAAAAATGACAGGCAATGGTAAAACAGAAAGAATCAGCAGACAAGAGCACAGTGGTCTGTATCAGGAGAACATGAGTAATATCTTTATTGTCCTTAGACAGGGATCAAATGAAGCAACATGCAATACTCAGAACAAATACAGAGAGCTCAACTATTCTTATGTTAATTCAATGTAAGTTATTCTTTTTACATAGAACTTATATTTCTCTACTCAAGTTAATTGATCTCGTTCTTCTGTAATTCACACTCAGAGATAAATAGTAATTAAATTGTACCTTCACAAGAGATCCAACTCAGAGTGAAACAAATACAGCTTTCTTTACCAGAAAAAAACCACGTGAAACTTGAGAAAAGATTCAGAATTTAGCTGGTCTTTGTGATCTAACACTTTATAGAAGGAAAAAGGATTGCAGAAGTCAGATTTATTACAGCTTGGATTTTAAGCTTAGAGAAATTTTTTATAACATTTACAAACTTACGTTTGGATAATGCGTATCTTCTTATAAATAAAGTTCATAAAAATCCTGTTGAACTAAAGAAAGTGTTTAAACAGCATTTTAGTTAACAACTTATTTAAAATGAAATCTTCATACCATGGACATTTCTTTCAGAAGCTTAACTTTACTCATGGGAGTGACAATACTATGCACCATAGACAAAACTGGTAGCCCTGCCAGGTATTAAAGCAAAAATTCCCATTAGTAAGCTTTCCTCATTTGCTTATTATACATTTGTCAAATGTATAAATAAATAAATAAAACTAGATGGGCTGAAATTTTGCAACCTGAATGTTTATCAATAGTTTATTCCTCATTGTTTCGCTGAAAGAAGTTCAGACATTGGCAGTATTCCAGAGATGAGCTTTTATCTTTTTCCCGTAAAAGAATGATTAACCTTCCCTTTGAGAAGCTTCATTGTCCAATTTTTGGGGCAGTTATTTGAATCTGAGATTCCAGAAAGTCTAATATCCCATGGAAAAATCAGACTCTTATATTAGGAGTGTAAAGCAGGATAGGTGAGGATTGCATATTCAGTTCTAAATCTGAGACAGTATAATTGTGTGTTTGACTTTACAGTTGTAATGATTTTTTTTACCACCAGTTTTGCTGTGTTTTTTTTATTTGATATGTAGAAAATGGAGTTGTGTTCAACAGTTCCATGAGTTGTTCCTAGAACATACAGTTGGATCTTCAGGAAGAGTTAGACTTTTGGGAAATAAGGCACATGTATAATATCTTGCTTAGAGATTTACAAGATATTATTTTTCCTGCAATCAGTGATCTTTTATTAATGTTAAAAAATCATGTGTTAATTTTATAGTCATTTAGGACCTTATGAAATATTACACCCTTACTTCACTAAAAACAGTTTTCAGAGATAAACATGAATCATTATGCAGCAGTAAGAAGACAGTTCATAAATTAAGAAACAAGAATTTAGCAGTCCTATCTTTATTGATTGAGACTGAATCCGTTTTTAGTCCCCTGTGAATATGTATCAAAATTAGTTAGTATGTGAGAAAATGTAAAACAGACTAAATTTTCCATTCCTTGTCAGTACCCATGTTGTTGACAGAAGAGCTTTTTGACAGTATAGAATAGGTTTTTATTTGAGAAACTTCAAACACATATAAATGTGCAATTAATTTTTTTGCATATTATAAACACATTTGACACAAATGGAAAAATATCATTAATAGAGAGCAATCAGTGGTCCTTGCATTTCAAAGAATTTTCAAGCAAGGTTGATAGATTTTCTACATATCCTTTTTGGTAAAAAAGTTCTAGATAAAACAAATACTGTATACTTTCCTTAAAAAATGAATAAAAATAGTATATTCATATGGATTCAATTAGATGTGAATTGTGTGTTTTTAAAGGTACAAAATATTTTCCTATTATGATGTTCCCAAAATACATTATATCAGTATTATAACAATTTTTGCCTGAAAATTTATGTTGAAATATTTGGCTTCTGCTGTTTTAAAGGACCTAATGAACTTCTGAATAATGTACTGTATTTGGTATATTATATCATATAAGGTTTTTCAATCTGTATATATACACATGATGCATACTAGTTTGTGCATGTCTGTGCATGTGCAGTATTATTTAATCTGGAAGTTACTCTTCTAAAAAATAAGATTCTACTTGAAAAGACTGTACTACTACTTTTATCTTTGCCTTTCTTACTCTTTCTCTTCTTTAAAAGTCTTTTAGGTTTTTTTGCCAAGTTCAGCTCTGTATGTTCTTAATCCAGATAGTATTCCTGATGTCCGATAAATGGGAAAGGTTCTGAAACTCCTACTTGAAAATTATGAAGATCATAATTTATTGGTTTTAATTATTCTTTTTTAAAGGATTTATTTGTTAATAAATATAATTTACCACTAAAATAAATAAAAGAATTCTGTAAAATCCTTACTTTATTTATTTTATAAATTTTATTTTTCTGGTAGTTTTTTTGTTCATAAGTATTACATAAGTAGCTTCTACAGTGCTTACAATTAAATACGTTATAGTTATTCCTTTTGCAAAGATTTCAGCTTGCTGTGTTATACACTGGAATGGTGCTACCCTTACATACTATGTCTCTAAAATATCTATTTATGTCAATTGTTTTCAAAGGAGACGATATTCATGAGTAACTTTTACTAACTGAAGCACAGGGAGCAGAAGTTATATTTCATAGCAGTAGATTAGATCCCAGGACCCCAATTTACAGACTATACTATTCTAAGGCATATTAAAATAGTATACAATTCCTGCTAAAACACCATTTGTTTTGTGGATTTTGCGGGAGCAGTGCAGTACTGATAGAGCAGGATTGGCACTGAGGATGGTATTGTCTTGGTCCTCTTTTGTCCTAGGAAAAAAACTGGAGATTTTTCAGTCATTTTCTGTATGATTTTATAGCCTAAAAACCTGTAATGATATTCTTTATATGTATCAATGCTATCTATTTTCTTTAAGAGTGCTACTAACTTTAGGAGAACTCAACAACTGCCTAGAGTTATACATGCACTTCATTTTCTGAACAATCAGATCCCCCCCTCCTTTAATATTGTACTGATGTCAATTAGAGTATCACTCAAAACAACCTTATACAGAAAAATTAAAATCATAGAATTATAGAATCATTAAGGTTGGGAAAGACTTTAATACTTGATTGACCAAATACTGCCATACCAACTAAACCATAGCATCAAGTGCCACATCCAGTCATTTTTTGAACACTTCCATAGACAGTGACCACTTCCTTGGGAAGCTGATTCCAATGCTTAACCACCCTTTCAGTGCAAAATTTCTTCTTGACATCCAACCTGAATCTCCGCTGGTGTACACTAGGTCATTTCCCCTTGTCCTGTTGCTAGCTGCCTGGGAGAAGATGCTGACCTCCACCTGGTTACCACCTCCTTTCAAGTAGTTGTAGAGAGTGACAAGGTCTCCTCTGAGCCTTCTCTTCTCCAAGCTAAAGAACCCCAGCTCCCTCAGCTGCTCCTCGTAGGATTTACTCTCTAGACCCTTCACCAGCTTTGTTGACCTTCTCTGGGCATGCTCTACCAACTCAACATCTTTTCTTACAAGACCAAAAACTAAAAGGAGTGTCTTGCGAGTACACTCCTGCTCCTTGTTTATGCTTACTAAACAAAATAAAATTAAAGAACACCAAAGAACTAATGGAGATTTTGAACAAGCCTGATTTTCACGGAGTGCTTTTGGGAATGCTGAAATTAAACAAGTTTTTGATAACAAGTTTAGTTTGGCAGAACCTTGATATTATGTGAAATAATATTAAACGAGTTCAAAACAGGACTACTATTAGATGTACAGAATGTAACTGCAGATAACAGAAGTGGAGTTCACTCAAGTGTTTGTGTTTTAAATAAATATGCAAATGGAGAATTTTAACAAATTATATTTTGCTTTTATGTATAAAGCCATGGAAATTTTACTGAGGCCAATTGATTCATACAGTTGGATTTGAGGGAGGAATTTGACCACAGAACCTCCCCATGCACCAAAACAATTGAAAATGTGTTTTTTGTTGGATGGGAGGAAGTGTTTGTGAAAGCAGTGCAGCTGACAGCTCATATTCACATACAGTGTTGGTGTTCAGAAAGTGTACAGAAGGTGAAGAATGATTCCAAATGTGCAACAGAGCCTGGCATTGAACATGAGCAGTCAAAATTTTCACACCAGTTTCTACCTGCCTGAGATGAAAACTCTGTGTGTGTAGGGGAGGACCCATCACCCTCATGAGGTTCTCCTGAGCTCTGCTGAGTGTGGCAGGTGAGATCCCTACACCCAGAGCAGGGAGGGCTTGGCAGCCAGCTGGGTGCTACAAAACAGCCTATCAAACAGTACTTGAACTGCGGAGCTGGTGCACGTGGGCTTGTGTACCAGTTGACTGCTAGCCTCATTCTGTTTTACCAATCTGTTTTGAAGGTACTTAGCTTTTGTCCTAAGAGCCAAGCTAAATGAAATCTGTATAATCTGTGAACTGAAATCCAGATTGTCATTTTTGAAAACAATGGGATACTAAAACGCTTTCATTTTTTTTTACTTCCCTAGTGTTTCACATTATTTCAGGTTTGGTGACGAGCTTCAATACAGGAGTTTTTATGGAGTTCTTTCCGGATTTTCACCACCTCTGTCACTGTCATCCATTAAAATATATATGCTCAAATCAAAACAGTAAATAGTGAACAAACAGCTGCAAAAATTTAACATATCCCTCATATTTCCTTGATGGGTGTTAGGATTGCTGAGAACTTGAAAGGCTTGTTTGGTAAACAATTTTTAGATTTAAAAACCTAGTGTTCTTATGAAAACAAGACATTTAAAATTTCCTAGCTAGGGAAAAATGTTCCCTACTATCCTTGAAATTAAAAAAATCACCCAACTTCACCTTGTTTCAAGTTTTTGAAAGTACTTCATTTTGATATTGATTTCTTGTCATTCATGTATTTTACATTTAAAAAATAGGTAATTGTAAAGTAAAAATGGTAATTATAAATTCAGAATATTAAAATGAGACATTTGTCAGACAAATAAGCCATTTGTTCTTATGTTCTACCTTAAAATAGAATTCTGATAGAGTATATGTGGCAACCTATTCCTTTAAAGTATTCTTATAAAGGGTTCTGTAGGAATTTCTTGTCTAAATTTTCTGTTGAGGTAAATATGTATATTACATGTTTGTACTGCAATGTGTTTTTAAAAATTGCCATCCATACAAAAATTATCACATTTGTCTTCTATATACACTCTGAACCAAATCTTTTCCAGATTTTCATTTACTGATTAGATAATATTGTTTTGAATATTTCAGAAGGAAAGGAATCACAGGGTATCATCTGGTACGACCTCCCAGGATCATCCTAGAGCACATTGCACAGGATTTTATCCAGACAGTTCCTAAATATCTGCAGTGAAGAAGACTCCACAACCTTTCCGGTCAATATGTCCCAGCACACAGTCACCTGCACAGTAAAGTTCTTCCTCATGTCCAGGTGGAACTTCCTGTGCATCAGTTTCTGCCCATTGCCTCTTGTCCTATTGGTTGGCACCACTAAGAAGAGCCTGGCTCTGTCCTCTGGGCATCCTCCCTTAAGATACTTACTGACATTGATGAGGTTCCCTCTCAGTCAGCTTGAGGCTGAACAGGCCCAGATCCCTCAGCCTTTCCTCATAGGAGAAATGCTCCAGTTCTTTAGTTATCTTTGTCACTCTCCACTGGATCTGCTCCAGTTTTCCCCTCATCCATAGAGGTAGTTTTGTTATTGTAGAGGATAATCAGGTTGGTGACACATATAGTGAGATAAAGTTTGATGGAAGATATCATAAAGCCAATGGCAATCTTATAGTTGGTGAAATAAAATGACAATAAACAAAAATTTCCTGTGCTTCCATTTTGCATTAGACTTGTTAGGTACTTTCCTCCCTTTGCTTTTTAAATCAAAATTCTCATGTTTGAAGTAGGTCTGTAATGTAGGCGTACAAAAAATAGATTAAATGCAGTATTCAAATTGATGTTTTAAGTGAGGCCTAAAGTTCTTGATATTTTTGATATTTTTTAACAGTTTTCTGTGAGTTTCTTGTCTTACTGCTAACAGCTTTGCAGCATTAAACTTAAGAATAATGCTGCATCCCTCTAGTCTTAAATATAACTTGAAAAAATTAATCTGGGTGAAATCCATGCATGTTTCTGCCTTTGGTATCCCCCAAAACAAAAGTTAAAGTTTAAATGGTAAGATGGTAGCAGACCAATTCAAGAATGCTGGCTTGTAATGGTTTTGTCACACTTACACGTTCTTATAACTTTTTACTGAGTGTGTGTTGGACATGAGAGAGCTTATATGGATCGATTCATATTTCTTTTTAATATTATCCACCATAATTTCGTTGTTTAGAGAACATTTTCCAGAAGAATCATTGATTGTTGAGTTGTTGCAACCTCAGTTCTTTATCCAGAAAAAGAGATGATGTTCCATATTTTTCAACACACTGGAAGACACATCATTTTACCTACCCCAGACAATTTCCCCACAGATCAAAAACTGCTGTTCTAACAGGAATAAAGAGGATTGGGACAGGCTTTTTTTTTTGTTGGAAGTGAGAGCTCTCTGGTGTACTAGTTTATGTCAAAATCTAGTGAAATGATATTAAATGCTCTTTGAAAGGACGGTAGGAGCAATATCAAGATTGAGTGGAAGAAAGTACAACTATGTCAAATTTTGCTCTTCCTGTTTCTGAACCCATAACCAGAAATAAAAGGGAAATATTGTCCCAGGTATATACCATTGGTATGTCAAACTGCTGAGCTATCTGAAGACCATACCTTTTACAGCCACTCTACCCATGCAGAGTTGGGAAGTCACATTTTCTTTCCTTCACAGGTGTGCATTTGCCTTCTCTCATACCCTGTAAAGGCTTGATAGACTCGATAGATAATATAAGGCAAAAGCATTGTCAGTTTTGACCTGAATTTATGTCTATATTTCAGGTATTCTGACAAACTTTTAAAGGGTTTGATTCAGAATGTTGTCAAAGTGAAACATCAGCAACAGACTGATAAGCTCAAGCTTATCCTTAATGCTCAGTTTATTGAGTTGGATATCACATGTTTGAGATATTTGATTACACAGATATTCTGCTTGGAATTGTACAAACGTTCAGAAAATCTGGCATTACAGGCTTGACACTTTTGAAGTCATGTAATTTGGCCTCCTGAAAGCACTAATGTGTCATTTTCATGAAATGAAATTCTACATTGTCCAACAAACATCTTTTGCAGGTTTGATTTTTTTTTTAAATAACTTTTCTTTATTTCCTTGGAAAGGAATTTCTATAATTTGCTTTAAGATGACATAGTTAAAATGTTTTAACATGTTTCATCAATACACAATGCGTTTGTTTTTCCTGAACAGCACAAATGAGTAGTTTTGTGTGAGATGATTACACTAGAGTTTCAAACTCAAGGGGGCCTACAGTATGTCTGACGTATTCCAAATAAAATATGGGAGACCTGAATTTATAATTTTGGCTGTTGCTGAACACATTCATTAGACAAAACTGCAAGAAACTGCAAAGTGATTAACTGATAATGGGTAGTATTATGTTTAAATAAATATAGTACTGTATTCACAGTTGCCTTGCACAGGGACTTTGATGCATATACCAAGGTTATAATAATAATACTCCTAAGGTTCATTTAGTGCAAGGCTGAGCAATCACAGTTCCTGTTCAGTTTGTATCAAAGTCAGTTTTTCTGCTAGCAATGAGAAAATTGATGGTGCTGACATTATGAATAGAGAGTCCTGCTAATTGCTTGCAGGAATTTTTATCAGTCTTCTTTTAAAGTAGAGAGAGGCTGTTCAAAGACTGGCAGTAATGGGCTGTGGACACACAGATGTGAAACTTGGTATATGCAACAGATGCTGTAAGTTAGAGAGAATAAATGCAACTGTACACAAGTATGAAACAAATCCTAAAAATGTGTCATGGTGTACAAAATATTGTCAGCAGATTATTTGTTATCCTTGCTCAAAGAATGAGATTGACACTCATTTCCTGTTCAGTCTATACAGATTAAATTGCCTTGAATGCCACAGAAATTCACGAATCTTAAAAAGGAAGAAAGATGTAAGCATTATTTTTGGTAATGAATCCAGAATTGCAATGATTTCAATATTGCCTTATTTTATATGGCTTGCCCCTCTCTTAGGACACCCAAAAATAAATTCTACTTAAAAATACTTAAGTTTATAAATAACTGATTGGAGGTCTTTCCTCATTTTTTGGCTTGTAAATTCTAACATTAGCTTTTTGTATTTTTATCCATAAACCTAGAGGGCTAGCCACTTATTATATTAGACCATGGTTCTAATACAACAGATATCTTTAGCATTGTATGTGAATCTGAGTTTTAAAAGAATCTCAGTGCATTACAGAGAACTAGATAAGATGATGAGCTGACAATTATGTGATTTTAAGTACAAATACAAATTCCAAAAGTCATACATAGTTACATTTACAGAATCCTTTATGTTATAAACATAACAGCTATATTCAGCACAAAACATTAATATGAATAGTTTAAGTTAGTGTTGGATAACAACTGATAAGTAGTAGTTGGGAATGTTACATTACAGTCATCTAATCTAATAATAATTGCAATCACCAGATGGTACTTCTTTTCAGGTTGGATACAGCTTTCAAATGCATTCAAATTTCTTTCCTTGAGAAATTTGTTCTGTAATCTGTCAGAAACAGGAAAGTGTTAGTTGTTTAATAAAGGCATGAAATTGAGATATTATGAATTGCTTGGTATAAGTTTACACCATGCTTTAAGAATCATGAATTAAGATTTCTCATTAAAGCTCAACTTCTGTCAATCTCACTTTTTTCTCTGTGGCTTTCTCCTTTTGGTACCACAACTAACTAAATCATTGTACCTGATTGCACATTGAACTACAGTAGTTGCCTGATGATTCCAGTTCTAAAGAAACTTACCTGTCACAACTGCTCTACATGGACTGATCTTTCAGTCTCTATCAAAGGGAAGTGTGGTGGGTTCACCTTGGCTGAATGCCAGGTGCCCACCCAGCCGCTCTATCCCTCCCCTTCCCAGCCGGACAAGGGAGAGAGTAAGGTGGAAAAAGAAAACAACACAGATCGTGGGTTGCAATAACACAGTTTATATTGATGCAAAAAAAAGAAAGTAAAAGCAGCATGTGTGCGCACAAAGCAGAAGCCAGCAGTTAATCTCTGCTTCCCATCAGCAGTGATGGTCGGCCACTTCTCTGAGAAGCAGGACTCAAGCACGTGGCAGCCATCAGAGACAACGAGTGCCTCTGGGTCCTACTCTGTGCCTCAGCTTTTATAGCTGGGTTCATATATGGTCATATGGTGTGGAATATCCTCTTGGTCAATGTGGGTCAGCTGACCTACTTGTATCCCCTCCCAGGATCTCACCCTCGATTGAAGAAGGAATGTTACAGTGCTGTGCTCAGAAGTAGCCAAAACATGGGTGTGTTACCAACACTCCTCTAGCTACCAATGAAGAGCATGGCACTGTAAGGGTTACTATGGGGAAATAAATTCTGGTTCAGCAAACCCACCACAGAAAATTAAAGAGCAGGACAAGAGACAAGGATGAAAAACTCTGTATTATAGCTCTCCAGGAGAAAGAAGCTATTTGTGAATTGCAGTGAATGACTTAAGAGACACACTTCTCCATGTCAACATTTTACAAAATACAAGGGTAGTTCAGCAAATCATCTCTCTAGACTCACCTTTAATATGGCCCTCCACAACATTCTTGCTGCTCAGTTGGAGAGGTATGAGACTGATGGAGGGACTGCCAGACGGATAAGGCCTTATGACCAAATAGTAACATTCAGCAGCTCAATATCCAAGCGGAAACCATTAATGAGTGGTGTCTCTCCAAGAAGACATCAATGGTTCCTCTGAACTGGAACCATTACTATATCTTCATCAATGACATGGACAGTGCAATTGTGTATATCCTTAGCAAGTTTGCAGATGACATCGAGCTGTGTGGTGCAATTAATTTGAGAGAAAGAAGGGATGTCATCCAGAGGGATCTGGACAGGCACAAGAAATGGGCCTGTGTGAAGCACGTGAAGTTCAACAGGACCAAGTGCAAGGTCCTGGACCCGGGTCAAGGCAACCCCCTGGTATCAGTACAAGCTGGAAGATGAAGGTATCAAGAGAAGCCCTGCCAAGAAGGACTTCAGGGTGCTGGTGGATGAAAAATTGCACATAAGCCTACAATGTGCACTTGCAGCCCAGAAGGCCAGCTGCATCCATGGCTACATCAAAAGCAGAGTGGCCAGGAGGTTGAGGGAGGGAATTCTGTCCCTCTACTCAGCTCTCGTGAGATCCTGCCTTGTGGAGGAGTAGGAATAAGAATGGGAACAGTTCCAAGCATGGACAAAGATATACAGCAATTGAGAAAGGACTTTATTATATGGACTTTATAGTTATCATATGGTTTCATTGCATGTTACCTCTACAGTTGTAATACCTGGACATGCCCAGGCATGCCTTGAGGTGCCTGTTCCCTGCTTCCCTGCTTCTCCCTATGGTTGGCTGAAGAAGCTGCAGTGAGGAGAGAGCTGTCATTTGTCCTTTCTTCCCAGTTCCTCCCCAGTTCCTCCCTCTTCCCCTGAGTCCCTACTCCTATTCATCTGTCTCATACTCCACCCCATTTTCTGTCCCTTTCTACTCCAGAGCTTATATAAACCCCGCACACTTTCAATAAACCGCCATTGCACCCTCAGCCTTGCTCCGACCCCTTGTGCAGTGTCGTGGTCCCACGACCCTCCCCCACAGACCATGGCACCACCTGGAGTACCTGTGTCCAGCTTTGGGGTCCTCAGTGCTGGAACAGACATGAGCCTGTTAAAGCCAGTTTGGAGTAGGGCCACAAAAATGATCAGAGGCCTGGAAGACCTCTCTTACTAAGATAGGCTGAGAGAGACAGGATTGCTCAGCCTGGAGGAAAGAAGGCTCCAGGGAGACCTGGTTGCAGCATTTTGACACTTAAAGGCTGTTTCTAAGAAAGATGTAGAGCAACTTTTTACCAGGGCCTGTAGGGACAAGATACAAGGCTACAATTTGAAACTAAGTGTTGGTAGATTTAGACTGGTTGTAAGGAATAAATATTTTATAATGTTGTTTGTAAGGCTCCAGAAGAGGTTGTCCAGAGAAGCTGTGGATGCCCTATCCCTGGAAGTGCTGATGGCCAGGTTGGATGAGGCTTTGAGTAACTTAATCTGAAGGTATTAGAGCTATTTCTGTGTGGAAAAAGACATTTAAGAAAGCTGAGTAAAAGTGCTACTGATCTTGATAGAATGGGCTACAGCTGGTAAAGGAAGAGTAAGTAAAGGATGTAGACCAAACTGTAATCAGGACATACAAAAGCTTAACCAGACTTTTCTCTGTGAAGTGACCGATGAAGGAAAATTACTCATTTTCATATGAAACAAAGAGATAGAAAGAAGCAGTTGTAGAGCAGAAAGAGAAGGTGACAAAAAGCCCTAAGAGAACCATTATCTAGTGGTCATGTCTTGTTCAGGAACTTCTTATTTTGTTTGTTACACAGGAAAAATTGTATGTGTTTCACAAATAAAACAGACAAAATCAGTTCAAAAAAAGGTAAGAAACTCATCAGATATAGAAAAAAAACCACCTCATCCCCAAAGAAATACAAGATGAAACAATCTTGTTCAAGGTTGTGATCTGTCTAATTTCAAGGAAAGTGCAAATTATTTCTTGAGCACTCTTGAGAATATTCCAAACCACTGGTGCAGTCAGATTAGTTTAGATCACATAGAAGTACCACAACACTAGAAAGGAAGTGACTTAGGGTGAGAAGCTTTCAGAAATTTGCCAAAGCTCCTGTTTGGCTGACTGCTACTAGAAGAGACTGTTATCATGAGTGAGACTGGAGTTAGTACAACCTGAAATGCTTCTGAAAATCTAATGCTTAATTTATTTGTTCTGTTAAAACAACACCAAAAGGAAATTTCAAGTGAAAAAAAAATTCTGTCTTTTTCTTAGAATATTAGTTGTCTAGGGCTTGTAAATAAAAATAAATTAAAAAAAAAAGAAAACTAAAGCATTAAAATGAGAATATCAATTATCTAACTTCATTTTAATTGTGATAAATCATAGACCATGTAATTAGGTAAGAGTACATATTTTAATGGTACTTCACCACTATAGGGTGATATGGTTTTATCTTATAAAAAATGATACTATCAGCATGATTGAGAAAAATGATTCATACTTATGCTAGGTACTCCAAAAAATGTTTTTAAGAAAACAAAGTTTTTAAGAAAACAAAGTATGTGATTGTGACTAAACAACATCATAACTCAGAGGCTTGCTATAAACCACAAGATAGTCCTAAACATACTTCATGAATGCTCAAGAATGTAGACCCTCACTTTTTTCTTAAATCCTTGTTATATTTTACATTGCCCATTTCTTCACAGTATTTTAGACACCTTGCAGCTGGAGACCAATTTCTAGAAATGAGTCAGAATTTTACTCAAAAGTCCTGAGCACATTTTTTGTTTAAATGTCAGCAGTTTTTTAAAAATGGCAGTTAACCTTGTAATATAGAAACCTGCAACCAAATAAACTTAGAAGCTGTTTGCAGTTTCCTCTTGATTATAAAATTATAAGAATTCATATATCTGTGGTTTAATGTCTTGAATTCTTTGATTAACTTTTGTTGTCCACTAATCACATTAATATGCATAACTTCAAAGTCTTTTAAAGAAAAAAAGAGACCCAAAACAAAACATATGTGAAATCTCCTTTGCATATTAGTAGCAGAAGAGTTCTTTTGCACAGTTCTAGGCCCTTTTAAGTTAATGAGTTGGTCTTACACTTGCTTCAGTGTAATGTGAATGCTCATACAATATTGGTATCATCTGAATCAAATACATACTGCTTTTGCTGAAAACTTGTGTTTTCTTTATTGCCATTCACCTTTTTTAAAACAGTATCTGGAGGTTAAGTTTTAGTATATGAAATTTAGAAAAGAGTGTTCCTACTTCTGTCAAACAACAGTCACACATCCAGTCATTTTTTTCCCCTCTTTATAGAATGTAAGGGAAATACTATTATAGAATCATTAAGATTGGAAAGGAGCTCCAAGATCATCAAGTCCAACCTTTGACCAAACACCACCATGCCAACTAAACCATAGCAGTAAGTACCACATCCAGTCGTTTCTTGAACTTTCAGGGATAGTGACTCCATCACCTCCTGGGGAATCTGGGAAGAATTTCTTCACTGAAAGAGCAGTTAAAGACTGCAACCAATGTCCAATATGAACCTCCCCTGGCACAGCATGAGACCATTTCATCTTGTCTTGTCACTAGTTTCGTGGCAGAAGAGGTCAACCCCCACCCTGATACAACCTTCATTCAGATAGTTGTGAAGAGTCATAAGGTCTTCCCTCTGTCTCCTTTTCTCCAGGTTAAACGACCCCAACTCCCTCAGCCACCCCTCATAAGACTTGTCCTCCAGACCCTTCCCAAGCTTCATTACCCTTCTCTGGACACACTTCAGCATCCCACCGACTTTCTTGAATTGAGGGGCCCAGAATTGGATGGAGTACTTGGGGTGCAGCCTCAGAAGCGCCAGGTACAGGGTGACGATCACTGGTCATTCTGGCCACACCATGTCTGATACAAGCCAAGATGCCATGGGCATTCTTGGCCACCTGGGCTCACTGCTGGCTCATGTTCAGCTGGCTCATGTTAACCAGCATCCCCAGGTCCTTTTCTACTAGGCAGCTTTCCAGTCACTCCTCCCCAAGCCTGTAGTGCTGAATCGGGTAGTTGTGACTCAAGGGAAGAACCTGGCGCTTTGCCTTATTAAACCTCATACAATCAGCCTCAGCCCATCTATCCAGCCTGTCCAGATCCCTCTGCAGAACCTTCCTACCCTTCAGTAGATCAGCACTCCCACTCCACTAATCTGATAATTGCACAGTAGCTGCCCAATGTGGATGCATTAATCTATTGTACTTTCCTTAACTGCGTTTAGAAGTTCTGTTTTCTTAAGTCTGTCTGCCTACAGAATACTAAGTGGCTTTCAAAGTGGGATTAATTAGTAGGTTTAGTAGTCTAATCAGTAGCAATCATCAATAATTCTTTCTCTACTGTGAACCACAAGGGTGGGGAACTTGCGATTGAGTACAGCCCATGCCTGTATTTCCTCAGGCTCACTGCCACTTCTTTTTATGTATATTATCTATTACTAGAGCACGTGCTAGTGTAAAATATCTTTGAAAGGCTTATTTGGCCCTGAGCAGAGAGAGGGTTCCACACCCCCCACACCCCCCCAGCTGCTGGTAGTATCAAAATAAGTATCAAAGATTAAATGAGCAGTTGAAAAAAAAAGAATTCTATTAGTAGAGGAGGATCAAATTACAGTGACCCTCTCTCTGGGTTCACTGCTGTAATAATGGCTTTACTTAGAACAAAATTACTGAAAAGTGTCACTTTAAAATATGCCCTGTATCTATCTTGGTGTTAAGTTGAAGAAGATGCTTTGTGGAATGAGGAGATGGTTGGAGTGGATGTATTTGAGAATTAAGTCTTGAGTGTTCTCCACAGTCAGGAAATTTTAACTGGCAAGGCAGCTTCCAGCCTATTTGAACATATTCTCAAAAGTCTTACAACCTATTTTCAGGAGAAGCATCACTCTCTCAGAAGAACAATGAAGTCTGTGCCTCATCTGGTCTCTGAGACAGGAAGTTAGGCATACTTTACAACCACTGCAAGCAACTTCATAGAAATTCGTCTTCTGCATATATGATTCTTTTTTATATGAACCTTTCTGAGTTTTTTCTTTAAAGAAATGCAATCTGCCAGCTGGGTTCCTCAGAACAGTTTTGGCAATAAACTGTGATTAGTGTGTGAATTCTTTCCTTCACTTGTAGAACTACTTCATGAGCCAAATATAATGCAAGTAGGCTAACCACAGATAAAGTTTGTGTTTCATTGTGAGAATTTTTTGAAACATCAATGACATTATCAGTAAAAGATCACAGGCTGGCATTTTTCCAGGCAGTATTTTGATCTAGTGTAGAGTAAGCTAAATTTAAGAAAAGAAAAAAAAAAAAAGCAGGCTTTTTTTATTTGCCTGGGCATCTCTGCACGACTTGCCCCTGTTCCATCAGTCCTGTTAAAGGGTCATGTTAATCTTTCCTACTTATTCCTGGTTACTGATTTGTACACGTTGTTTTGTGAAAATATTAAGAGATACCCATAATAGAGTAATTCCCAGAAAGACATGCACATTCCACTTGATTATTTTATTTTTACATAGAAAAAAACCAGGATATTAGAGTGTATTTTTTTCCTCTCAGTTCCTCTGGAGAGCCCACCTACCTACTCTTGCATTAGAAAATATGTACTGAAATAAAATTTTTATTTTTACCTAGCATAGAAAATAGACAGGCTATCATTTCCAGATAAATATTCATGGAAACATTGAAGAATAACCTGCATATTTCAGTCTCTGGTTGAGTCTTTACCATTTTATCTTGATTTGCCTGCATGCTAATTAATGAGCCAATGATCCTGACAGAGAGAAGCAAAGCTTAAGGCATGTTTAGCTTTTGTTTTTGGAAAAATCATAAATATTGGTCAGATAATTACCTGGAGTATAATTCATAGAATTAATTTTGGATTGGAAAGGACCTTAAAGATCATCTAATTCCAACCCTCCTTCTGTGGCCAGGGACACTTTTCGTTAGAACAGGTTTTTCAGAGACCCATGCAACCTTTAATGTCTTGAATACTTCCAAGGATGGGGAATCCAATATTCAGTGGATATAGATGGGGCATCCATATCAAATTCATTGAGTTCAATAAGAGCAAGATTAAAAGGTGTAAGAAGTGCAGTCCCACTTTCAGTTATATATCTCACTTCTGTATGTCATTTCAAGAGTTTAAAATTCAAGATGAGATCTCTTTGCTTTGAGGACCATTGTGTACATTATTTCAGAATAATAACTTTGGGTTGCACCAGGCCTTGGGCATTTAGCAGATGCTTTGATACCTCTCTGATTGAACATCCAGGTCCTAAAATACAGCACATTTATTCTGGTCAGTATAGTTTTAGTTCATCTTCTGCTATCTCACTGGGGACAGTATTCGCACAGCCCTTTTCTGCTTTGTTTCTAGGTACTTCTAAGACTATTTTGAACCTCTAGAATGGACTCAGAGCTCTATCTTTAACCTCAGTTACGCTGTCATAAGGCCAAATAAAGCAGCGTTGTCAGATCAGGAGACATAGGTTTTAGGGAACTGCTGTGAGCTCTGAACCAGTGACGGCAGCAACAGTCTGGCTAGAGCAGAGCATCACTCACAACAGGCGAGCTGACTCAGCGAAGAAGTTGCCTTTGCTGTACTTAGCACTGAGATTGACAAATGCAAACAAGCTCTCATTTGTAGCTGTTCTGTGGTAGCTGCTCACACACAGATGGCTCTTTGCAGCTGCAAAGAGTAATTCAGTTCAGCTCAACTGGGCTAAATCAGCTTAGACCACGTCTTGTTTGCATGGGCTGAGAGCAGGTAGAAAGGTGGCTGCCATGGCTTGGCTGGTGTGAGTCTCACATTCTCCTACCCCCTCACTTATCAACATGCACTGATGTATTTTTGTATGTTTTTCTGTAGCAAGATCTTTTCACCTACTAGCTTTCAAAGTTGTACAAATTCATTTTCTAATATTTTTGCCTTGATGTAGTACTGTACAAGATTTGACTAATTTAAAAGCAATTACCCATTTTCTCACCTTGATCAGTGCATTCAGTTTTGACTAATTAATTTCAAAAATGTGCTGGAAAAAAAATAAAAGGGAAGATAAAAACGTTGAGAGGAGAGGTACAGTGGAAGGAGAGATCTAAAAAGAATTATTTGCTCTTGTTTCAATTTGGAAATTAGATTAATTAGTAAGAAAGACATTCAGATATGTTATCTAGGATAAAGAAAATCAAGAAAAGGACAATACAGGAATGATATTGTATTTTATGTGAGTACAAAAGCTAAAGCACTTTCAATAAATTCAAAGCTATCTATCTATCTATCTATCTATCTATCTATCTATCTATCTATCTATCTAAGAATAGTTTTGGTGTTACATTTATATGTTGTGAAACTCAGGGCCACAGAAAGTTACATATGAAATAAATATTTGCTGAAATATGTATTGGATTTACACTAGCTTTGATAAAATTACAGGAATTATCATCTTCATGTTTTAAAGAATAATCTGAGCACTTCACCTCTGAGAAACACTTTTTCTTATGCTATCTTACTGCAGAACTAATTATCTTTTGTTATGTGCATACCTCTCCTCAGATGTTTGTACTTTGTTTGAGATCACCAAATCAGATGAACTACTGTGTTTAAGGTTGTTGGCAGATTTACTGTTCCTAAATTATTAAAATAACAAAGTCAGATGCTACAGGCCATGACAGCCAATAAAATCATTGATTGAAATATTTAATAAGCTTATGTGCAAGAAGAAACTCTAGATGGAGCAGTTCCCTTTGATTGAACTTGGTTTGCTGGGCTGATAATGATTTCACTAAGCTAGCAACTATTAGATGATTGACTGGCTAAACTAAGATAACACAGTTCTGTTGAAACATTCAAACTCAGATTAGATTTCCTAAATAAGAAGCTTGTGTGTTAGTATAGGAGGAAAACCTGTAGTGATTGTTCCCTTTCCTAAATTTATTATTTGAAATAACAGCAAAAGATATTTTATGAAATAACAAAATTGTGTAGTGCAGCAAAAAATAATGAAATATTTCATATCGATCTTCTTCAGTACATGATTTGCTCTAATGGCAAATTAACATTTAGAAAGAAGAAATATGGGAAAAGTCTAGCCAACTACAGGAGTTACAGAAACTAAACTGTTATGTCATATACCAGTGGTATAGGTGTTGCCATATAAATTTCAAGTGCCTCAAGGCTCTACATGTTGCCCTGTTTAGAGGGAAGCTTCGTGTGGTCAACTTTCGGTCCTATCTCATTGGAGAAAGGTGGAGGGTTGCCAGTGGTCAGGCTTTCCCTTCACAACCAAGATAGCTGGGAAAATATAACCAGTTATCTTAGAGCACTGTGCTTGGGCTTCTGGAACCACTACAAAGAGTAAGCTCAGTTGCTCCATGAATATTACCAATGTTCCCTCTCCTGCACTCTTCTAAAGCTTTCTTGGACAGTACCCCTCCTAGCATGCTTCCACGGAAGTAGTCCCTTTCATTTAGTATGTGTTTGTCCCCCCTCAATATCTGTAACAGTACAATCACTGTAAGACAAGAACTACAAAAGAAAACAAAAGTAAAAACAAAACAACAATAACAATAAAAAACACACACAAAATACCAAAATAACAACAATGTCAACAAAAAAAAACAAAACAGGAAGAAGATTAACCTCCTCAGGTCTGATTTCCTCTGTTCTCCAACCAAAGGAGAAGAAAATGGGTGGATTTCACTTAAGTTCTTTTCCCTAATTTAACTCCTCTACCAGAAAATTAGATGCAAAAGAAATAGCCCTTTATACCTGATCTCCAAAACCAAATTGATACTTGAGGTAAAATTGTGCACATTAGCTTAATTCTCCTGCCCTTCAGAATGAGATTTCAAGGAAAATAAGACTTGGAATCCTGCATTTTGTTAGGGCCCACTCCTCATTTTAAAACTAGGCTCAAGGTACTTGAGCAATATAATATCTAACATACACAAAGACCAGATGATGAGAAATTAAAACAGTTAATTCCAGAAAACATACAATTCTTTGCACATATAGAATAATAAACACTGTAAAAAGAAAGGTTTTCATGCCAGTAGGTGAAAACCTGCAATTGAGAGAATGACAATTATAGTTCTTTCATTTTTTCTTCTGTCCTCAGCCCTCTACACAGTTGGTATCATGGGCCAAGTCTCTTTAAATAGACACAAAATAGAGATTACTAAAGAACATGATTTAATTTTTGATTTTTCTTTCTTTTTAAACCTGGTTAACAGTTTGTGACTTACTCTACTCTCCCAAGATCTTTGTCATACAGCATCAACAAAGAATTATAATGTTATAATAAACCTGGAGGAAACTTCAAGACTCACATATTCTATCAGAATTCATTTCAGTATTTCTCATCAGGCACTGTAAATGGGTATCTAATACAGCATTTACTTTCCTCAACAATATTACCTCCCAGCTTCTCAGGAAAATTGCCTTACTTCATAACTTTTTTTTGCCACATAATTTCCTAATACTTAATGTATTCCTTCTTATATGCATTTTACCTGCTTTCTCCCCCTCAATTTCCCCCCTTCCTTCTGTCTCACTCCATTCTGTCAATCAAATTATATACATTGTCTATATTCTGCCTCATTCAGAATTTGTTTATAAAAAAGTACTTTTAAAAAATGATTGTTTAAAAAGGGAAAAAGATAACCCTTCTAATGTATTAAAGGAGAAGGTACTCTACTATGTGGATTAATGCCCTTTTTGATGGTTTAAGCCAATTGGCTATCAGTCTATCCTGCTTTACAGTACACTACAGGCATGTATTCATAGGCCGTTAATAAATGCCCCTTCAAGATTTTTTCTTCTAAGATTTTTCTTCTTTTCTCTGAGTCATCATAGAGTACATATTCAAGGAAAGACTAAGACTTATTGGGCATCTGGCAAATAAATAGCACATTAGATTTGGAGACAAAAGATTTTAAGCCACATTGCTAAATGTGATGGTTTGACAGAAAACAATCTATGGAATATTTCTGTTTACCAGTGGTCGGAGCTCTGAATCAGCAGAAATATTCTCTACCTCTGTCCTGTTCTAGATGAGTAAAGGCATCACAGGTTAATAAATCATATGACCTGACTTTATGTTTTCAGCACATTAGTCACTCCACATTCATATGCAAGATAAAATAAAGTGGGGACACACATTTTCTAATTGGTAATTTCTAAATCAATATTCATTGATTTAGGAGCTATGCTAACAAATGAATATAGGTGGTTGGCAGAAAGCAAAATTATGCCTGGAAGAGCTTACAAATCATAAAGGAAAGCAATCACTTAATTTCTGTGGAGCAAGTAGCAGTTAGCAAGACAAACACCACACTGTACCAATTTAGAAGTGATCACAACAAGGCAAAAGATAAGAAAGATGAATGGGGTTTCATGAAAGGTTATGGAACACTGGAACATTAACTTTGGGGTAAATAAGTAGTGGATTTTTTTTTCTTGGAGCACCGTACCTAACCCCTTTAGAAACAAGTCACAGTTTTGCCATTGACTTCAATGATAATAAGAGGGGCGTCTTTACTAAATTTAAGTATGCTGCACAGCTGTGATGTCAAATCCACAGCTGAAAAGTTAGTGTAACTCTCCTGGATAAATTAAATCCAATGAAGATCTAACCCAAGAGGTGATGGAAAATGTTGGTTCACAGACACAAATATCTCTTGCACAATTCCTACAGACAGCACAGTCCATATTGAAGTTTTACATCTCAATGAATTATCAAATTAACAATGAGCTGAAGATTCAGAACTTCTACACTTGTTTAATTCAAAAGTTTTTTTGTTTTAAAGCAGTGTCTGTTGTCAGAGTTATTTACCTGTCCCTACACTCACACAGACACTCATTTGTACTCATGCACTAATATAACTTTTCTTAATTTTTTAAGGATTTTAACTAAAAAGGAAATATGAGGAAAAAATAATAAACAGGAACAGCTCACAATAGGATCAAGCTTCCAGAGCTGTGAAGAAAACTATATTTTCAGACCATGTCTAAATCAAGTTTGAATATTGATTTAAATTTAGAATATTATTGTTCTTTCAGTAAAACCACAACCGGATTTTTTAGGGAAGGTCCCAATTACACATGAAGTTTTCGAACCTTTAAATAATTTCCTGAAGGAGAACGTATTTTTATCATTTTATTTCAGAGTTCACAGAATCCTTCAAAAATCACTTCATGCAACACATTATAGCACTTTCTAAAAATGAGGCCTGCCTCTTAAATATAGACCTATTTCTTTGCAGTGGTGTTCCTGTGCATCTTCAGCTCTCACAGCAACCAAAGCATGTATAGGATTTCTCAAAGACAAATGATGTAAAGAACAGCAGCATTGTTAATTTGCGGGTTATGGATAAGGATTCCCAAATTCAGACAACCATCTAAAAGATGTCTCACTAAACTTCTTCAATAATTCTCTCACAAAAAACTTTCAATACACAGAACATACTCTAAAAAAATGCTATGAGCCCCTTGAGCCCATAGTACAGTATAAACAGAGACTAGAGGTTTTGTCTAAGCAGAGTAGGCTAAGTTCAAAGAAAGAAGGTAAAAAGCATCCTAAACAAGCCTCAATTTTCCTGCCTTCCTGAGTCTGAATCTCTGATGAGTAACTCCTTGTGCTTTCCAGTTCTGGTGCTATAAAGTGAAACTATCTGAATTTTGTGCTTTTCCTTTAATGGTAATTATCTCACTACGATAGGTTTCTTGTAGGTGCACAAGCTATCTCATCAAAACTAATCTAATTGAGTGTCCCAAAGCCAGGACCATGTCTACATAACTTTGCACAGGAATGCTCATGCCTGTCAACATACCAGTAGATATCTGAAGTGTCTCCTGAAACTTCTAAGCCCTACTCTCCTGCAGTAAACAGATTCTGTCATTGTCCAGCTTGCATCACCTGATTGAAAGAGAAAACATAAGCAAGTGGTCCTTACTCTACAAGAACTTACGTGGAGAAAAGGCAGAGTCACTATAATTTCTACTAACTTGAGTACTGATTATTTCTAAGCACTTACTTATTTTTGGTCACATAACCCTAGTGTCTGCACAAGGAGAAGGAGCAACAGTTGAATGTTACTGACAGCTGAGTTATTAGTGTTTCCTCTGCTAGATGTCAGCAATGGTTGCTATCTGATTGGTACAAGCAATGTTTTTCAAACAGTAGGCAAAATCTTGCCTCTGCAGATTTCAATGGCAGAACTCAACTGACTTCAGTGGGCTCAGGATTTAACTTACTGTATTACTCTGTATTTTAAAACTCAGAATTTGCCAGAAACCTGCAGTCCTTCCAAGAAAAAAAAATTCTTAAAATAAAAAGAACAAGAGAAAAAAATCCATTTCTTTCCTAGAAGCTAAAAATCTTTCATTGCAATGAGTACAAGAGCAAATAATCTTTCTCACTGTATCTTAAGGGGGTTGTTAGTGTATACGAATATCTCTCAGTGGATCACAACAAGCTGTTTGTTGCATTCAGCCAAGAGCCACTGTTCCTACTTATGGAAGTGGATGATCTATTATAAGTGCTGTCTTGGAGTCTAATGCTGCTGATAGCTCCACTTCTCACCAGCAAAGCTTCCCCTAATTAAGGAGAAGGGTTTGTTTTGCTTTTAATGAAAGTGCATTTGCCTTTGTTAATATCTCCAATTTAACCACAAAAATATTAAAATTACTAATAATGATGTAAGACTAAGTGAACAAATTAAAAAATACATCTCTCCCACTCTCAGTAATCACAAGACCCCAGGCACTGATCATCTCTAGCAAGTGATTACAGGTGTTGATAGTCTGGAGAAAAGTGTATGAACCTACATCCCAGCAAAATTTTTACTTTCAAACGGTGCATAAAGGATTGGCTAGTTGGGACTCTAGTGTCATTCTTTGCTATATATTTTTGGTATGCAAATACAGTTCATGCAAAAGATGACTAAATACTTCCTGCTACTTCATCTTCAACTTCATCTTCAACTATCACTATAACATCTGAAAAAAAAACATGGGAAAGGGACCTCATTCTTGTAAAGAATCAAAACTCTTTGACGAGGATCAAAAGTACTGGAATCAGATACATTATATCACTCGTAAAGCCAAAAACCACTGTTGACATGTATATATGGATATACACATATATATTTATATGTGTATATACATATATAAATATATATACGTTCATTTCCATCTAATCAAAAAGTTGTTGTTACAGAACCATCATAAAAATGTAACTTTTATGTAGGTACATAAAAAGTGTCTAACTGTATACCTGGAGTGAGAGAGAATTTGAACAGATAGAGGGTTTTACAAATTGGTAGCATTGCTTAAATGTACACATTTGTATGGAGAAATGCTGTGTGCTGTATGAAGGGCAAAGTAGTCACATCCCTCTCCTACTTTTTAATCTATGTTAAAACAACTTGATCTTGCAATTTTTTTTATATTAATGATATAGTGTCATCTATTACTTAGCTTTAAAATGTCTCATATACTTTATAAAAAGTTAGAGGATGAACTAAGATCAGGTTACTACAACTTTAATCTACCAGGTTCTGCCTCTAAGGCAGAAAAAAAGCATTAAAGTTTTTTCATTACTGTATATTAGCTGTATTTTACGTTATAGGTTTTGAGTCCGTTGCAAGGTGAATACAATGAACTTATCATTAAACTGTACCTTTCCTACAATACCATATCTTTTAATAGCCCAGTATTTTGTTTGGCAAATAGTTTCATGCAATGGAATGGGAAAGGTAGAAGAATACGCATTTTGTTGCTCCCTTTGAATATTGTGGCACAGATTTTTCTGATTTTTTTAAAATAATTTTTATTTTCATGCAATAAATATGAATTTGTTGCTTGAATTGGTGTTAAGTTTTAATTCTTCCCAATTACTCATTACTACCATCAAAAAAAATTGATCCATTAATAAAAAATATAAATAACAGTACACATCAAAAACTCACCTATTTTCACAAGAATATTTCTGTTTCATTTTATGTTAACATCTTCATGGTTTGGATGTATACTCATAGGCACATAACACAATAAGTTTCCCAGCTAACTTTTTACCATATGTTGAGATGTGAGTCTTTTTTGCTGGAAGTACCAGCACTTAACATGACTTGTTTAATTATTTTTCTTTCAAGAATTTTAATTTCTTCTAATTTGTGAGTTTATTTTTGCAAAAAACCCCTAGAAACAAACAAATGCATTCAATTTTTTATTTTATTTTGTTTTACTTGGCATACTCTGATTCCACAAGTCAAAACAAAAGAAAATAAAACAAACAAACAAAAAAAAAGGTAAAATCTTCATCATTAAAAGACAAGAGAAATAGCAGAATCATGTACATGGCTTTGGGTGAACACAGCAGATATTAGTTCCTCCAACCATAACCCACAACATTAAGTAGTCTTTAAAATCTCTGTGGTGAAGTGGTTTCCAAAATGACTATGATACTGCATTTCCATTCTAACTGTTACTCATTTCAGTTAGGCTCAGTTTCAGGAAATCTGAGGAGCTTTGAAACATATGTGCCTAACTGTTTCGGCCCCCCCGCCTCTTCCTTTCATTATCTTCTCCCTACAATCTTTTCTTTATTTTCCTTGACTTCATTCAGCTTTCTCATGCTGGCATTCATAATCAATAAATTCACTGGTACAGTTAGGAATATATTACTATTGAATATTCCCTGCAGAATATTCCATCAAAATTGCTTATCACTGACAGATACCCACTCAGAGATGCAAAACTGTCTAACTCAGTCCTCCTTTTCCTATCCAGTTTTGAAACATGTGAATGAAAATGGAGGTGGGAGGATGACAACCTTTCCCTCAAAGGTACAAATCTCTTAAGTGTTCTAATTATTTTGATTCCCATGTAGGCTGCTGGAAGTTTACCTATTTCATGTGTGCTGGCATTCACCTGCCAATGAAAATAAGGCCAGCTTGAATAACCTAATTGTTTGAACTGCTTTCCAAAATTAATACTCTCAGGACATTCTTTCTAAAACCAGGAAGGAGATAGGAAATAACACTCTCAACTTGTATGAATAGTTCTTGGTTCGCTCATGTTCACACAAAATCACACATGTACACCCCCCCACCTCGTGCAATGCCAGCACTTTGTGGTGGTTTGGGCTAGGCCTTCCTTGGTGACCAGTTTGTAGCCAAGGAAGGGCCCAGATTTACCCAGTATTCCCTACGATTTTTACGTAAGCAAGACTATAAGAAGAAAGGAGGAGAGGCCTTCGCTCTCTTTCCTTCTGGTGGCTTGGAGGTGCAGGTTCCCTACTGTTGAGTCTGCCATGTTGGGGAACGAGGCCCAGTAAGGCCTTGTCGACCTTGGGAGGCGGAGGTTGCCAGTGATCGTCCCAGAGCAACCCTTGGTTGTCCCAAGGAGAGTAGTGAGATATTTCTTTGCTAACTCTTTTAGTTGCTAGATATTGGGCTACTAATCAGGATATGTGTATATATATATATATATATATATATATATATATATAATTTTGGTTTTGTTCCTTTTCTCTTCCCCCTTCCCTTTCCCTTGTGAAATTGTATATATATTTCAATTGTATATAACTGTAACATGTGTAAACATATATATATATATATATTGCTTTAGCTGTCTCTCTTGTTTCAGTTTTTCTTGGTTGTTTTTCTCCCTCTTCTCCCTGAGGTTTGGGGGGGGGAGGGGACTTCTTGTGGTTTGGAGACTTGGCAGGGAGCCAGCTTCAAACCATATCATTTCTCTAGTGATGAATTCAGTTCTTTGCCTCCTCTAGCTTTTTCTGAAAGATAGGAAAGTTCTACTTTAAACATCACTAAAGTACATTATTAAAAATTTGGCCATCACACCACAGACATGGTGTTTCAAGTGCAACAGTAATGTCAAAAGACCTGTTGCCATTAACAGATGGCAAGGCATGTGGGACATGTGCTGGTGAAAGCTTGCACGTGATTTCTATCTCTGAGAAGTCAAGAGAGTGGAGAGTACCTTTGTACTCTCTGCTCCTTTATGACTGCAGCTTGTGCTAGATGTCTGCATTGGGTGTACAGAATATTCACCAAGATAGCAGCAAACATGACTAGATGGACTTCTTAAACAGCTATTCATGCTAAATCACCCAATAATTGGAAGAGGTTTCAGGCACCATCTTCCCAGCATTCACTGATGTAAGACGTTGAACACAGTGCCCTAAAACATCCTTCTCTCTAAATGAAAGAAAGATGGAACTGATGGATGGACTGTTTGCTGGATGAGGAATTGGTTCAATTATGACATCCAGAGGGTAGAGGTCAAGGCCTAACATGTCACTGGTCTCCAGATGGAGATCAGCGACAAGTGATCTCCCTCAGGGGTCTGTATTCGGACATAACGGCTTAATCATCAGTAACATAAACAGTGGGACTGAGTGCATTCCCGGCAAGTTTGAAGATGACATCAAGCTGAGTCATGTCAGGTCAGTCACTCAGGACAGGATGCCATCCAGAGGGACTCAAGAAGCTTGAGAAGAGGGCCCTTCAACAAGACCTAGTGCAAGGTGCTGCATCTGGGTTGGGGCAACCCCCTGGTATCAATACAGACTGAGGGAGGAAAGTATTGAGAGCAGCCCTGCCAAAACGGTGGATGAAAAGCTGGACACAACCCAGCAGTGTGCACTTGCAGCCCAGATAGACAACTGTATCCTGGGTTGCATCAAAAGAGGATGGCCAGAAGGCCAAGGGGGGTGATTATGCCCCTCTAATCCACTCTGGTGAGGCCCCACCAGGAATACTGCATCCAGCTCTGAGTTCCTCAGAATACAAAAGGCATGGATCTCAGAGCAAGTCTAGAGAAGGATCATGAAGAGGATTAGAGGTCTCGAGCATCTCTCCTATGAAGACAGGATGATAGAGATGGGATTGTTCAACCTGGAGAAGAGAAGCCTCCAGATAGACCCTATTGCAGCCTTTCAGTACTTAAAGGAACTTCTAAGAAAGATGGGGACAGAATTTTTAACAGAGCCTGTAGCAATATGACAATCGGTTTAAATTAAGAGAGGGTAAATTCAGACTAGATACCAGGAATAAGTTTTTTACAGTGAGGGTGGTGAAACACTGGCACAGGTTGCCAAGAGAGGTGGCTGCCCCATCACTGGAAACATTCAAGCTTGGTTTGGAAGGGGCTCTGAGCAACCTGACCTAGTTGGAGATGTCCCTGCTTATTGCAGGGGGGTTTGACTAGATGATATTTAAAGGTCTATTCCAACCCAAACTGTTCTGTGATTCTATGATTCTGTGTGTTCATGATAGGGCATTGCACATCCCTTCTGTGAGACACAACCATTTTACCTGCTTTTGCTATGCTCAAGTTTGATCCATTTTGTTCCCAGATATGGAAAGCGACCACGTCTATCTTTTTTTATATCCAGACAACAGAATGAAGAGTTGTCTCCAGAGAAAATGAAGTGCCAGTATTTGTTTTACTCTACTACAGAGGCTGAGTTGTAACAGAAAGAAGGATCTTTTGGCACTGAAGTACTGCCTCCCTCTTTAACAAAGCATTTCTGGGAAAGTAGACAGGACTGCTGAAATATCTGCAAATCCCCACTGCAAAATAGTTCTCTTCTCCATTTTTTTTCTTTTATTTTCCCACTAGTCTTTCTTTTTCTTCAAAGACAAACATGGGATGTAAATCAAAACAAAAAAGGCTATGTGTATTCTATATATATCTTGTGGAAAGCACAGCATTCTGCACCCTGCATGCTGTTGGTTGCAGCATGCTGTGTACCTGGGTTCAAAGTGAAGTTTGTACTTTTGTTCTCTTGCCAGTATTTTTGATCTATTCCAGAAGACTACTACATCCTTCTTTGCCACTGTATATTTCCAGCAGGCTGTATAAATTTAGCTTGGAAAAAAATATAATTTATTACTAGAAGAAAAAGAAAAAGAGGCTTTAAAGAGAATTGTTCTAGGCTTACAGTACTGAGGACACAAAAACAAGAAATAGCGGAGCTCTTGTATTGGTTACAGTAAAGACTGTCTAAAACACAGTCCTTCAGACCAACTTTTTGCAAACAAGAAATGTTGAAACTGACTGAAAACAGCAATCTCTTTCCTGCTCCATTTCTCTCTTTCCTTCCCAACCTCTACCCCTATGCCATTAATTCAGCTCAAAAATATTTTGCACAGGTGTTTATGAAACTGATACACCCGGAAAATTCCAACTCAGACTGATTCAGCACAAAGATCTAACCACACTTCCATCAGCAGGGTGGGGTGGTCTATATCCACAGTAAATGGCCACTTCAAGAAATTCTGCAGGCTTTCTCTAATCTCTAAAACCAGGCTCCTTAGCACTGGTGTGTATCAATGAATCCATTGCTAGTAATGAATTTCCTGTTATGAAACATATTGGGTTGCTGAAGCAAGCAGGGTAAAAGTGTAAGTGACTGTCTTGCTTTATCTTTTCCCTGCTCTTTGCTTGGGAAACACAACTCCAGTTGTCTTACCATAAACTAAGATGGTTTTATCTGTTGCCACTAGACACTTTTTAAATGGTTGAGGAGGTTTTAAGTCCCATCTATTTCAAAATGTTACTTTGCAAGGCTGCAAAAAAAATAAAGTTAAGAAACAAAGTTAGTTTGTATACCAAAGGTATTTATTTAACATTATAAATACTAAATATTGAATTATTTTTTTGACGTAAAATAGAAAAAAATATTTGGGGAAATTGCTCTCTTGGCAAAGTTACATATATTCATTTGAAACAAAGGATCACTTAAAAGCAAAATAAAGGAATCTGTGGTGCATATAGTCATTGAGAGTCTTTGGCTGTAAATTCTCCTCCCTTTTCTGTGTGGAAGCACGTCTTTGCCTGCTGTTCATCAGCCTTGATTTTGATGGGATGATTTTTAGTCAGCTGTCTCTATCGTTTTGGCACAGACAAAAATCCTTTAAAAAATGTTACACTTCATCAAAGTGTATCATGAGACTTCACGGTCATTAGCTCAATGGTCGCTCTGATGTGCTACAATTGGCAGGGCTGCAGACGGTGGGGGGTGTATTAGAAGAAAGCCAGTGTTTCATGTGGAAAGCTGGCAAGCCTCTCCAAGCTTCTGTCAACAACTCAGCGGTCTGATCCAATGCACTGAGTGCTGATTATGCTCTTGTTTCTCTAGGAAGTAAACAAGAAAATGAATTCCACCGCACAACACAGCCTCTTTGTATGTTTAAAATGGCGTGGCTGGAAGCCAGCCAGCCTTGTTGAAAGTTTGGCCATTTGTGTCATCAGGGCCCTAGTACTGATGGAGGCTTTGATTACAGCTTGGATCCAGCATGGAGACCTTTCATGGACAACCACTCAGCAAATAAAGGCATTGATAGGTTGTTGGGTCAATTTAGCCATAAGGGCACAGAGCAAGGTCCTTTTGAAAAGACTAATGGATTAGCTACACAACCAGTCCCACTGTAGGGCCTTATTTCTCAAGTAACTTCATGACTGCTTTCCAGCTTGGCAGGAACTCTCTTCCTCTAAAGCTAGCTCCAGCGTGTTCTTGTTATCAATAGTGCAGCTCAAAGGATTAGACACAAAGAGCTTTACAATTTAATGAAAACAGCTGTTGAAACAACAATTAAGGCAAACAACAGTTTGCATGAAAAACTATTAATTATGCAAAGTTATGCTGAAAGTAGAATACTCTTTTATTCATAACCACCTAATGTGACTGACAGAAAGTTAGACACCTTCTCTACTGTTAATTTAAAGGTTTCAGCAAGTGGTGTTTCTTATAACAATATTCACAATTTTTTGCTTTGTTAACATTTGAGCAGCTAATAGTTTAGAGCCTGTGAATTCTCTGTGGTATGGCTGCAGCAGGAAGAAGTAAAACAGTAATCTAACAGCTAATATTTCATGTCAAGGCAGTGCTGAGCTCTAAAATTTACAGCGCTACTTTATTACGAACAATGCCTCACGCAAGCAATACGCCATATAGCTATTTCAATGTATTCTTCCCTCTTCTACCCTGCCCCCTTCCACCATGTGCCTTTTTGGTGATGCCTTAAAGGCAGGCACTTCGTCAAATCACTCACCACACTGCTTCAGCAGCATCCCCCTTTTATTTTCAGTGAACTTCTAGCCCCCTGCCTCCTTGTCTCCCTTCTCACTGACTCTCAGAAATTCATTGCTTCTCTATTTGCAGTCTCCATCCTTGACTAGCAGTGCTTAGAATTGACTTACAGTCTTTTGAATACAGTATGTTCCACATCTTGCTTTCTTCCAGCACCTTGAACCATTGTACCAAGAAGTCCCATTTAAAATGTTATTAACTTTGCAGATATAAACACTGTCTTATGCCTCCAACTGCTGTTTATTTCAGGCTGCCAGTTAATTGGCATGCTCTAACACCCTTATTAAGCCAAGTTGAAAATATTGCTTTAGAATGCCTTGGGAATTTAACTAATTTCATGCTAGAACTTAATAAGTAGGATCTGACACTCTGTCATATCTTCAGTAATCCATTAGGGGACTGTAACTCCTTCCAGTGACTGGATGAAAGCTTTATTAGTCATGGGGTCTCTACTCTAAAGACATCACCAGAATTTAGTACCATATCAGCACTAAAATGCAACTGACTTTCTGACTAAGTAGACTTTCAGTGATGTCCCAGAATGTAGGTTTGGATATCTATTTCAAAAGCATTCTGCTAAACGGAATTATAATTCTATTCAAGCTTTTATTTTTGTTTCCTTGAGCAATTCTAATTTAGCAATAAATATATATCAGTGACATAAAAATAAAATAAAATAAAATAATCTATACTGGATCAGCTTCTCAAATGATGCACATAGAGTTGTGTCACACTATGTTATTTAAGAATCTCACCCAATATTTCTGTCAATATCCTGTAAATGTCCTTCTTAAGTCCAGTGTATAAACTTGCTTCCCTCCTTCACTTCATCTGCTAAATATGATCCTTTCTCCGTTTTACCTCTTCAGTTTCATAAAGTAAGAGTTGCTTTATGGCTGATGCTTAAAGATTGGATCTTCTGTTACCAGTGTGTCTCCAGCAGCCTGTGGAAGTTCATTAGCACATTTGCTGGCAATAATCCAGTTAATGCATATTTGTTCAAAATCTCAAAAATTATTTTATTTTGAGAAAATGCAAGATCATTTTCCAGTGTAAAGTTAGACAGAAAACAAATGTCCGTACAGGAAGATGCAATTTATATTTTTCACTAGAGACTTCTAAACAGCATACAAAATTTGAAAGCAATTACACCGGTTATCCAGACATGATTTTTCAATCACTGTGGGTTGTTTGTTTTTTTTGTAATTTTAAAACATTTCTTCGGCAGTTCTTATTCAGTGGTACTTCTCATAGCTGTCACACTGGCACAGCACTCCCATCTCTTCATTAGTCATTCACCTCATGGAGCTTAATTGGACAAGGCTAGAGTGAATTTGACAAACATCACAGCAGCAGAAAAAGCAATCACTCTTTCAAGATGAAAATTTGTTTGATGTCTTACTGTGTAACTCATTTACTCTCCCTGGGCATCATGTGACCTGAATATTAACCAGCCATTGATTGGCTGCTCTCTGTGGACAGTCACGTGGGGAGAATACTAATGGGCTGAGACCCATAGTAGCAGTGGTAGGCAACCTTTGGATTGGCTGCGAGGTTAAAATAGGGAGATAAGTGGGTGCTTGATGAACACTTGACAGAACTTCACAGAAAATTAAGGCCCTAAAATAGCATGAGAAAGTCTTGTCAAATCAAGCATGATCATCATTGAATGCTTAAGGAATTCATCACCTGCATGAAATTGATACACTTCAGCACCAGCAGGCCCTACAGTCAGCAGGGACTCATCAGACTTTTATTTATATGTGTTCACCAAATCACATTAATTCTGAGAGCTAAAACATGCTAAGGATGAAGGTTATTTTCTGTTCAATCTAATTTATCTATGACAATAATCATCACCAATAATATGTCAAATTTGATGGCAGTCATTTTATGCATACATGTTGATTTGGAAAATAGTGTTAGACCATCCCATAGTAATTAACAATTGCTAAAAGTGTGCAGGGCCTGAAGTCATCAACCTATCTAGATGGAAAATTGCACTTTATGGAAGGGATTTATAGATATCTATCCTTATCTAACTCTGAATATAAGTTATAACCTGCAAAAGATGTATGGTATTATTATGGTATTAGGGCTAATAATCCCAGAAGAAGGTGTGCCCTTCTCTCCAAATTACTTTGGGCCAAATTCTGCTACTCTAGAAATGGAAAGGAGTTGTACCATTGCTCCATAAGAATGAACAATTGATTCTTTGTCCTTTGTATTTTCCTTTTTTTCTTCTTTTGTGGGTTAACTTTCTAAACATTTACCATCGCTTCTAGCTTTTGGTACAGATTTAGTAAGGTTTTGCAAGTACTTACACATGAGTCTATTCATTGTACAAGCATTAACAACAGCAGTTGCACTGTAATTACATGTATTATAACAATGCACATTCCATAACATCTGCCAGTGTTATTAATTTAATACATTCTGATCTTGCGGTGTTGGTGGGTGGAGGTTGTTGCTGTTGTTATTGGGTTTTGCTCTCATTTCTTTCTTTTAGATGAAAAAAAAGATCAGAAACTGTATAGATTAACCCATGTAGAATCCCACACTCTTAAGGAATCATTAAAGCAAAAACTGCTTCTGCTGAAATACTGTTAATAGGAGTTCTTTTTTTTCACAGGAGGTATTTCATGGTACTTTGATAATACATGATTGCTTTGATAATACTTTTACAGTCTCTTGACTTATTAAGTATTACTGTATTGTAAAATACTTCATTTAAAACTGCCTGCTTAGTAAGGAAGTTTATATCCTTTTTGGCTGTTTTTTTCTCACACACGTACAAATACACACACAAAATCATGCTTTGGCTTACAGAATTACATTTTAAAAATAAGAGGAAAATAATCTATTGTTTCTTATTTTTCCTACTGTAATCTCTCATGATCCTGGTACTGCCTCTCTCTCTCTTTGGAGGGCCTCTTTATTGATTAAATGAATCTGCTCGAAAGGCTGGTTCCCAGGCTCTTTGATCTAATCCGATCTGATCTTATCTGATCACTTCAGCAGGACATTGGGGAATTAACAATAAGCAGCTTTACCACTAGTGTTTAATAACTCAACACAATCTCCTTATGGCTCCGAGCTGCTCATGTTCTCATCCAGTCAACGGCTCACGGTGTAACAGATTGGACATCCCTCTGAACCTGAGGAATTTTCATGCACTGTGAAACTAATCGCTTCAAGTTCCTTCATAAATCACACAAAGCAGATTTCAGCATCTTAACAAATTAAAAAAAAAAAAAGAAAAGAAAAAAGGAATGGGGGGAGGAATTCATCCACTGAGCTAAGGACTGGGAATGGGCATGAGGAGGGGAGGAGGTATAATCTAAATTCTGTCATCTTATTTAAAGTGTTTCTTATCTGCTTAACTTTCACAAACATAAAATAATTCAGGCAGACTAAAGCTTTACAACCCTTCAAGACCACAATGACCTTATTTTTTTCCCCTGTATGATAGAAAACATGTGATTGCTACAGCAGTTGTGTTATTTTGTCCCTGTAACAATCCTTGAATTTTCTGGTGGCATGAACTTATGCAGGTAACAATATAATTTAGGTGTTTAACAAGGTAATGTATTTAACATCCTATTGTAGGTACCTACTAACAGTGATTGGACGAGCAGATGGGATACCTTGATGCTGACAGGCTACTCTTTTTGAATTCAAGAACAGTAGCATATCCAGAATTGAAAAAGTGTGAGATTTGTTTAATCCTTAGACCTTTCCATGTCACAGTCATCCAGAGAAACTGAGTTTTATTTCTACTTTCCAAACCTCAGAAGGAGAATCACAGCCTTAATTGACATTTAGGCTCTATCAGCTACAAACAATCAAACAGATACCTGAGGCCGTGGAGGAGGTAAGGAAAGAAATGGGGTGCTTCAACAGAGAACATCACCCTTGAGAAAAAGTTAACAGTGTTAGAGACAGGAACCAAGCATTTTAGGCCCATGACGAAGGCCTTAAAAATCTTGCTTATAGCCAGTTCATGTGGCCAATGCCTTTGAGATTCCACTGAACAAGTATAACATTTATTCAACATCTTAAAATTAAGTTTGTTAAGTCTTTTTACATAGTTGTGAAGACTCCTAGGCAGTAAACAAAAAGTATTAACAATGCAAACATACATATCAAATTAAGTTCACCTGAAATATTTGTGAACCTGATTTTAACAAAGCTCTGTTAGAGTTTTAAGGAGACATGAAAGATGTTTGATTACTGATTTTGCTGCCAACATATTTATCTAGTTAAGAAGCCTGGCTTTGCAAAACCAATTGTAAATCTAGGTATTAATTTAATGGTTTCTTTGGAAAGCAGTTTACTGACAGAAAGTTCCTTGCTGGATTTTTTAACACTTGAGGTTACCCTGTGGTAAGGCTTGTAACTGAGAAAGGATGTCTAAGCAAGGTATCTCATTTTGCTCAAATCTTAGATCAATGAGAAATTCTAAAATTATTGAAGCTGCAGTTCATTTTCATATAATATATTTGAAATCTGATTTTTAAATTCAAATACAGTTATGAACTTCAAATACAATCCAATGATTCTCATACCACTCCCTTATAAAGACTACTGAAAGTATCTCCATAAGGGATTTAAGGTCAATAGCAAATCTTCTATCTAGAGTTCAATTCAGAAGCATTAAGAAAGTTGAAGGCTATGTATATATTATTGAATTCATCTGAATCTTTAAAATTATGGCAATATGACCAAATTTCCTATAAATGTAGTCTTCTTCCATACATATGGAATTGCTTTCTGATTACAAACAATGCTTTTTATCTGGTTCATGTCAAGGGGCTACCATGTAAGGGGCATTTAACTGCTCTTTCTTGCTCAGTAGCAATCACCAGCCACCAGAGACATCTTTACTCTGTATTTACTTCACTTTTATATTAAGCAGTGATGATGGCAAAGTCATGGACAACTTTGCTGAGAGTTATGATGTGTTGATCATTTGAAAACCAATCACAGTAATTAAAAAATATTGTGAGCTCATCATGGATAATTTCTGGAAACCAGCCCAAAGAAGAAACAAAACACAGCATACCTTCTTAAATTAATTTAGACAGAGATATTTTCCTAGCAATGAAGCAATATTTATAGAATTGATATACTATGCAGATGCTTCAAAAAGGGCATGAATTCTGCTGCTGTTGTGCTTGGAGTTCACTGGGGTTTAATGTTGATTTATACCATTTACACCCAAAAAATTTCCAGAAATGCTGTTTCATTTGGCAACTGCATTTTTCAAAAGCCAGTAAATTAGCAGGGCTGACTTGCATATATGGACATATAAAAACTCTTTTCACCGCCTCTCACATCCAAATAACCACAAAAAAGCCATCAAACTTGAAAAGTAATTCTGGAAAATATTGTTTATGACTGACAGTTTGAGGCTGTCATGACACTGGCTTAGCATTTTCCAACAAAACAGTTTTTTCAGAAGATTTATTTGATTAAGGTTTTATTGTGTCATGGGAGGCACAAAAGTTCATTTGTGCATGCCTTTGGAAAGCTATTTCTTCTCCTGCCATCACACCTGTGGAGGTTCTTTAAAACTTAATGCTAAATGAGTTTGTGCAGCATACCTGTTGCACCATTTGCCCCTAAGGCACTGGACTATAGTTCTGTAGACAGCTTGATTTGTGAATCTCACAGTATTGTGAAACCAGAGTCTGGAAGCCTTAGAAAACCTAGCAACTCAGAAGAAATCTTGGAGAACTCAATAATAATGGCTTGAACTGTTGTTCACATGATTTCCATCCTTCCTTGTAGAACTGAATACTAAATCTCTACTGCTTTCATGTTTCCTACACCAAATATTTTGATTAATTCAGCAGCATAATTTTTATGGGTTATTTACTCACCCATGTTTTGTTTCTTTTTTTTTTTTTTTTAACATCTATTTTATGTTCTAGAAATTGAACTCCATGTAGTTGTTTTGGGATTTAGCTTTTATTTTTCCAAAAATTCTAGAGACAGAAATGTTGATTTTTAACACTATGTTTGTAGTTGTTTGATTCAGTGTGACTGTGTTGTTAAACCATTTTGATGTCTTTCGGAAACATGGAAATCAGATCTTCTTTGGTATTCCCAGGAAGGCCAGTAATGGGAATGGATGCTTGCCTGTAACTGATTTCCCTCTTGGTTTACTACAAATGGGATGAAGGAAGATCAGAATTTTGCCTTAGTGTGAGAGCCAAATGTTATTTGAAACATTACACTTTGAAATTATACTAGGGTTAAAGACATCAGTCTACGGGGAAATCTGCCCTATAAAGCATACTTAGCTGCACAAGTTGACATAAAGATAACAAACACACTCTACTCGTAAAGTTGGTTTATCAGAGAATATGGAGACAGGAGAAATGTTTAGACCTTTATATTTATGTTCATCACACAGTCTCACTGTATCTAAGAGAAATATACCAGGATAAAGACCATGACTGTCAGCCAGTATGTCTGAAACAAAGTAAGTTTAAAGCCTATTAGTCATTATGAAATGACTTATGAAATGACTTATGAAATGGTCATTGTATGAAGTACTACAAGAATAGGAAAGAAAACTAAAGGCCTTCACCATTTTTACCATTTTTTATTCCTATTACCACCAAGTGTTTTGATTGCATTAACAAAACAAACATTTATATGGGTACAGTAAAAATAAATATAACCCTACCAAAACAAAAGACTGTATTTTGTATATAAGATGAAGGATAAGAGAAAACCACAAATGGCAGATATCAGCTGAAGATCACTAAGATAACTAAGGATTAAAAAGCTATAAAAAATAAGTGCAGAAGTGTTAGGTCCTTTATCCAGCTATACTGACTTCATCCAGAAGCTTTCTGTCCTTCACCTATGGCTGCACACCAGAGTATTACAATGGGTAGGGCAAATCACGAACTGCAAAGTATGAAGCAGTGGCATACAGCGAGTAATATTATAGCTGGAATTGTATTGATGCAGTGTCGTCACTTCCTTGTAGCACAGTCTGTGGCCATGCAAGTTATCTTCCAATATATCACATTGTGCTATGTTGGCACAATGGATCTTCAATGGCACAAGTTCTCCTTACTCGCCTTGTTATTTAAGGATTGCAAGATTCCAGAGACTTTTTGCCTGAAAAGTTAAAAAATAGTACTTATTTTTTCTGGTTTTTTTTCTCTATATCTTACTTATTCACACTTCAATCACCGAAATTTAGAGATTTCTTATGAACTCGCCACTATGTCTGAACTTATCACAACTTCAACATAAAAATTACAAGGCAGGGTATCTGATTCCTCCTCTTTCCTATAAGCCTCCATATGAAAGTAGTATGGTATAAAATCCAACAATATTTCATGTTTGGAAATATATACACACATATATATGTATATATATACACATTATAAAAATACATTTTTATGTTAGGTTATATTTTCATTTTTATTAACCATACTTCTGCTATATTTTACTAACTATAAGAGCTGCTGAAGTCAATGAGCGCCAATGTTCTCAATGGGTGGGAACATGGTGCTTGCGTGCTAGTCTGTTCAATTATCTAAGCAAATTCCTTGGGAACCTAGGCCAGATCTTTCTGAAGGTGTCTAGATGCCTAAAAATATGGTAGAAATAATCATATCCTAGAAGGATCCTTGTGAGAGTGGTCTGTCCAACATGTCTACAAATAGGCTGGTTTCCTGTGTTTTCCTTATAGTGAGCACAGAGAGGTAACAGTAGGTTGTCATTCTTCCTTATGGCATTTTTTTTGCAATAATTTATATGAATCATGTTCCAGAAGTGCCAGGTTCACTCCATTGACCCTCAGAGATTCCTAGCTAAGACACAGATGCTCCTGCTGAAAGCCATCTAGGTGAAATGTGTTTCACTCTTAGTGCTTGTTTGCATCTCTTGATACAAAAAAAAAATCTACAAATCATCCCACTGTGCTTACACACTTTCAAATTTTGAGTCTTCATGGACCTGGTAAAAATTGTTGCTACCCTTTAGTGTCCCCAAGTAGATTACTATCAGAATCAGTGATATTCAAGGTTTAAAAAGTATTACAGCAACATGTAAACACATTCTTGACATCAAATACTGCAAAAAGCCTTCTTTCCTAGAAGGCTGTAATGTAATAAAAAGGTTTATGCAAAAGGGCATACTGTGTTATTAAGAAATATATTTCCTGAATGAAAACCACAAATTGGAAAAGAAGTCTTTAAAATAAAATTTCATCACATTTTGTCTGTTTTTGAAACATGGTCAGACAAGATCCATTAAGTGTGGATCTTGTTACACAAAGTCTGCAGAATTTAACCACTAAGCCGGTACACCAAGACTGACATGCCAAACAAAACATATCAGGACTAGTTATGGTCAATAAAATCTCTAAATGAAATGAATGTTCTTCATGTTTGGAACTGTGCTGGTTTAAAAGTTAACCAGCAGGGGAAATGAACTCAACTCAAAAGAGAGATTGTAAGTCAGAATAACAATTTAATAAAATAATACAATAAACACAACTACACAGACAAGCAATTGGTATCAACCCACAAAACCCAAATGTACAACCTGGCACCCCAGGGCACAAACAAAACAGTGCTCCCTGGGCCCCCCCTGAGTCCAAAGCAAAGAGAGAGGGGAAAAACCTGCTGGTGGGAGAGCTGCTGCAGTCCAGCTAAAAGTGGTGATTGTAGTCCAGCCGAGAGTGGTGGTGAGCTGCAGTCCTCCTCTGGATCCCACGAGTGGAGAGAGTGGTAAGGTTCTGAAACTCCAGGTTTATATATTCTCCAGCTCAGGCAGCAATGCTTAGCCCCTCCCCCAGAGTGGGGAATTCCATAAAAGGATGTTCAGTTCTTCCCTCAGAGTGGGGAATTCCATAAAAGGGTGTGAGGGTGCTCAGTCAGGGAATTTCCACAAAAGGGTATGAGGACAGGAGCATGGGGGGGGGGGGCACCTCGCAGGCCTCTACTGACAACAGTTTCTGTGAAATGGCATGGAGGGCTATAGAATACACAGTTTTGGGCTACACCCATCCAATGATGAATCAGTCCCAGCTGTTCTAACTAGGACAAGAACACTTCCTGAGGTCAGGGAAAATACTTTTTTTTTTCTTAGATATGGGGAAGTCTTCTGGTATCAATTTATTAACTGAAAAAAACAAAGTCACAATTCAAGATAGAAAAAAAGGTAATCCTTTATCCACATTAGTATATTTTTAACAAGTAAATTTGCATAAGTCAAATTTGTGATTAAGGCTTATCATTGTGGGCCCAGAATCTCCTTCATTTCTGATGAAACTTGGAGGCAGTTATGAGAAGTATGACTAAACAGTTTATATGAATATACATATACATGCTTGTGTGTGTAACATCTAGGGAGAAGCCATATAGCCTCACATTTGAGAAAGGAGTCAAGTAATCTTCATGTGCCATGACTTCTCAAAAATCAGGAGAGGTAAAGAAATACTGCTAATTAATTTTTCCTGAAGTATATTCGTACATTTAGTGGCTCATACAGTCCCAGACAACTAGAAATGCAGCAGAAACTCTTGGACCTGTTGTTATCCCACTTTTGTATGTGGAGGGCAAACAATTCAAATTACTTCCAGTAGGAACAATTACTTGTACATTTTTCTGCAAATTTCCATCACATTGTATGAGATGGTATTGTGATCTAATTTGTCATCTGGTCATAACTTTACTATCTCTTGGCACCATATTCTAAACTTTAAATGACTGCAATATTTCTTTTGATTCCTGAGTGAAGGGAATTATGTGTAAATCAGTCCTCTAAGGAATCCATAGATACCGCAGGTTTTTAAAATCCAGTTCTTGTCTCATTATTCCAATGCAATAAGTTCCCTGCTGTTACTTTAAACATTGTAAATAATTTTGGTTCTTTTACAGTAATTGGAAACTTATGCAATTTTATGGCTTAATACTGCATATGTAAATATAGGTTAATTGAAATTGCCAACTAATGAATGTAATATAATATTCATAAACCCAGGATATTTCATAGAAATATTTGGTCACATATGAGACACCTGAATTAAGTTTTTCTTTGAATTAAATAAAAAAATAAAAGCACTCATTTTACTGAATTAGGCTCAAAATGTCATACTAGACATTGGAAAAGTGAATGAATTCACACAGCAAGATTAAGCTAACTATGAATATCAGAAGATGCATAATTATATTGCTCTTCTTCAATCTTATTAACAATTTATACTATAAAAAATTATCTCTGTATAAAAGTACAAGAAACTTCAGTGATTAGTAGCTAGTGGCAAAACAAAATCATATTTTTATGTCAATGTTCCTAAGCACGTCTCTGTTTCAGTGACTATCTGGTGCGTTGAAAATTACGTCCTCAGCTTGCTCATGGTATATTGCTGCTCACAGCTTCTAAAAGGCAGCAGGTGTGAATGGGACCAGTAAATTTGCTAGTCAAAGTAAGAATTATTTAAAAATAAGAACATAACCTCATGAAAATGTAAGCCCGCTGCACCGTTTTGTACACTGTATGTTTAGTAAATAACATTGTTCCATGGCAACTATCAGGTAGCTTTGTCAATAACCCAAAAAAAGCTGCTAACACTCTAAACAGTAAATGTGCACTAACACTTCAGTCAGCTTTTCCACCGCTGCCTGCGTGCTGTGTCGTGGGTAACTCCTGGTGTCCTTCTTTGCACTGACAGCCCCAAGTGACAGAGCTCAGTTAGAATTTCCGCAAAAGTACCAGCTGAAATACCTGGACTAATAAGACGTTAACGAGCCTGCTGAAATAGTGAAGAGCCTGCTGAAATTGTGAATGGTCGGGGAATAAAAATAAACAAACAAAAGTATAAAGTGGAGCCATACTGAGTGCTAGTTCTAAAGCTGAATGACAGCTGTGACATAGCTTCATGCATTGTCCCTCTACTGTTTCTCACGTCAAAGTAGCCTCCTAAGGTATTGAAGGGTGATAGAGATCCTACAGTATTAATGTAATTATGAAAAAAAATAAAAATACTTGCCACTCATCTTGAAAGCACAGACATCTGTGAATCAAGAGCACATGGTTTTATGCAGTATTTGATGGGTAGGTACTTTTAGTGAATCATCTTTGATGTCTGCACCGGGAGGTGAAACATGGCTGGCTGTGAGTTTGCAATGGCACAACGCTTCTGGTCATACACCCACTGACGTTTCTTCCCCATAGCCATCAATAAAGTGGTGAAGAACTTGTATATGATTTCTCTTTTCTCTGAGACCCTTTCTATGACTGAATTCTCTGAATTGGAAGTGTTTCTGGCTGTCATAAAACCACATAAAAAAAATTAGACTCGTGTACTGACATGAGGGTTGTGTCTGTGTACACAGACTGTTTTCATGTCCTTCTTCCCAAATAGCCTGACTTTTTTTCTTAATGCACATGTCTTTGAGATATTAGCAATCTGCCAAGAGCTGAAGACTTCAGCTGAAGAGCTGAAAGAAACTTTGCTTAGCAAATTAGTCAGTATGTGTTTCTATTACGTATGCTATTGGCTTATTTAGGTTTAATTAACAAGTGTTTATGTCTGTTGTAGGGGACAATGGCTATCTAGAGAAGTCTGTTTTATTGGCAACATATGGTATTCTGGTAAATAATTGTCAGAGTAGCTATAAAGAAGCATTTTAAAGAACTTTTCAGTTCAGACTTTTGGAATACTAAAAATGTTTTTCAGATGTCTGCACAGTTCTTGTTTCTTTGAAAATAGACCTTTTGCTTCTTTCAGCACATTATTATAAGGAGATGGGAGGTGGGAAGTAACTGTCATAGTATTAAACAATTTAAGCAACAACTTGCATATAAAACAGAGGTGCCTGAAAGCATTAGTAATAGTATTATTTTAACAAATTACTAGAATTCCTTCTTTGTATCCTAACAAAATTATGTATAGCCCAGACTTGACGGTGATAACCAAAGAAAGAATGAATCTCCATTTCAAATGGCACAGGAATTTAGCATAAACCTTGAGTAATTTGTAAAGTAGGACACAATTGGAAACATATACTGCTCGTGGACTCTATACAACCACAGATACTAACACTAGTTAAAAAGATTTGCCTCTAAAATTTATCTAATTTAAAAAAAAAAAAATGCATATCCCACGTCATAAAAGACAGTGGTCCAAGCAAATACAGATTTTGTAATATAATGCTTTTTAATTGGATTGGCCACTAAAAGCAGTAAATTCAGGACAACAGTTTGCCATTAAAGTTGATCTGATCTAAGATCAATGCTGACTGCATTTTTGTCTGGATTTTAGCTAAGAGCTCACTGGCATTTTAACTGCCTCTGAATAAAAATCTTTATTCTTTCATGGAATTATCTTGAATTTTGCTAGAAACAATGGTGGTGGGCAGTCTTCACTGAATTCTTGGTCTTAAGCCTACACTTGCAAACCAGTAATGGAAAAAAGAGTCATACCAGTTCTGGCACCCCTGTGGCATTAAGTGGCATGCAAACTGAATTTACAGGTTTCTGAAGATGTCTTATAAATGGAAATAACCAAAAGCAAATTTTAATTCTGACTGAGTCTTCTCACCATCAACCCTAACTCTAATGTTACTGAGGGGACTCAACACTGTGCCCTTCCTCATCCCTCACAGAAAGAATGAAAACTCTCTTGTCCATAGGCAGCTTTTGCATCTCCTTTCCCTAGGCTGGCAAAGTATATGGTCTGTCTCAGTGGCTCTCAAGCACAGGCAGATTTTTGCATGCAGTCCATAACTACACAGTTAAATTTACTTGCCTCCCTTTTGACAAACTTCTGTAACTTTCAGACTAGCCATACCTAAGGGGCCAGCAAATTTCCCTCTTAAGCATTAAAACTGCTATATATCCTGTTTCTCTAAGGACATATTGACAGTTCTCTACCACAGCAGAAGGTATCACACTTTTGAGTTTACTCTGAAGAGATTTATAGAGAATCTGACGACAGCCTCACATGCACATCCAGGTTTAAAAAACTGAAGTTCACACTTCTTACAATGAAAAACGCTTCTAGCCTGTTTCATGATATTTCAGCTTGAAACTCAATCACCAAGGCTATTCTCACCTCTAATTTGAATACGATTTAATGTGATGATATTACATTGAAATTGTATCTTCAGATTATATTTTACTATTGGTTCAGTCTCTTAAAAGGGGACATTTTTTATTTGTCCCCTTGAATAGTTTTTTCAGAGTTGCTCTTTTGACTTTGCTTCACAAATACATAATGTTGCAGTTTATCTTTCCTAGAAATAACGAAAAGCTCTTCCAGAGGTTTTAAAATAGAAAAATCTTTTCTCTTCGTTGACTCATTTTCAGGTTAGCAGTCAGATTCACTTCCCAGTTGTACCCATACAGTTGCCTATAAATTTTTAATCTCCAATCAATATTGGTGTTCCCATATGTTTTCTACTTAGCTGCATCAGGTAGCTTCCACACACAAAGAGCAGCTTGTAGCTGTGGAGTTTAATAAAGATTCTGGAGTACAAAATAATAACAAACCTAATTAAGTACTTAAGATAACCAGCAAGTATCCCCAGTAGGCAATTAATAAATACAAATTCTGTGGGTGAAAACAGAACTATATTCTTAAATTGTAAACTCCTTAATTTTGCAGAACATAACACATAAAAGTTCTAGAGTAGACAAAACTAGTACTAGGGTCTACTTTAAAGTGAACAGTTTTTATTTTTTTTCTGCCCCCTCTTTATATTCTTTCCCTTATTTACAAATAATCCCACTAAAATTAGAGCAGCTATTTATAATTAATATTTTCATTCAACACAAGGCAGAGTAACAAAACTGACTCAGCATATAGTCTACCATACTGTTATGCCACTTATGCCAAGAGCTAAACATAATCAAATACTGAAATGTACTTATAAGTGACTGTCCTTGTTCTGGCCAAGACAGGGTTAATTTTTACAGTAGCCAGGAGTTGGCCAGGACGTGGAGGTTATTCTATACCTCATGTCATTGCCAGGGGCAAGAGGAAAAGGGGTCCCTTCCAGTAAGCCAGTAAGCCTAGTGGATGGCGAGCAGGAGTGGCCCCAGTTCCAAGCAATTACATGTGAATCGCTTGCCTATCTTGTACACTTTGTTATTGACAGTGTAGCTGATACTGAGTTTTTTTCTTATCTCATTCCTCTTTCCATTAAATTGTTCCTATCTCAACCTATGATCTTCACCTTTTGTGCCTTCCATTCTTCTATCCAGCCACTCACAAGAGGGAGAGGAGAAAGGAGGGAGGGATGGGGGGGAGTGAACGATCCATGAGTGGTTTCAGTGGGAACGCTAAAGTGGAGAATACCACTCCTAAACAACAACAGCCACAAATAAAATATATCAGTTTTAAGGTACTACATGGTTCACGCCTGTGGCAATAGACAAATATACCACCAGTTTAAAGATTGCTGATTCAAGTGTAGAATGTCATGGGATCAAAAGTCCTATATGATTACTTCTGTGAAAGTATTTTATCAGTATATCATTTATAAAGAAATGTCACAAATCCTCTAAATCATTGATATTTAGCCAAGATTGGATGAAAACAGATGGCATTTCAGCTTCCTGATCTGAGAACATAATATGAAATTCTTGGAGCGGGTAAAAGTTCACAAAACTAATTTTTATAATGCTGGCAATAATACGCTTTCAAGAGGAAAAAGGAGGAACTATTTTCAACTAACTAAAATGATATTACTTCAGTGCAGTATGTAGGACAGAGTTGATTTAAAAACTGTCATAGTCTGTCAGTGCCTTAATGGTTCGCTTGAAGTTTACATATTCAGGGCAAATGCAGTCCTAATACAACCCCAAAGAAGTCAGTGATGTTACACCTCTTATCCCAGATTTGATTTCAGTATGTACTTCCTTGTTTTAACAAGCAGACCTGCTGCTTGATTCATACTATAGTCATGAAAAATATAAACAAGTAGATCAAGAAAGTTGAATGATATTTTTTGAAGGAAAGTATTTCCATTATTATCTTTGTAATTGGGTCTCCACAGTTATTGTTAGTGAAATACTGGAAGATCTGAGGCACTAATTTGTACCCAGAAAGTGTGGATCTCAGACAGAGTTTCTCATCAAAGTTCTATGAAGAGGTTTATAACAACACACGTTTTCAAAATAAAAGTTACTAATAATGTGGTATACAGGAACAGCTCACCACCTCTGATACAGAAGTTCATTTGTTGGTCAGATCTTATGCTAACTAGAAAAGTCCTGTGAAATACATTCTTATTTGTGGAAGGGTAAGATACATCTTTTGAGAAATACTGCTGTGGCTATGAAATAGTATTTCATCAAAAGATGTGGAAATACTAGTAGAGGTTGAAATGTAGCTAAGTTTTTTTTTAATCCACTCCAAGGAAAGCAAGGTAGAATGAAATATGTATTGAAAGCAGCAACATAGTAACATTAAAGTGGAAATCCTCTTGGTCCAAAAAAGTAACGAAGCTCCAAGTCAGGCTTTTCACTGTAAGCATGATGGTGTCCCTCATCACTTCTGAAGTTTGTGACTGTTTTAATTAGTTATAATTGCCTAATATACGCACTGAGTGAAGTCTTATAACTTAATGGTTGGCCTTTTAGGTATGCCAGAGCAAAGAAAGAAAAAAGTAAAGTATCCTCACATGAGAATAGGTTTGAATTTTTCAGGATGAACCATTTCCCTACAGAGTACTCTGATTACTGGTGCACAATTGAAATGGTGATATGCTGGAAAGAAAAGGGAATGAAATTCCACTCGTTCTCTCTCCCCTCTATTTTTTTAATGCACTTAAGACACTCTGGTTTTCCCAGATGTCTAAGGAAAAGGTTAATGTCCTGGGTTTAGGTGCTCCTTGTAAGAAATACACCCCACCATCCCATGCCTAAGCAGTGGACTGAGACAGAAATTAAGATATCAACTGTCCTGGAATTTCTCTATATTTAGTTCACACAGCTCTATTTTGTCTCTAGGGGTCTCCATGGACCTCACCCTCCACATATGTTATACTGAGTTTGAATGCGTAACACAAAACTGCACATTCACCATGGAGTATGAGGGACAAATGTTTACAAACAAGGGTTGTCAAAAGTCCTAAGTCCCCACATAAACCATGGACTCGGCTAAGAGCCTGACAATATCCCTACCCAATTCAAAAAAAGATCAGACTGTACTATCGGTAAGGTATCAGTTTCACTTGAAATGAAAGAAAGTGTAACTAAAAAATGTTGGAACAATTTTTAAACTCAAAAGGCTCTTTAAATCATCCTACTTCCTACATTCTTCAACATCCCTGTAATTGTGGCCTTCATCTTAACATCAAGCACTACATTGCACAGAGCAAAGATTAGCCTTGTCACAGTGAAAAATAACCATCTGGCAGTCCTAGTACAGTGTAACAGAGTATTACTTAGAAAAGAAACAGTGCTTTTTAATTATGGACAATTAGTCTCATATGTAATACCGTTACTGTGTTTAAAAGTAACTTTAATTGTTGTCGCTTTCCCTGGAGAATCAATAACATTTTTCTATAAGAAAGTGGGTGATGACAAAATTTGAGGCATGCGTACAATGACATTTAAATTTTGTCCGTCTGTTCAAAAATCTCCATGCCTGCAGAAAATTATAAAAAATATCTAGTATCTGCCAAAAATTTATTCCCAGGTATCAGCTTTCTGAATTAGAGCAGTATTTCCACTTGCCACTCCTCTTCTGAACATGTCATGCAACAAGAAAAGCACTGTTGCTTATATGACCCTGATAGGCTGACATACAAACAGAAATGAAAATTATGGTGTTCAGTCTCCCACTTATTGCCAGAATTCCCTTATAATGATACTATTCAGACTGAATGTTTACCACTGAAAGTAGGAGTTTGCTCCGTGTGTCTTCCATGAGACTACCCTCACATTTTCTCTAACCTTATCTTGGACGGGTGCACCCTTTGCTGAGTGAAAACATCTAGATGGCCAGGCCCAGATAGTCGTGGTGAATGGACTTACATTCAGCTGGCAGTTGGTCACCAGTAGGGTTTCTCAGGGCTCAGTGTTGGGGCAGTCCTGTTTAATATTTTTATTGATGACCTGAACAAGGGGGTCAAGGGCACCCTCAGTCAGTTTGCAGACAACACCAAGCAGAGTGAGGATCTACTGGAGGGTCAGAAGGCTCTGCAGACAGATCTGGATAAGCTGGATTGATGGGCCAAGGCCAGCTGTATGAAGTTCAACAAGACAAAGTGCTTGGTCCTTCACTTTGGTCACAACAACCCCATGCAGCACTACAAGCTTGGGGTAGAGTGGCTGAATAGCTGCCCAGCAGAAAAGGAGTCACCATCTTTGGAAGTGTTCAAGAAACAACTGGATGTGGCACTTAGTGCTGTGGTTTAGTTGACATGGTGTTTGGTCAAAGGTTGACCTGCTGATCTTGGGTGTCTTTTCCAACCTTAATGATTCCATCATTCTGTGACTTGGTCTGACTCAGACCACATATATGCCAGCGCCTCCTTAAGGAGACTTAGAAGTGTTTGTGCAGAGGGGGCAGGCAGATCCCAAAGGTGAAGTGTGTAGGCAGGCTGCAAAAAGTAGAAATACAACAGGAAAATTTCATATCCATCAGGAAATTAAAAAGTAATGGAGAAATGTCTCATACTTCTGAGGAATATCTATGAGCAGTGTAAAGTCACAGAGCCTGTGCTCTGGCACATGGCTGGCAGAAAAACAGCTTTGGTTTCTTGGGGTAGATCTGTAAGGCTGGAACTACTGATCAAGGTGATTGAGTGCCGTCTCATTCACTTCACAGATGACATCAAGGTGGGCAGGAGTGTTGAGGAAGAAGGAAGGAAGGCTCTAAGACAGAATGGATCAGTGGGCTGAGGCCAATGGTATGAGGTTCTTGGTTTGTATTAGACATAGTGTGGCCAGCAGGTTTAGGGAAGGGATCGTCCCCATTCATTTGGCACTGGTAAGGCCACACCTTGAGTCCTGCTTCAGTTTGGGCCCCTGATAACAAGAAAGATATTGAGGTGCTGGAACGTGTCCAGAAAAGGGCAATGGAGCTGGTGAAGGGTCTCAAGCACGTGTTTTATGACTACACAAAATAGTTTATTTAGAAGTTTTGTGCCTAAAATTTCTGGCCCATATTCTTGATTAGTGCAAGGAAAATCATTATATCTCAATTAAAAGAGATATGTCTGCAAGTAGACAAGCAGGGAGATGTTTGCTACTGCAAAACCAGAAGCATGGACTACATTTTGAATCAGTAACTTAGCTGAAAGAATCTGTTTTATTAGCTAGATTGTCAACTTTTATCCTTTGTTTGTGGAATTGTGATGTGCTGTTTAAATAGAATATTTTCTTTCAGATTTTCAGATGGTGAAAACTAGAGTATAATTTATCTTACTAATCCTTTCAGGTTCCCTTGTTTACATGAATAATGTTCCCACATCATTCATGCCTAATGTCAGCCCATGGTTCCATTATCTCTTTTCCTTCTCCACTAAGCTTAAAATCAACAACCAGCTTCTATATCTTTTCTGTCTTGGATTTCACCTTACATGCAGTCAGCTTGTAGTGTGTGTGTGTGAAACTCCCTCGGAAATAAAGTAGTGATTCATGTTTACCGCTGAAAGAAACAATTACCTGTCTCTCATTTCTGGTAATCCACTTCTATGAGTAAATACTGTTTTTTAAAAAAACTGCCTTTAGAAAATGAATTAACTTCCTTGTTGCTCAAAGTTTTTTATTAGTAATAATATCTCGCTGCTTATATTTGTCATAAGAGTCAGAGAATCACAGAACATGCTGATTTGCAAGCGACCCATAAAGATCGAGTCCAACCCTTAGACCTGCACAGGACCGTCCCCAAGAGTCACGCCATGTGCCTGAGAGTATCATTCACTTCTTGGACTCTGTCAGGCTTGGTGCTGTACTCAGCCCAAGGGACAAGAGGGAGAGGGACAGGGAGAGGAGACAAGACAAGATGAGACAAGATGAGATGAGGCGAGATGAGATGAACGGAGATGAGATGAGATGAGAGTAGACAAGAGGAGAAGCTTCAGTCATGGGGTTTATATCGCCTAAATTAAATTATACTGGAATTATTCACATTTTAATTTACAGAGGTTGTGAAAATTTGTAGATATTACTATGTTCTTGCACCATTGGTTTCTCTTGTTTTCTAAAAATAAAAATTGTTTAATGCTGTAAAAAACCCCCACATTCTTACGTAGATGATAGACATTTTATGCTGCAAAATCTGTGCTAATGTGATTGTGCTTCTATGTGCCTTTCACACAAATTCATTAACATCTCCCTATTATACTGACTGACCCCAGCTGAGGCTTTGCATCACTTTGTGATACACACAACACACAGAAAACACAAGGCACTTCCTGCATTAGAATCTGAAATTAAAGTTTACATTCATCCCTCCTGGAAGATGTTTTCTCTTCTAACTGACAAACAATCTGATCTATCTTCCTTGCAGACTGAGTCACTGTGAAAGGTGTAATGCAGGAAAAGAAAATGAGGACTCACCTTAAATGTCTTTCCATGAATTCCACAAACAAAATACACACCAAAGTTCTGTATCCTGCTGTCATGGACAATTCAGCAATGCACATAATGAGTAAATGCTGGGTAAGTTCTTTACATGAGTTGACAACACAGTTGACATCCACATAAACCATTATTATGAAATCCAGTAGCAAAACATGCAAGTGTGTAATCATCATCTAATTGGTAGATTATCTTTAATAAACTTTATGGATGAGTGTAATAATTTCTAAATGGAAAAGAAGTAGGAGAGGAAAAGAACTTCTGAGTTATTCTTACGTGTAGTGAGTTTCTGTGGCTGGGTTTTGGTAGTGGGTGGGGCTACAGGGGTGGCTTCTGTCAGAAGCTGCTAGAAGCTTCCCTGTCCTATGGAGCCAATGCCAGCCAGCTCCAGGACGGACTTCCTGCTGCTGGCCAAGGCCGAGCCAATTAGGAGCAATAGTAATGCCTCTGTGATAACATATTTAAGAACAGAAGACTGTTGCGCAGAAGAAAATTCCAGCCAGGGAAGAGTGGAGTGAGAACGCAGGAATAACAATGCAGACACCTAGGTCAGTCCAGAAAGAGGGGCAGGAGGTGCTCCAGGCACCAAAGCTGAGGCCCCTGCAGCCCGTGGTGCAGACCATGGTAGAGCAGCTGTCCCCCTGCAGCCCATGGAGGACCATTGGGGTGGAGAGACCCACCTGCAGCCCATGGAAGAACCCATGCTGGAGCAAGTGGATGCATGAAGGAGGCTGTGACCCCGTGGGAGGCCCAGGATGGAGCAGAGTTCTGCTGGAGACCTGCGGCCCACGGGGAGGGCAGCTCATACTGGAGCAGCTTTTTTCTTGGGTAGGACTTGTGGCCCCTGTGGGGAACCCACAGTGGAGCTCATTCACGAAGGACTGCACCCCATGGAAGAGTGACCCACAGGACAGCAAAAAACCTGCTGCCCGAGGGATGGACTCACACTGGAGAGGTCCATCAAGGACTGTTTCCCGTGGAAAGGACCCCACAGGAGCAGGGGAAGGACTCCTCTCCCTGAGCAGCAGCAGAAACAACAACTGACTGTAACCCCCATTCCATCCCCTTGCACGGCTTGGGGGGAAGGAGGGAGAACACGGAAGGAAGGAGGAGTGGGGGGAAGATGTTTTTAAGACTGTTTTATTTCTCACTCTTTGGTTCTTATCCTGTTAGTAATAAATATAAGTACTATCCTCACTTTGAGTCTGTTTTGCCCATGAGGGTAAACAGTAAGTGACCTCTCCCAGCTCTTATCTCTACTCATAAATCCTTAGCTGTTTTTTTTCTCTCTCCTCTGTCCAGTTGCAGAGGGAGAGTGAGAGAGCGGCTTTAGTGGGTATCTGGTATCTGGCCAGGGTCAACCCACTACATTATGTCTATTCTGACTTTACCTTTTGCTGATTTTACGAAGTTGGTCAGCTCCTGCATGGAGACTAAAGCTCCGCCCATCTCAAGGTCATTGCTTTTTAACACTAGGTTTTAATACAGCAGATGCTGTGTTGGAAGTTAAAGGCCTATTCAGCCAAAAATCTGATAAATAGAATACTGTCTGATGAATAATATCACAAATTATTCTTTCTATAATTCTTTTTTATCAGCACACATAGGCTTTTGCATTGTTTGGCCCAAAAGAACTAATGTAAGAATGTTAAAGAGATTTTTCTCTTGTATAGTTTTGATTTGTGTCATTGTGTAGAAGGAAAGTAGTTTCCTAATTTTAATCCCCTTTAAAACAACTTTTGAAAGACACTTTACTGGAAGCCTTGAACAAAAGAAAAAAATCCTACAGGGAGATATAGAAGATATAGAAGTAACCTATGTTTCCAATAAAAATATTTATTTCTAGAAAATTTAGCCCATGAATTGCTGTAGATCTTTCAACAGTTAATGTTCTTCTTCAGCTACTGTACAGAAGAAATTGCAACTTTTCTATGTTACTAAGTAATTTCTGGGTATTCCTACACATTGATATGTATTGATAGTGCTTGCATACAATGAACAGCAGATGATTGAAGGGAATATAAAAATTTCTGAAAAGTTTACTAGACCATTTTAATAAAAAGTATTTTCCTTTAGGAAAAGAGATATTTCTAAACATAATTTTTCGCTTGTAAGTGCTTTCAATTCCATAATATGCATATCTGCTGATACATGGGAACATGTTATAAAAAAGCAGTGACATTATAAGACGCAGAAATTCAAAGTCTCTCCAAGCAATTTGGATGAGCCTGCATTTCTTTAACAAGCCAATGTGGTTTTTTTGGTTTTGTTTTGTTTTCGTGGGCTTTTTTTTCCCCTGTAGTTTTGGTTTGTGTGTGTTTTTGTTTTTTTTTTTTTAATAAAAAGAGTCAAAAGTATTGATTTCTGAAAGACAAGGAAGTAAATTTAAGGTAACAGCAATAATACACCAAGAAGTACAGTCAGATTGTTGAATACTGAAAGATATGACCATTTGTTGATCAATCTACTAATTCCAATTCAGACTACTACAAAAAATCTCTGTCCTGAGGAAATATCATCTGTAATTGACAGAAGGGGTTTTTTTTCCCCATTAGAAAGAGTCAGACTTCCTTCGGGACAGATTTGGTCTTTGCTTTTACTCACTACACTGCATTTCAGATGTTAGAATCTAAATTGAGAAGGACACCTGGTAGAGGTTCTAAAGAGTATCTTTGTAGATATTGTAGAAGTGAAAGATAATTGAGTCTGACTTTACCACATCACAGCAACTCACAGACATCAGGTTTCATTCTTATTTAAACAAGGCTTATTATTTCTCACTAAGATACATCACAGGTCTGAGAAACCTGAGTTGAGACTTGTGAAATGGATAATATCAGAAAAAACCATAAATTCCAGAAGTTCCTTTTGTTAAATACTGTAGGACTTGAACAACAGCATAAAGAGAATCATAATCACATTAAATGAACTTTATTATTCCAAACATACATATAAACATATAGGAACACCCGTGACTTGCTGTTTATGAGAAAGCTCAACATATATTTATTTAAAATGTAGATTGATTGATTTTTTTCGTGCTTTTCATAGTTTTTTATCACTTAAGTATAGGTAAAAGAGAACTTTTTAGTATACATAAATGAAGCCATGCACTGTGTATAGAAATGCCTGCTTACATTCCCCCAACTGCTATGACTTCCAACAAAAGATTATTTTAAAATTGTTTTTGTCTAAAGATTAGAAGAAAGTCCACCAGAAAGAAGTCATGGCTTAAGACCACATATTATCAATGTAGCATGGGGTTGCTAGCATGAAATCTGTTTCTTTGCTGATGTGGCTCCTTTCCTTTGGAGATAACTGCAGCTCTATTAGATCTAGATGTTTAAGAGCACAGAGCTGTAATCCATGTTACCTAGAGTTCTTTCTTCTCATATTGGCCTAGTTGCTAAATCGCTGGGTATACCAGATGTCTTTTACTATTTCTTCAGTTGCATTTCTGTTCTACCACAAATTTCTGTCTAAAATCCCAAAGCAAATATTTGACAAAAACAACTAACCAAAATGAAAAGACAACAGGTGTCTTCCTGATTACATCTATGTACCCCAAAGTTTTCATGAAGTAGCAGGAAATTGTGGCAGTACAGAAGAACCTGAACAGAACCATTCCACATCAAAAGCACTGTCATGCAGTTATCAGATGAAAAGTATCTGACAATAGCATCCCCTTTGACACATGGAGAAGGGAACCACTGTCAGTGTCCCTGGAAAAGGAAAGTCTACACTATACTTTTGAAAAAGTAACCTCCTCGTCTTGCTGTTGTACCTATTGGCTATCCATAAATTTTGTAGAGAGATAAGACAAGGTTCACAATGGCTGCTGCTGGTCTTCTCTCATGTTGGCACATTATCCTCTTGTGCTAGTGCCATTTCAGCAGGTTGCCTTGGTCAATAAAGTAGGGTTGCTGTTCCTGTATTTCAGCAGCTGAAAATGCCAAATGAAAAATTCAACCAAATGAAAAATTCAATATTTTGACGGTTGTTTTTTCTAGTGAAGATCTGAGTGTACTCTTTGAAAATTATTTTAATATAACATTAGCACCCAGTCATATTTCTGCAGTTCTTCAAGGTTGTTTTGCAGTTATAACAGCAATTTCCACATTCCAATGGGTTGAACTATCTCACCCTTACTCAACAAGGGAAGTCAGTGTACTGGAAAAGTACATCCAACTACAGAATATTTTCCCTTGTAGAAATGCTTCAAAGACTTGTTTCCACCAAACTACCAAGGTAGCATGGACACTAAAAGAGGTAGTATGGACACTGGAAGTAACTTAGCTACAACCACTAATTGCAAACCAAGTTTGTGTCTCTTCACTGTATTTTAGCATGCTTCCTTCATTTTAAATCTTCTTTTCTGCAATGGATATGAGCATAGACCCATATATTTTGAAGTAGAATTTTAAATACGGTTTGTGAAAAACAATTCAGTCACATGAATCATTGTTTCTGTCCCTTAAAAGCACAACTTTGATGACACAAAAGAAAAATATAAATATGTATCATTTATTTTTTAGTGTTTCTAACCCTGTTCGCTGTTTCTGCAAAGATGACACAATAATCAGGTAGGTAAAGCTAAAACCTAGGCACTTTGCAAATACTCCAAAGCAGCTATTAAAAAAAACCCCAAAACTTTAAAACAAGTACTTGGGGGTTTTAGCCAACATTTTTATTGTATTCTAGTTGAAACAGATACAGCCCTAAATTTAAATTCTATGTGGTTCATTTTTGTAAAAAGAAAAATCAAAAAGGATAAAACCCAATCCTGTCATTGTGATTTGTTCCCTTTAATAACCTTCAACACTTACAGATGTTCTAGCTGGAACCCTGATACTTCATTTCCAAACTGCAGACTTTTGAACTTCCTTCTGAACTAAAAGGAGAGTTCTTTTAGCAGTCAGCTGGAGCTGGACCTGTAAGTTCTTACTGAACTGGAAACAATTACTAGATACATAACCAGACCTCTCCTCAGCGACAGAAAATCCTCAGTCCTTCAGATACCCACGGTTGAGTTTACAAATAGCAGGGAAATGACTGGGCCCAGTCTACTTTCAATAAAATAATTAATAACTCCACTTGACTACATCTTTTTTCTTAAATACCTCTCACACATGAATATTCATCAGATTTATGTAAAAGATTAGTTTTAAGACCCTTTGATTTAGACGGATGAAAACAAAATTTTGAATTAGAATATTTTTAATATAATGAAAGAAGTTATTTGACTAATTTTTCCTCTTTTCACAGTAATATTTTGACTTCCCTTTAAATGCAATAGACATCAAGCTGAACGTTTTTTTTTCCAATATGGAATTACTGGATGAAACAGGGTTTCATATTTGTGTCCGTTTTTACCCAAAAACCTGTGGATACTACTTGGTATGTTAAAACAAACAAACAAACAAACAACCCCCCCCAACAAACAAATAAAAAACCAAAATAGTGATTATTTTGGTGCACCAAACCAACACCACTGTACACATGAGGTAGCATAGGAATCTCTGAACTGACTGGCTCCAGTTTTCTCTCATAAAACCAGAGGACTACACCACAGCAGAAGTTTTTGGACTCCCCTGATGAAGCACTGACTCCTTCACTTTGTTGTACAGCATCTGGAGAGCAAGCCGTGACTTCTATGTCCTGCTGTGATTTTCTGCAGCCTTTCAAGACAAATATTTTGCCTTCTCACCAGTACACAGCAGGAGTAATGCAAAGGGGAAAGGATGGAATGGAGGGTGGAAAAGAAAAAGTATCATGCATTCTAAAAACAGTATTAGAGAGTTTTAAATTAACAGAGAAAATATCACCATCCCATATGAACTCTAACATGCCATTCCTCGCTATACAAAAATCTCAGTCTTTCATCACAGTCACTTTGCTCTTAGCTACCAGACCCAATGTGTGCCATACATAAGACAGCTACAAAGTCTCATAGTTTACCCTTTGTACACAGACAAAAGGTACACCTATTCACATCCTCTCCTTTAACCAGACTCCAGGATGAAGGTGAGTTCACAGACTGCTTTCTATCTATAAATGTAAAATGTCATGTCAGCCTCCCATCTAATAAGCTAAAGGACCAAGTGTTTATATAAACTAGAATATCCTTTTCACCAAAACACAATCAAATACTTTTCATAATTTCTTCTATTCTGCATACACTGATCAAAATCCCAGTGGCTTTCCATCTCCACAATTGCGAAGCATCTTTTGAATCATGGTATGTTTGCTTGCGTGAATGCATGTGAGAGTGCACACTTGTGTATATGGATGAAGAGAAAAAGTGGAACAACACAATCTCATATTTAAGAGTGTGAATTTAAGAGTCTGAATGAACCATATAGCCCAGACTTGAAAGGTGGCACTTTTACAGCTGAGTTTGCATTTAATAAAATCAGATTCTTTAATGAAAAGAAAGAAATATACTTTGTCTGATTTTTCTGTAAAACTTTGGAAAAAAAAGAAATAGGATCTCTTACACTACAAGAAGAATGTTTCAAAATTTTCTTATCACATAATAAAAAACTAAGGTTTTTTTGACTCATATATATATACACATATACATATACATGCATAAATAACTTTCTGATTTACTGATGAACAATAAATTGTTTTCTAAAGCCATCAAGAAAGAAAATTATACCCTGTATCATACAATATTTTGGATCATATCCATAATTTTGTATATTTAGCATCTGTGAATCTCCCTGTCTTCTCAGCTGATATTAGAGAAAGCTGGGAATAGCATTCATATATTTTGCTATTATTTCATATGTACAGGATCCTTATAAAACTGTACTTTTCCAGAAAATTCGGGCAAGCATTAACATTCCCTTTTTCATTCAAGCAACACTTTAAAAGTGATTGTGCTGGTTTAAAGGTAAACCGGCAGGGGAAATGAACCCAACTCAAAAGAGAGATTATAAGTCAGAATAACAATTTAATAAAATAATACAATAAGTACGATTATACAGACAAACAATTGGTTTTAACCCACAAAACCCAAATGTATAACCCAGTACCCTGGGGCATGAACAGAGTGGTGTTCATTGGGCCCTCTGAGTCCAAAGTAAGAGAGGGTGGTCAGAGTGCTGTTGCAGTCTGGTCAAGAGTGGTTGCAGTCTGGTTGAAAAGTGGTGGTTGCAGTCCAGTTGAGAGCGGTGGTCTGCAGTCTTCCTCTGGATCCCATGAGTGGTTAAAAAAGTCCCAAGACCCCAAGATTATATATCTTCCAGTTCAGGCAGGAATGCCCAGTACCTCCCTGAGGGTGGGGAGTTCCACAATGAGTGTGAGGAGCATCCTCTTATCTCACAGGCCTCTTAACACCCAGTTTACAGCCTGAGGAGTCAGGCTGCTCTGGCCAGAGGGTGTAAATGGTCTATTGATAACAGTTTCTGGGAAATGGCATGGAAGGCTATAGAATACACAGTTTAGGGTTACACCCATCCAGTGATGAACTGGTCCCAGCTGTTCTAACTAGGACAGTGATACATCTTATTCACAAGTGGGTAACTAATAGTCACATACTAGATAGAAAATGAAGTTCAATCAGAGGCTTAAAGCAGTACAGTCTGGCTTCTACAAAAGAAAAATCTTCCTGGCTTGGGTCAGATACTACCAGCCCATTTTTTGGTAATAATCTCACACTCATTAAAAAATATCTAATTAGGCCCAAGGCATCATGTAACAGTTTCTCAAATGTTTTCAATGGAAAAATAATAATCCAACAAAACAAATATCTGAAGCAGTACTTGAAAATAAACTCTATTTTCCACTCTTTCATGCTTTTAAATACTTACCATGCTGATAAACATGTTCTTCATTTTTACTGAAGATTTACTGTGGATGTCTTGCAATGATATAACAAAGTTCCAGGGGACTACCAATATAATGTGCCAATTGACCTGAAGATTTCAATTTTTAAACTTCCACTTCATTAAAAACTCTGTGAAATAAAAAAAATCCAACAAACAAACAAACAAAACCAACAAAAAACCAAAACCAAAAACTCTCAAAAAAACTAAACAAAAAACCCCCCAATCAACAACACAAAAAAAACCCCAAACAAGAAAGTAAAACAACGAAAAAACTTCAGACCCAAAAGTAAGTGATAGAAGACTATCCTGAGAAAGAAGTATTTTTTTCTGAAGTCAATACTGCTGATTAAATATTTTCGAGTACTGTAATCCAGCACTTATATTGTAGCACTTCTCTGTGCAAGTAAGTAAACAAGTCCCAGATGTTCTTCACTGGCGAAAGAAGAATGCATTCTTGTAGAGCAGCAAAATTATGAAAGACCTTAAAATAAGAAAGACTGGACAAAAGGAACAAATATTCCCTACAGTAAAATTCTAAACCCACCAACATTTCTGCAGTTGCCTAGGTTTCTTGAGAAGAAAGCTGTGCTTGACAATTAAGTTAATATAGGTGATTCTGGATGGTTGCTTTTGTCTCCAAGGAAAAGGAAAACTCAGTATATCTTAGGGTTCTCAGTGTATTCTACTAAAGATGTCAGGTACCTAGGATGAAATCCTCCCTCATCTGAAGTGAATGGGACCTCCTGAATGCACAGAACAATCTACACAGTTGATATCTCTATAGTTAGCCCTGTACATCATGCATTGAGAGTCTCTCATGCTTTATCACCCAGTACAGTGAGACATGCTGTGACACAAGGTAGGATAATGTGTGAGGCAGAGAAAAGGAGACTAGGTTTACTGCTCTGCTGAAACTGGCAGCCACACTCAAGGGAAACCACTAGAAGACAATCATCCCTATGCGATACTCCAAAAATGACCTGTTCCCCTCCTAGGGCCTTCTGTGAGGTGTCTCACAGCTTGCAATAGAAGTAAGTCAGGAAACATGCTTTTCTCTCTCCTATTGTTTTCAAACACAGGGGCAAAATATGTTGAGCAATTCGCTTGTGGGGAATTTCGCTCAGCTGAGGATTCAGAAGTTGTCTTGTGGTTTGGCTAGCTGGTTTGGAGAAAAACAATCAATATTCAAAATTGTTTAAAAACATGTGGGACCTTGTCTGCACCATCTGAGCACTTCAGCAGTAGCCGTATATGAACCACTTACAGTAAACTTGTTTAGAACAGACTTTTTTCTCTTTCCATAGAGAGGGAGAGGAGAGGGGAGGGGACATCTCACTCATAGATTTGAAGAGCACTGGTAAAAGTGCTCTTGTATTGGCCCATCTTCAGAACGCTAAGCATCTTTCATTTAAGTGAAACACTATCTCTTTCACTGAAGTGAAACACCTTAATTCAAAAGCAAAATACTGACACTTAACTATTATCTGTCCATACAGGCAGTATGAGAATATTTAATCCAATATACAATAACGCTAAATGGTATATATGCACATCTGTATGCCTTGTGTTGCTTACTCTCTGCTTTCAGAGGTGTGCATGGTTGAGATTTGTAAACTATTTTATTGTAAAATTTATGAATATATAATGATTTCACTTATGTAATCCAGTCTGTTCCCAAGATACAATCTAGTGCTGGTTTTAAGGCATAGACATTCTCCTGAACTATACTCTAGGATCATGTAACATCAAGATTTTCTTCTGCGTGGGTGCTACTTAACTCAGACAGCTGAGCACCTGAGCATGCATAAGCACATTAACAGCAGAAAATGTGAGAGGCTGGATAGAAAACTTCTTATTACCAACTGTTGAATTTATAATGGTAAATTATGGACATGTGTACATTTTTGATTGTTTTTGAGCTCAGGTGGATAGATGGCAAATCATTCTCAAGCAAAACACACATACAAACCCAACCAAACAAAAAAACCTCCAAAACCACAAGACAACAAAACACAATATCCCTTCCCTGCCCCACCACACTCCTACCATCTCCTCTGTGCCAAAACATTACAATGTTCAAAATCTCACCTATACTGTACACATTAGGCCTCTTGTTTTCACAAAAATATAGTTTTGTCGACTTTGGCTGCTCTCTCCTCAACAGCCACTATTATTCTTAACTCTTCATCATGCTTTCTAATATCTAAATATTACCATATTTGGACTACTAGTCATGGTTACTCTATTGTCTGTGTTATCATGGTGTGGTTTTCTGCAGTAGAAGGTTTATTGGTATTTTATAAGCAGTGATATATAAATGGAATTGAACAGGGTGGATCTTTTTTTCATCTTCTTCACACCAGTTTTCTACTGGGTAATGCCACTGATTACAAGCATATCAGAATAGATCAGAATTCCTTTTTGATGGAAAGCTTCATGTGGAAATTAACTTGAGGACTGCATAGATGATCTATATTTATGACAATTCTACGTTTGAAAAATTGTGGAATTTATTATTCCATATTTTCGAAATTGGATATGCTCTGTTGAAAATCACAGTCATCATTACATGTTAGCCCTTTGGGATATAAACTGACAAACCTGCACTGAAAGTAGTGGAAGGGCAATGTAAGTAGAAAAACGGAGAAGTGGACAGTGCTGGATGACTCAGGTAGTTAATTATTTTCTTTTTATACTGTGAGCACCCATAACTGTTTACAATCTTGCCTGAAATTCACTGATGTTTTTCTAAAGAAATTTCCACATTTGTTAAGAATTGCATCACACTACTACTGAAATGTTCCCAACCTGTTTAATTCCTTTCCCTCTCCCCAGTTCTTCTCCCCATCACTATCCATGTCCAGCAACGTCTTTCACATAATCTCTCCACTTCCCATTGGAAGATATATTGTAAATCCATTTCTCCAAGAATATGGGAGCCCAGAGCTTTTATGGCATGGGGAAAGCTGGAAACAGATCTAGTGCCTTTGTGCCACCAGTGCTGAAATAGCATCTCTGCAGATGTTGCAGCTGTAGCATGCCAGCGCATTACAGTATCTGCATTATGAAGAGACAGCAGCACGGCACAATCTGCTCTCATCTAAGACCCCACCAGACTGAAATCTGAGTTCTGGAGTAGAAGGTTGGTATAAGAACAGCTCATATGGTGTTTATAACCTCAGTGTAGGCAAGAACATCTTCTGAAAGACTGAGAGGCAGATGTATTAGAGAGAAAAACAGCTGCCAAAGTCAAGCCAAATTTCAGTTGAACCTGCTTCCTACTGGCTGATGGAGAGTCATGGTTCTGCACACAATACTTCTGTATCATTTCTATACTTCAAAGATTCCTGAAGGCTGTTGCTTTCATACACAGAGAATAGATATTAAGGGAAAATGATAGGACTTCATGTACCTTAGCAGCAAGCAAGTTGCTGTTCCTAAGCCTCAAATGTCAGTACACTTGGATCTAACTCACCTTCTCAATCCCTTTCTTTCTACAATGAAACTTCCTTCAGCCATTTCAATAATTTTTGGAAGCATCTTTTCCGCAAGACCATTTGCCTCAATGCTGTTTCCCCTGTGTTTTTTAAGTCTGAGGATCTTTGGTGATCTGTAGACTCTTTCTAATGTTATTGAGAGTTTAGGGGAAAAAAAATTAAAAAAATCTACTTATTCTGTCAAAAGACAATATATAGGGAACTGAAAGAGGATGGAAAAGTTTTAGTATTTAGCAAGGCAAGGAAAAATAATGTACCACAACTAGTTCACTGAAGTGAAATAGTTAACTGTACTTCTGTGGCACCCTTCCTTTTTAGGTAGCACCCAAAAAGGCCACTTGCATGGTCTCTCTGGCGAAAACACATGTGTTTTGCATATGTATGTCACACACAGCCTACTATTATGTATGCCTGGCCCTGATCTGCTGAAGTCTGACACAAAGATATCCTTTTTCAAGCAAGTATTGTCACAGACTTCAAAGGGACTATTTCTAGGAGTTATGTATGTGATGTATGTGATGACAGGATCAGGGAGCTAGTATGAGCATGCACCCCCATTTACTGTACAAAATATATACACACATTGCTCCTTCTGCTGTCCCCTCCTGTGGTGGAGGCCTCATTCTGCTACAGAAAGAAGAGTGATACATGGGCAAATGATCTTTATTAGAAAGGTCACTGACATTGTCAAGCATCCTTTGAAAGGTGAGGTTGCACCTAGAATGTTATCAGGCCAGAGCCACGAAGTCTACAACTGTCTCTGACAATATTGTAAACAGGTAATATATCTGACCTCTTTTGGGACTTAACAGAACACAGATGATTAGAGTTCTGCGCCTCTTTCATCCCTCTGTCATCCATGTGTACACTTTCCCCAAGCTTTGTCTTGAAGTAGCCTGTAGAAGTAGTGAAGTTGAGAAAGAGCTCCTTTAATTACAAGTACCACAGTAATGAATTCAAGTACACTCATTTATCATAAAGGGCTTCCCCATCTGTCTCTAAAGTATGCTCAAAAATGCTCTGTATTTGATAACACGAGTGTTGAGAATTTAACATGTTTTAGTTTTAAGCGCTCCATTTTGGCTAGCCTTTTGTAAGATTATACAACTGCATTTTAACTGAAGGAAAAGATGGGGGGGAGTGTGTGTGGGGAGTGTGCGTGTGCGCACGTGCACGTGTGTGGTCTCTTCCTAATTTATTTGCCCTTCAACCCACTGGGATCAAGCTGCAATCCCTGTAGGCAAAAGAAGATTAGGGAAAGCAACTGACTGTTTTTTCCCAGACACAGAAGGAAAGCGACTTCTCAAGTACTGCAAGTTTTTCTGGCCACTGTACAAATTGTTCCTTAGTATGGAGAGTTTCCAAAAGACCTAATTAGCAACTCGCTACAAACATTTCTTTGCATTAGCTAATGATCCGTCTACACTTGTAAGCAAACAGTACCAACATATCTAATCAATGCAGAAAAACCAACAGAATACCTACTAAACATCTGGATGTAATTTTCTAGTTAGACTTAGAACAAAATGAAAACATATGCAGGTTTCTTTGATCTATGCCTCAACAAAGAAATTGTCGATAAAAAAACACACTAGCCAGTCAATGTGTCATTTTCATAACGCCATTCTTCAAGTGTTTCTAGTTTAATTTTGTTGGTTTCCTGCAATCTCTAATTTTACCATATTGTGAGAAACTGAAAGGGATTCTTTGGATCTGATTTTATTTTGAGGTTTTACTGCCACACAATCTGCTACTGACTCCGTTTTTTTAATTCAACTCAGGGAATTTTTAAGGGTGAGAGAATGGGGGAAGGGAATACAGTCAGGACGGTAAAATGACCTAGTGCAACTTTTTGAACATTCTTGCCTACAAGGAAAGCTACTAATTAAAAAGAAATCAAATTACAAAGACGGTATGCTGATGCTATTAGCCAAAAGACAGCAAATAATTAGAAATGTAATTGCTTTACCCTGCTCACATCATTTGCACTTCATGAATAAAGAAAGATTTTAAAAGTGATATTGTTTTGCATGCTCTCATAATAATTATTATTCTTTCAGCTGTATAGATAGTACCTACTATACCACATGTACTGTATGATTCAGGTACCATTTTTTCTCTATTTCCCTGTGCCATACTGCCATTAAAAAAAAAAACCAAAAATCAAAACCAACACAAAATCAAACCAAAACCAAATAAAACAACCTCCACTCCCCATGCATTTATGCATGTTACTTTTTCAGTTGAAAGTCCAATGATCTCTCAGTCTAAAACTCTGAAAGCATAACATCTATTGAATTCTAGAATTGTTTTCTCCATTGACTTGCTCTCACAACACAGGGAGTACAACAGTGGGACAAATCACACATTTGCTAAATCATTTACCGCCCACCTGCAGCTCCTAGTGCTTAACATCATCAACATTTTTGTTATATGTGCCAGTTTGCAAGAAGTTAAAAAATATTGCTTGTAAATAGTACTTGAACAGTGAAAGGAAAAAAATATACTACATTAAACAGAACATCATTTACCTAAAGAACAGACACTACATCTGAAACCCTTTCGTATATTTAACCTACATTTTGGAACCAATGTGTTGCTGTTTTTTTTTCACTCAAAGCTCCAACTGCTTCCAGTGTGAGTTTTCAGTACATAGCCAATGTAGGATTAGGCCATTTCCTATATGAGGTGGGAACACCACACTAAAATGTTTACAGTAAATACCAACTGATTTTAAACAACAGAGTTAAATGGATGATTCAACAGAATGATTGGGGGGTCAATACTGAAGGCAATCTTTTTATTGTACTTTTAAAACATCAGACAGAGGTTTAAAAAGAATTATTTTTATCCCAGTTTGAGAATTGTGTAGAGTATGTACAGTACTGTGGCATAACGATCTGGTATAAAACGCTACCTTCAGTTGAACACATCTCTTTACAACATGCTTTGCCCTGCCCTTCTGTGGTGTAAATAGTGAGTACTGCCATGGAATGAGGACGTTTAGTTTTCTGGAATTAATCCAGATTTGTACCCATCTAACAAAAAGGAATTTCTTAGGCTCTAATCAGCCAATGATGATGCATCATAAATAAGTTAAATATTAGATCATGTTGGTTATTATTTATACTAAATAATGTCAGTGGCTCTTATTTGAAAAAAAAAATCACATTTGATTTTGCTCCTGCTTGTACAGCTCTTCTATCGCAATTACAATGGGTAAGATTCAAAATGCTTTAAAGTGTCTGATTCCACAATCTAAGTAGGTTAAAAGCACTTGCCAATAAAAATCAGGAAAGCAGAGTTTTTTATTTCTTTTAAAACATGCCTTGAACATTTTAATGTTGACACATACAGGTTACAAGACATTTCAATTTTCATGTAGGTGAACAATTTAAAAAAAAAAAAGAAAAAGCTTGTGTTTCAAAACACACTGTTGTTTTAATGTCATATCTGTCAATATCTCATTAACAACTTGTGCCAGCAGGTTAAGCAAAGTACAGGGAAAGTTAGGTAAGTGTCACATTATTCCATAGCTACTAGGTACACATACAAAGTATATAATCATAGTTTGCATTTTTATGGCATCTTTCATCTGAAGATCTAAGTACTTAATTAAGTAATTAAGTTTTCCATTGCCATAAACAGAGCACCGAGCTAGCTTGTCCAAGACAACAAAGGAAGAGCTGGGAACAGAATGCAAGATTTTTAGCTTTGCTAATGGAGGCGGAACACCAGATAAGTTTACATTCCTGTCCTGGGAACCACAAACTATCAAAGGTCACTATCAAGGGTATTTAGCCTCATCTCTTAAAAAACATTAAAAGCCCACATATTTATTTATTGTTCCTAAAGAGGTACGCACATATTCATCATATATACAAACACAAACACACACACATATGTACACCCATAGGTACAGACATCGTTATATGTAGACATATACATGCACGCAGACACGTGCACTGAGACATCAGTGCTCACTGTCAAAACTCCACAATTCTGGAATGAAGTTCAAACTTTTCACTGCAGAAGACTGAGGCAGTTTCATTTTATTTTTCTTTTTTGTTGTTTCTATGTAAAACTGGGAATACTCTAGTATGGAAATTATCACTCTGAATGGGGAAAGCTGTACCTTGATATTGCAAAACATCAAATTTCCTATCAAATTTTACACACAGACTGCTCTTTCACTAGGATACAATTCTAAGTAAGTAACCTGTATGTAGTAAACATTAGTGGGCAATTGTAAGAAAATGCAGATCATAACATTACCCTTACTGCATTTAAATGATGCGATTCAACATTTTAAGACCTCTTTTTAGGCAGCACACAATACACTAACAGCACAAGTACATCTTAAGGCACTGTTTTAAGTCCAAGGTTACCAGTATTCCACACTTCATTGTGGAAATCTGCTATGAACAAGGTGCTCGCTAACAGAGGATATGCTTTGGAGTTTACTTTCCACTGCAAGCTGTGTCACCATTTGTCATCTCCTCAACAGTCACACACAGTCTGCAGAATTTGTTCGATCCTCATCTGTCTCAAGTGGGCCTATATACCATTTACAACAGGCAAGATCTTGACAGCTTTCCTCTGTCGGGCCTTCTAAGGAAGCAGCCAGAAGGACAACTTCAGTCCCACCAGAGGGTCATTTCCACCCACGCAGCAGCAGCCATGCCCCGAGCCACGCAAGCACGCGCAAGGCTTCATCCTTCCTCCCGGCGTTTTCCGTGCCGCACTCGGCAGGTGCCACAGCACCGCCCTTGTCGCCGGGGAACGAGGCGGGGCCGGGTGCCCGTCCCGAGGACCGCGCGGGTTCCTGGGACGGGGCGGCTCAGCGCCTCCCCTGAACGCACAGAAGGCCGCTGGACGCGGCCCGGGCTGAGAACGCGCGGGGCGGCTCCGCTCTCACGGCACCGACCCCACACACAGCACAGGACAGGAGCGCGCAGGCGCCGCGCCCACGGCCCGCCGGCAGCCCCGCCCGCGCGGGTCCCCCACGTTACTTTGATGGACAGCTCGGCCTCTCCACTCTCCTTCCCGCAGACCTTCCCCGCCCCCCGCAGCGCCGCCCGCCCCGCGCCCTCCCATTGGCCAGTGCGGAGCGCTCCCGCCGCTCCGCCGGAAAACGGCTTCCAGCCAAAGCCGAGAGGCGGCGGGACTCTGGCTCTCGCCATTGGCCCGCGGCGCCGCGTCGCGTCACGGGCCCACGTTGGCGACGGGGCCGACGATTGGGTGGATGGCCCCCCGCGCGGCGGCGTGGGCGGGGCCGTGGGCTGGGCAGCCGGCGGAGTGTGAAACCGCGTGCTAATGTAAGCGGTGCGCGCAGAGCCGCGCTGCTCTCCTGCCTCGCCCGCGCACTGCCCTCCGCTGGCGCGGAGGGGACGGGGGGAAAGAAGCCGGCGGCGTTCCCGTCCGCTCGGGTTGGGATTTTTCAGACGGCAAGAACTTTATTCCGGGTCGGCGAGGAGCTGCAGGGCAGCGCAGAGGAGGGGGAAGATGAGGATGATGCTACTGATGATGCCGCCGCGATGTACCGCGCTCGTCGGGCTCTGATGAGGCGCGCAGCTCCCAGATGCGCTGCCGCCCGAAGAAGGCTGCAGTGGTGCCGTTACACGAACGAGCTTCCCGTCTGATTTAGCCCTAATACGGACGCTTCCATCTTTTTTTTTTCCTTCCTTTTTTTTTTTTTCCTTCCCCGGACGGGGTTGTTTCCTTGGACGGTCGGACCAGCGGGCATCTTGAGGGGTTTGTTTTCCTTTTGTCCTAGGGACTTGTCTGTAATCAACGGAAGAGCCTGTGCTGCGTGTGTGGTATCCCTTCCTTTGCCCTCCAGCGTTTCGTGCATGTCCTACTGGAGCTGCTCCGATCGGGAACGGCTGTGCGGAGCCCCCGCCCGCCCCCTTCCTCCACCTCCTGCCTTTCTCCCTTGTTCATCGCTCTCTGTAGTGCCGATGACCTGGCCTCTGCGTCGACGCCCGGGAGCAGCGCGTCCCTCCCTGGAGACTTTTTCTGTCCCTCTTGGCTTGCGACGGTGCCGCCGCTGACACTGCGTCCCGCTTCCTCTGGCTGGATTTTCCCCTTTTGACAAGGGGCAGAAGTGGGGAGAGGGGTCGCCTCCGCTCTGGGGTTTCCGGGCTTACAGTCTCATCGGCCACTTGTGAGTCCGTGAGGCGGATTATTCACTCCCGCAGCGGGGCGGCTGCGGCCCCCCTCCAGCCCCGTAAGGTCCCGTCCCGCCGTACCCGGGCGCTGCGGGCGCCGCCCGCCGGTCGAAGCGCCGCCGAAGGAGCGCGGAGCGGTGGTGACTGTCCCGAGCGCGGCCCGTCCGCCTCTCCCGGCAACCCCTAGCCTTCCCGAGAACGACAACAACAAAAGACGCCACGGCCTGAGGATGTTCCCGCGGCGGGGGTACTGAGCGGCGCCTCACCCCACTCCTGCCCGCGGCGGCAGAGGGAAGGGGGCCGGCGGGTGTCGCCGCCTCTGTCCCCTCGGCGCACCAGGTGTGAAGCCGGGGCAGGCGGGGAATCTCGCCACGAGAACTGCGCTACGAGGGAGCCCCGCCGCGGCCGGAGCCATGTTCCCCCAGAGCCGGCACCCCGTAAGTACGGCCCGGGCCGCCGCTCCGCGGGGCGAGGGCGCGGGGCGAGAGCCGGACGGTCCGGGGCGTAACTTCGGCTCCCTAGTCCGGCTGGAGGTAGGGATTTGTGTAGAAGGCGCCCTCACAAGTTCGTCCCCTCCTGAGAGGAGCGGCGCATCCTGCCTGCAGGAGCGGCCGGGAACGGGACGTGCCCACTCCCCTTCTTGTTTCGTGGGCAACTTACTTGTCCTGGTAATGGCGGCAGGGAATCGCCGCCGCGCCGGGCAGCATCCGCCGAACGCGGCCCCCGGGATGGGGCAGGCTGTGCCTCCGCAGTAGGGGCGGCGGTGCGGAGCGGGCACGCCCCGCTTTGGTGTAGACGGCGGCGGCAGGAGCGGGTGGGTCGGAGCCGAAGCGGCTCCAGGAGCGCGGTTAAAGCTCGACCCCTGCTTCACATAAGAGGGATGGGAAGGTGGGTAACCAGTGCGCAGCGCCCCGGGGCGGGGGCAGGCTGGGTGCTCCCTCCATCCCTCCGGCCCGGCCGCGGTGGAAAGTGCCGCCCCCTGCTCCCCGCGGGGCAGCCGCACTCTGACTGAACGTGCATCTCTCTCCCGTGCCGGCCGCCACCGCGCCAGACCTCGCACCAGGCTGCGGGACAGCCTTTCAAATTCACTATCCCGGAGTCGCTGGACCGCATCAAGGAAGAGTTCCAGTTCCTCCAGGCGCAGTACCACAGGTGAGCGCCCGCGGGCCGCCCCGGGACCAGGGGTTACCGCTCCGTGCCAGGCCAGGCGCGGGGGCTGCACAGAACGGGCGCGTCCAGGCGGTGGCGTGTGGCGTCGCGGCTGAGCCCCGCCGAGGGACCCGGGCAGGGCGGGGAGAGGCGGCGCGGGCAGCCCCGGCCGCAGCGGTACCGGGAGATGCCGGGGGGACGGGGCGCACAAGGGGGCTCGCCCTGCCCTGCACGTGCCTACCCGCTGGTGTGCTGGGCGGGTAGCTTCCAAAGGGATGTGGTGTCGGAGCTGGAGAAGTTCAGCATCTGTGGGCATAAAAAATAAAACAGTGTTTGTTAGGGATTCTTATGAGAAGGGGTCATTTCAGTATATCGAGTGAGGGCCTGCGCAGATTTTGTGGCACAGCGCGTTAAGGAGGCTACTTTTCATGTTTGCTTATTTGTGTGTGGTGTTAATGGAAAGATTGATAAAACGCCAACGTCGCGTGCTCAAAGAGCCAGGGAGAACTGTTAAAGCACGCGAGTACTTTGAGCAGTAACATAAAGTTGACGTGAATCCGTGGAAGCAGTGGGATTACGCTCCTCGTTGCTGTGCTGGCCTTCAGAAGTTCTTGGTGGGTGTATATTTGCTGCTGAGGTCCCTGCAAAGATTTAGAGTATGAGTTCTTTCATAGCCTGAGCAACTGGCGTTAAGGAACACTAATCTACCTTAATTTTGTACCTAACGTGCACCTGCAATATTTGGAGAGAAGTAAAAACTTTGCAGGTTTCCCAGTTAGAAATCTTCCTTTACCTATAATACTGTAGTCTTATCAAAAGTCATTAACTTGTCTAAACCATTTGTTACTTAAGAAATACAATGTAAACTATAAGCAGTAATTACCATAGTTGTAAGTCAGAAATGCTGGCTTGCACAGGAAGTGTTCCGTAGGATGCTAACTAGTAACTAGTATCGTAAAAAAACCAAAACAAACAGTTTGACAGAAAACAAAGGGAATATTGAGGCCCTCAGTGAAAGTAGAATTATACCGTTGTTTGTGATGAGATATGCAAGTGCTGAATGCGACTTACTTTTGTTTATGGAAACAAAAATCGAAAAGAAACTTGGTTGGAAATGGTAGTCAGAGTTACCGATTTTTCAAGCTGTGGGCAAGGTAACATTTGCTAGAATGTACTTAAGGTAAGAATTATCCTCAAGTTGTAATTGTAAAAGTAAATGGTATTGCTAGGCAGTAATTACTAAACATGTGTACATAGAAATGCCTCTGTCTTATCCATTTTATTCCTGAGAAGTATTTTGGAGAAATTCAGTTCCTTGAAAGTTGTAGTACTTAATAGCAGCTCTTTGTCAAAGCATGAAGAATGGATATGCTTAGGTTCTGGAGACAGTTTGGGCCTCATACAGCACCCATGAAATGACTTATAAATTCCCTCTTCAGCCTTTGTATTTAAAGTATGAATTAAGTCTTTCTATCTGTCAGTTAGTTATGAGGCTTTTTTAATTAGAAGCTTTTGCCAAAATACAAATAGAGTGGGTACATATCAAAACAAATGGCATAAGTTACATTAAAGTGTGATCTGTTTTGTAGCCTTAAATTGGAATGTGAGAAACTGGCAAGCGAAAAGACAGAAATGCAGAGGCATTATGTGATGGTAAGTGTATTTGTTTTATCTTTATTTCAGTAAATATCTCCTAATACAATGTAAATCAGCATAAGAAAATAATGTATGCTCATTTATTTGCAGTATTATGAAATGTCGTATGGATTAAACATTGAAATGCACAAGCAGGTAAGGCATTTTGTTTTCTAAACCGCAAAATCAGCAGTGCATTTAAATGTAGCTGTGCTGTTTATGTTCAGATGACGGTGTCATGTGTCTGAATCAATAGCCTAATTTGTAGCTGTGATTAGTAAAACTTTGCCTACCTCCTGTCAAATGTGGTGTAGATTAGGATAAGCAACAAGGCCTTTATGGTAGTAGTCCTGAAAGACACTGGCATAAGTAGGAAGGGTCTTGTGTCTGTGGTTTTAAAAATATAATTCAGTGCTTTACAAATTTAGGGTTTTTTTGGGGGAGGATTGTTTTTCTTTTGTTAGTGGTAGAGACTCTGATATATAGAACTGATCTTATGCATGTGCAGCATATATTGTGATAGTTGCTTAAATCCTTGCCATATAAAGGTATGAAGAGATTAGCGACTTGGAAAGCTCTAGTTATGACTATGAGTTTGCAAGTTCCCATAAAATTCACACTTATGCCCACTATAATGGTGAATAAAAAGAGTATTGAACTGGAACAAGACACTAAGGACCTCATAAGAGAAGAAAAGCTAAATGATTGCTCAGCCCAGAGGACCCTCAATTGAGTAGTCATTGTCTGCCAAATAAAGCATTAATGGCAGGGTGTAAGTATTCTGTAGATATGCTGACATTCACTTTTTCATCAAGATGCTAGTACAATAAGTCTTTCAGAAATCGATGGCCTCTTAAAAAAATTATCATTAGATGAAGTTGCAGAGTTGGACACATTTCAAAGTGCAACAATACAATTCTTTCTTGATGTGTATGTGCTATTTCATCTAAAACTCTTTGTTTCATTAAATTAAAGAGCATGGCTGACCGGCTAGGGCACAGCGAAGAAATTGATTAGTTCAGGCTTCAGATCTTCAGTATATTCAAAGACATTCATTAAGCAAGTGAATTGCAGAATTGAATTTTGCTTTTGTAACTGTGAACTCTTTGATTTTGTTTTGTTTTGTTTTCCTCTAAAAATATTATATTTGGAAAGGTGACATTGTAATTCCACGATAACTTTCTGTCTGCAAAGCAGGGTAGGTATTCTTTTGGTTTTTGGAGGTACACTTTTTTCAATGCAAAATGCCATTAAAAGAAGTATTATGACAACCTCATTTTTTTTAAAGTAGTGAGCCAAATAGGTAGATGAAACAGCTATTGTAGTGTTTGGCTTGGTTGTCTGCTGTAGCTTAACTAATTTTTTGTTTTGTGTTTTAGAACAGTGTCAGTTTTTCTGTGTGGTGACTTTTCCTGGCTTTGTTATTTAAGATTCTTTTCTTGGGTTTATTCTCCTTAACTACTTCTTGGCACACATTAACCTGTGAGAAAGCCAGCATCTGTATAGGAAGCCCATTTGCTGCAAAGTGGATGGTGTTTTCAGAAGATATTTGAAGAGAATGTGTTGCTTCAGTCAATGCATTAGGAATTAACTTTAGATAAAATCAATTAAACCCACAAGATCAAAGTGTGTGAGAACTGAGGTTTCCACTTTGACCTGAACATATGTGTATTGTAAGGGTTTAATGGTCTCTGTGTATGGCAACTATAATTATGTACCCGTTATGCAGTGATACTTCGAAAGCTTATAAGATTTATGACAGAGCATTATATCAGTGTTGGCTCTACTTGGGGAGAGTAGTGCATGCTTGCTCTGTGTATGCTGTTAAGAATAAGCTTTTGAATGCATAAGTGCATTTCTCTGCATATGAGTCTCACATACTGTTCTTTTACGTGTTAAGTAATTCTAATTTTTGGTAAAGGTACCACCTTTATATTAAAGACTCTTGATTTAGATACCTGCAGTGAGGATGCCCAATGGTGTTGCAGTTCAGTATGTAGGTGGTCTCAGATTACAGGAAATGAAAAAAAGCCTAACAATGACATTCTTCTGAATTTCCACAGCTAACTATGAGTTCTGAGGAGGCTTTTGACAGGTCGTAATCATAATTCTTATTAACTGGTGATGTCTACCCCCAAGGGTGTAGCCAGGCTCAAATTGATGCTTTTTGCTGGCTGATCACCAGCGTGGCCTAAGTGCTCATTATGTTGTAGAGAGGGCCTTTGGAGCTCTCATTACATTTGACAGGAATTCTCTCTAGGGGAAAACTGGGCATTAGCTAGACTCCTGACAGGCTGAAATTATTCCTGCTTTATGGCTTATAACCAAATGCTAGCAAGGCATCATCAGGGGACATGAAAAATTGTCATTTCTGACAACATCTTTGTTACTGGAAAATGCAGTGATGGGGAAACTTTCCACTGAACAAGCTTTAACATCTTTAAGGCTTGCCTCCCATTTGGATGCTGCACTTGCTCTGTGTGAAGCCCTTCAGACTGCTTGGGGTGCTGTTTGAAAAACAAAAAATTACACTGCAGCACTGTTTATTTATGGAGTGTGGTGTGTACATCACTGTTAAAAGTAAAGTCATTTAGATATAATGAAGTAGTTGCAATTAGCCTGCATATATAAATGAAAAGGTTAAGTTCTTGTATTGATACAGTTGTGTCAGCAGTTCCCTCTTCATTTAATGTAGTTATCTATTATCATTTGACTAAAACGGAGTTAGTCAGGACTTGAATGTTGTTATAAACAGACCTAACTGAGGTGAACTTTCCACAAGCAGCTGTAGTGGCAGAGCTTTCCACTTGAATATGTTTCATTTAGGTTCAGAAATGACCATGGTAAGGCTTCCCTCCCAACTTTTAGCTTTGGCACTTTGTGGTGTTTAATTGCAAAACTCAGTGCTTAAATGAAGGTGCTGCTGCATTTCAACCCGCTGGCTGAATGGTGACCAGGAAATAGTCTTTTGACATATTCGTGGCTGGTTTGTATTTGGATTTGTTTGTTTGCTTGTCTTGTTTTCATCTTGTTTCTGTGTGGGTTTTTAAACTTATTAAAGAATTTCAAAGATTAGTTCTTAGAGGATGTTGTGTGCGGACACTTCCACTGTTTTCTTAGAAATTATTTTAAGGTGAACAGTTACAGAAACAGGCACCTGAGGATTTGTTTAATTAGATGTAAGTTGATTTAGATATTGTTTTCATATATGTCAAGAAGACAAAATGAATAAGAGTGTTTGGTGTGGTCTTAAGTTTCTTTTCAGTGTTATACTGTCCAAGGGAGATTTTTTCCCCGCTATGACATCTGTGTCTGGCAAAGCAGGTAAATCAACTGCTAGCGCCAAGAGGTAGAGTTGCTTGGGTGTTAAAAATCCTGCTGCACTTAGAGTTGCTACCCTTGGCTCTTAAGGCAGTACATCTTTATTTTCACCAGCTCTGCCTGTCATCTTATGTCCTAAGTCAGGAGATAAATTTTCCTGTTCATTTAGTGCCTGGATTGTTTAGGTGCAAGATTATCTTTTGTTTACTGCCAGGCAACCAAAGAAAAAATAATTCATCAGTGCTGAACCAACTGACAGACTTAGAAACTTTATGGTGTCTGGGTTTCTGCTATCCCAACAGTTGCAGAAAGGTTTCCTGCTCTTTGGGTGGGTTATTTTGATCTCTCTGACCTACCTGGAGGCAGACCTGTCATTCAGTACCTTGTCCGTTGTAGAAAAGTACACAAACTCCAAAGCTGCATTGTGTTAACCAGTTGTACAAGAGTTAAATGTCTGTTTTAGCCTGGACTGTTTTGCGTAATCATTTCTAACACTTTACATCAAAGGACGGAATCTTCTAATGATATCTCATTAGAACATCAGTCTTCAGGAGTGGGTTAAAAGGAGGGAATTAAGGAGCTTAGTTATCTCTATACAGCTTCTGAGTAGGATGGCTATGCTGTTGAAAGGGATTTAAAGATAAGTTTTTTTTTTCTGCTATGGTTTAATTGGAATGAAAAATTCCTTAAGGTTTTGGTGGTGTGCAGAGAATGTTTCAAGAGCACTTTGCAGTTGGCACCATAAGACATGCAAAAGCTGGTTTTATTTAAAAGAGATAATAGTAGGGTTGATTGTTACACAGTATTTTTCGCTCAAAAAATTGTACTTATTCTACAAATATTTGTTTTCTAAATGAGTACAGTTGTGTCGGAAGTGTAACCATTTCAACTACAACTAGAGTTTCCAGTTTGAAAGGGGAGAAAAGACTAGAGTGGTGACCTCAACTTTCATGACTTTTGAACCATGTTTCAAGCTCAAGGCTAGCATTATTTTGAAGGAATTATCTGACAGTTTCAGGGCACTGTGAAATACGTCTCCATGCAGCTTTTAGATAACCATGTTGTCAGACACCATCTAGTATGTCAACTCCATATACAACTTAATTCAAAAGTGTATCACAGTATAAACACTGTACATATATTAAATACTACCTGATCATCTCTCATTTTAGACTTGGTCTGCCAGATTTCAGGTTCCTCAGAGAGCCCTAGAGGGAGAGAGGAAATGTATTCCTACCAGCTACATTGTTAAACTTCTATTGCATTGCTGGAACTTGCATTGCTGCATGTCTTGTTGATGTACTTTGTGCATCTATTTAAGTGGAGGGAAGAAAAAAAAAAAAGCCCTGGTAATTTTTGGGGTAAGAAGAAGAGTAAGAGGGAAGATGCTGTGTGAATGTGCAGTAGCCTTCCGTCACAACAGAATCTATGGGGAAAGCTTAACAGTTTTCCTTCTTGTGCTAGTTGTTACACCAGATCAAGCTGAGCATTTGAATTGCTTTTCTTCCTCTCTACTTAAATGTTTATAACAAAGTGGTAAAATTGTAGCATCTCTAATGCGAAATAGAAGATACGATATTTTAGATATGATAGATCACCATTGACACACAGTAAAAGCCTTTAAAAATAATTTTAGGTTTACTGGCATTTATAAGAAGACTGCATAGTACCTGTTACTTTAAAAAAGATAATGATTTTGAATAGAACTAATGAAATTATATTTCCATTTAGGGTAAAATTTAGGGATATCTAATAGCAATTATGTCAAACGCTACTATTTTCATCTTCTGCATCACACTTGTTATTTGGACTCCGTTGGTATTTGAACAGTAGTAGTTGCTCACATAGTTCCTTGCCAAAAGGGGAAAAAGAAAGGTGGACAGGGAGAATTCAAGATTATTTCAGCTTTTGTTTGTCAGAACAGCTAGTTAAACAGATTAGTCCTTGTGATTGCTTGTAGGCCATGGCTTTTAAAGTTTTTGCAAGTTCGTCCTATGTTTAACCTGAACTTGCAACCCATGTTCTGGTGAATTTCTACCTTTAAAGTTTTTGTAGAGGTAATGTTGTGTGACATCTCAGGGCAACACTTTCTAGTGCCCTTACCATGAAGAATTTTATCCTTCACCAACTAGGAGTTTGCCTTTCTGCACTGGTGACCATTGCCTGCCTTTTATTCTTCTACTGTGCACTTCTAAGAAGAAGCTAGCTGACTTAGTCTTCTCCATAATCACTTTTGTCAGCAATGAGATCTCTCCCCTTAATCCTCCTCTTGAAGCTAATAAAATCTAACTTCTTCCTAGTGTGATATGTGCTCTGGTTGCCTGATGATCTTCCTGGTGTCACTTAGTGACTTATTCCAGTTTAGCAACATCTGTCTTCTTGCCAAAAAAACAGGAACAGAAAGGGAATTATTTCAATTAGCCAGTTGGTTACAGTCATACTACTGCTTCCTAATGTGAGGTGTAGCCTTCAGCAGCACCAGGGTGTGGGGCTGATGTGTATTCAACTTGTTCTTCAGTACTCCTGTGCCCTCTTCTGCAAGACTGCTTTCTAATGTGTTTCTACCCTTGCTGTGCTGGTGTGGGGAAGAGTTTGTCCAAGATGTAGTACAAACTCCAACCTTTGTTTGCTTTAAACCTGGTTTTTGCTATCTTTATTTGATGGCCCTGGTTCCCAGAACAGAAGCTGTTGATGCCTAGCTGCATTTGCAATGGAGTCGAAGTGTTATACCTGTTGCAACCCATCTAAGTTGACTCCTTTTCAGATTGGGCAGTCCCAACCTAACAGTTCTATGGCTTTCTTTGATCATCTTCCTTGTTTTTTACCTCAACCTTTTTAATTTTTAAGTTAGTCTTTTGAAATGAGGGGACTAGAACTACATGCAGTTCTCTGGGTGCAGGTGAACCAGAGATTTATATTATCACAAACTTCTGTTTTCTGGATGTTTTTTGTTTTCTTAATTTTTATTTTTATGTCTTTTTCAGTTAGGTTTCCAAGTTTTTGCTTTTGGTGCCATGAAACGCTGAACTGCTGGAGTTGCCTTTCACATTTGAGTTCTTGCTCATGAATGATAATTGTAAGCTCAGGAGCCATCATTTTACATGGCTAGGGATGTCTCCTCCCAGTGGGTGTAAATTTAGATACAATTCTTTTCATTGCCCGCTTAGATATAAAAGGTCTCTTTGCAGTTCTTCAGTTATTGCTTTTACTTTCTTATAGAATAGAGTGCTGTATTTCCATTTCCTTACAGCCTTCATATTTATTTTCTTTCTAATTCTTTTATGGAGCAAGTTTTCTTACTCACTGCTTACTGTCTTTTCCAGGCTGCGCTGCTGGTCATATTCATAAAAAAGTTTGCAGCAAAGGCCCCCATGAAACTCCACCAGTAAACTGTTTCTGGTATAGTGCCGGAGGTGATTGAAAAGTAGATTAGAGCTTGCTGAAATTGAGTTTAATCTTAACCAAACTCTGGTTTAAATCATGTTAGGCTTAAAAACCAGTTATCTCCTGAGGTTGTCTCTTTAAAAAAGAAGGCCTAGTGCTGCACTGGTTTGGGTATTAGAAAAACAACCAAACAAAAAATCCCAACAAAAGAAAGATTTAAAATACTACTACCTTATGAAATACTGCTATAAACCTTTTTCCATTCCAGTTTCAATTCAAAGTATTGTGATTGTATTTCCAACCTAGAGAATTCAGTATTGTTTCCATAGGCTTGTATGAGTCTTGACACAGCATCAGAGTAGGCTGTTTGGATTTTTTTGATTTTTAAGTGTTAAATATTATTTCAGTTGTTAGAAAGCCTAGTTATAAAATGCACTTTCTAGTATGAGGAAGTCAGTTCAGAAAATTAATCCACTTGGTAAGTTTCACTGAACTTTTTATAGTGATAGTATTCTGTGGCTAATGAGAAACTGCAGAATTTTTAAGAAGAGTCTAATCACTAATTGGGAATTGGCTAAGTTGCTCCCACCTTTTCTTTATGTTCTTTAGATGCATGAACAAATTGGCAGTGATGATTAAAGATTAAAATTCTTTTAAGTGTTGGATAAGCTTTGTGTCAGGGCTGCTTAACTGAAAATATTCTGTGCTTTTTACATGATTCAAAGAGCTAACTATCCTTTTTAACTATGTGATAACAAACTGACAAACTGAGGTTAGTTTGTGTTTTGGTGTAAGACTTAGTTGGTTTGGGGTTTTAGATTTTTTTTTTTTTTTGTTCCTCTCTCCTAGCAGCATGGATGTTCTTTTTTTTCAGTTCAGTCTTTTTTATCTTGAAATTTTTGTTCAATCTTTTTGATGTTTGTGTAAACAGTCAGTCAAAGCAACTTACTTGTAAGGCGACCAGTCAGTGTATTGACAAGAACAGACACAATAGAAAACTACATTAGGAGGTAAGCCATTGGGATTTGCAGTAAATATATTAGAGAACACAAGTGAATTGCCAATACTGCTTGTTTAGCAGTTTGCAAGGGCAATGGTAGTATGGATTTTTGAATTAAAAGGGAAGGACTGTTCTTTCTGTGTGCTGGAACATCTAGTTTATGGCTGAGGATAAAATTGATTTAGAGAACAAAATGCTGTCATCTCTATTTGTGCCATTTTAAAGCCTTCAATGGATTAGCAAGCAAAAACAAAAGATAGCTTTTGGTTTTGGAGAAGGGGAGCAAGAATGGATATGCTTGTTCAGCTGCATCTTGATTAGTTATTAAGTCTATGAGAGAACCTGCTTTTGTTAGCTCAAGAAAAAGAAAGGACATCTGAAACTGGGTAGGTTTTATGATCTGTGGAAATCTGCCTATTTATGAATTTGTTTTTCAAGTGTTCTAAACCCCTTAATTGCTGTGCTCTCTGCTTCATGGTATGATCATCTCAGCTTTTTTAAGTATAGAAGTTTGAATTAAGTCCCTGCAGGAAAGGGATGAAAACCTCAAAATTTCTTAGGAAAAATAACTTAGAGAAAGATCATTCTTTTGTACTGTTGTCACAATAGTTTCCATTTACAACAAAATTTAGTTTAATTTTTTTTTAAAAAAGCTAAAACATTTATTGCTGTTCAAGTGTGAGTTTGAGTGTAAAGTCATGCAGAATTTCTATTTTTGTTACTGGTTATAAGGTGTCCACCCATTACTTTGCAGACAGCTAGCTGTGGCCTGAAATGATGAACATAAATTTCCAGTTAAGCAAATCCAATATCTTTAACAAGACCTATGGGAAGCTTTTAGGTTGTTTCTTTAAACTGAAATATGTACTGTAGAATCACATCACTAGTACCTCTGTGTCCTCCTAGCAGGATCAGCTGTACCACTGTCATTGCTGATAGGGTGCTTGTCTTATCTGTTAGCAAAGTCTTAACAGTAGTGGCAACTTGCAAGCTCTTTAGGTAACAGATTGCTTTTATGTCCTTGCTTTGAAGTGCTTCTTCAGTTACAACTTCAGTCTTTTCTATTGCAGCTTCAGCTCTTTACTATGTGTTTTCTTCACCCTGAATAAGGAGCACAAATCATTCCCCTACCTTCCGGAACTGTGTTCCATACCTTGAAAGTTGGGGGTTCATTCGCTGAATGTTGTTGCCCAGCTGAAGCACAGCGCAATATTCCAGGGGAAGGATGTGCAGTGCTGAATAGTGCAGAAGGTTTACTTAGTGTATGGCTTACTGTGGTGGCAGCCTTTTTTGCAACAGCATACTATTGACTTATGTTCAACTTCTGATGCGCTGTGACAGAGAGATTCCTTCCTAAGGCCCATTATTTCGTTTTCCTTTATGTTCCTGTCTAGACATGCTATGGGCCTTTATCCCTGTCCTTCTTTTTACTTTGCAGTCCATTTTTCCATTCACTGTAAAGTGCGTTCTGAAGCTATTCTCCAGCGTATTCTGTCTTTCTCAGCTTGAAACTCTCTGCAAATTAAGGATTAGGGTAAATGAAGAGATCTTTATGCCTGTTAGTGGGAAATACTGAAGAATACTGGACCTATCATGCATGCAGAACTTCTTAATTTGAAGAAAAGAATTTCTCCGTACACGGTTTAATAGTTAAGCAGTTTTGTCCCTGTTCCTATGAAGTTTTAGATGGACTGTGTTATTAGTGTTGCTCCTAATAGTGCTATGAATGTCAAATTCGTATTGAAGATGTTGACATCATCTGCCTCTTAGCCATAATTACTTTACCTTTTTTGACTTTGCATAATTCTGATGTTTACTGTTGAAAATTACTTCTGAGCTGTGGTTTATCTCTCTTTTGCTTAAATCTTTATGAATAAGAGGCTTTTTAACCTCTGATTTGATGAATAGTAATTAAACTCGAGTGTCTTTGCTCTTCCATTTGCCATTTTCTGCCTGCTAGTCACAGCTAGGCTTTGCCATAGATTCCTGTCCTCTTGACTTCTGAGGTTCCAGAAGGTGTCCACTAGGTGCTCAGTCTTCACTAATGTGCTTTTTGTATTTCATCAGACCTAGCCCATATGAAGATGTTTTACTTGGAACACTCTCACCTGTTACTTTGCTGTTTAAGCTGCAATGTTGAACTTCCATAACTAATAATATATATTAAGCGGTTTGTAATGAATCTTACATAGTTAATATCCATGCAGAAAAGTACTGACTTCTGGCCTTCTTGGTGTTCCTTGACCATATCTTTCATTTTCTGATTGAGGGTATCAAACATCTGACTATTTCAATGTGTAGGGCAGGAGCATTACTTAAGCTGTTTCTTTACTAGGGGCATATATGTGCTTGTGCTGTATATCTACAAACCTGTATATACCTTGCTGGACCTAGTTTCCATTTCATGTATGCTTTCCTGTTTGTCTGAAGTCAGTGAAGAATTTGGGATTTAGTCTCTTGGTACAATTCCATGCCTCCCATTTTTCCTCTGTCCCTTTTCTGTTTTCAGATCTATTAACTGTCATTCATGTCCTTAATATTGTTTCAAAAAGATGTCTTTTCTCCAGATCCTATAAAGCCGATCTTACCAGTTGGCATTTGCTTTTCTCAAGTTCTACTAGCTTTCTCATTCTTTCTTCCTTTTATGATCATTATAAACTCAGCATTGATTGCAGTCTGCATAATTTTTTTTTATATTTGGACAGTTTCAATTAGCTCTTATGTATTAGAATGCAATTTAGAGGATGTCTTTACTATTTTTTCTATTCTGTAAGCAACAGACTATATATAAAAAATAATGAAATGGGGAGAAACTTAACTGTCATGTTCCTAAAGTTTTGCTGGAAGATTTGTGAATCTTTTTCCTACATGGTGAAAATATCCAATATTTTCACCTTCCTTCCAAATCCTGTGTGATGGATAGTTCTGCTAGTTGCTATCAAAGGAGTTTTCAATCCTCTTACCTTGTTAATCCTTGTTATTCACCTGATGGTATCTGAAGCATTTATGTGAATACTATTTTAAAACCTTTAATAGTTTTTTCTGAATTGATAGATTTTTGAAACTGAGCAGTGAATATGCTAAGCATTGTAAAATGGTGAAATTACATTAAGATATAATAGTACATATGAGTGTACTAAGTGTAGTTTGGTAGTTATACATAAAGTACTGGTTATAGCGTATTGATTTTTTTCCCCACATTCCAGGCCTTTGTTCTTAAGTGTCTCTTTTGTTGGCTGACGTGCTTACTGCTCTAGTAAAGTCCCAATTCTACCACTACTATAGTCTTAGTTGAATGTTGATAAAGACTGGGAGTTTTGTTATTGACTTGAATACTGTAAATATATGTACTTGATTTGAGGAACTTTATGCTCTAATTTTTAGAAAGTCTGTGAATCCAGGTGCTTCTCCAGCTATCTAAAAGCTCTGACTTTCTAGTGCCATCCCAGTAAAATGACTCAGTATGGCAAGTGCTAAAAGGATATAGGCAGAATTTGGAATGTGGCTTGTGGGAGGGAGAGCAAAATAGGAAGTAGTTTTAAAATAATGTCCTAAACTGAATGAAGAGTCAACAGGACTCTTTTCTGATAGGAGTGTAGCAGTTACAGATATATTGCTTTTTATGTCTCCTTTCACTTTCCGTTCTCTTTGTCTCCTCACTGTTATTGTGTAGTGGGCTGTTGCTCAGTTGTCCAGAGTAAATGAAGTCCTTAATGTCCTCAAGGATAGTAGTGCAAAGCGTGCTGGATAATTTTGGAGACTATGCTCTAAAGAGATAATTTTGGAGACTATACTCTAGAGCATCATAACAGCACATGGGAATGTAATCCTGTGAGGAGAACTCACGTGAGAGCTTATTATTTCTCCCAAAAACCTCTTCTCTCATCTTGGTTCTCCTGTACTTTAGGCTCCTCTCCTGCTGGATAGATGCCTTCTGCAAGTCTCTTTAACTCACTGATATAGTGGTCTATTAAACTGGCCCTTTCCCACCTTTTTATAGTAATTAGTTTTCTGCCTGACTAGTTGTTAAGTTGTTGGATAAGTCTCCAAATGTCTCCAGTGTGGTTCAGAGAAGGTGTGCCTCTGGAAGCAAGGGTGGGAAAGACCTCTTCTGGATTGGAGTCAGTCTCCGACTTGCTCAGTATCTCATGGAATCTAAATAAAAGTGGGAACTGCATGTGCTGGAAAACAGCTTGAAGGTAACACAAAGCTGTGTGCTCATTTCAGAGATTTAAATAGTTCTGTGTGTATTGAAAGCTAGATTAGCATGGAAACTAAACAGTGGAACTAAAATTTGGATAAAGACACATTTGTAGTTGTGAGTGTTTGAGCAAGATGGGGTAAAGTTGGGTTAAAGGAGAAATGTGGTAACTGTCCTGTTTAGCAAAGTTTGAGAAGACACTTGATATAGTCAAGATACGTGAAAGGAGCACTTTGACATCCTGACAACAGCTTCTTTGTTGCCTGTTGGCTTGGTTTCAACAGGATTGACAGCTGCAAATGGGATGGGCAGTTGTGTACAGTGGTTCATTAAGAGTTACACACAGCCTCTCTCTATTATTGTAGAGCATTGAAATTAGACATCTGAAATATACCCAGTCCCTTTACGGATGAATGAGGTCAAAACCTGTAGTAGTTATTTGGCAAGTGTAGCTGTTGTCTTTCTTGTGCATCATATGTAGCTTATGTTTAAATGAATGTGACCTTTTTGTAATTTAAACTAATATCTAAGAAGATTCTGCAGTTTAGGAACTGAATTAAAACCCACTAATTTCACTTTGGAAACTATCTAGCATTCTTTGGCTTTATTGTTTTGAGGTTTTATTCTGTTAATATTTCTGCTACTTCTTCCTCTCGCCATTTCCACTTGCAGTATGGTGGTGGTTTTGTTTGTGGTTTTTTTTTTTTTTTCATTGCTAAAGATTTTTCATGTCAGTCTTCTGGGATTGTAATATCATCATGTTGTGGGTGACAGATCTCACAATTAAAATGAATAGAACAAATGTGGAGCAGAGAAAAAGCTGTGTTTGTTAATGATACGTCATGCTAAACTGGGAGTTTATGCCTGAAATAGAGAGATTGTTCCTGTCACTGAAATGAATGCTACCCATTGCTGCTTGTCAGATTGAATATTAAGTATCTGTTGAGAATAAACCTTCCCATTCCTTCCTATGGGTGAGAATATTAGTGATAACAGTTTATAATTTAAAATATAGTTTGAAGGCCAACTTCCACAGTGTGTTGCAGGATGGTTAATATGGTGGTACAGGGGAGATGAATGTGTCTACTTGTGTGAGTAGTCTGTTACTCAGGAGGCCTGTAAATTTCATTGGCTGCTGCAGTTCTTCTAGAATCATTGGATTTGAGAGCAATAGAAAGATAAGATATCCGATTACCCAAATGATTTGCAGGGTTAGCCAACGTTGTCATGGAGACGCAAGTTGGAACAAATTAAATTTCAAGCAATAAAATAATCTTAAAGCACGTCTGGGAACAAGAAAATTTGGCAATGGCACTAACCTGAATTGTGTCTTAGGTTGACACAACTGTTGTTTGACATTGATGTACTGTGGGGGCTTAAACTTTTAAATGGCATGTTGCCTTTTTTTTTTCTTTTGCAACCATTGCCAAAATGGAATGTAGTGTATTAATTTTAAATAAAGGGCATTCATAATATATGCATATCTCAGTGCTCACCTTGGATTCAATAACTCATGAACAGCAAAGTTCACAGAATACTAGCTTTAATCATTTGAAGCTTTTGAGTGTTTAAATTTTGAGATTTAATTATAACTCCAACATCACTTCATCCCAGTTCTTAGTGATGAATTTTTGGAAGTGCTACAGTCTTTGTAGCAAGTTCTAACAAAGGATGCAGAGAGCTAACTACATGAAATGTTTCTTTTTCTCCAATTGCTCTGTGGATATGTGTGCTTTTTGTTGTGTTCAAAGACATCGATCACAGAAAGAATAAAGGCTTCATCGTTTAAGTGTACTGCTTGTTTCAGTGATTTTGCCAGAAAAATGAAAATACTAGATAGGTAGTAAACTTTAGCACAAGATTAAAAAACACAGATGCAGTTTCTTACTGCATTTCAAAAGTCTTTGGGTATTTGAATGATTTCTGCCTTGGAATAGGGATTAAAAAAAAATTGTCAAACATGTCCCATAAAGAGGGCTTTATCCACATGTCTATTAGATGAAAATTGGTCTGAGGTCAAGCCATTTGCAGCATTCTCATAGACTTCGATTTTTCTTTCCATCCCACCACAGATAATCTCAAATGATTCAGTAATGACCAAAAGTGCAACATTGACCTTTACTCTCCAGTGGATTGCTGTTACATGCTGTAAATGGCAGGAAGTCCTTTTTGTCTCTCCAGAAGGAGTTCAGTGTTGTACTTGGCTTTCTATGTGTTGAAAGTGTAAGCAGAAGCAGAGTGCTTAGGAATTACCTTCTAAATCTTTTGTGAGTATGATTTGACAGTATATTAATTTCTGTGTATTAGAGACTGATTCTCTTGATTCTTTTACATGAAAAGAATGAATTAGGTTATACTTTTTTGGTATCATCAGAACTTTGGGTTTTCTTGCTTTACGCTAATAGTGTTGCTCCTAAGCTATATTTTTCTTCATTTAATTACAAATTTGATTCTAAAAATTGGTCAAAATAATAAAGTAAATACAAATGTAGTAAATGAGAATGCAGAAACCCATCCTTAAGAACTGGTGATAGAGTGCTTTGAAATCTGATCTAACTTTGTGTTAATGGAACTTCAGTGCAAGAAAGAATAACAAGCTTTTGACATACAATGGACATTTTTAGCTGAGCATTGCTTTGTAAAATAAGGTCTGGACACCTTTGAGGAGTCTCAGCACTAATAATATAGCAGCTGTTGCAGCAAAACTGATTGCTGAAACTAATATGTTCTAAGACTTAATTTTTGCCTTAAATCACCGTGGATGCTATAGCTAAAATTACTACTGGGACGTGTATTGTTATGGTGTATTACTACTGGGACATGTATTTGGAGCAAAACCAAAATTATTACTGTCGAAACCTCTGAAGCTGAAAGGTGATTAACTAATTTTCCTCAGAGAAAGTCTGCATTCTTCACTCAGAAGTGAGAATGCTGGTTCCCATAAGCTAGGGCTTCCAGCGTTAATACTTACATACACATGGGTATTTATTATGGTGTGAAATAGTTTGGATACCTGTATTATACTTCCTTCTTTTCATTCCAGTGCAAAAATCTGTGTGTTCCAAGGAATCATGTTGATTTAAGTATATCTTATGTGGTGCTTTGGAAAGTACAGGCTATCAAAATGCACAATTATCTGGAATAGACTATTGTAAAGGAAAACACTTCTATACTTTTTCTAACAATGCCGAAGGAAAAAATTTGCAGATATATATAAAAGCTTTCTTAACTGCTTAGTAAAATGCCTTATTTAAATAAGTACATTTAGTAACTAGTCCGGCTGCTTGGTTCTTTGTCATTACGTTAAGAATTCACTTTAGCAAGAGACAAACTTAAGTACAAACACTTGAGTTTGGCAATGGTTAGGTTAAAACATTTAAGCCCTTAACTAAATGGAACAGAGACAAAAAAAATTACATGAGTGAAGAGAAAAAAAATCCATCAGCTCAACTTAATTTTACAAAATGCAGCTGAATTCCTTCATGTTAATTTTTAATGATACTTCAGAAAGGAGGGTAGTGCTTCAGTCAGGGGTCTGACAAGCTTGTCATTTGCAAATAAATCAAAAGATAGTCATTACAACAGCAAGAACCAGTGAATGATATAGTTTTGTTATTCTTTGATGGGCTTCACACTCAAGTTCTCTATTAAAAATGAATGTATTCAAGAGGTTCTGCATTAAGAACACAAACAATTAAGGGCACTTCAGATGCTTTACTAAGAGCTGCCATAGAGCTCTGAGGACTTTCATGAGAGATGCAGGCTTCTGTAGTTTGCTTTACCGAGGAGCCAAAGAACATGGGTGATTAGTCATGTTTGTCTATGTTTGAGCAGCTTTCTGCAAAATTTCCTTTGTTTATTCATTCTTCTGACTTCTCTACATGTCTGGAGATCAGTAGTTAGATAATAGTTTTATTATATTGGGAGGCCTCTAGGAATAGGCGATAAGTACCTTTATTTTAAGACTCAGATTCATGAGCCCCAAATCTGGGGACTTACTCTAATGACACGAGTTACTGATGTCGTCTTGATTAACAAAACTCCTTGACTCTTTCAGAAAGGAGTTTTGCTTTCAAGAATGAGTGTAGACACACACATGCTTACGCCTGTGTACTCAAAGGTATTTAATCTTAAAAGGTGAATGCTTTTTGAACAGTTAGATTTATATTCAAAGTAACAAATATTCCTTTTTCTCAATTCTGAAAACAATCTCTTGCAACTCTTGATTGGCAAGATGAGGTGAATTGTGCATTAAACCCTCACTTTCACAACTTACTAGACAAAAAAAATTTTTTAAGATGTTAGTGAATAAGAATAGTTCTTACTAAACATTTGATGGCAGGAAACAGATGTATGAAATTCCATAATGGATAAATAATTTCAAGTACCTTATTTACATGTGTGAAATAATTCTAGCAGGCAGACTGCCTTCTAATGTAAGCAAACTTTTGTTATGATGTTTAGAATAGCCTCTTCAGTGTGGATGTCTCTTAGCTGGCACCTGTAACAGTGTCAAGAAATCTCAAAATAAACTAATTTTATGGCATGTTCATACAAATTTATGTAGCACTGTGGGTGAATTAAGGTTGCTGTTTGTATATGATCATCAATGATGTCCAGCTTTGGTAAAGACAAACTAAGAAGGATACTTTTTTTTTCCTGTTCTGATATGAAGTCAGGCATGATAGTACTGAGACAATAACTTTAAAGTAAGAGTGACATGGAAAGGGTTGATTATGCCCTCTGTTTTAGAAAATAAATAAATAAAATCTAATTGAGCTGTGTTGGGACTGGTAATTATCACATGATACTGCATTCTTTTGCTTACTCTGTGACGTGTGTGCTATGTTATTGCAGTGTTATTATAGTGAAGCTCAGATATTTGGGGAGAAAAACCCAATAATGTGGACAACTTCCATGTTTTTATAGGATTAGAGTTTTTTCCTCTGGTCTCCAATTGGGAGGTCTGGAGACACACTATCTTTAATGCTGCTGATGCTTTTGAGAACGCACACAGGATCACTCTTGAGGAGAAAAGACAATGCAGAACGAATCGTGTCTTGCAGAATATACCACCTAAGGAGTCTTTCTGCTGTGCCTTTTGCAGTCGGACCTGCCTATCTAAAAAGGCTGGGGACCTTTTTAGCCACCAACGTGCTTGTAACAAACTGGCTAGAGCCCTTCCTAAATCTTTGTTTTCAAAGCCTAGCCATGATGATGATGATGATTTTTCCTTACAGCGACAATAAGGATACTTATCTCAGAATAGGAAGACTTTTGTGTATGCCGTACAGGCCAAAGAACTTTTCAGTAGACACCACTCACTAGTTTCTTTCTTTATTCTTTTTCTTTCCTGTCTGTCATCTGCTATGATTATCATGGCTTCTGTCCTGAAAAACAAAGGTAATCCGGTTGGTCTAGGGCAATTAACCCCTTGGATCCTAAACATCTTAGCTAAACATCAGCCAAACAGATTGCTATGTAACAGAATTGTTTTCCATAGCTGATTTACCCTGCTTTCTGGAGAGATATAGTAGGTATGTGGAAAAATACCCTTTAGTATGTGTGCTTTTTTTTTTCTTGTTAATAGAGAAGCACCAACAGATTTAGTAATAGTTAAATCTGATAACTGATAATAGTTAAACTGGTAACTTCCTAGTATTGACTTTGCTAGTAGGTATGTAGTACTAGTACAAAAGGTTAAATATGGAATTATGGATATTTTATGGTCATGAAGCAGAATAGAAACAGACCACTGTGGTACTCTGTGAAATTATAGATGTTTAAGTTGATAATATATGTGTGTTCCCTTTGTTGCAGGGAGGAAAAGATTTACTCTAAAGTAACTGTTGCGTCACTGTCCTTAGTTAAGAAAAACCTGTTTATTCTAGGAAGAAACTATCCCAGAACTGCAAAACTTCAGTATTTGTGTCAAATACCAGTCTTTGGTCAGGTGGAGTGGTTCATGTCAGAAAGTAGTGGTGTTTTACAAGTCTCATGAGTCTGGATGCTAGATGCTATCCTGTATTTTCCCAGTGTCTGTCAGAGGTCGGGCAAGAGGTGTTAAAGCTTGCTGACTTAGATCCTAAATCACCTGTATGCTGAGACATAAAAGGAGAGGGTGGCTTTTGTATCCTACATATTGTGTGACTGATCTATAAGGATCAACACATCAGTATCTTCTAAAAAAACTCAGGATGATGGGAAAGTTCAGGAGAAGGCTTGGCAGAAGATTTAGCAACATTTTAGTCTGACTTCTTTAAATGAGTTTATCTTTGCTCAGGTTTAATACTTGTCATTTCATGGAAGGCCTAATGATTCGCAGTAGTGACCTCTTGTCTAACCCCTGGCAAACCAAGAAATATCTTTATGGATTAATGCTATTATTGACTATCACACTTTCTGATTTAATTTTTTTTCTTGTCTGCAATATTTTAATTCTCTTTTAATATGGATTTTTGAGGTCTGTACTTTCTGTCTCCGTTCTTCCTTAGTTCTGTTTTGGTATTTCTTTCATATGCCTGATGGTGTGTTTCTGTCAGTAAAAATAATTTTACCTTCTAATAGGCAGATAAAATTGATCAGGAAAGGAGTATTTTTCTTCCATGCCTGTCGCCTTCATGTTATGCTGTTTGATAATTTGAGTAATAATAAATTTACTTTTTAAAGCCTTTTACTGGGACTTAATGGATTTCAAAAATACTCTGCTTGTTAATGAACTTTATACAAGGACCAGATTTGTGCCCAAACGTGTATACAGATTAGGTGCTTTAGACATGGCAGATGTCCTAGAGTAGCTAACTAAATCTCTTTTCTCATCTAGTCTTATATATTAAGTATGTACATTTGCAGTAGTATGAAAAATGGGTATTTTTTTGTTACTTTTTTCGCTGTCTGAACTTAATATAGTCCTGCATACCAGCTAATGTATGTCAAAACCCCTAAACCACAGTTTTTAATCAAAATACTTTTCCTCTGTAGACAGAAATCGCCAAGAGATTGAATACAATTTGTGCACAAGTCATCCCATTTTTGTCTCAGGAAGTAAGTAAAACTGTTCAGCTGTTAAAGTGCAATTATGTTGTTTTTCTGTTTGCAAATTAGCTAGTTTTAAGATGTTAATTTCATCACAATACACAAGTGTAAGGAACATCTGTTAGAGCTGAAGTGTGCAAACCCCCTGCTAATTTGGTCTAACAAATCTGTGTTCAAACTGATGAGAATGGCTCAGCCTCATTCATTGCCTGAGGGAGAGTGGGAGTCTGTAAAATAGTACCAATACGAGAAAATGCTTTCATTTCTAATCATGGTGATTGCTTATTAGATATTCAGTTGTCAAACGTTTGCCTACTGAAATAAACATGCTTATCTTCTCTGTACAATTTGTATCAAACTGTAGTGTTAGGGTGAGTATTTAGCTAAGATGCAAAACACTGTTTAGGGTTATAAACCTACATATGATCTGAATGACTATGCTTTTAGTGTATTGTGGGCAGCTGCTGTTACGTTTTGAAGCTTGTTATTTTCAAACTCTGCAGTTGATAGAGAGTGTTTGTTATTTTTGAGTTCAGCAAAGCACTTTTCCATGTTTGAAATTTCGGTAAATTCTGTTGTGTGGGCACAGAAATGTTAAAATTGACACTAGTGCGAAGTTGACATTATTGTCCTGTCAGCTCAGTTAAAATGATTATTCAGTTGCCAGGAAATTAATAATGAAATGACATGGGGTAAGAGATAAACTATCTGCCTTCAGGGCTCTTGTTTCCTTGTAAGCAGGTGATAAATAGGGCCCTATTACCTTTTTTACCTGCATAAGATGTCTTGCAATAGGTAATCTGGGCTTCTGCATTCAGACCGGTTATTCAAGTGTTTGTGATCCTGGTTTGATTTGGTGTGGTCAATACTTTAACAAAAATTCCTCCCCATGCCCTTTCTTCTTTTAATAGCATCAGCAACAAGTGGCCCAAGCTGTAGAACGTGCCAAACAAGTGACCATGGCTGAACTGAATGCCATCATCGGGGTACGTGGCCTTCCAGGTCTACCTCCTACAGTGTGTATAACTTGCTTTCATATCTTACAGCTTTGCTATTTTTAAAATAAACTTAATGTCTTGATATCTAACACTGTTTTGATGTCCAGTGTTGCTGAAGTGTTTATGCTTCACACAGATTTCAGCAGGAGTAAAAAAAAAAAAGTTTACTTTGTCAGAACATCATTTTGTTCAGCAATGCTGCATATAACAAAACTTTTCCTTCAAGAAATATAATTATTAGGAGAGTTGCTTGTTTATTTATAGGTTTTGAATGTCAGTTGATCTAGTTACTTTTACCTCTTGCTTTTTGTGACACTTGAGTTCTTGGAGCCTGTACAACTATTCATTCTTCTTTTTTTCCCTTTCTTGTGAATCTTTCATGAATTTTAAATTAGCAAGCTACTGAATAGAAACTTCACTTGCTTTTGAAGTAGTATTAATTGTCTGACACAGTGTTCTAATAGCCTTTCACCAAGAATGTGCTTTTAAATATGCTGAAAAAGTTAATACTGCTTGCTTGTGACTGGTTGTCAATCACAAGTCACTGGCTTTGTATTAATGAACTTTTTGAACCATACATTCCTTCCACTGTATGAGTTCATTTCCCCTGCCATTAAGTGTAGAATATTTCTCATGTTTTGTGCCCTTCCAGACTAAGTGAAAGAAATAGCTGAAACAAGAACCTGTCCTTTCTGATTTTATTCATAAAATTCATCTGCCTTGAGTGGATTCAAATTACTCATTTATCAATTTATGTTAATTGCTTGTGAAAAGATGCCCTGCTGGTCTTTATAGTTCCCTCAGACACTTTGTAATGATAATTAGACATGCTGCTGAATGGATTAACACTGCCATAGTCCAATGACGTTTACAGACAATGGAACCGGTTAATCCATCTGTGCTTAAAATTACATCCCAACTGGAGATGGAAAAAAAAATAGGAGTGAGGGAGGATTAAAAGAATGAGCCTCAGCTTGAAAACGCTCCTTTCATCAGTTTCTCAATTGCAGATCTGCAGTCGGTTTGCCTGTGGTAAGCTATTGGCAGTCAATTAGGTGAAATAAACTGGGAGGGTGACCTTCATTTCCTTTTAATAGCTTTTCCTCCCTGAAATGGGGAGCTTCAGTGGATTTTCAGCTTAAATTTTGTTCAAGCTGCTTTATTACACTTGACAGATTAGCTTTGCATAAACATATCCCCCCTTTCAAATCTGTGCTGTTTTTCCTTCGTATCAAATTTTGACTGTTACTTAGTTGATTTGCTAATCACATCTTAGGAACCCAACACAATTACATCTGTATTTGTCAGACTTTCCTCTATGCTTTGCTTGTGTAATGAATTACTTTATGAATACCTGATTTGATCTTTGGAATACAAGCACATGTACACTTGTAGTATTGAACTGTACTTTCTTGTATTTTTTAAAAAAAAATGACTTATTTAGGATGAGAATGGAATGGAAACCCTTCTTAATGAACTAATTCTAAAGAAGAGTTAATACAGTAAAAGGAAATATGTATTAAAATGTATTTAAAAACATTCTTGCTCCACTTAGGATAGTGCTACTTAGACAAACCAAATTTTGCTCTCTCAGGCATGTAATTTACTTCTTTTTATGTCTGCACAATGTAGTCTTTTAAAAGCCATAGCATCTACAAGTATCACATACAATTAATTTCTTTTTTTTTTTTTTGAGAATGGAAGGACATTCTTTGGAAGCAGGAATAGAAACCTCCACCTTTTTTGTTTTTTAATTGTCTAATATTTCACCTGAAGAGATACTTTCCTGTGTCTTGTGAAAGACTTCCGCATGATGTGATACAAATCCAAAACTGTGAATGAGGAAATTAACACATTGGGCACAAAGTTTGTTTCACCATGTAGATGGCGCGTATACATAATGCTGAAATTAGATGTACATCCCAGTGATCTTTTGCAGTCTTATTAATCAATAGTTATCTTGTGCTGCACAATAAGTTTCATACTCTGACATGTGCTTGGTTTTCTTTTAAAGGGACAATGTGTGTCCTGGAAAATCTGAATAGCATAAAATCAGGTTGACAATTCAGTGGACCTTTTCTCCCCCTCACTGAGTACTAAGGGTGTCAAGCCCTTTCCCCAGAGGGGAGGACACATCAGAAGCGTGTCTGTTCCTATAAGCAGCAGCTGCCGTGAGGCTGAGCACGGCGCAGTTTGATAGCAGCTGTCAGTATTGTTCAGGGACCCAAATTAGTGTGAAGAACTGTGGAAGGGCCATGCTGCCAAGGCCTTTCAAGATGAGAAAAGATACAGTAATTTAACAGTTTAGATACCTATTATGAGCATGAAAGATCATGAAACTTCTTTTTAGAATGCAAATAGGCTGGACCAATCTGTAACAGTAGAGGATGCAATCGAGTAGCCTCTGGTGTCATGCTACTGAGGATACTTATGTATGATAAATTTTGAGAATAAAAGGAAAGTTTTTAATTTTCGTAGCTTGTGTTCACTTATATAGTTTCTCTTGACTAAATAAAATTCTGAATTTTTGTCAGGATTTTGCTTCTTTCCCCCTCTTTCCTTTCTGTCCGTATAGGCCAGTATTTCCTGAAACTAGATAAATCAAGAATTTTGCAATTGGCTTACTTGAGTTAGAGCAATTTTGTTTCTGCTGTGCTGTGTGTGAATTTTGGAAGGGAACAAAGACTTTAATTACTGGGAATAATGTTTTGAAATACAAAATGGTTTTGAATAATATTTATTTTATACTTTTTTTCCAGTTAAAAAGATGGAGGCCTATTAGAGGACAGATTGTGAGGGTAGACACTTACAGTCTCACAAGACTGAGATTTTTCAGAGAATTTGCCTGTGAAGTCCAAAGCCAGACTTTGGAATTGGTGTATATTAAGCACATACAAAACAGAATGAATAAATTAACACCTTTAAAAAAAAGTGACATAGTTGAACTCAGTGAGCTTGCAAGCAGTGCTAATCCTATGTGTTGATTAAAAATTTTTACTTGAGGAAAAAAACATGGATGATATTGGATTATTAAGAGTCATACCACTGGCCTTATACTTATCCTGCATGGATAAGTATAAGGCTTTAGCTTTCAGCCATGGGGTAGCAGTGTGGCTAAACAACCTCCTTTTCAGTTTTTTAAAATGGCATTTATATTAGAATAAAGTAGCAATTTCACTAGATAAATAATAAAGCAGAAACCTTTGACTAAAAAGATAAGTGCACCCACTAAATCCTTGGCATTGCTGCAGCTGGGCAGTGTCCTCTTCTGGGGTTAAGGAAAAATCCAGATCGTGGTATGAAATCATTAGGTAGATTATTATGGTTTAACTTATGGGTTTTTTTGTTCCTTTGTGGATTTTTTTTTCTTGTTTGTTTGTTTAGTTTGGGGTTTTTTTGAGGGGTGACTTGTTTTCTTGAGATAGACCCTGTCTAGAAGATCACAAGTACTCCAAGTTCATGTTAGCAACTGTAAGGGAAAGTTAAATTGGTGTGTCTAGGTGTGAATGCAAAATTTATTACATTTACTTTCTACTCAATGAACTAGTTTAATTAGTAGAATATACTGTATAATAGTAGAATATACTAACATCTGAATGAGAAATGCAAGCAGCAAACTGGAAACTTTCTTTAGCATTGCATTTTTGATGCATGATTTCAGCATACCACTTAGAAGCCAGGTATGCCTTATTTTGCCTTTTGAGATGGGTTGCTAATGATTCAGTGAAATATGTATCTTTTGGATTGACAGTGTTCCTGAGATAGATTGAGTTGTTGGCCTCTGAGAGGCCTCTCCACTGTTGCATGAGATGGTTGGCTAAAGGATTAGCAAGATGTGGGACTTTTTTTTCTCTCTTGGCTGTGGTTGCCAGCTATCTGTGGGATTGTAGTGTGTGAAGCTTAAGAGGATGAGGTTAACCTCTTGAGGGTTTATTCTTATGAGTGTGTAGTTAATCCTTAGAAAGCCTATAAATAACTAGGCTGTATGTTTCATTATAAAACAGAAATACAGACTAGAGCAGAAATGAATGCAGAACTTAGTGCAAGGGAAGAGCTAAGCAGCTGTAGCATTACTTTAGATCCTTCTCAGCCTTGATCTGCATTATGTGCTGAGGGAGGGGTAATTGCCTAGTTCTTTTAAATTAAATAAAATGAGATCTAGTGAGCACAAGACACTTTTCTTGCTTTTAACGTAAACTAATAGCAAGTCTAAATTGCTAAACTCTGGGAATAGGAACTCTATTGCCTGGTAACATCCTGGGTTATCCTTCATATTTTAAAACACATAGAAATCTTAATTGTATCCTAGGATTCTGTCATGGTAGCTGCTTTTAGAATACAAAGGCTCCAGACCAAAGCAACTGAGGAATGTATTTGTCAGCATGACAGTTAGTATTCTCAAAATATCAATCCCTGAAAAATGGTCAGTTTTTTATCGTTAGTGCCACTAAGTTTTGAGGAAAAGTAAGAAAGCATTATTGATGTGTATTGGTAGCTTGACCTACTCAAAAGAGAAAATCTGAGAGGGGGTGTGTAAAATGTGAATGAACAAATAGTGTTAACCAAACTTGTTTTCTATTTGACACATGCTCCTTCCACACCACCAGCCCCCACCCCCTGTGCACTAGAGACTGATGGGGAAACAGAGAACCTTGGAGCAGCAATATAGAGGAGGGTAGTGTCTAAATGAGACAAGATTCTGCAGAAGAAGGTATTCTCAGTCATTCTGGAGAGGGCAAAATCGCATCCAAAAGTTAAACAGAATTGAATTACATGCCAGACCTCCCTTGTCTTGCAAGCTTTCCTGTCGGGTGGATAGAAAAGGCTGCATCTTGGATCTTGTCCAAAAAGAAAACCAAAAGATCTTTAGGTGGCTCTCTCATTTAAATCTAGTATCTAAGCTTCAAGTCAAAGGTGAATCCGAGTATATAGTTACAAATTTGTGAAGCTTAACAGCTTTCAGGAAAGGAGTGAGAGGACGATGGTTGGACAGAAATACCGTTAGCTAGAGCTTAAATCTGAAGATATGCAGCTACAACTGTGAATGCAGAAGGCAGGTAGATTCTGAAGAGGTAGCAGGTGATGTACCAACTGTGAGCTGGTACCACTTCCTAAATTACTTTCTACTGAGCAGGTGTTGGGGATGTGGCACTGAATGATGTAGAGCTCTGAGCAGGTCTGTTTTGCAGCAGGATAGAGGTGCAGAGGGACTGGTAAAATTAGAAAATTGTGTATGTAGTAATAGTGAACAAAAAAAGAAGGCATGTCAATGGAACATGCGATTTCAGGAAGAGTTAGGTAGATAGAAGCTGGGGAGATTGATTCATTTTGTGAACTTGGCTCCAAATGATTCTGTTAGACTGGTTTGGAAAGAATAGTTTTGGTGGAATGGTAGGGATTAAAGTTGGGTCAAAATGCTGGAATAGTACATTTCAAGGCAAAAATTTTCAGCAGATGTGTTCAGTGAGCTTTAATACAGACAATATAGAAGGGCTACTTGAAAGACAAAATGCATGTTAGGGATGGGTTTGCTTTTGAATGTGGTTGGAGCAGAGTGTATGTGTATATTTGTATATGTAATTGACCAGAGGGTAATTATTTAATCCTAGAGGAAAGGATTACTTCCTCTAGAGAGTGATTCAATCCACCTCTCTTGATTAAAGTGTATGCAGGCAGAATAGCTTTCCATGTTTGAAGATACGGATAAAGTAGATAATATTCACAAAACCTAAATTATTAAATAAGTGAAAGGAGACACACTGAAAAGATGAACATAATTTCTTCTCTCACACAAATGTCTGCTTTGTGTTCATATTTCAAGTAAGATAAGGGGGGAAATTGTAGCAGGTGAAGAGTCAGTAGGCTAAGATAAAAGTATTATGTGACCTGCCATTCTCATCTTGAAAGTAGTGTGAAATACAGTAGATTTGGAAGAGGAAGGAGCTGGACAGGAAGAGTGAATTGGTTGGCCGACACAGAAGAGAAATTCAACTTGGATGGCATATAAGGAGAAATCAAATGCAAAGAAGTTAGCTGAATAAGGATGAAGTGTGGTTATGTTCATGGAGTTGTCTCATCCCAATGTGAGTAGGAGCCGAGAAAGGTGTTGGGAGTTTATTTATTGAGTGATGTAGGGCTCTAAGTTGGCCTACTTAGCAGTAGGAGAGAGGTGCAAAGGATGAACCATACAGATTTTGAGAAGCAAACGCTGATACACTGAAGTGAACTAATTGTCACTGTGCAGATAAGAGTGATGTGGGCTTCTCAGGCAAAATAACTTCTAACTGGATGACAGTGACAAAGATGGAGTCAATGGGAGTAGGAAGGTGCAGAGGGACTGGAGTAACATACAGGGGAACACAAGTATTAAAAGTAGTAAACATCGGAAATGAGCAAGAAAACAGCAAGTTACGAACAGAAAATGGCTATGTTTTTCACAGGGGAAGAGCAAGACAAAACATAGGGACTGTGTGGGAGGATTAGACAAGAAGCTTACTTTCCTTATTCTTGCACAGAGTGAGGCTACCGTAGGCATTTAGGATAACTTTAGAAAACATTAAAGACAGGGCAAAGAGACAGTTTTTACAGAATTAGTGGTAATTCTTCAATATGCTTAAAAGTTTGTATCAGTTATAGAATTCCTGTTATCTAGTAACTGAGTTATTTAATTTTTCAGAGTACTTGCTGAACTACCAAGGTTGCTGTTTTATATAATACTTAATTCCCTGAGAATATTCAGTGGTGTTTATAAGGGTACTGGCTAACTAGCTCTTCAAATCAAATACTGACAAGCGGTAGTATTGAGGAAATAAAAGCAAGAATTAGCAAAAGTGTATTGCTCAAATGCATGTTCAGAAGTGATAATCATTTGGCATGTTGAAGTTGTTATGGAATTTAGAGGAAACTTACAAGGATCTAACCTGTGGCTTGGGACAGTAAATAAAAACTGGTGTAATGCTTGTTTTATAACTGTCATATTTTTCAGTTTTTGACTCTGAAATGTTTTTGTAGTTAGTAGTGGCTTGGACAAAAGGGTGATGAGTTCAATTTCAATGTATTTAACTTCTGGATTTTAATTTACCAAAAAGCCTTGCTACTCAAGGCATTACTGTTTTCAAGTTCAGCAAGAGTAAAATTTCTGGAGACTAAAAGAGCCTGGAAGGAAAATAGATACTTTTTAAGATAATCATATGTCAGTAATAAAACCCCCTAGAGTAATATCTGTAAGCCATTTCCAAATTGTTGCATGCTTGAACTACTTGTTTCTGGCTGCTGTGCTGCCGGAGCATGCTTTTGGAATGTTGTTGGATGATGGCAGTATGCTAACAGTAGCTAAAAAGGCAAATACATAGATTTGAGGTTAGAAGGTAAGCAGTAGGAGGAATTTATAGTTGCTGCAGAAAAGAAATATGCTGGCAGTTTCTGCAGACCTGAAGCAATGTATGCTGACAGCTTCCTTCCAGAGACTTGCGGCTTGCATCTGAGTCTTCAGAGAAAGCAATATGTACTGTTTTAAAATTAAAGAAAAGATTTGTTCTTGAACTGACTTACACTGGCAGTGATCAGAGGAATGTGAGTGGTTTCAGATAACCAGCCTTTGTCTTGTCCGGACCAAGAGAACTTAGGTCATCTTCTGTGACTTGTAGACAGTGGTTTTGAATTTGTTACTTTCGTTTAGAGCCTGGGAAGGCCTTTGATGAAGCCATGTTTTCCTGAACAAGGATAATTTTTTCTCCAGTGACTCACTACCCCTTCTGCCCTGTGGCATCTGTCCTGTACAAAGGCTTCTCTGGCTCCTCCATTGTTGCGGTCTTTTTCCTCTGGTTGCCTTCAGCTTTGCTGTTCATCCTGTATTTCTTCCGAATTTAGCATAAGGAAAGAAAACCCTCCAACATAATTTAATCTAAGGAAAGCAAGAAAAAAGCTGAATTACATGATTAATACAAGAACCGTTAAAAACTTGGTCTTCTGACTCATTTCTATTTTTTTCTTTTGCTATAAAATATTTGAGACAGAAACTGTTTCCCTGAAATACATATTTTTAGAAGAATAACCATATGTACAAACACACAAAAGATCTTTTATGTTTTTACATAAAAATATAAACAGTCAGTCTATATGTAACATATGCTATGTATTATACATACTATTCTGTATATTCATATGTAATATATAATATGTGTGTGGGGGGTGTAGATATATAAGCTTATGCTAGCATGAGGGCTTCTTTAGTTTGTGGGCTGCTTGTTGTGTTGCCAGTATAGCTGCTGATACAAGCTTTACTCATGATTCAGTGGGTCTGCATGTGGTACAACCTACAGTTTTAGGCTGATTTGCAGTGCCTTAAAGCACAGAGGAGGAAAGAAAGCCCTTTTCTGTTGGCAAAAGCCCTTATGTGAATGCAGCTACACCAGTGGAGTGCTAATGCACCTTGGGGAGAAGATGTCACTGAACTGGAAGAATTCCATCTGCTGGTAATGCCCTGCATCCTCGCTGCAGGGCTCTGCCTGCATGGGATGGAATGATTTGCAGAGGCTTCAAAGAGAAGCTAGGCTGCTGGTGCAGATCTGCTCTGGTGAAAGCACCAGTAGTGCTGGCAGCACTATATAATTAGTCCCTCTATGTCAATGGGATGTTAGAAATCCTGACATTAAAGAATTATAGCTAAAAATTTGTTAAATAGTTAATTGCTGATCACTGTAGTAGAAAAACAGCTGATGCGCTTATTCACTGGGTGCGGTGACAAATCGTTTGGGTGGGGTCAACCCACATCTGTCATTTACTGTTTACAAAAGTGGTCTGAAATGTATTATCTCTTATCTTTCTAATTGTGGTGCCTGGGCTTGAAAATACCAGAAGGAAGGGCAGTGCAAGTTAGCTGTTTGCAGCAAGACAGAAAGGCACAGCAAAGGCAGAGTTGCTGCTCAGATTTGTGCTAAGGGAAAGAGAGAGTCCTTTCTCTTCTGCATTCTATATGTCTGTGATATATAGTGGTAATGTGGGAACTAATCAATGGTTAATAAGCTACCCTTGAAAATGAGTTTTAATTTGCTCTTTGAGTTATATTGGGAAACACTGAAGACCTGTTTCTTAGTTCTGTAAGTGTAAAGTAATAAAATTTACAGTACATAAAATTTGAAAATGAGATTTTTGTAATTCAGCAAAAGTACTATGTGTGTACTGGTACTGGCCATGTAATGATAGCAGCTGAAGCCTTTCTCACGTTGGAAGAATTTTCTGGTTTTCCCTTCATTTAAAAAACCTGAAATTTCTCATGAAAACAGAAAGTATTTTAGAATACAAGCTAAGGAATATATTTACACATTCAGAATCACAGAATGGATAAGGTTGGAAAAGACCACAGTGGGAGATCTGGTCAACCTCCCTACTCAAGCAGAGTCATTCTAGAGCACATGGCACAGGATTCCATTCAGGTGCATTTTGAGTATCTCCAGTGAGAGAGACTCCATGACCTCTCTGGACAATCTGTTCCAGTGCATAATCACCTGCACAGTAAACAAGTTCTTCCTCATGTTCAGGTGGAACTTTCTGTGCACTTGTTTCTGCCTGTTGTCCTCTTGCTTGGCACCAATGAGAAGAGCCTGGCTGCATCCTCTTGGCACCCTCCCTTCAGGGGTCTCCTCTCAGTCATGTCTTTTCAAGGCTGAATAGGCCCAACTCTCTCAGCCTTTCCTCATAAATGAGGTGTTCCTGCCCCCTAATCACCTTTGTAACTGTCTGCTGGACTAAGGAGCTCCATGTCTCTCTTGTCCTGAAAAGCCCAGAACTGGACACAGCACTCCATATGTGGCCTCACAGGGCTGCGTAAAGGGGCAGGATCACCTCCCTTAACCTTCTGGCAAAGCTCTTTTTAATGCACCTGAGGATACCATTGTTCTTCTTGGCCACCAGGGCACACTGCTGCCTCATGGAAAGCTTGGGCTTAGTATTGAACCTTGGGGAATACCACCAGTGCCAGGCCTCCAACTAGATCTTGTGCCACTGATTATGGCCCTCTGGGATCTGCCGTTCAGCTGTTTCCTAATCCACCCCACTGCCCACTCATCCAGACCACGCTTTATGTGTTTGCTTATGAGGATGTTACAAGAAATTTAGTATCTGTATGTCTTATAAAAGGCACTTTCAAAAAATTTTCCTGTTGTAGTAATTGAAAATTGAATTTAGAGTTTTACTAGGTAGATGCAATAAGGGTTAACTGCTTTGACCCTTGTTGACTGTCTTGGTTGCCTACTTTGGGTCCTCTGTGGGTGACCAGTTGTTTGCTGGCCTTGTATTGGGATCTGTATTCTCTTCCTGTCTTAATTGTGGAATAGCATTTCTCTTGAACTACACCAATCAATAAATATATAGCTTTTTTTCAGGTAAGTTAGTGTGGCAGCTTCATGACTCCCACTAACTTTTAGTTTCTTTCTTTAGATAAAGGGTAAGGATAAGGGGTAGAGCAAGGGTATAGATAATTAGAATTATGCTTGTAAGTGTGCTAACTTTCCTTACTTTAGTGATATTTAAAGAATGTAACTTAATCTTGCTAAAGTAAGGAGAAAAACGCTAGAACTGGACAGGTATAGTATTCTATGGCAAAACTGTGTAAAAGAAATGCATTTTACAGGGAGAGAGGAATTCATGAGTGTAAAAGTATAGTGAGAGCACCAAAGCATGAAGGGATCTTTTTAATCTTCATCAGCATTGCTTTTCCTTCTTTTTTTTCTGAATAACAGTGAGAAAAGACTTGATTCCTAAGGGAGGATCCCATAGCAGAGGACTGAAAATGAATTCTGAGAAAGGAATTTAGTGACCGAGTAAAAAAGGATTTAAGAAAGGAAAGAACATAAAAGACTAGTTGGGAACCATAAACTTCATGTTATTCTGAAATAACTTCATGGATTACTTAGGATGTGTGCTGCTGGATGTCCTATATCGGATTTCTTTTTCATAGTTTAAGTAACAGAAGGACTTAGTTAGTGTCCTAATAATCACTGTATCAGCAGAGCAGTGAAATACAACTTCTCAGCCTTCTTAATGTTGTGTTGTCTGAACAAATGAAAACAGGAAATGTGAAAAACTTTGAAGAGCCTTCTGTTCAGAAATCTAGCAAAATAAAGGTAACTTACATATTTTTGACTTGGATATTTGCTTTCTGGCATAAATTCTCTTCCCCGAAAAGTTATGGGTTTTTGTTTGGTTGGTTATTGGTTTTTTTGTTGTTTTTTTTTTTTTGGTAGGAGTAGAAAAATCAGTGTTAAGACCCAAAGATACTGCCCTTTGTGTCTTCTCTAACAAAGCTTGAAAAAAGAAACATTTTTCCCATGAGACAGTTAGGCCTTTAAATTATCATGCTAACGTCACACAAATTCTGTATGTGTGACATATATAGCTTTGAATAGCTTTGGCCGGTATTTTCCTTTTATGGACTTAAATTTCTGTAGTACAGCGACATTTCTTGTGGTTTATATAGATGGAAGAGACATGCTGAAGATACTGTTCTTTGTTTCTGAAGGGAATATATTCTCTTCCCACATTAGGCACTGTGGCTTGTTCACATAAGGATAGTTTCCAAACAGCTTATACAAAACCACATTTTTGGCTCATTAGCTAGAGATGCAGTGGTGGGCACTTTAAAGTTTGTTTACTGTGGTCCAGTGTAGCTTTCTATCTATTAGAATAAAGGATTTAGAAGAAGAGGAAGCAAGGAAATCAAATCAACGAAAATAAACAGATATTTGAAAGGAATTAGGTAGAAAATAAAGAAATTATAGTAGTATCTGATTCTCATTTTTCTAGAACACGTTTAAACAGGAAGAAAACAGTAAGGAACAAGACTTGATACAAGGTCTAGTGGAAGATCTGTCACTAGGGGTGACACCAGTGGAGGGCTACAAAGATGGTTCAGGAATTGGACTATTTCTCCTATGAGGAAAGGCTGACAGCCTTGGGCCTGTTTGAAAAGACATGACTGAGAGGATCTCATCTATATCTGTAAGTATCTGAAGGGAAGATGTCAACAGAATTGAGCCAGGCTGTTTTTGGTGGTGCCAAACAATAGGTCTAGAGGAAACAGGCAGAAACTGATGCACAGAAAGTTCTGCCTGAACATGTGGAGGAACTTCTTTGCTGTGTGGGTGAGCAAGCACTGGAACAGATTGTCTCTCACCGGAGATGTTCAAGAACTCTGGATGCAATCCTGTGCAATGTGTTCTAGGGTGGCCCTGCTTGAGCAGGGAGGTTGAATCGTGATGTCCCACTGTGGTCCCTTCCAACCTGACCCTCTGTGTGATTCTGAAACGGCACAATCACAGAATGCTTGAGGTTAGAAGGGACCACTGGAGGTCATCTGATTCCCTTGCCCCTGCTTAAACAGGACCACCTAGAGCCAGTTGTGCAGGACCATGTCCATATGGCTTTTAAGTACCTTCAAGGATGGAAACTTCACAACCTCCCTGGGCAGCCTGTGCAAGTGTATTCTGATGTTTAGGAGGAACCTCCCATGTTTCCAGTCTGTGCCCATTGCCTCTTGTCTTGTCATTTGGCCATCCAGTGATGGACCATAAAGATAAGGGACTGGAGCATCTTGCATACGAGGACAGGCTCAGAGAGCTGAGTCTATTTAGCCATCTCTATGCTCATTGTTGCATGCTCTCCATTTTGTCCACGCATCTTGTACTGGGAGGCCCAGAACTGCACACCGTAATCCAGATGTGGCCTCAACAGTGATGAGTAGAGGGGAAGGATCCCCTTCCTTGACCCACTGGCAGTACTTTGTGTAATGCAACCCAGGATGTCATTCACCTGCTTGACCAGAAGGGCACATTACTGGCTCATGAGCAAGTTGGTCTGCCAGAACCTTTTCTGCAAAGCTGCTTTCTAGCTGGGTGGACAGTATTTATGTATGGGATTGTTCTGGCTGGTGCAGGGTTTTGCACTTCCCCTTGTTGAACTTCATGAGATTCCTGTGAGTCCATTCTTCCGCCCTCTTTGAATGGTAACACCTATCATAGAATGGTTTGGATTGGAAGAAACCTTTAAAGATGAAGTGTAACCCCCTACCATGGGCAGGGACAGGTTCCACTAGACCAAGTTGCTCAAAACGCCATCCAGCCTGGCTTTGACGGGGCATCCAGTCTCACCACCCACATGGTAAAAATTTTTGTCCTTATGTCCAATCTAAACTTACCATGTTGCAGTGTAAAACCATTACCCCTTGTCCTGCCACTACACACCCTGGTAGTCTCTTTCCATTTTCTTATAGACTCACTTTGTATATTGAAAGATCACAGTAAGGTGTCCCTGGAGCCTTCAGGCTGAACAACCCCAACTCTCTGTCTTTTTTTCTTAGGAAAGGTGTTCCAACCCTCTCAGATTATTTTTGTGAGCCTCTAGCAGGTCAGTGTCGTTCTTGCACTGTGGATCCTAGAGCTAAGCATGGTGCTCTGGATAGGCATCTCATGACAGGGGAGTGGAAGAATCACCCACTGACCACAATGTTTCTCATGCAGCCCAAGATACAGTTGGCTTTCTGGGCTGCAGGTGCACGCTACTGATATGTGTCCAATGGTTTATCTACTAGCACCACCAAAGTCCTTCTCAGCAGGGCTACGCTCAACCTCTTCATCCCCCAGTCTGTACTGATGCTGGGAATTGCCCCAACTCAGATGCAGGACTTTGCACTTGGTCTTGTCGAACCTCTGAGATTCACATGGGCCCACTTCTCCGGCCTGTCAAAGTTCACCTGGATGGTACTCCTTCCCTTAAGTGAATCAATTGTACCACACAGCTTGATGTCGTCTGCAAATTTGCAGAGGACGCACTGAGTCCCATTAACTGTGTCACTGATGAATAGTGTTGGTCACATTATGGACTCCCTGAGGGACACCATTAGTTACTGGTTTCCACAGAGACATGGAGCCATTGACTCTTTGGATTGAGTCTCATTGACTCTTCAGATGCAGTCATCCAGCCAGTTCTTCATTCATATGTCCATCCCTCAGTACTGTATCTCTCCAATTTAGCATCAAGAATTTTGTGAGGGATTATATCAAAGGCATTCCAGAAGTAATGAGTAGGCAGTATCTGTTGCTGTTTCCATGTTCATGCATACAATCACTCTATTATAGAAGAATGTGAATATATTCTTAAGCGAGATTGCTTGTTTTGCTGCAATATGTTCTTCCCTGTAGCTGAAATACTCTTTGGAAAGTATGTACAGAAATTTAAATGCAAGTATTAATTAATGGCTTAGACTGTTTAATGAGTTTCCTCTTACCATATTTGACTGTTGGTAGTGTGGGTTGTGTGTGCAGGGTTTTTGTTTTTCTAGGATGAGACAGAAAACTAGATGCAACAGAAGTATAGTGTTGAGTTATTTCCTTTTTTGGAAGGTTATGTTTGCAATGTTGGTTTTAAGAAGATTTCTAAATAGTGAGGGAAAAGGTTATTCCTTGATCAACTACCTGTGTATGCTCAGAGAGTGACCTTCTTATATTTGTTGGCTATAGATATTTGGTGCAGGCTCTCACTTACTTCTGCTATTTAAGCAGGCAAATTAAAACCCTGAAGATTTCCCTTTGGAAAGGAAGAGAATATGGCAATGAAACTGAACACAGTAATACATGTTTTGCTCTCATGTCTTTCCGCCTGCTTGAGTTTCATGAAATCACATTTCTTCAATTTTACAGAAGGTGACATGAAATAGTGTCTTTTAAATTTTAGGTCTCTGAATGACTTCTGTACTTGCAAGATATTTTTTCAGAACACATATATGGAGCTTGAGGAAATCTGTTGATTGTATTACTGGTGCTAGTGCTGATAAGATTTTGGAAACTTTTTCTTCTCTCAGGTGTTTATTTAAAAGGATGCAAGAGAAGACAGCTATTGTAGTTTGGGAATATGCATAATAGTTTTTCCACTGTTCATTTTCAATCACATCTGAATTTTTGATTCAGTGATTTTCAGCAGATACTGAATAGTACATCACACATCTCTTCAAGAACAGAACAATGCTCTAACTGTTTAATCATAGGAATTCAAAACCGTCTTTTTAAGTAAAAAAGATGTTTAAGTAAAATTAGGTGTTTGTGACCTCAACAGAGCTACTCTAATGTGGGGAGTGGGATTGTAGAAACTACTGCTTTATCTTGAGAAGCAAGGAGCCTAAAGGAGACCTGTCATTGTTTAATTATAGGAACTGTGTTTCATAAAGACATACTAACTCTTTATCTCTGCAAGTCTTTGCCAGAGATTGAAAACATAATTCCAAATTTTAAGTCCTGATTAAATATCTCTTTATAGCTGGACTTTGCCTAGAATGTTAGAAGTGAAAAGCTGTACTATCTTTGAAATTGTTAAGAGGTGCTTGCTCAGAGAAGCAAATGCTGTGGGTTTTAGATGTTGATTTTTGGGTCTTTATGGTTTGGTTATGGGGATACTGGGAAAAAATCTGAGGCAATAAAACCTACATCTAGACAGTATAGTAATATGAGTTTGTAATTCCTTTTCTCCCTTTGCAAATATGAAGAACTTCTGGCTTTGCAGCAATATGATGGGTGAACTCCTGATGTTTTTAAAATCACTACTGTGGCTAATTATCTCAGTGCAGTTATTTAAGTATGCATCATTGCACTCTTCTCTACCTTCCCACTTCCCTCTGAAAGTGGACACAGCCTTTGCTCTGCAAGTAATGATAATAATTGGTAGTAAGACAGACCTGCTACTCATCCTTTTTTGAGCACATTTCTTATGGCAGATGTCTAGTTTTTAATTAACTGATAATGAACATGTCTAGTAGACCATGATACTGCTGCCAACTTACTCCGTTTTATATCACACTGCTGCTTGGCTCTTAAAAGGTTACAGAGCAGGCATTAGTGTCTTTGAAGTGATGGGAAAGTGAATATACGCATAACAATTGTTTCTAGAATCCACGATTGCAAATGTTTAGTTACTAGATATATCTGGTGAATGCTGCTGTTAGCCATCTCCCTGGTCTTTAGTTTCTTCCTTTGTGTGTGGCACATATTCCTTTTACTCCTTCTAGAAAGAGAATACAATATACTTTTAACAATTCAAGTTTTCTAAATAAAAAGAGTATGAACTTCTGGAAAGGATCATCTTTATGTGTTAGGGCGAACTTTAAACCTGTTGTGAATAGATAATATATAAGCAGCAAATCAATATACTAAAGTCTTAAACAGCACCTCAGATAATAAAGTCCTAATATATCTTTGGTGGCTTAAAAGACCATGATCAGAATTTCAGTCTTAAGTCGGTTTAATTTAGTGCCATATTTAAGGATCTTTGTGTACCATGTCCCTAAGTAACCATTTGCAAAGCTACAAAGGTGTGTAGAGCAGCTTTGCGATGCACTTGCAGCTCTCATACTCTGTTCTATGCCTTACACTGGACAGTGCTCCCCACTATCCCTGTGCAGTACTGTGAAAACACAGGACAGCCCTCCTCAGGATGTGCTTTCAGCTTAAAAACATCTTACAGGGGATTAATCTGTTCCTCGTTTTTTGGACTTTCAAAATGTGGGGTGTGTAGGCTACCAAGCAGAGCCAGAGAAATTATAGGTAATGTGCCTGTAAGTATTTCTTAAACTGTTAAACCTATGCTTCGTGAAATCAAGTGGAGTGACTTGTTTGCTAATTAAACCAAGTAAGAGATGCTCAGCTAAGAGGAATCTTCATACATTTCTTGAACAGTAGAAACAAGAATGGAAGCAATTTAACTTCTCTTCTCTGTTTCAACCTTCCCGTCCTCACACTAGCAAGAGAAGCTAATTTGAGCTCACTGTTGGAGAAGGGAAGAGGCTTTTCTCCACAAAACCAATTTGAAGGAATAAATCACTTTTTATTCTCAGGCAATTGGTGCGCTACAACTAGGTAATTCAGGGTCTTAGTGCAGCTGGGGACAAGTGAGACCAGTGCCATCAATGCTGCACAGCACTGCTGATTCATGTTGTCTTATAGCTAAGTGCAGATGACTGACCTGGTTGAAGAGGACAATGAGAAAGGGGATGAGTAAGATATACCATCTCTGAGAGAGCCTACCAAAACACCAGGTTATCAGGTTACTGAGGAAATGTGCTAGAAACTACTAAAGTCTTGATAAGTTTGTGAGAAGAGCGATATCTTCTTGTTCTTTAGATACTGGATCAGAAAAACAAAATGAAAAAACCCAAACCCCTGCAGTCCTGTCAGACTTTACATGCTTTTTACTGATGACTCTTCAGTTAAATGAAACTTCATTAGCAATAGCTGCTTGATATTGTTGAAGATCTACTGCGTTAACTGCTTAAAACAAATATAATTCTCAAAAATTCCTTCAAAATGTTATTTTTGGGTTGTTGTAAACACATTAAAATAGAAGAATAAGAACTACCTCTCTTTTACCTTTTTTTTTAAACATACTAAAAAGCTGTCGAGTGGTGGTCAAATGTTTGTATTGCGGTGAAGATTAGCAAGGATTTTTATGCAGCACATGAAAATAAATTTCTGATATGTGATGTGTGAGAGATTTGCTAAACATGTGGCTTTATAAAATTGACTAAACAGATTGTAGTATATTTTAAGATTTGTCTTATATGTCAAAATAAGTAAATGATGGCTGCATGACAGTTGGGACAGCAGAAGAGTGAAAGATAAGCAGGTCCAGTCCATAGTTCTTGAATGTCAACCCCTGTGTCTTCATAATTTTACAAGCAGCCCAAGGCACATCTTGGGATGGGGTCATGAGAAATAAAAGTGTAGGAGTGCAGTAATCTAAATAGTAATAAGTAAGTTCATTCATATGCCAGTAGATGTTGTGCAGGTGTTGTTGACAGTTGGTCTTGAAGAGTCTTTGGACATATAGAAGCAGATAAAATATTTCTACGTTGTTTTGAGTTGAGGTTTTTTGTGGTAACTTGTGAAATATTGTGAACTGTAGTCTAGGTGTGCTGTCGGTAGCTGTCAGCAGTACTGTAACAATTTTGCCAGCTCTTACAGGATCACTTACATTTAACTGGTCAAACTTGATGTCTGTCTGAGTTCATCCTGTTGAAACATGTGTTTATATGTCTTCTTTTTGATCCCATTAATTGTGTGGGATCTAGCTTTTTCCTGGTGTTTACCTTCAGCAGAGGGATAGTGGAGAGTGACCAAGTTGTAGAGGTTTGTCCTGTCTTCTGTTCATATGCCGACACACAAGGAAACAGGAAAGAGGCAGAAAATCTGTTTACCTGTAGCAGAGTAAACAGGAGCTATGACTAAGCTAAGGATGGTTTTGAAGCTTCACTTTCTAAAAAAAATTGTGCTGAGCATTTTGGACAAATTAAATGATAGCTGAACTTGGAAAACATTAATAAAACTGTAACAGTTTTAACTGGAAAATACATTAATATTTGAACTATGTGGAAGACATTCTATTATAGGAACTCTGTTTCTAAAATTGCTTACAGGTTATTTTACCAGATTGGTTGTAGGATTGTATGTCCTTTCATTATGATATTGATCTTGCGAGGTGCTTTTGAAACAGATGGAGGTATTTTAATTCAGGAATACCATATTTCTTGTTGAGAATTCCGTGACTTCATTGATGCTCTCTGGAATACCTGGATTTTGAGCTCAAATCTGGTTCCTAAACACAATGTTAGGTCATGAGTAATTCCCTCCCCCACTTTCCTCCAAAAACCTTGGCTAGAATAAAAGGCAAATTTAACTTCATTAAATATGAAATTAAGCAGTATCTTTTATGCTTTTTAATATTCAAAACAGAAACATACTTGCTGTTTCCAAATTGCAGGAAGAGAAGGTTGTGAGTTTGAATCACTGTTGCCAGTGAAACTTTCTTCATCATTTTCCAGAGCAGTGATATGCCTTTCTATTGAAAGGGAAAAATATTTGGGCCTTCTGCTGCTGCTCTTTGTCACCAGCGACAGTGTGGCAGGCAGTAGCTGCCCAAAACAACCCACAGTAGTTGAACTTATTCCTCAGGCTGCTAAATACGTACCCTGATAGCCTTTTTGGGTAATGGGACATGAACAGAGTTTTCCACAGACAGCATGATGTAATGAAGTATATATAATGTGGTGGGACAGAGGGAAGAGGCTAAAAAAATATCAAAATCCATTATTGATTCTCAATAATTAACCAAACTTCTGCCTTATCCTTCCCAAACTATGTGCTTTACGTTATTCTTCTGGGGATGATGATACCACTGGGAACAGCAGCAGCAGTTGCAGGCTCAGCATCTCTCCCATGGCCACGGACCTCCGGTGCCTCTAACGCCGCATCCATCCGGACTTCAGCCTCCAGGAATCCCTCCACTTGGAAGCAGTGCTGGCCTTCTTGCCCTTTCTAGTGCTTTGGGTGGGCAGTCTCACTTGGCAATAAAAGATGACAAGAAGCATCATGATGCAGACCACCACAGAGGTGAGAGGCATGGCAGGCCTGATTAGGACATTGTCAGCACATTGCTGCAAATTATGAGCATCTCTAAAGAATTCAAGTTATATAGAATGAGAAAAAACTGCTGGCAAACTTTAAAATGTCTGCATATATACCACTGAAGCGAAATTCAGCTTGGAATTTTTCAGTATTTTAAAAGGGGATCACTAGGGGTCACCTGCTCTATACTTTGCAGGGCATTTTGACATCCTGGTAAATGCTTAGTTGTAATAGCAGTGGCCTGCACCATATTGTGAAAAAGTGTTAAACTGCATAATGGGTAATTTTTTCAAGGAATATAATATTGTCAAATGTGTGGGTGGGAAGGTAGGGGGAACAAGAAGTTAAATTTTGAAGTGAATGTATTCAAACTAAATACTTAGATAATTACATCTGTTACTTTAGTTTCATAGGCTTAAATTCTAGTATTCAGTTAAATACTGGGCAAAATTGCACTTGACTAATTTTTGAAAAGAAAATAATTTATTCTGTCATGAAATAAAACTAGGCTTTGTGTATGGTTAAACTGTAATTCATGTTTACAAAATACTGTAATTTTCAGGAAATCACTGTATTAGGAATGTGCAATGACTTATAAATAAAAGCCATTTTAAAACTGTTTGCGGCTTGTGTTCTAATTTTTTTCCCCCTTTTTTATTTCTGTTCTTGCCTCTGTGTCTGAACGGGCATGTCTGTCCATTTCTTGGTTACTGCGGGAGCAGACAGAGAGCCAGGCACAGTAAGTACCAACATTCGTGCTAATGTTTCCACATCTAGGAATGTAATAATCAGATGTTGCACTGTTTGTCTGTTTTATTTTCCTTTTAGTAATTTTCATGATACTAGACGTATGTGTTTTCTGTTAAGATCTCTCTCAGTTTGTGCAGAACACCAAGTCATTTGTTAGATGGACCATATGGATGAGTTTTATTTTTGAGCAGAATGATTTTAGGCAAGCTTGAACTTTAGTTTGCTTATGGGCAGATGGCAGGGGAGGGGAAAGATGCAAATCAAAAATTGCAAATATAGCATTAGTCAGAGTTAAGATATTTCCTCTAGGATTTTAAGGAATTAGAGTTACAGAAAAGGTGAGAAATTTAAATGTGAGGATTTTAAATGTGTCATGGTGTTTGGCCCTAGGAGTTTCTTTTACTGCATCAGTTTAAGCCATACTAATGTCTTTACTGCTTATTTTGTGCTTCAGGTACAAATATACAACTTCTATAGCAATACTTTTTTCCCTGTAATAGAATTGGTCTAAGACAGTGTTATATGAAAAACCCTCTAAAGAACTATTTTGTTACAGCTTTTCGTACCGTTTTGCTTTGACTGATATTGCTGTACTAGTCTGTTGAACCTGAGCATGTGCAACTTCCATGTCATTTGAAGTTACAAAGCTAATTCTGCTTGTTTATGTCATAGGTGAATTTGGGCTCTATTTTGTCCCTTTTCTAAATTAGAAAAGACAAGAAGTAGGAAAAGTTATCTGCCAGTGTTAGGCTTATTTTTATTGCTGCTTTTTTAATATATATACTAGGCTTGTTTGACAGTTATTTACTGGAAACTATCTGCATATCCTTTGTGGCAGTCTTTTGGTTTTAGATTACTAAGCAAGAAGCATTCATTTCAGCTTGCTTGATGTTATTAAAGACAACATAACCCCAGAAATAATTTTAACTGGGTTTTCATGAAGTCTCAGACTTATTAAGGACATATTCCTCTGTGTGGGGCATACTTCTTTGAATCGGGTTAGTTGACTGCAGAATCTCATTAACTATTGTTAGGAGCTAAGGATGTTGCAGTGTGAATCTGTGCATATATATGCACATGTGGTAGTGATGGCTTTGTGTTTTGATTTGGTTGTTACATTTCCTGTGCTTGCCCTGTTCCCTGTCATGTCCATCATGTAATTTGTTTTTTAAGTTTAAAATCAGATGTTTCAGTGTAGTGAAGTTTGGACTCTGAATTCTTCTTATATCTGAGAATAGTTCTTGCATGTGGAAGGAAAACTGTCAAAAATTTAATCTGGCTTTTGTTTGTGGGAGAATTGCTTAATTGACTATAGATGTAAATTTTATTTAATTAAACTATGTAAATTTGTCAATGTAGTTACTTCTGTCTCCATATGTGTAACTCATGATTGCTTGGTTATTATCTGAAGTAGGCGGGTTTTATGCTGGGTTTACCACTAAGTAACCTTTAAACAATCTGAGACTTAACCATGATATTTGGTATTGCTATGCAGTTTTACAGTATGATTTCTATCAGATATGTCTAACGTGATGTTTTAGTACCATCAGTAGAAGCTGACAGCTTTAAATGCACAAGTTTGAAAAATTGCAATTTAGCACATGCCTACTTGTTTTTAAATTGAGTTTTTGTGACATAACTGAGTACAGGTGAACTTGAACTTAAAATTGTTTAAATACGATATTACATTAAAATCTTGGCTTAACAATGAATGATATCTTCAATGAAAGAATCATAATTTAAAAGATGGTTAAGTTCAAGTCTGTGGCTAAAATGATGAGCTGGGAATTATTTGATCTTCAAACTTCTCTAATTCTCTTGTATTTTTAATGGATTTCTTTTTGAAATATATTTTTAATGATGATATGAAATTGGGCTCAAGTCCACAAGGCATACCAGCAGGTCTGTTTGGTTATTATGTGTGGTTCCAACTAGCAGTAGGCTTTTATGTTTCAAATCACTTTATAACATCTGGGTCATCAAGATAAAACCAATTTGATTTTCAGAGTAACATTGTAAGAGTAATGGTGCTGCCAGAAATCCTGACAAAGGCATACTTTCATCATCCAAGACACCAAAACCCATGCTGTTTGTAAGTTACCTAAATTTACCATGATATTTGGTATTACTGTGCAGTTTTACAGTATGATTTCTATCAGATATGTCTAACGTGATGTTTTAGTACCATCAGTAGAAGCTGACAGCTTTAAATGCACAAGTTTGAAAAATTGCAATTTAACACACACTTACTTGTTTTTAAATTGAGTTTTTGTGACATAACTGAGTTGAAGCATATTATGACATATTAATTTTTAAATTAGATTTGGGTTTATTTTTTTAAGTCCTCTTGTCTGGCTGCAGGTAACGAAGCCAGGCAAAGTAAGCAATTTTTGCAACTGAAGCTTGAAGTTTTAAAAGACATCAAAACAAAAGAATTTTGATGTCCACATTTTTTTCTTTAGGAAACATACTGGCAATATTTTCCAAACTCATCATAGATGTTCATTTATCCCTTGTCTTCCCACTGGTTTAGTATCCTTTTGGACAGCACAGAAATGCAAATGTTCTGATACCATCAGCGGTATCAGTAATAATTTGTAGACATTGAAATCTTATCTCATTGTGTGCTTGGGATTTATATGAAGTTTGTGCTTATCTTTTTCTCTCATGGAAAACTTTGAGCTTGTTTTCTAAGACTTAGGAAGTATTCATAAATTTTTCAAGACCTTCTTTTCCTTCACTGTTGAGCATTGTTGCTATTGTTTTGTAAAGCAAACACTCTTTTCTTAGAGTAGAAAAATATTCTGTGCACTAAACTCTCTGTCCTGTTCTTCCTCTCCCAGTCCTGGAGAACAGGGACATAAAAAATTGAATACTACTTTTTGGATGATATTATGTGCAAGCTGTTTTGTGTTTTATTTCTTTTAAATGGGGGGGGAAAATCATAAAAGTTGCTATATGGAAATGTAGGTTACTCATAGCATAGCTCAAATATGCTTCTTGGCCTTTGTGAAGAAAGTATAGATTCAAACCACAGATTAACTTCAACAGAGGTTGATCCTACATAAGAGCTATGGGTTGCTCTGTTGCAGTTTAGTTTGTAGCTGATTGAAAGCAGCATGAGTCTCATGACAAAGGACCAAGGGATTTGGGGGGTATCTGGTATAAATTTTTTGGATACCCTAATTCTAACAAACATTAGCTAAAAAATACTGAAATCAACAGAAGTCTTACTCCCTGTTAACATCTTCCGATTGTAAAATCAATGTGGAGAGTGACTCAAATCCATTTAGGCTTCTAAAATTCATTGTTCCTAATATGAACATACTAGTCTAAATATGACATAAAATGATGGTCAAAAAGAAAGTGAAGTCAGTAGCTTTCCTTCATCACTAATTTACAACAAAATCTCATAACTTTATAAGTCAACTTTTGGGTTGTTGACATGTGTGTTTGCTATAAGCATATTCAACAAGTCAAAGTACATGATTCTGTAGTAGAATAACTTTGAGCATAATCTTCTTGTGCCTTGCTGGGGACCAGTTAAGTCCGTCTTCCACCATCTACTCTATTCTTATCAGTGAGTCCTGGCAATAAGCAACTGACATTTAGGTCAGTGTAGGTGTTAGACTTGGTCCTGTTTTCCCTACGCAGCACAGGATTTTACCTGTTACTGTCTATATATACATTTCTGTAGATAACACTTCTGTGGGTGGCAGCAGCAGAGATCCATTGCAATGGTTAAATAAATGCAGAGGCTTTTCTCAGCAATATGGGCAAGCCCAAATTGTCACCTGAGTAACTGACTGCGATGGCAGGTGGCTGCCTTTTACTTGGATGTGCAGTGGGTCACGGAATGACCAAGCACAAAGCAAGCCTGTGTCTGTGCATTGTCTTTGGGGGAAAGGATTATGAGAGTTGAGCCAGCACAAGAGAAGATCGTAATTGGGACCAGGTGCAGTTGAACTATGCGCAGAAATGTAATGCAAATACTGTTATTTATTGTCTGTAATGATCAGCATAAAGTAAATTGTCAGTTCTGTATGTACTAGTGAATTATCTGTGCTGTATTATAGCTGGGGCTAAATGAGTTACTATGGACTCTCAGGCTGTACCTCTGGCACATAGACTTGTGGTTTGGAAGTGGTTCCAATAGGGAACAGTGTGGCAGTCAAAGAAGTACATTCTGAATAATGTGCATTATATTGCTGTGTGTCCCTTATGCAGTCTGGTAACTGACAGGAAGCCGTGCTACATTAGACTTTTTTTCTTCTTTCAGGACTTACTTGAAAAGGAGGGCTTCATGTGTATAAAGTGAATTATACACATGAAAAGGAAAACACTTAAAACTATTTTGACCACTTGTTCTGATCTGAGGTTTACAATTTGCAGATGTTGCATTGATAATCCCTAATAAATCAAATTTCTAGTATGAAAGCAAGGATTGTTCTCAGTTATGCATCTACTCGGTTGAAATTAAGACAAGACAAAAACTGGTGCCATGCAATTTCTCTTTAGGAAATTAACTATGTATGTATTTTTTTGCCCTCTTTGTACAAACTGATTTTTACTGAAGATAGATCTCAACTGAAAATTTCTGTAGTGGTATTCAAAAAAGCTCATTATAGCCAAAATAAAAATTCTTATCCTACTTTTAAAAAGCAAAGTTAGTTATTAGTAGACCTGATAGAAGAACTTAACAGATTATTATTTTTTAAAGAGAAGATAAGGAGGCTCTAATATTGTGAGACCGTTGCTGCTGTCTTCTGGCTGGCTCTATGTTTTGTAGTGGACATACAGCAAATATAATCTCTACCAGAGCTGAAATGAAGAAATGTGGCTTTTAGTATACTGTTCCCTGAACCATATCATTACACGTGTAGGAGATATCAATAGCCCAAGGTTTGTATGATCTCCTCTTTCTCAGTTCTTATTTGTATTTTCATTCACTTCCTTTCCTCAGTGTTCTGGATCTACCATATGCACTAATTAAAAAGATTCATATTTTTACATTGTTGAATGAAATGTTGCGTAGTTGGTGATTTGAATAATGGTAATAGGTTACAGTAGCAAGCTATTTTTTCATCCAGTGTTATACTTTACCTGATTTTAGTCACAATTGTTAGAACTTCCTTGAATTCCTATGGGAAACAAAACAGGAACTTTTTAATTTTTGATTTTACTGGTAAATTTTGTCAGAACAACAGCACAACCATATTTGCAATTTCAGGTATAGCTATTGTGAAAGAAGCTGCTCTACAACAGCTTCTAGCATGGATGCTCTTATTACGAGAACAGTGCTTTAAATTAATGTAGTAAGTTATAGAAAGACAGTGTAAATATGACCATAGGGGATATGTTTTGCTAAATAGGCTTGTGATATAATTACATATTCATGTGAGACACCATCAGTCTTTTGAAGAAAAACCAAACCTAATAATCTTTGCATTTAGGACACAGTGGGAGGTGAGAGTTCCTAGGTACATTTCACAATTTTGAAATTCTACAAGATGAACAGTGCAAAATATTGTCAGTATTGTCTAGGTAGACTTTACAATAAAACACAAAGAAAAATTAGCCATTGTAGTTACACATGTTGGTTGTCAAAATTTGCAAGCCATAACTCCCAAATAGGCAGCTAAATTTTTCCCAGCTGCTGTCCCTTTACTACCTTTCTGCTATTCACACCTTATTTTGGCAAATTAAAGCAAGGAACTGAGTTTATTCACTTTACTACGTTTCTCTTGATCATGTATTCTAAACTCTTCAGTAGCAAAGTAGGTATTTTCAATTATTTTTGTTAGGGAAAGCATCCTTAAGTAACGGACTTTTCTCCTTAAGAGAAAAAACATCTCTGGTCAAGGTTGAATGATCAGATTGCTTCTTAAGGTGTTTCTACTGCTATAAACATGATGGATTCAATATTGTAATATTGAAAATGGGTTTTAAAGTTTTTCAAAGTAGTGAATCCCTGAGTTTGTGTGCACCTGGGAGGAGATAAGGGGTTAAATTCCGAGCGTATTTGTCAAGGCAATTAGTGCAATGATCAAACAAGCCCACCTTTTAGCTGCAAAACAATTTGTAAAGACATTATTTTGAGCTTCTTGATACTGAATTTCAATAGACTCTCCTCTATGCTTTATGTAAGCCCTTTGGCATTTGTTTAGGTTGAATGGTCATGAATAAAAGAGCTTAGAGTTGGCTTTAAAGTTCAGCGTCTGAATTAGGAGAAAAAGAGGATTCAGATTGCCTTATGTACCCTGATTCAGTTTCCTTCTCCTTGGGGCTAAACGTTTGTGTCTGCACGAAACTACCCTGGTGTCTTCAGGTTTAAAGGAGAAGCTATTCAGTGCACAGTTCACTGGCAATTAGTATATGTTTATGCTATATTAAGGGTAAATATCTCTGGCTCTTGAGTAGATCTTAATATTTCCTTTGAGGGCTTATCTATATATCGATATATAGTGTATCAGGATATACTATACCGAAGTATATATCAGTATTAGGCTTTTCTCTTGAGAGAGTTAGAGTTACGTGTGTGTATGTAAATATTATATATTTATGTGAGCATATCTTTATTTATCTAAGCATGTACTTGGCTTTTAGGATCTAGGCTTGCCAGGTCTTTGTGAAAGGAGATTTTTTTCTCAATTCATTCAGTATTGTTCACAGCATTAACACATCAGTGAACAAATTGCCCTCTTGCATATGCTAATCCTGCACTTAAAAGAACTCATTGTAACACGTTTTAATGCTTTAGCTGGAACAGAGATGGAGATGGGAATGGAAGGCATGTCAAATTGTCATGTGACTGAAAAATGTCTAAAATGCTCTTTGGGTCAACAGTTTGTACTTAGCAAACTTAGCATGAAAGAAAGCAATCCATGTAGTTTGTGGAAAAGATTAGTCCTTTCCTTTGTCTTTTGTGTGTGTGTTGGCCTCAGTTTTTCAATCAAGTCTGATTAAACAACACTTTAGCCTTAATTTCACACTACTAGTGAATGTTATGCTGGAAGTAAAAATATTTGATCTTTGTTTGGAATACATTTGTTGAAGGAATCCAATTGGAGTTCACCACGGCTAATAATTGATTACTGCATAACCTTATTCAGCAAATATTTGTTATTTTAAGCGTTAAAGGCAAGCTGCCATTTATTGTCTGTACCTGCAGTGCAGAAATACCAAAGCCTCATCAATTTATGATGGTCTAGAAGTGAGTCAATCAGATTATATTTAGTAATATCCTTTATTAAATGGAATCTGAATATTAAAAAAATATAAAATCATTGTTACTTGCTCATGAATAAACAGCAAGCCCACTTCTCCTAAACAGTAAATTCAGTTGAATTAATTAGTTAACTAGGTGATGAGTGACAAGTGAACTAAACTTTTGATAAGGTGAACAATGAAAATCCAAGCTTCTTAAAATGTGTGAAGGTCTGTATGTTTGCCTGGAGGACTTTGATTTGAATTAAATTGAATGAAAGACTTCTGTGAGTATCACATTTCTAAAGCATCTATCACGTTCAGTTTGAGTTTTTAAGTATATGTGAAGGAATCTTAAAAGGAATTTTTAATTGATCTTGTTTTTTGTCTTTACAGAGTAATTCTCTGTTGGTCCCTGACAGTCTACGAAGCACAGATAAACGCAGGAATGGGCCTGAATATGCCAATGACATCAAAAAGAGAAAGGTGGATGATAAGGATTCCAGCCACTATGTAAGCAAATCTGTGTCAAAGAAATGATTAATTTATTTGCATATACTGTGCTTGTAAAAGAGCTGTGAAGAACAAGGAAGTGTGGAAATGTATTTCTTATGGCAGAAGTAGTACATGAATATATGGACCAGAGAGATATTATTTGTGTTGTGGGAAAAGTAGACTCAGTAGTTTGGGATATTGTTAAGTGATGCTCCTCAACAGGGAAAACTGAACCAGGAGTAGTTGTTTGGGATTCACAAGTGTTTTGAAACTTGTCTTAGAGTTTGAGTTCCTTTTTAAACTGCTCAAAAACCTGAAGGTTTGTTTGAAGTGGAGGATTTTGCATTTGACGGGGTTTTAGCAAATTTTTCTGGTAACTAGCTATTACCACATTGAGTAATAATTACCCTTGCAAATTGCATATGTTATGAGGCTCTACCAAGTTACTAATGTTTGCTTTTGGCTGATATGGTAGTTTCAGCAGAAAGCAAATTGAAATTAAAAGTTCACAGTTTTGTGTTCTATATTTTTGATGAACTTGCTCGTTGCTTGGTTTCAAAGAGGCGCTTCGGTACAACAGTGTAAGATATGTGAGCCTCAGAAGGGTCACATAGGCTTTCAGTTTCAAGTCTAAAGTTGAGCCAAATCACAGGATGATAATTGAACAAGTTTAAGAGACTAGGACTGGTGTGAGAGAGTTCTGAAAAGTAGAACTTAAATCTAACAGAACATACTGTACTTTGACATAGCAATAATGTGGCAATTTTTCTGGGTTTTTTGATTCAGATAACCACTTCTTGGTCAGTGAAACCCAAGAGAAAATTAGAAACTTTATTTCCTCAGTATTTGGTAATTTCTCTCCACTTGGAGAATATCTTTGAGCAGCTATTGGGTATGTTAGTGCTGTTGTAATCTTGCAAGTTGTGTTTGCACTACTTTCTAATAATACTGTTTTGATGGGTTTGGCAAACTTCCCCATTTTACTCCCTCAACTTTGAGGGTTTGATATTCTATTGGCATTTTTCATTTACTGCACTGTAGAAGTAGTTTTTTTTAACCCATATTTTAGATGTGTTTCTGCCTGCTGCTTGTTTGAAATGGATTTTACGAATGAAGTCAGCTTCAAAATAAAAATTGAACAATTTGAAAATTCCAGATTCTAATCTTGAAGATGTTTTTATTTTTTTTTTTTTTTGAGGGTTCCCTAATTTTGCAAATAAAAAGCTGCTGATTTTGAGCTCATTTTATATGAAACCCTTGTAAGGACAATGTCAAAGGGGACATAAATGAGTTGTAGGAATTGTTGCTTTTGGAAAAGGATGTAAAATTCATTTTTTTTCCTCTTTTTGACTTCTGACTAATTTTCATGTTAGGATCTGTGTAGTTTCAATGTATGGGTTTATTAGTTAGGAGAATTTTCTGATATTAATAACATTTTTAAGATATGCCTTTGATTATCCCAGTAAATTTCTGTTTATCAAGATGATGAAGTCAGCGGAGTTCACTTAAACATTGCTTGGTAGCTAATTTTGCCCTCCTTCAGAATGATATTTTTGGTGAACAACTGTCCCATCTACTGTTCTCCCACACTCTCAAATGTGTTCTTACCTATTCTAGCACTCTGGGTGCTTCATACTTCTCAAGAGGTGTTGGATAGTTGGAGCTAAAGCTTTCATTTCCTTCTTCTGCATCTCTTAGTTGGAGAGGTGCCTGAGTAGCAAATAGAGCAGTAATTCTGTCTCCACTGGCACTCTGGGATCCCTAATATGTTTGTGGTATTTCTTGGAGCAAGATTCTGTTAAAATAGAAGGGTAGGGTTGAATTTACCTGTTGGTTTGGGGTTCTTTTGAAAGGAAGAGATGGGGGGACAGTTGAGCAATCTTGTATGTCTGATTTGTTTGCCTAGAAACTTTTTTACTAGAAGTACTTTTATTAGAAATGTCAAACTTGCCTCCACAAAAATTTAAAGTTTTGACATCACTTGGCTTCTTTCTTTCTTTGGTTTTGAGTCAAGATTCACCTTCTGATTGAACCACCCTATTGCACTCTGGTGATACACTAGAGCACTGTGTATCGCAGAATGCGTCTACTGGGGCATTCCAGCCTATATTGGAGATAGGAGGTCCTTGAGTAACAGCAATCATGTGGCACTAGAGCAGCTCAGATGAACATAGATCTAAGTGAAACAGTCAAAATGCTGCAATAGAACATTTCTATTTAGGAATGTCCAGGTATTTTTGTTTTCTTAGGCAGAAGTGTTGAAATGCCTTAGCATTTCTGAAGCTTTTTCTTTCCCAGGACTTTCCATTTCAAAACTTACCTTTCTGGAAAAGGGGGGAAAATGGTCCTATCACTTGGGGAAGGATGATCCATCAAACATGCCAAAAAGCTCCCCTTTTCTGAGACTTTTTTAGGAATGCACAAGCAGTAATTTCTCAAAGATTAACACATGAGTGTATGAACAGAGTGCCTTTCTCTTTTATGAGCAGTGGTAACACTGTTTATGATGGTAATGAGGAGGAGTTTTGGATCATCTGCAACTTGAACTGATGGTGAGATCGTCATCTTTCAATTAGTACTACTTTATTTGGGATTTATTTTTGAAGCAGAAATAAGGCATTGTGTTTCTGTTTTCATGGTTCTCCCTATTACTAATAAATTAATGAAAGGCTGGTTATTTTTTATTTAGGAAAAACAAAAAATGTCTGAATAGATGCATAATCTTTCTCTCTGGGCTCTTATTGTACTAATTGAAATGAACACTATTTATTTTTAATAGGACAGTGATGGGGACAAGAGTGACGATAACTTGGTTGTAGATGTATCCAATGAGGTAACTTTTTTCTTTTTCGTAGTCTTGATGTTTGCCCAACAGTTAAAGGAAAAGTGAGTTTAGATGCTAGAAGAAAAACAATCTTCTGTGTGGATATGTTAAAATATTCACAATATCTGCTTTCCTGCAGTTACTGTGTCTTCCTCTGAGCTTTGTCTGGTTGCCTTCTCTGCTTTTCCTTCTGCTGCTTTGTCCAGGTCTGTTCACTCTGCAGTTAATGTTCTGAGGCTTCACAGCTGCTCTGTAATGTAGAGAGTTGTGTAAGATATGTGTGGAAGGCTGAGGTTTTCAAAACTACTGTCTTCAAATGTAAAAGGAAGACATCTGATGTTGTATTAAATAGTAGGACTGTTATTAAAAAGATTGCCTTAAAAATTGTTTGTATTTTAACATCCTCTGTTAAAGACAGCATTTTCCAGAAGCGTTTTTTTAGAATGAAGTCAGTCCATTCACAAGATCTTCCAGAGATTTTAGACACTTTCTTTTCTTCAGGGCAGAGATTTGGCAATGGCATCAAGTTGAGGGGATGGGTGTTCCCTTTTCGTCATCTTTTATTTTATACAACAAAGTGATGTAGGAAGTCAGAATATGGTAGTGAGGTTCTTCAGCTCTGTGAAAAGCACAGGGAGAGAAGCTGGTAGAGAAGTGTCTTTAGCAGCTCCAAGTGCCCAAATTACAGCCAACTGGAAAAATAGGTATCAAACTAGCGATTTTAGTAATCCTTTCAGAAGCCCTGCTTACAATGAAGCTTCTCAATAATTGCTCAGTAGACTTAGTGCCCTCTTGTGAGGTGTGCTTCCTACCTAATACTAATTTCGTGAGCCAAAGGAGCATGGAGAACCTGCAGGGCTCTGATAGCATTTCAGCTTGTGGGGCTGGGTATTTCAGGTTAGAATAAATGCAGAGAGTACTTCTGGAACAGAGAAAAATAATCACCCGAGAGGTAATTTCAGTTTTTCCTGTAGATTTAAGTAGCAAGGCAACTGTAGTTGGTGTTTAGGAAAAAAGTGGCTGATATGGTGGCATATAAAAATCCTCGTATGGGCCATTCAGTTAAGAGTTGGACTTGATGATCCTTGTGGGTCTCTTCCAACTTGGAATATTCTGTGAAATCTGCGAAAGCATGCATCTTTATCTCTTCTTCTGAAGGTGAAGCTTAGCAAGGTCTGTATTACCTGAAAGAGATTATCAAAATATTTGTCACTAGCAAAATGTAGAGAATATATGCAGACAAATGGTATCTACTTACTGCAGTTACTTTTGGTCTCCCTTGTGCTTACGATACATTTTGTGCACTTGCTTTAGTTTGTTCTTAGGTATACTTAGATTGCAAGCTCTGTGCTAGGGAACAATTTATGATTACATGTAGTGTAAAATAAAAACAGATTGTTTGCTATATGATTTTACTTATGTCTCTAAATTGATGAAGAGATTTCAGCTTTTTTTCTATAAAGATAACAAAATGTTTTGTTAATTGAACTTGCTGCTTAAATTCTCTTAGGATTTTTTTGTCATAGACTCGTTAGTGGTGTTTGTGTACCAAGGTGTGACAGGGTTCTGTACTGTTCTTCCATTCCCATTGTCTTAGGATCCTTCTTCCCCAAGGGCAAGTCCCACTCATTCACCCCGTGAAAATGGTGTAGATAAAACCCGCTTACTAAAGAAGGATGCCTCAAGCAGTCCAGCATCTACAGCCTCTTCTGGAAGTTCCACTTCCCTCAAATCCAAAGAAATGGGTCTGGTAGGTAGCTGTCTGTTGTCCAGATAAATATTCTTTCTTGTAAAATCTAACCCTGTTCTCTTGCAACTGCTTGTGACACAAAGTACCGGGCATTAAACATTTGAAGCTGAAATCGACCATTGTTTTTCCAGACCTTTATAGTATTACTTAGTTTCCCTTCTCATAATTTTCTGCTTTGTTTTGGTTTCTTGCATTTGCTACATTTCTGTCAAATGAGTTGCAAATTTATTACAAAATACAAGGGTTGCTTAAGCATCGTTTATTTTTTTTCTGGAGCAGTAGCTTATGGTTTAACATAGCCTGTATATAGTCACTAAGAAGTGCTCCAAATTTTTCTTAAACTCTTCTAAATAAGCAGTTATTCTCTGAAAACTTTTTCCTGCAGTATCACTAATAATTTGTTCAGATTATCTGTACCTTTTGTGTCATGTTTTTTTGATACTATCAATCGAGGTGGTATTTTGTTTTTGTACTTAGATTTGCTGTGCCCAATAATAATTGAGATTAATGATTTCAAGCTAAAATAGTTTGGTAATGCATATGGTGTTGTCCTGAAAAATTTAGCTCAGACATCTATTTTTTTATGTTAGTGGAAGAGGAAAGATATCTTTCTACATTTCTTATTTTAGTTTTGGCAGGAATCAAAAAGGTTAAGCATTTCTCTCTCACAAGTTAATGTTGTCATCATTACGTGGATATATGAAAATTGGCTGAGGGACTAGGTAGTCGGTGCCCAGCATTCCAGTCCCTGTTGTGATAAATTGTGTAATATGGCCTAGATTAAAAATAATACTCTTTTAATTTGTTTAATGATACCAGCATGAAAAAGCCAGTACGCCTGTTCTGAAATCCAACACGCCAACTCCTCGGGGTGATGTGCCAACCCCAGGCACTAGTGCAACTCCAGGACTTCGTCCAGGCCTTGGCAAACCTCCAACAATGGACCCTCTGGTTAACCAAGCTGGTAATGCATTACCTCATGTGTTTTTATGGTTCCAAAATTAGTCAGTTTTTACATACATCGTTCTTTGCGACTGTTATAATGCAAATGTATTGCATTATTCTTGATATCAAGAGAGGGCTTAATGAGAAGCAGATGTTTGGATTATCAAGACTTTGAATATGTTTCTGTCTTTTATTCTTCTTTGTTTACTTTCATCTTTATCTTTTTCGCAAATAATGTCTGGATTATTGGAATGAATGCAAAATAAAAAGACTTCTCAGAAGTTTCTGGTAGTTGTTCTGTGTGCAATCCCTTCTACAGTCTTTGTCTGCGTCTACTAGTATTTACTGCAGTGCACAGCTTGACAAATGCTGGGCGAAGTTTACTTTTGCTATTCAGGCTGGTACACAAAGTTGGCTTCAGACATGGGCTTTGTAAACCGTGTCTGTCAGCTTTACTGCTTAATTTATCAAAGAAGAGATTAATGTAAACAGGGGAATATTACAGGAATGGAAATAGGTAATGCTAGAAGAGATTGCTAGAAATAATCAGCAAGTTCAAACTTCAGTAGATCTTACACTGAGTAAAAAGAGCTGGTGGTTATTACTATGGCAATGTGTCTTGACAGTGTGTGTATGTAAGAGGGGAAGGTTAGGTATTGTAGGGGAAGAAAAGGACTGTTTTCTTCTCGGTATGCTGCCATATATAAATAAATGTACTTAATTTCATTATTCTCTAGCTGCAGGTTTGCGGACACCGTTGGCAGTACCAGGACCATACCCTGCTCCATTTGGAATGGTACCTCATGCTGGCATAAATGGGGAGTTAACTAGTCCAGGGGCAGCCTATGCCAGTCTGCACAATATGTCACCGCAGATGAGTGCTGCTGCTGCTGCAGCTGCTGTGGTTGCCTATGGAAGATCTCCTATGGTAAGCCATATGTTGCATGCAATCTCCGTCATGTGAATTGTAGTTCACTGAGAAAATGCTTCATTTAGCACTGCTAAATTCCCAAGTTGTAACAGCACCAGAGGCTTTACAGCTTCACTGTGTTTCACTTTTCTGTGTGACTGCAGAAAGAAATTTGCACCTTGAAAACAAAGAATCTCTGTGCATTAATGTGTATTTCCTTTTCTTATTCATCTTCATCAGTGATTTAACTGATGAGTAATGCCAAAAAGTTATTTTGTGCTGTAAATGAAAAGATAGTTTTGCTAGCCACAAAGTATTTCATTGTAATTGTGTACTACACTTAGCTGTGCCTTTTTTTTGACAAACCACACTTGTATTCCATACAGACATAACAAATTTATCTTGAAGCATGCAAAAGGTTTTTTTATCTATGCCTCTGTCCCAGTATTTTATTCTTTTTTTTGTGGAAATCAACCTATGAAGTTGATCGATACCTATCTTGGAGCTCTTTGCTGAGGTGTGTTAAGAATAGTTGCTGTTGTGGATGTACTAAGTAAATGGAGCATAGTAGTTATACCTGCTGTCACACAGAATAATCTAGGGACCTGATTCTGCAAACATGAGTTTGATGGCAGTTTTATGCATAGACGAACTTACCTACTTGTAAATTTGCAAAATTGGATTTAAGCTTGTCATCTCATTATTGTAAGTATGACTATTATTTTCAAACTAGTAAACAGGGCTTTTATGTGAAAATGTGGAAATTCTAATTAGCAGACACCCTCCTTTTAAAGCAATAACGGTTTTTACTCAGGTATAACATTCAGAAGAAAAATTGAAGTATTTTTCATCCAGAATTTCTGCTCGGATTATTTAATGTGTGTACTTACTCAGGGTATAAAAATGTGGTGGAATTGCAGTATGTAAACAGAGCATAGTCTATTTAAGCTGTAGAAAATTTGTTTACATGCTACAGTGGGAGAGATCTCTCAGCTAATGTGCCCACGCAGAACAGTGTGCAGCCATGCACAGATCCTAGCTGGGGCCTAGAGCTGCTTTCCAGCACTTCACTGTGCCAGCCTGGGTACATGCTAGCTCTCCCAGAGGTAAAGAGCACTAGGTGGCTTCATGCTGACATACCATGGACTCTAATTCCAGGGTTAACACAGGACTTTGATTCCCTACTAGCACAGAGCTGCTTGTGTTATGCTCAGTGGTGTGAATGCATGATATATGTTACTGGTTTTCTCTTTGCAAATGAATGCTTCTCAGAAGCATGCCCAGGAAAAGTATCTTCGTTTTGCCCCCCAATGAAGGGTCATGCACTTCTTTAATACTGTGGGTAAAAGGCACCTTTTGGTTAAATGCATAATATCTTGGGAATAAAGAAAAATGTCTTGGTGAATGAGAAATTGCGAGTATGAGATTAATTCGCTTTCCATTGTCAGGTTGGGTTTGATCCTCCTCCTCACATGAGAGTACCTGGAATTCCTCCAAATCTAGCAGGGATTCCTGGGGGAAAACCGTAAGTAACTTTTAAGATTTTGGTAACATCTACAATATCTAGAGAGAATAAAATTATATTGTGTCACAGAATAAGAATTTCAAAGGGGATAGTGTCTGGTTGTTCTCAAGAGGTTATTTTAGTCTTTTCCTGGTAAAAGAAGCTTAAAGATTCTCAAATGGTACTTGTCGTATCCCAGAACAGGTATGCATATACCTATTTCCAAGAAGGAGTTGCTGAAGGTATACTTTTAAGGGTTTTTTATTTCATCCTTTCTGGGGGAAGTTAGGGGGACTACAAACTGGTAGATGCTTGTAAAATGTGTTAGATAAAAACATATTGAAACTAAATTTTACACTACACTGAGGATAAACGTGTAGTGCAAGCTTGCAAACTTTCTTGTCTGGCACCTGTTTTATCAGGCAAGAGAGTCTGGAACTGATGACAGTGGCTATCTGAAGCAGTTATTTAAGCAACAGATTACACACACCTTACATAATGGAGCAAGCTATTTAGAACTTTTGTATGAATGTACAGCTGGAGAGCAAAAGAATGATGAAGCAGTTGTGAACAGGTGGCGCATAGATGTAGAATACCTTTGACAACACATTCTTTTTATTTAAAAATTTTAGTTATTGATGAAGCAGTTGTTAAATAAAATACTTCTGCAATGCTGTGGGTTATTGATGTTGCAGTAAAATAAATTCACCAGCGTACACTAAATTTTTAGGTAACGTGGCTTTGATGTACCATTGAAACTGAACCTACCATATGCAGTAGACTCATGAGCATGTATGACCTGTTAAAATATGTGATTATTTTTTAGGTATTTCTGGATAAGTAGTCTGTGTAGGTACTAACAGAGCAAATTTGACTCAGCTGTTTATCTGGACAGAATGAGGCAGAGAGAATTATAACAGGTTTTTCAACGCTGTGTTAGAACATCTTCTTTGTCTCCTCATGTTTGGCGGTCATTCGTGTCTTCTCTTTTAACAGGAAGTTGCAGTTAGAGTAGTTTTCCTCTAGCTGGGTACTTATATAATTTTGAAACTCATAGTTTGCACTTTCTGTGCTCAATGTTCATGTTACATGTTTCTAATGTCTTATATACCAATCTGTCTTGGTTTAATTTTTCCTTTTGCTGTTTCAGGAAAAATTAAAAAATTATTACTACTCAGACAGTAGGATACTGTCTGAGTTCCAAGACAGGCTGTGGTGAAAGTTCTATACTCACATGTTTTTGTTTGCTTTCATTTTAAACTCCTATTATTAACTAGGGATATGTTTTAATGTCAGTCTTGCAAACATTCTTAAAAGTGCACCAGATTACAGGCAAAAAGCTGTATTTTCTTCTGATCTTTTCTTATAACAGTAGGAAAGCAGCAGACTTTATTTGGAAAGCCATCCTGAATGTGTTTTTGTTGTTACCCACCATGCTTCTTAGAACAGGCTCATCAATCTGTTGGCAGTGTGAAAAACCTGTTAAATCTTGGTTTTACTTAAAGTTGGTGGTATGTTGACAAGAATACTGGGGTGAGGGCTCAGTGAGTTGGTGTTATATATCAGATGGTGGTGGTTTTAAATTCAATGCAGTAAGGAGAAGGCTTTGTTCTCAAAACATTCTTTCATTAAGTGTCAGACTCATTCTTGCTGGCTTTAATGGAATTTGGCATAGTTACATAAAATGCTTTTGAAGATGGCATAATCCAATGGCTGTAAGTTTTTACTTTTAAGTAAGTATATTCATAAGCTTTCAGTGACTTTTTTCATTATTAATGCCTGGAAATATTTTATTTTTCTGTAGCTGAGTTCTGGTTGTTACACTGTTCAAGACAAAAGGACAGTGGATGTCTGCTGCTCCACTTTGTATCCTGGTATTTCATAGTTAAGTGACTATCTGTGGAGTTTTGTTGTTTTTTTGGTTTGAGGTTTTTTTTCTTTTTTTGGGGGAGAGGGGGCGGTGTGGTTTTTTTGTTTTTAATGTTTTTAGCACTTTATTAACACCGTTTCATATACTGCCTACTTTGCTACATACTCCCTACTGTCCACTTGATTTAATGTGTTCTAGAATGTTTGGGCTTTTTTGTGGTCTTGTTACTTGTACATTTCCTCTAAAATTACTTCTTTGCTTATCTTAGTGAGGCAAGCCTGAAATTCCATAAACTCATTTGTTCTCTTTCCATTGACAGCTTTAGAATGATCTCATGTTTAGGCTTGATTGGCTGCAGCTAGCTAGATGCCTTCTACTACCTGCAGCATCTTTGAGTATCTCACTTATGATTTGTCTCCTGTATTTTCTGTATGGAGTACATGGGTGATATAATCATGCAAACTGGTGGAGTACACCTCGTTTATTTTCTGAGTCATTCTTTTCCTAGAGTGCAGTCAAGGTGTCACATTGAATTTCGTTTATTAGATATGGAATTCTAGTGAGTTTTGTTGCAAATGGTAAAGAGAATTTTCAAATTGAACTACTGAATCCCCACCCATATGCTCAAGGCTGCACATTTTTATCAGTAGTTATGCTGGTACTGTTTTTTTCACCCAGTCCTCCTTCCAAGAGAAAATTAAATTCCCTTCTTTCTAAAAGACAGACATTCCTGGTAGCACACAGGTTTTTTTTAACCCCTGTGTGTTCTGAGAAATGTTAATGACTAGCTTGTTAGAAAAATTAGTAGTGTTAAAAACCCACTTGAACATAGACATGTGGCGTCTAAGTCCTGCGCTCCGTTGTTTTGATGCATCTAACTATACACTGCATTATAAGTTTGTGGTGTGTCACTGTAACTTTTTTTTTTTTGCTTTTCATGGTATTTCTAGCAAGGTACTAGTTGATGTGAATTATGCCTTCTAATAGTTGGACTGTGGACTGAACACAGATTTTCAAGATTAGTACTAAGGTTTATATCCACAGTATTGCTTCCCTGGTGTCTAAAATTGTGACTTAGCGGTAGCATTGAGGATAAATATATTTCTCAGTATTTTTTTCCCAGACACTGGAAAGAGCTGAAAATACATGATTCTCATTTTAGTAGGAAAGGGAAATTTCATGTGGTAAATGTTAACTCTTCCAGCATCTAGTTATAAGCTGACTAGTGGTTTTGGAGTGGTGTAGTGTGCTGTTTTGGAATTGTTTGATTTCAGTTCTACCAATCTTTACACTTGTTCAGTGAATGTACAATGAGAGATATTGTAAAGGAAGGCTAATTTTATTGTATTGAAGGAGAGTAAGGACAGTGTGTGTCCCTGCCACATATCTCTGGATAGAATTATTTGATGACATGTATGAAGTTAAACATTGTACAAATACTGTACAAATACCTCTATGCTTAACAGTTTGGTATTTTATTGTATATGATGAAACATCACACTCAGATATTCACTGTTCCTTGTGGTAACTAGAATTAAAAATGAGCTGAAATGCAAAGAAATACTGAAAGTAAAATGCACTCATGAGTAGAAGGAACTTTCTGCTTTTGTGTTTTGCTGTTGGAGGTATTTTTGTGCTAGCTGAAGAACTCTATTTGAATTGGAGGAATGAAGTAGAAGGTTTTATGTATTTTTGGGGTGTTTTTTTTGGTTTTTTTAAGACATCGTACTTTAATTAGGCAGGAATTGTATGCATTTTATCAATTTGAATACTTGGAGTAGCTGGCAGATAGTTTAGTTTATTTGCTACATTCTTGAATAGTGAATTAATTATTCTGAACTCTCCTCAGCATGTCAGATGATATTTGCTATATACTTATTTGGAAATTGGAGGTTTAAACTGAGAAACTGGGTTGTATGGATAAAACTTACTGTGTTGCTGTGTATAAGAACTCTGCAGGTTCTCCGTGCTGCTTTGACACAGATGAAGAAAAGTCTTTGGATGCAGTAGAGAGAAGAATATTTCTGTTTTTCAGAAATAATATAAGTGACAGTATACTGTTTCTCACAAGTTTGTCTTGTAGTTGTTCTTTTAATAATATTTATTTAAGTACAAGTATATATTTACATATTAGTTGATATATACTTCGCTTGTTTTATATTAAATTGTAAGTGCATTTGTATAAGACAGTTTTTGTTGTTTGCTGTTGTTGTTAGCCCAATACAAAGAAGGGATCTCTTAATGCTAACTGTCATTTGGCCAAAGATGGATATTCATGGAATCCATGATTGGATAGCTATCTATCATATAGGCAGAATGTTTGGAGTGAGATAAAAATCTGTGCTAGTCATGAGGCTGAACAACACTTTCTGACCTACCCTGTCAGTTCTAAAAAAAGATGGTGGTTGTCATGGTTTGAGAAAGCCCCAAAATCCAATTCCCTAGCTCCATTCCCCCTCCCACATTTCAACCTAATGTGAGATGGGTTTTTCCAGACAAAACACAACCAGACTCAGAATGGGGGAAAGGGAATATATTACAATGACTGTACAAATAAATATCCTAATACATTATACACAAAATCACAACTATCTCTACCATGACATATAGTATTTACAATGGATCAGATCTCTTCTCCCCTCCAAATAAAAGTCCAGGAGGGAAAGAAGGACAGATCCCTTCCAGTCTCTCAGGGCAGCAGCTTCTTCTAAGGTAGCAGGTTCTCCTCATCTCATGCAGCAGCTGATAGCTGGATCTCTGCCAGCACTCACGAGGGGGGTATCCCCCTCGGCCCCTTGACGCAGGCAAAGGGGTCTTCCGTGGGCTTCGTTACCCCAGACAAAGGTCGTTTCACCACGTCATATCACGAGATGCAGGGGGTCTTCGTGACGGTCTGGTGTCTCCAGGAGATTCAAGCTCCTTGCAGAGCCTCTGTGCCCTGTCTCAGGCTGCGAGCTTCTTTGTAGCTTGCAGCAAGGGAGGGCCCCCAAGGCCAACCTCCCACACCGTCCTGGCTCAGCTCTCAGGACGACTGAGCTTCTCAGCTCCTCTCTACAGTGCATGTTGCACTTCAAGGCTCTTTCAAGTAAGAGTCCATCATCTTCCTCCTTCCAGGAGGTCTCAAAGGAGTTTTGGGGGGTCTAATATCAGTTCTTACCCCCAGAACTCCATAGCTCTGCTGCTAGCTTCTGCTGCTTCCTCCGGTTCAGTTCTTATCTGTCCTGGCTCTTAGCCATAACCTCTGGACGCTGCCACCGCTTCTGCTCTGTCTCTGCTCACTCAAGATGGAAAACATCTCCCAGCTCACAGCTACAGACACATAGTCCAGCTTAACACTGTTCCAAGTCTCTGTAGCCCCCAACTGGGGCTGGGGGGCCCAGAGGCCCCCGAAGGGCTCAGAACCCCTTCCTCGTGGCTTGCTACAACATGGCTACTTCTTCTACTAACCCAAACTACAACTCTTCTCTTCCGGTGCTTGTGATATGTTTACATTTCTGCAGGAGCGCTCATTGGACAGAACTTCAAAACTTCAGGGGTTTCCACCCCTGGGGGTTACCACTTTTCAGCCTCTGGGGGAAAACAAGGTTCAAACCACTACAGTGGTCAATTGGTGCCTGTTAAGAAATATCTTGAGCTTTAGAGAACTAACTATTGACTCTTTTGAGGGTGGACAATGAAAAATGCTTGTCAATTTTGAGAATTCAGGCCTGTGAATATGTCTAGTGGATTAAAAATGAAATTTTCTGTTAGTGTAGCACTGTAAGTACAATCCTTACCAGAATTAGCAGAGTAGACCCTCTTACCATGGTGACCTGTGGAGAGGAAGCCAAGGACAACAGCGATTCAGCTGCAGAGTCACTTGCACTGCTGTCTCCAGTACTGTGTTCTTCTGGGGACAGAAGCTTTCCTTGTCTAGAGAGAGTCAGTCTGGCAAACCATGCAAATTTTGTCAAAGTTACAAGGTATGTGTAACAAAAAGTTATACAATAATACTTAGCAGATACAAGTCACTAGACCACTATACCCATAAGTATGCTGGCAGTGGTGATATTAGCATTACATACCGCATATCTTCAAGCAAACAGGAGCATTTACTTTTTTGTTTACTTGTCTTGACAGAGGGATTTGGCAAAGTGTAGCCATTTCTTTCTACAGTGAATTGCAGATAACTTGCATTGTAGAAAAATCTCTTTTGGCTTGTGCTAAACTATCCCTCGTCTGTTTGTTGGGCCATCAAACTCAGTCATCCTGGGTCCTGATCAACTAGTATTAGAAGCAAATGCCAGCTAATGATGATAAAGATAGACTGTTTCTATGATTGGTTATAACCACACTTTAAACACAGGCATACTGGTAAAATTTTACATAATGAAAAATACACTGGGGTAGGTCTCTCATGTTTCAGAGCAGGACAGTCATCACAATTCTACAGTACACATGAAATTGTGTACTTGAAAAGTGTTCTCTTCTCTTCCTGACACCCCATGTCATCAAGAACTGAGAATCTCTGTGTATGCATCTAAGCATTTCAAAACACCAATTATTTAGCTATTTTGAATTGAACAGAACATTTGAGCTGTAACCTTCCATTAAAAAAAAAAGTCACAAACAAGTAAATTAGTCATCTTGAACATGGTGGAAGAAATTGCCTAATACTTGCTTAATTGTCTTACTTCAGTCCATGATAAAAGCAAGGGTAGGCTGAGACTTCAAAGTTGTGTAGTTCTGTGTACTCTTACTGCTAACAAATATTCTGCAACTGAGTTAGATTTGGACCCCAGGATGGGGTGCAGCTTTTCAGTGTCTTAAGTGCTATGACTCTTTAGTTGGATTCTATAGATGAACCTGAGCAGTTGTTCAGCCTCAGGCAGTCTTGTTGCAACTTCTGTTCTGTTTCCTCTGTCATCCTGTGTCTGATCAGTTTAGTGAATAGGTGCTTTGGGACAGTCTTGTCTCTGTTTCTCTTGGATACAAATTTCTAGATAAGTCTTTATTATTACTGTAATTTTTCATACAAAAAAGAGCAAGGGTGCCGTGGGACAAAATACATTTGATATACTCTGTGCCTTGTATACATGTAAGTGAGTGAACTTTGCACTTCCTTTCTTACCTTACATTTCCTGTTCCTGACATTTCTATGACATAAAAGATTTGTCATCTTTTGCACTTGCTCATCCTCTGTTTCTCTATATTCTCTGAGCAGGCTTTCCACTCATATGTCCTACCATGAAACATAAATGAAGTACAGGAATTGCATGTATATGCACTATTAATTTCTTCTCTGTCTTAAACCAGTTACTGTTCACCAGGTTTTACCCTTCCCCTCCAAGAAAACTGTGATATTTCATGGGGTGACTATTTCCACTGTTATCTTCTGTATGAAAGAACAGTTCTTTCATCTCTCCTCTTCTCACTCTTTTTCAAAGCAATATCTTCTGCTCTGCTTCTGGGTGTGTTCAGTTGCTTTGTGATGTCTGTTACAGATCCAGACGTCTTGCTTGTTCCTTCATTTCAAACTGTGTGGTACTTGAGAACATGTAATAAAATACTTTAAAAATACTAGCTTATTGCTCAGAACGGAAGATTAAATAGAAATATCTGTTGTTGGGTTCTTGGAAGATGGATGCAATACTAATAGTTGAGCTACAGTGAAGTTTTTTGAGGAAGAAAGTAGATTTGGAAAAGAAAGGACAATTCTGAACACAAGAATATATTAGAAAAATAAAGGTATCACTAGAGAGAGATGGCAGATCATTAGTAAAAAGAGAAAAGAATACTCGTATCTCACCATTTTTTGTCCATTTTGACCTCTTGAAGAATGCTGTTAATGTAACAGCAGCATCAAAAGCATGAGATATGGATGTGCTTAAACCACAAGGAGCAAAAAAGGAGCTCACTAGTGTAACAAAACCCAGCCTTTTGCAGTAGTATTTTCATTATTATTTAAAACAAATGAAGAAACCCCTGTACCTGAAACCTTTATTAGCTGGTGTTTGTGCCCTTGTCCTTGAGTAGAGCTGACTCAGCATTTGAGTGACCATGAAGAAATAATTTCTTCATGGTACTTCCCCTAAGGAGGAGTGTTTTTATTCAGTACTGGTATTTCACTTCCTCAGCCCTCAGTTCCATGAGCTTGAAATCATGCACTGAATACAAATAAAGGGTGTTTCAGAAGAGCCAAGACTTATCTGAAAAACTGAGCCTTTCAGCTTTTCCAGTATACTTATTCAGGAAAACAATTATGATATGATGGTATCAACTTTCTGAGGAAAGGTGTGAACAACCACCCTACGTGTTTCCATTTTCTCTTTAAAGCACTAGTTGCGAGGTAGAAAGAGGGGCATGTGAGCACAGCTAGTGGTGATGTTAAAACTAAGATGCAGAAATCAAGCAAAACTTTATCTTTGGCTAGTGCTACTGCAAGGCAACAGGTGCAAACCTCCTGGAAGAAGGATGAGACAGCAGTGCCAGGTGAGAGACTGCTGCTGTAGGACTTGTGGTGTAGAGACTTGAAACTGCTGGCTAGAAACCAGGGGCTGAAAGTTCTTTTGATTATCCAGGTGATTGAGGGACAGCAGCCATGACCTTGGGATGTTGGTTTAAGGGTAGAATTTAACCTGCTTCCCCACTACACAAACACTTAAGTTGAGGCAAGCTGAAAATTTCTTTTGTGAATCCTTATCTCCCTCTGAGGTTTCATGTGCCTGTATTACTTGGCACTATAGCTCTTATTTTTATGAAAAAGATGATTGGCAAAGAATTAAAATTAAAAATATTGTGGTTTTCTTGCATCATAGTACTGTAATGGCTGATTTTTGTGTTTGTTTTGTTTTCTCTTTTCTTCTCTTCCCCAAAAGAGCCTACTCCTTTCACGTTACTGCAGATGGTCAGATGCAGCCAGTTCCTTTCCCTCCTGATGCCCTCATCGGTCCAGGAATCCCTCGCCATGCCCGTCAGATCAACACTCTGAACCATGGGGAAGTTGTGTGTGCAGTTACCATCAGCAACCCCACAAGACACGTGTACACGGGTGGGAAGGGGTGCGTCAAAGTCTGGGACATCAGCCAGCCTGGCAACAAGAGCCCTGTCTCTCAGCTGGACTGCCTGGTAGGTGAACAGGAACTTGTCCACACAGGTGGACAAGTCTCCTTAGAGACTCAGTATGGAAGTAGCTGTCCTTGACTGGATTTTGTTCGTATGACAAGGAAATAGCAGGCAGATCTGTTTCCTGGTGGGTTTTTATTTAGCACATAACAGGTTACAGAGAATATTGCTGGTTTGTTTAGGGACAAATATCATCACTAAGGGTCAAATACAGATCAGATTTCTGAGTAGAATGATTTTTTTTCTCTCTCTTCCACCCTCCTCCACCCATTATGCTGATGATTTTTATGCGTAAGTTTAAAAGGAATGCAGCTCGGCTTATGCAGGACTACTCAGAATCTTCCTAGTTCTTTCACTCACATGATGAGTGACAATCTCATATTTTATAAGATGGTAACAACCACGATGAAATAATGCGATAAGGTACCAAGGTCACTTTAAATCTTTCTATGCTTTTGTTCATGATCCACAAGTTATACATATAGGTTGGTTGTTTTCACATGTGCAGGATACAAAAGGGACTGGGTGCAGTAGTATAGGTAGCTGAAAAGCTAACTCAAAAAAGGTTCACTCACGCCTCACTAAAATATTCTTCTCTTCAGAAGCAGTGTAGGTGTTTGTGAAATGTTAATTGGAAAGACTTAATGTCGTAAAGCGCAGCAATATGTATTCTGAATGAAAATAATTCAGTAAATGGGCTGAGTTTTTTGTTTTGATTTTGACTTTTTCACTCTTTACCCTTTATTTATTGCTATCCTTTTGTTAATTGCCTAGCAGTAAAAGTGCAATTGAATAGGTATTCTTTTCAGGTATGTGTCTGGATACAGAGCCTTAATTTTAGTTACAGAGCAGTAATGAATGATTAAGCCAACATTTCCACTGCACTGCTTTCTGCTCCTTTGCCATGAATTAAGAAAAAAAAAATAGGAGTAGTAATGCTATTAACTACATTTTTCAAGTGGTTTTTTTTGTGGTTTTGAGTTATGCATCTTAACCATCCATTTACTAAAGAACTGCTGCCAGTCAAGCAAACTTGTAATAAGTGAAGGAAGAAGTGTCTTCTGTCGCTAACTCTCCTGTAGTACCTCGCAATCAGCAATAGTATCACAAACGCAAAATTGATAAGTACGAAAAGAATCAAGTTGAACAGCAAAGGACCAACATAAACATAAGACCAGTATGGGAATACCTAATCTTTTAACTTTAATACTGTGAATGCAAAATAGGATTTGAAAGAAAAATTCCAAAACCTGAAGGGCATGAGACTTGAACTATATTTTCCTGTAGGGTTGTCTAAATGCCCAATGAAAGATCATTTGCTTTAATATTTCTACTGTTGATGACCTTCACTTATAGAGTGCATTTGCAGAAATGCAAGCTTATTTTGTCTCTGTTTTTGTGTGATGAGATAGAAAACTTGCTATTCATCAGGTTTGCAACAGTGTAGTCTGTGGCAACAGGAGTCTGCACTTTTAATTTCTGCAGTTGCAGTCTCTAATTAGTGATTCTAAAAGGTGTTTGAAACCTTTTAGAATATACTGGTTCCTCTTCAGTACTTTGGTAATGGAAAAAATAGCAAACTCTTTAAAACTTTGATGTAGTTAGAGTCATATTAGTGGTCATTACTGGCAAGCATGTATTAATATAACTGAGGTGATTTGTGTTGTACAGAATAGAGATAACTACATCCGATCTTGTAAATTGCTGCCTGATGGATGCACCCTTATAGTTGGCGGGGAAGCCAGCACATTATCTATATGGGACCTGGCAGCACCAACTCCTCGTATAAAAGCAGAGCTGACATCCTCAGCACCTGCCTGCTATGCACTGGCTATCAGCCCTGATTCCAAGGTGTGTTTTTCATGCTGCAGTGATGGGAACATTGCAGTGTGGGATCTGCACAATCAGACATTGGTCAGGTGAGTCATTACTTGTTTACAGAAGATTTTTGTAGAATTTATTCTTTGGACTGCTACATAAATATTTATCTCCCCAAATAGGGTTCCTGACAGCAAAGTAAATAGTATCTCTTTATTCAAAGAATATGGCTTGCACCCAAGTTAGGCAGAAACTAGTGTTGGTATCTTCAGCCTAGTCTTGGAAGATGTGCTTTCAGGGCCTAATGGTTTGGTCCATAACCTACTGCAGTCAGTGTAAATGTTCCTGTGCGTTTCAAATAGTTGGGATTGGTCTGCAGGTTTCTACAAGCAGCATTTCTGCTGGTTTGTGATCAGTATAGACTGAACACAGACTTTTAGGGAACTCTGAGGTTTGTTCTTTTCCTATGTCTTAAGCCTTGTTAAGTCATAAAAAGAATTTTCAATTCTTATTTAATGATGTTAAGTAGGAAAATTAATCTTATAGAAGTAACGAAAGTGTGGAACCTCAGTTCTTTAGGATAGCACAGGGGTTAACTAGAATATAAATTTTATAAATTTATGCTTACCAAAGTAGTGGTGGCTTAGAATACTTTGAGAAGAGATAGTCTAATTTGGGAAAGGCCATGTTACCTTAAAAGTTCTGAACACAAACACTGAGGAATATGCTTAGTCTGCTGTGTTTCAGTTAAAGTTCCTGTATATCAGTAATTAGCTTAAAATTATATGCAAATAATCATGTTAACATCCATGCAAATTTTGCTTTCTGTTGAACTTCTGAGCCAATAAATACAATTTTATTCATATAAAATCTTCCATTTGCCCTGTACATGCTTAGTCCCTGTAAAGGTGCACTTTCTCCATCTATAACTGTCTTTTTTTTTAAATGTTTACTGTAGGTGTTCCCACCACTTGCTGGCTGGCTGATCTTGCTGACACATGGAATTTTGAGATCAGAGCTACAAAACAAAATGTGCCTCATGACCTTTCCATGGCAGCTCTTAGTGATTCATACCCTTTGTTCCTAAGCTAGTTGTCTTTTCCCCACCTGCCCTCCACCTTTCACACTGAGGCATAGGATTTTGCCAAAGGGTTAAGAAAAACTTGAGATGACCTTCTGGTTGCTGAAAGCTGGGCGTTGCTAATGAGAAGGACTGCACCATTTAGATTTTTCTAATCTGCCACAGAGAATGCAACTTTGTGACTCAACAATGCCAGAATTTAACTGTCTGGATCTCTGTCTGGATCCTCTTCTATTAATATCTGCCTTTTATTTATCTTCTTGACTTGCAGACAAAGAAGAATACAGAAGCTGTTTTCTGAAATTGGAAGTTTTGTTCCCTGAGCACTTGATTTAATCTGAGTTGTCCTTAGTGGTTTTAACTATAGTTACTGTGCTTTAGTATTCTCACAGGTGGGGTTTTTTTGCTATTCAAAACCTGATAGGAAAGATTTGATTTATTCAGCTAGCCATGACGCAGTTCATTCCTCTAGCACCTGGAAAATGTTTTTGTAATACTGGTATTTAATGCTCAGTAAAAAGGAGGGGCTAATTCTTGCTCATCAGCAGACACAGAAGAGATAACACACATGTGCAGAGTCCAAAACTAACACTACAACAGTGTTTACCTTGAGCTCTGGCAGGAAATAGTTATTCAGTCTGGTTTTTTTATCAGGCAATTCCAGGGCCACACAGATGGAGCCAGCTGTATTGACATTTCTAATGATGGTACTAAGCTCTGGACAGGTGGTTTGGATAACACTGTCAGATCCTGGGACTTGAGAGAGGGGAGGCAGCTACAACAGCATGACTTCACATCACAGGTAACAGGATTTTCCTACAGCTTGGGGGACTGTGTGCTGTGGGCAGGAAACACTTAGGATGAGAGGTGAAATTGAGCCCAGTGCAACTGGCACATTATTCCCTCTCTTCCTTTTGGCTGCTCACAACAGAGTATTTTGAAGCTTTCTTATATGCTTAGAATCCAGAACAAAATGATAGCCTGACACTACTCTTTTTTCCTAAGTTAATAGGTAAGACCAGGAGTTATTTAGTTACTTGAATTTTGAACTGCAGTCTTGCTTTGCCCTTATTTCTCTCTCTCCCTCTCCAAATTAATTTTAACTGCAGAAGAAAGAACTATCTTTACTTCTATATACTATCTTTAGTTCTCTAAAGATAGTTTTCTATAACTATCTTTAGTTCTCTAATAAAAGGTGTAAATGTGGTGTAATTTTCAGATATTTTCCCTTGGTTATTGCCCTACTGGTGAATGGCTAGCTGTGGGAATGGAGAGCAGCAATGTAGAAGTGCTACATGTAAATAAACCGGACAAATATCAGCTGCACCTTCATGAGAGTTGTGTATTGTCACTCAAGTTTGCTTACTGTGGTAAGTTGCCCTGAACACAGAACTGGAGATAGGAGCTCTATTTGTGTTTTGCTGATTAATTATTATATAGCCATGGCTCATTTGATCATCAAAATTTATTTAGTATCTCAGTTTAAGTAATGAATTAATATCTCTGCTTTATGAATTCACATGCACTTATCTACAAACAACCATCCGTTTGTCTAAAGGCTGCTGTGAGGATTGATTCATGTGTAAAAAGCTATTTCTGTTTACAGAGTCTAGGGATTTCCTAGTATGTAATGCACTGCAAAAGCATGAGTGTCCACACTGACTGCAAGCAAAAGTACTATTTTGATTAGTGGTGAGAGCTTTTATAATGGTAGTTAGTTAACAGATTTCATTGGTAAGAATTCAAAACACAAAATTTGTCAGATGTTCTATTTCATGTTTCAATAGTCCTTCTGGTTTATATTCTAGGTAAATGGTTTGTGAGTACTGGGAAAGATAACCTTCTTAATGCATGGAGAACTCCTTACGGAGCCAGTATCTTCCAGGTGAGGGTGATGTTGCTTTTAAAGAAAAAGTTAGAATACCTAGAGTCCCAAGAGTGGTCTCAGATATCTTAATTTATGTGATCTATCCAAAATGGATAACAGACTTTTTTTAATGATGTAATATATTTCTATTTTTCTTCTAGTCAAAAGAATCTTCATCAGTGCTTAGTTGTGACATCTCTGTGGATGATAAGTACATAGTCACTGGCTCTGGAGACAAAAAAGCTACAGTCTATGAAGTTATCTACTGAAAAATATGATGGGGATATAACTTTTAGAAGTTGAACTGGCCCAAATTGTTCTTAAATGTAGAAGTAGAAAGGTTTTGACTTTTATAAGGTACAAAAGTGTTGAGGTTCCAGACCTTGCCATGAAACTGCTTCGATTTTTCAAAATAGAAGAACAACATCCAGCAACTAAGTTCTGGCTACATGGACCAGATGGAACACAGAGGCAAGATGGACAGATTTAGCCTAGGTGTTTGACATAGTTTTTAAAAGCCAAGTCTACTGAAGAATGTTGCAGCCTTTTATTTTTTCATTTATGACCTCACACAAATTGTTCTCATTGCCTGAATATGGGGGATAAATACCTTTCTGTTCCTTGCAGTTCAAGTTGCATTCTGTCCTGTGTAGAGCAGCAGTGTCTCAGATGAACTTGCTTCATGGTTTTGCATCTTGTGATATGTTTTTATATTTTCTTTGAAGGTCAAACATTTGTATAAATTGTAAATATATTTAGTTTACTACAGTAAAGGCTTTAGTATCAACAACCAGTCTTCCCCCTTGCCCCCTCCCTGCCTGCCCTGCTTATTTAAAATTAAAAACCTTTTGGGGATATAAGTACCTTTTTAGAATCAAAAGCAAACACTATGTATAGTTTGAAAATGGTGTCTTATTCTTTATAACTATTCCTAGATTCTTTTATCATACTTCAAAGTAGTTGTTTTGACATATTAGGGTATCAAGTCCGGTAGATACTGTCTTGTGCTACAGAAAACTTAAAAGGCAATTTTGTACTAATTATAGTGTAAATATAAAAATTGAACATTTCATAAAGCTGTGCTGTTGAAGTTTATTCTGATGTCCTATGTATAATTTTTTTGACAGAAACAGAAATATGTGCCTGATCATAACTCATTCATTCATTTCTCTAGAAAAATAGGGACTTCCCTCTCCTTTTTCCCACAGTTGAACAGAATTCGTGTGAGACTGCATTTCAACTAAGTACATCAGAGCCTTTATTCATTAACTGAGGATGTCTGTGATGAGAAAAGCTAGATAAGTTGCTTCGTATTTTACAGAGAAGTGGTAGTTAATGACTGTTTCCTTTTTAAAGTCTTGTCTATACTTAGATACTCAGGTAAATTTAACTAAATTACCAAAAGTGTGAGTTTTACAGGGGATCACTTAAAGATGTTAAATACTTGCAGGGCTGCAAGTGAAGTGAATTAATCTAAACTAAGTTAAATTTGCTTCTTAATTTCTTGTGAGAATATTGACAAAGGAATATTTTGATTTTTAACTAATTCACTCTACAAATTAATTAGAATTAATTTTCCTGAGTGTCCAATGTTACACAGGCCTATAGACTCTATGTATTCATAAGGAGAAATCTTTGAGTCCTTTCCACTGTGGCATGAGTGAGATACATCTGTGAAGAGCCATGCTAAGCATCCAGTTACCAAAGCTACACATCTTCAAGTTTTCTTGATGTACTCAAGAGCAGTGGATCAGGGGAGAACATGTTAATTTTATTTTGTGTTTTTTCAGATAAATGAGTTCTAGCACTGTGTGCTAGACAAACCTAGCTATTGCACCAGTGAGGGCCATACATTTCCTGCATTCTGTAATTTAATTAGAATTTCTGTTGCTAATGGAGAATACAGATGAACAGAACAATTCAGATTACACAAACTGGCAGACAGGTTAAGACTTATCTGTAAAGAACTGCTTTCTCATTTTGCTAGCATTTTACAATGACCCATATCCCTGCTCTTTCAATGACAGGCATCTAAGAAGAAACTAGTTTGACAGATGGCATTGGCTAGATAAGGAATTTCTCATCTGGGGGCAAAATTTATCTTAGTTTCCAGTCTGAAGAGACGCTGGTTTTCTTTTCAATTTACATGACTATTCTACTGAAACCGTTTTATAGCATCTAGAATTGTAATGGCCTTAATGTATTAACTTTGCATTTGGAATGTAAAATGTTAACCATTCAGGTTAATCTGGTCTCCTAGACATTTAAAATTAGTGTTCTATCCATATGTATCTATATCTTTGTCAATTGCTGTGTTGTCAATATGTATCTGTATGAAAACGACAGGTCAGCTTAGGTGCTGGCCGTGTTGCTTTCACACAAAAAGCAGAATCATCAGGCTTTTCAAAGAATTAATTTTCAGAGAATTTGCAACATGGAAATACTGTGAAATGCTGTGTCATTTTTAAAAGGGAAAATTTTTAAAAAGAGTGTTTACTAGATTTTACTTGATTTTTACACTTTTCATATTGAAGTTTCTCTGAACATCTGACTCTGCAAATGATCATTGACTTTAGCAGTACTGGCAAATTTGCTGCAGTTAGGAACATTTGGATTTTTTCCAAATTGCTATCACCTTGGCTTTTACTTTATGGCTCTTCTCTTGCCGTTTTCTGAACTTGATACAAGAGGAACCGAGAATGCAAGTGTTCTAACACATCCATATAAACTAAAGAAAAATAACACCAGTATAATGGATGTGCTATATGTTGCAACATAATGCTTGCTAGTAAGACCATATTCTTGGCAATCAGGAGGTTTAAAATAATAGTATTAGGAAAATCATAAAATACCTCGTCTTCTTCGCTTTTAGAAGGCACATTGTGTCAGAGCAGTTATGGAATTGGACGTTATTTATGCATGTGAATGAATTTAATCATATTTGTACCATATGTTTCTTGATTGTAATTAAGAAATTAATTCCTTTTTCCCCCATCAGATCTACTTCAAACCTTGAGTCTAAAAACTTGCACATGCATCATAAAGTAGTTCTCTCAATTTGTTGTTTCAGATTTCACTTTTGGTTTATGAAACATTGTGGGTTTTTTCATTTGTCAGGCAGTAAAGCCTATTCCACGTGCAGATGTAATTTTTAATGAAAAGATAGATTCAGTGAAATCTTGGCATCTGTCTACACAACAACCTACAAGATTTAAAACATGTCAAGCTTTTAGCTTCTGTAAGTTCTTACAGACCTGTGTAAAGTAGTGGGTGGAAATAATTGCATATTGAATGAAGAAACAGATGAACTAAGATAAGCAGTGGCAGCAAAGGCACTGGAAAAGCCATATGGAAAAAAGAAGTACACCAGTAACTATGGTGTAGGTAATTAATTTGTTTGTCATTTTAATTACAGTCATAATAGATTCCTTTGGTTAGCCCCTTTTTGGGACAGTCTTTGTTTGCTGAGTGGCCCTCAGTATTCAGAGATGTCTGAATGCTACTCTGGCAAATGCTAGTGCTGCATAGAAGTAGGAAGTCCTTACAAAAGATGTTTTGGATGTCAGTGCAAACAGTAACTGATGAAGAGGGGATTTGTGGTAATATCAATTCAACTGAACAAAATCCTTAGTCAGCTCTAATATGTATATTTTGTATATGTGCACTTGGCATAACCCTGTATAAATCAATTGTGCAGAAAGTCATGATATTATTCCACACAGTGCATTTATCAGTGTGTAAGACTATCTCTTTTTGATTATAATTCCAAACAAAGATAGTTCCCCATGTTACTTGACAAGCCTCTGGTACCTGAGAGAGAGTTTTCATCAGCATTAGTTCTTTTTATCTCATTTGGCATTTCAAAAGCTTTTGTTCCTTTAAAAGTATAAAATATTAATTTCTTAGACTGTTAACAGTAGTGTTATTTTTTAATGTAAACATCAATACAGAGTCTGTCTTATACATGTTTACATATGTCTTATACATGTTAGACATCTAGTCTTAAACATGCTTGTATTTATGAACGGTTGACCATAATTTTTCTGTCACGCTTTTGTGACACAAGTGATACAAGCAGAATTTTCTGAAGTGTTTAAGTTACTTAAACAACATAAACTCAGACTGACAAATTGATTTTTGGTTTGGGTTTTTGGTAGGGTTTTTTGGTTTTTGTTTGTTTTTTGTTTTCGTGGAAAGACTGGCCCACTTATGAACCTGAGGGATTATGTAACATATTTAGAATTGTCCTTCATATTTTCTATTATATTGTTGCAATTTTGAGTTGATGGGGAAATTCCACCATTCTAATAATAAGGTGGATTTTGATGTTTTCAGGATAAGGAAGAGTACTGACTTCAGATTTCATACTACTGAAAAAGTGTTTACCCCTTTAATCACTTCACTGGAGAAGCTGGACTTGCTCCAACTCTGTTGTCTCCTTGAAGCATTTTTTTTTCCCCTCTACCGCAAGTATGTAGGAAAAATATGAGAATGTAGGTCTATGAAAGACTTCAGTCATGGCATCTTTCCCAGAGGGGAAGCAACTCAGAATAGAACCTTATGAACACCAGAATGAAAGAAGGTGTTCATGGCAGGGAATAAGTGGAGAGACAGAATTACAGAATCATGTAGGTTGGAAAAGATCTCCAAATCATCGAGTCCCATCTGTGACCAAACATGACCATGTCAACTAAACCCTAGTGCTATGTGCTGCATCCAGTCATTTCTTGAACACCTGCATGGATGGTGACTCCACCACCTCCCTAGGCAGCCCATTCCAATGCTTGACAACCCTTCCTATGAGAAAATTCTTTCTAATATCCAACGTAAACCTCTCCTGGCACAGCTTGAAGCTATATCCTCTTGTCTCATAACTAGTTACCTGGTAAAAGAGATCAACACCTGCCTGGCTGCACCCGCCTTTCAAGTATCTGTAAAGAGCAGTAAGGTCACCCCATAGCCACTGTTTCGCCAGCCTAAACAACCCTAGCTCCCTCAGCCATTCCTTAAAAGGCTTATGCTCCAGACCCTTCACCAGCTCCATTGCTCCTTTCTGAACACTTCTTAATGTCTTTCTTGTGGTGCAGGGCGAAAACTGAACAGAGGATCTGACGTGCTCCCTTACCTGTGCCAAGGACAGGGAAGATCTCTTTCCTAGTCTTGCTGGTCATACCATTGCTAACACGAGCCAGGTGCCATTGGCCTTCTTGGCCACCTGGACACATTGCTGGACAAGAGAAAATGGGAACTTAAACACACATACATTTTTAAGAGTAATCTAACATGTAATCTACAAAATTCACATAGAATGAGATTCTAATTTGTCTGTAAGGTTGTTCAAATGTTTCTGCATAGTAATTCAAGGACATCTGGGCTGTGTATTGGAACTGTAAATGGACATTTCTTTGACATCCATAAGCAATCATTTAATCCTAAGAGGAAGGGGAATTAAATCACAGTCAGTTCTCAATATTTCCAATTACGTTATATTTTCGTAGCTCAAGATCCACTTCTAAGCAATTGGTAATCCCATTTTCAGCATGCTGAAAATGTGTCCCATTGCAGCTTAAGGGCTTAGTGCAATGTGGTAGATTTTGCTAGGGAAACCAGATATGTAGGACCTGGGTGCTTGAAAAATCTGCCCTATGGTTCTAGCTTACTGACATTTCTGAGGAATTTACTCAGAATTTCTGTTCAGCTAGGAGAGCTCAAACAATCACTTAGATGTTTTTTAAAGCAGCAAAACCTGTTTCAAGCATACTTTAAGTATAAATGGATGGGCTTAGTTGGTTTTATGTTTTGGCTTGGTTTTTTACTATTTTGTGTTGATTTATTTCTTTTTTCATCTTACATTAAAAACTGTAAAATGAATACAACAAGAAAACATGAAGGGAAATTAGAAAAATGAATGAGTGGAATGTTAAAGGGTGGAATATTCTTGAAGATGCTGTATCTCAAAGAACCTATTGCTTCTATGATATATTAGTTCTTGAGAGAAATGGGTTTGTGTTTCCTTGATGTTCAGAAAACTGAATACCAAAAAATTTGTATCGTGGGGACAAATGTTAATTTTTTTCAGATCTGAGCAGGTTTCATTTTCAAATCTGAACATTTTCAAATCTTAATCTCGTTTGTTTTTTTTTCCCCATGTTTCTTTTTGGGGGGTTCCCCAGTTCACTCCTGGAAGCTGAACAACAGTCTGTGTCCTTTCTGGCTCTAAGGTCTCTACTATGCCTTAGTAAGAATTTTGTGGCTTATAAGCCTGTGAGTGATACATAGACTACAGAAAAATCTGATTGAATATTTAGGTGGATAGCTGCATAGATTATAGCAGTTAGTGTATGTTGTAATAATTTCTCTTAAAGCAAGCACCCAGAGATAAAATAGCTGCATTGTTCCATACTCATACTTTTATTGTTTGTGAAATTGCAGGTCATTGTAGTTGACTCTCCATAGAAAAATTCTGTGGTGGCTTCTGAGGTAAAGCTTAAAATTTTGAGATCTTTTCTTTCTTTCATAAAATTTCACCTGTGATTTTTTGCCCACAGTAAGGTTGATTCATAGAAGGGATGCTTCAAGGAATGCTAAACAATTTTGTTGTGTGCAAGGATTGCCTTTGCTGTGTTCACAGCACAAAGATATAATATCTCTCAAACCCTGTTTCTATCTGTTTTCTGCCAAAAACGAGATAGAGGCAAAGACAACAGAGATTAAGAGATTAAGTAATCAAACATATGGTTATCATTATCGCTTTTGTATCCTCTGTCATTAGCATAGAAAATGGAGATGATAGCGTGTAAATGCAAACAATAAATGTTGTTTTTCCTTCAAGCACTGATTTTAATGGCAGTCTAAAGGAGTTAATAAGCAGACTGAAGGGGTCATAAATGCAAGTTAACCTATAGCATTGGGAAACTTAGAAATCACTTGTTACTTTCCTGGTAGTGAGCCTCATTAGTTTAAAATAAAATTCATCTATTCATTTCATAGTCTTTGTCACACTTCCTTCAGCAATCCCCGTTATTTAAAAAATTGGCTACAATTATGATAAGCTAATAACTCTTATTTTGTGGTTTGCTGTAGCAAGATATTTTGCAGAGCTGTGAAGATTCCCTTTATTCTTAAAAAATAGTCAGCTATTGAGGTTTTTTTTGCAATTGGGCCTGACTATTTTTTTAATTTGTTTTCAAGTAAATATACAATCTGACAGCTTTACAAATTTGAAATATTTTTAATCGTTGATGAATCAGCCAAACACTGCTGTTAAATATGTAAATGTTCTAAATGTCAGTTTGGTATTTGCTCAGCATACCATGCATGCAACAAAACTTTGGAGTGATTCAGCTTTTGTGGCCACATTAAATTTACTTCCTGCAATAAGTTTCCTTTTTCATGCAGGGACCAGTTTACTACCGTGCTCCCCTGTGTTTCTTCCTAAATATATATTAGACCTCTAGAGATGTTTTAATAAGTTATTCATACATAATGCTTCTACCTTTCTCTGTCTTTCTAATTGTTAATTATGTGACATATGTATTTCTAACAACAGTTGAGTAAATATTCACAAATCTATGATATAATTGAATTTTTGAATGTGTACTTCAAGAAGTTTATCAACTTGTATAGATAAATCATTAGTTTTCATTTGTCAGATTCAAGATTTTCAAATCCTGATACTCTCTTGTGTTTTTATCAGTGAGTTTGTAAAAGGAAATAATTCTGGATTTTGAATGGTTTTCATAGCTTTTTTATTTGTTTATGTAGACACTCTGTTTTGTTGAGTGCAAGTTATTGACCTGGTACTCTTATTTATAATTCTGAGTGGTTCTTCAGTATTTTATCAAGCTGTAACTTATTAAAAACCACAAATATGAAATGGGGATATTAATGACAAGTGGTTTAAATGTGAGAGTTTCAAAATGCATGTTAGAATATTTCAACACTTTGTTCAATGTAATTTTACGTTTTTTTTATTACTTAAGTAATTAAAAAAGTCCTTAGGGTTGAATTATAGTAAAATTTTATACATCTCAGTACTAATTTCGTCTCCCAACAGACAGCAATAATTTAGATGGGATTGGTTTTACCTAATTTATTCTTGGGGGTGGGGGGGAGGAGAAAAATATTAACCTTGCAAATTTGCTAATTATAATTTCCTTACTATTGTTGGTTGTTTTTAATAATCTCCATGCCTTTGGAAACTTATTCTTCTATATTTTGAAGAAAAACTTACAGATATACAGGGTTTTGTAATAGAATGTGTTTGCAGTGTTTATCCCCTGGGTTATTTGTAACAGTAAGGGGAAGTACAGTGACAGATATAACTTGCAGTAGTTGCTAGTATTATGTGCCTTTGAATCACTTTCTTTAGTTCATTAATTTATTTTTTTTTTGTATCTTAGGTGGGGGTTAGCAGCTTTAAATCAGTTTCATTTCTATCAAAGTGGATATGATGATACATTCTTACAGCTTTACTAGTCTTACTTTAAATAATTTTCAATCTGCAAGGTAAATGGTAGCATGAGTGGTTTTGAACTGTTTTAACTGCTCAGGTTAACTTTTTAGGTTTCAAAAACTGCCAGAGTAGAGGGAGAACTTACCAGTCATATTCGGCTTTTTTTTATGCTTTCATATTGTGCTATATATAATCAGTGGGACTTTCTTAGCACAATAACTGTGCTCACTGTTGATTTTTTTAGTGTTCCCATACTTTACACTGTCTCACTCATTTGAATTTAGTTTTTAAATAAATTCCTTTCCATAGGCATCTGCTTTGTACCTTAACAAGTATGAAAATAATCAAAATATTTTGTGTTTGACAGAGAGACTGCATGTTTCTGAGTGTGAATAGCATTTAGCAGGGCTTGTCTAGTTAAAAGACAGTTAAACTAGTAATCATACGTGATCTGTGTCTAACTGTCGTTCACAGAAAAAGTGCAACAAAGTGATGTTTGGTGATAGCAATTCAGAAGGAAAAGAATATGAAATTCAGATAGCAGCTTGAACGGTTTGCTGTTAGCATGGGGCCCAATAACACTACAAAGCTATAAACTCTGTCTTTTTAGATTGCCCAGTTAGGTGGCAGAGATGCAATTTGTCTTTTCTGAAGCCACCTGCTGCTTGCTAGCTCCATCTCCTGTCACAGCCTATTAGGTCCCCAAGAAAATCGGTGGGAAATTGCCTGCAGATTGTAGGAAATTGCATCTCCAGGCCCTGGAAAAAATGTAGGATAGCACAACACTCATCCTCCCAGAGCAGCTATTAACACAGCAAAAGCTGACGTTTGGCATGGTGTGAAACAACTTTGCTGAATAAAGACTGTATTATGTGTGGTTGAAGGAGGGAACAAATTATTATCCTAGCTATGCTTATAGTCAGCCTGTTCCAGGGAGCTTAAGCATGAGTGGTAGGTTTTGCTGCCCCCCAGCTCATTCCCATTGCAAGATGCGAGATGGGATGTTAGAGCCTTATACAGAAATTTCATTGTACAGATGGGCAAAACCCACTATATATTTAAATGATGTTAGTATATGTGAAATTCAAAGGATAAGTGACAAAGCTGAAAGATAATTTATGAAGATTATCTCAAAAAAATTGGTAATTGCCTCTGCTTGGTTGAGCCTTGGTCAGATTAGAAACAGGTTTTTGACTATTTCATTCTATGTGTATATACATTTGATTTTGGAGCAGTTACAGTGAAATGGAACTTATTTATACTGTAACTGTTGAGTGTAAAAATTTGTGGAACAGACATTAGTTGTGATAGATTTTAGCATTAAATTTCTTGCTGCTATGAGGCTCACCTCTGTCTTGTTTAAACAAATTCCCCTGTGCTTTTTATGGTGTGATATGCAATGAATTTCACCCTCTGTCATTTCTACTGGAGCTACCTTTCTAATCTTGTACTTTACCTCAGTTTTTATAGGGCCTTTTAATAAAAAAAGTTGACTTTTCCTTGAATCCTGAGAGAGGGGATATGTAGAATTAATTTGCAACATAAAAATAAATGCCAGCATTTTCTTTGATCTTGCACTTGTACTTCGTTGGTTCAAAACCTCCTGAGGAAGATGTGTTTGTGAATCAGAATGATGTATTGATCAGAAGCAAGTATGAGGAGGGCAGCGAGAGGGAAAAAGTCATTTTGCAATTGCTGTTTTCAAACTCAGCTGAGATCTGTTGGTAACTGGTAGCTGCCCAGTGATCTGAGTGAAATCAATATGCTCATTTCCTATTGTAGTGGTGTCCACTGTTGTAAATGGGCTGACAAGGCTTATGAACACTCACACAGCTGATTAGAGAAAATTAGTGGCCTGCCTTATGCAGCTGAGGCAGAAGAGCGGAGTATAGGGCAGTATGGCAAAACAGGTATTGCTTGTAGTTCAAAGCCCAGCTGAAGGGGATTAGAAGAATTTCATGTTATATGGCTATCTGGATCCCTGTTTTGAATTCTTGTGATGATGAATGCACATATATGTCAACGTGTAATGGTAATTTGGTGAGGCATTGTCTTTCTAAATTAGTTATAGCACCTTTTTTGGAAGTTATGCAGTTTAGTGCTGTGTGTAAAACAAATGCAGGAACAGAAGAGCTATGGTGCTTCAGCCTTTATTCTGTATTTACAATAGCTGTTCATTTTCCAAGGTATTACATACTAATTGCATTCTCAAAATAAATCTTGCCATTTAGTAACTAATGTGGGTTTTTTGTATAGTGCAATACGTGTATTGGATGAGCAAAGAACATTTAGAGAACACAGAAAATCTGCCCCATTTAGAGGATACAGAAAATCTGCCCCAGCTGATCACTGGATTTGCCTTCTCTTGTAACAAGCAGACAAACTAAACTGAGTAATAGAGTATGCAGAATTTCATTTCTTCTGGCTGATGAGACTGTGAACACTGTTACCTGCAGGCATACTCTGACTTTAATGAGGCCAATCCTATTATTCTACACAGAGCAAGGAGGTAACAAATCATTCTGTATGAAAAGCAGAAACTTGCCATAAATTCAAAGCTGAAAGCTCTTGCTTTGTTATGGAAAGAACCAAAATCCAGACTGGGCTGTGAGGGATTTGGAGTGCTCCAAATGCTGCTCTGGATAGTTGAATGGTTTAAGAGAGGATTGGGGGGGGGGGGGGGGGGTGTTGGGAAAAAAACCTCCTGACAAACCAGTTTTTGGCCAACACTTAATGACTGGAAAAGATGTACAAACTGTTAAGTAGCACCCTTCATCCAATAAGAATTGATGAACTCCAGCAAATGACAGCACAGTAAACTGTGCTTGCTTTCTTTTTCTGTAGTTAGTTGAAAGAGAGCTTGGTCAGTCTGAGTTTGGTCAGACCATGTTTTTCATAATGCATAGATACAACCAATAATACATCAGAAAAACAAGATCTGAATTCTTTTAGTCAGCCTGACTTGATTTTGTTTTCAATTGTGTCTTCCTGTTTAACACTTCTCACTTTCCACACTAGGGAAGATGCAGGGTTTTTTGCTCATCTCTATTCAAAATTCCAGTATTTCAGCTGTCATAAGATGGTTCTAATTTACTGCGATACGTAGTGATTTTTTTGCTGGTGTCATTTTTTCTAGCCTCAGCAAAATTTTTTTAACTATGATTTTTTTTTTTAGCTATTCATTGTACACAAGATTGTATTCAGTCATTCATCGGAGCAATTCACAATTTTTTTTCAAGTTCTCAATCAATGGCTTCCACTGAGTGTTTCATTTTTATGAAATAGTTGATTGGAGCATTACTGGGCTCAGTGAAAATATCTTTTCTCCTATGTCATACCTTTCTGATACTCTAGCTGAGAGTAAACCAGCCAAGTCCCCACTCAGCTGAAGAACTTAACACTGAAACAAAATCCAAATAATGCTTGGCCCATTTAGCAAAGAAGCCTTTTTTTCTAAGAAATACCCCAAAGTTTTTATTTTACTCTAATAAAGACATCTTCCTGCTTATAAAAAGGCACTAAGAAGGCATATAACATGACCACAGCCCTTCTAGAGGCTTTTAGTACTGGGACAGTGTGGGTACAGCTTGAAATAGAGAGGAGGGGAGGAAGATGAAGAGCAAAGCCTCCCTTTTGACCAGTTTTTATTTCATGCTGGACTGTGAGCTGAGAGAGGCCACTGGCCTTCAAGAAAGGGCCAGCAAGGGTTTGGAGGGGCACAGGTGCCACATCCTGGTGGACCTCCATTAAATTTGTGGCAGTGGATTGTGAGCAACAGTGTGCATACAAGGTGGTAGCTGTAGTTTGTCCTCTGGCTTACCCAGGCATCCCCAGTGGTGCTTGGGAAAGGGCTTGGATTGGGGCACTGGGCAAGGAGCTGAGGGATGGGGAGGTGAGGGAGGGGGTCTGATGTGTGTGGCCTGCTGGGACAATGGTCACCAGGAGAAATTCAAGGGAGGAGAGTGTGAGAAGTGGGAAATCAGGATCAAAAGATGCAGCATAAATAAATCTCTTGTGGATGAGGAGGAGCCGAAAAAATTCTGAATAAATAATTTGCAGGCTCATCACTAAATGTTGTTTGCGGTCTGGGGTTGTCCAAGATGGTCCAGGGAGAAGTGAAGAAAAAGACCTCAAACAAAGGAGTTTGCGGGGTGACATAAAGTCTTTGGTCTGTTGTGGTTGCTTCCACTTGTGGGGTGTCCACTAATTTAACAGTGAACTTCTCATCTCCCTCACCTCCCTGCAGCAGTCTTCAAACCCTGCAGTGGGTTCGAAGCATCTGAGGGGAAGGAATTGTACACCCTGGCTCTGCTGCCTCTCTCCATCCAGGGAGAAGGACTGGTTTATCTGAGGCTTATTTACTGGAAAGGAAGATGGCTATGGATTGGATTGAAAAAGAACATTGTTTTTCTGCCAGCAAGGAAGACTTTTCCATTTGCAGAAGAAATGGAGATACATTAGAAACAGCACACTTGAGCACTAATGAAGATGTAACGTCAAAGAGGTAAGACTTTTTACTTGATTGAAGATAGCTGGGTGGAATTATTGCATTTGTGTTCAACCAAATATAGCTAAGCCAGGACACACTGTTGGTTGTTTTGAGTTTTTCTCAGTATCCTTAGGAAATAAGGCAGTGGAGGAGCAAATAACCAAGTAAATATTTATCTGCATGTTTGATAAGTTCCTGAGAAATGGCTAAGAACCGTGGTTAAGATATAATGTGCCTTTGGCAAAGCCTTCATCATTCTCGTTTGAGACAGCTTGCTGGCAAGTGTTCCAATGAAAGTAGGATGTATGTAAGTACCGTCAGAGGTCCTCTTCTCTGTTCCAAAGAAATCATCTTACTTGTAGGGAATTTTATCTTCCTGTTCAGGAACACAATACCTAGAAAAGACTGAAAATACCCAGTACAAGTATGTTGATTATTAACTCCTGATCAGTCAAGCTGAAGACTTTGGAACGTGCATATAACACAGGAAACAGATGAGGTGTTTGCCCAGATGAAGCCTCTGCCTTTTTCAACGTGGGCAACTACAGTGTGACATTACTAGCTCCTGTTTTGGAACTAATACGGGCCAGTGTCACAAAGTGCTGAGCACTGTATGGCATTTACAATTTCAATCGCCAAAAGAAATATAAAATCCTTTGTCAATCTTACTGAAAATTCTTTGCTCTCTAAATTTTTTAAATAATACAGAAAACTGCAAGTATCATTCAAAATCACTGTTGCTTTTCTAGGTCTGCTATTATAGAAATCCTTAAAAGTGGGGTTTATGTGAGTCTTGTTTTTCTCATATATAATGGCAGGATAGTGTTCTGCCATGTTGCTTTGAAATGTTCCACAATATGTGCTGTAGCAAAGTATCTTCACCACTACACTACTTTTAAAATTCTAACGCTTACAACAGCAATTTCCCATGCTTTCATCCAAAGCCTGAAAATATGCCTCAAGCAAGACATTCAATCAAAAGTAAAACTTTGGCAGTTATTTGACTGTTTATCTAGCTCCTTGGGAGGTAGCTTGCTGCTACGCCAATGTGAAGAAACATTACAAAAGCAAAATGAAAGAAAACAGAAATTAAACAGTAAGAGCAGCTTCAGTTCTGAGCAATTGTCTGAGTATCCCACAGCAATCAACTTTCCCCGTCCAGAGGAACAGCTTTAATTTGATCTTACTTTCACTGATTTATTTTCTGTTGCAGTTTTGAGCTTTTTAAAGGAAGCATTTCCTTTTTAAATATCTCTAATTGGAGATGGGGAGGATTTGAAAGACCTTCCTAACATCTTTAACTCTTCTACTCTTTTTTTTTCTTCCTTCATTTTTTGTTTGTCTTGGAATTCCACACAAGCAAAATATCCATTTCTCTCTTATCCAGTCCCGAGGAACCTGTGTGGTGTGTGGGTTGGGTAAATCAGTACTGATCTTTTCAGATGAAACTTGTTAGAAATGGTCCTAAATCCCAGTCTGCTGGGTGTTTGCAGCTTAGGAGGCTACAGTGGTTAGTATCTAGTTGTACTGGAAGAAGGAGCTTTTTTGTTATTTCTGTTAGCTTTGCAATGAATGTCAATTTGTGCAATAAATATGTGCTTGATTTCCTGCTGCGGATCGAGGGAGGTCATCTCATAACTACCAATTCAGGCATATCCAGCAGGAGATTTATTGGGGAAAAAACCAACCAATCAAAAAAAAACCCAAAACACCACAAAACCAGAACAAAGCACCACAGTCAAAACAATTGGCTGGAAAAAAGCTTTCTCTTTAGACCTACTTGCTCCACCAAGGGGAACATGGCACATGCACACCCACTATAGGTCTCCTCAATACTGACATACACCTATGTCAGTCTTTGCTAAAATCTAGTCAATTTTCAGCCAGTTCTCTTTTATTCATGCCATAAAACTATCTCATTTATTTAGTGTAGGCCTCTACTTTCATATTTTCTTGTTCTTGCTTCCTAGTCTCTATTCATGGCCACTTTAGTAAAAACAAGGAGGAAACATAATCCTTATGCTGATTTTTATCGTAAAGTCTTCTTGCCTCCTGCTATCTCCTTTTCAAAAGTTAAGTTGAGTTGCTTAGGACCTGCCCAATTGGGTTTTGCTTAACTCTAAGAATGGAGATACTGGTCAACATGTTTCAGTGCCTAATCTTTTGCATTATGACTTTTTTTTTTTTTTTAATGCAGTCAGTTTAAGGTCTGTTGCCTCTTCTTCTTTAGGACTGCTGCCTCTTCTCCTTTGGCTGTGCAATCTAGAGAGCTGTGCATTGTCCTGTCTGGCAGAAATAGTTTAATGGGGCAAAACAATTTGTGGACTGTTCTTTCTCCCTAGTGGGGAAAAAAGAAGTGGTTATTTTAACTTCTCCATGATTATGGCTCACTCTTGAATGGCCTGTAAAATCATGTCATTTTATTTGCCCTTACATTATACGAAGAAGAAATTTTTACCTTTAAAATGCCATTGTGATTTCCATCCTTGAGAATGATTGAAGCTCTTCTGTATATAGATCGACCCTCCCATGCAGTAGCTGAGATGATTTCTCCTTAACTTTAAGCACAGAACTTGCATGCAGCACTGTATGGAGAAGGACTTATTTTCAAGTGAACTGCAAAGCACTAAAAAACTCTCATATGCTCTTATTGTGTCCAAGTTATCCTAAGAGCTCTTTGTATAACTTGAACAGTCAGTCACAGGAACATTGGAATGAACTTGGAACACTAGAATGAGTTTGGCTAGTGATAATACAAAACATGAATCACAGGATAGCAATTTTTTCATGGCCGTCTTCCTCTGGGCAGCCTTACTGTGAAAACCTGGGAGTACTCAACTCTACTCTTGGTGCTGTCAGATATGCACGTGTCCAAATTCAGTGTGATGAATCAGTGGAGATCCTAATAGAGCTACTCTTCTTGCTCCTTATGCAGCAATTTGTAGCTTCAGCTATTGTAAAATCCACTGTGTTCTTGTCCAATTAGACACCATGTACTCTACCATGGCAATGAGATGCACAGATTATGTTTGCTAGTTATCAAGTGTAAGGCAATTGAAAAACATTATTTTTCCAGTGTGATGACTACAGAACAAAAACTATGTGAGGATATCAATGGTAAGATAAAATGTGGCCTACCAGATAAAATGTGGCACATAATGTGGCTTGTAGGCACAGCTGAACAAATTGCTCCAGGAGCTTCAAGGCTCACTGCAGTGTAAACAGAAATCAAGGGTGATCTGTTGTGCATTCTCAAGACATAATACATTCTTCTTGCTATTGCTTACCTTCTGATGAGTCGGGTATTTTAATATGCTACAACATTCACTCTCTGGGAAAAACTTGGATTCTCAGTTTCCTGTATTTCAAACAGGATTTCTTTTTGTTATCATAGAAAAGTTTAATTTAATTGTGTTTGAAGCTTCAAAGTCTTTGTGTTGCACACTGTAAGGAACAGATGGTAAAATTCTTGGTTTTAGCAGCTGGCAAATTCATCTGCAAGCAGGGCAGAAAATCTAAAGGATTTTATATGCCTGACCTGCATATAAGTTGTATGTAAATTTGATGTGCTTTGTGAAGAGGAAACACCTTTTGCTGAATGGAGAACTGGGCTACTTCAGTAGCTGTTGAACCTTTCCTTCCTGCTCAGCACTTTTAATTGTTGGTTTCTGTGTTGCCGTTTGTTAAGTCTAATATAAAAAATATAGCTTGTGTGTTCCTCCTTTCAGTTGAGTAGGAATAAAAACTGAAACACCCATCTATCTTGAGGAGAACGGAACTATGCATATTTTGCATTCCTAGTTGCTCATCAATAACATTGGTCTTATGGGCAGGTACTTTTTTTGCCTTGGGTTGTTGTTTGGTTTTTTTTTATGTCAAATACTCATTTTAGACACTAACTAGTCAGACATACTGACTTAGCTGTTGGTGAATGCTACTTGCTGAGTATGTTATGGCATCATGAAAAGAAAGAACAATAGTAGAGGCTATCTTAAGCAAAGGAAACTACAAAATAAGGCTTTCCTTGTCTGTCATTTGTCATGATGATTACCATTCAATTACACAAGTTTGGAGCAAGCTTTCAAAAGAGCCATGGAGCTTATCACAGGTTACTGCTGTGCCAAATATGATGTTGCTACTCATATACATGGGACTAAAGGAAGAAAAATACTCAGCAATCTGCCGTAACTTCATCCAGACAGTCAAGTTTATGTTTTCTTTAAGATGCAAACTGTCTCCAGTGAATTTATTAGAACCCCATATTGTAGCTTTCTTTATAGTATAATTTTAGCAGCTAGGTTAAAAAGCCTGGGACTGCCAAACAGATCTCAAGTGCCTGATTATTTAATTTTTGAAGGATTTAAACTACTGAACAATTCTTTCTTTTTTTCCCCCATTCTATTTTTCTCCTCTAATTTTTCTTTCTCTTTTTCTTTTCTTTTTTTTTTATTTACACAAATGTACAACAGTGTGAATTAGGGTTAGGGTATCTAGAGATAACTAATACATTGTGTTTTGTCTGGGATTAATCTAGATGTTTGAATAACATGGAGCTGTAACTGTAATATATTCAGCCAGAATATCTACCTTCTTCCTGTCATAGATGGGTCACTTATTCAATAAGAATTATTCATCCTAAGTATGCTAGATGTCTTTATCTACCCATGTCTCCAGGCTCTCTTCCTGTACCTTTTTGTTGTTTTGAATTTTCCTTTTAACTTACTTCAAGGATTTGCCAAAAGTATGCAAAATTTGGGACAGATGTTCTTATTTGGTTGTTTAATAAAAGTAGGCTAAAGCTGAAGCAATTCTGAGAACCTAAATGAAATGTTTTTATGTGAGTTGGTTCTGATAGAATTAGATCTTTAAAGAAAATTTAATACCTACTACTAGTGAAGGAAGAAAGTTCCATCTGTATAAAAGAAAAAACCCAAGAAAACACCAAGCCACCAAATGAGTATGCTTGGGTTTGCTATCATATGTATTAGGTGATTATTAAGCAAAACCTTTTCTGTTTTCTAAGATGCTTCCATTTCTACAATGAATTTGAACTTAAATATTCAGAGACTAGTGTTTGCACATGAGACAGAGAGATGCAATCAACCATAGTAGTGTTTGAACAGTGTTTACTGCACCTGGTGCAATGGGCTTACTTACTTTTCTGAGGTGCTGCTTTCAGTATTGCAGTAGTGTCCAGTAGGAATCAGCACTCCATAGGATCCACACAAAAAGACATCCTGTGCTAAAGACTATAGGATGGATCTTCTTTAGAAAACGTAAATTAAACAAACTGCCAGAAAGGTGAAGACATAGTCTAGGTAAGCACTATAAATGCTTTTTTGCTTGGAGAAAAAAAATAAATTGAAAGAGTAGCTTTCCTATAATACAAGGGAAATAGGCACTGATGCTTCCAAGGTTTTTGTTCTTATTTGTGAGGTAGCAAAACACTCAAAGGAACATGCCAGTGTTGGTCCAAGAGAATATTGCAGGAAAAGGGGTTGTGTAATGATATTCATGTCCAACCTGAGAATTTTTCTCTTGCGTGAGAAATGGAGCAAGAGTTGGAGGTTAGAATCAAGACACTTAGAAAATTGTCACTTGCCCCAAAATCTTTACAAGAACATTTCAGGTATTTCAGGGATGGAAGGCTCTGAGATACTGCAAGTAGACCTAGGAGCACAAGATAGACATCTGGTATAGGTTGCTGTAATCATTACAGTAAGGCACATCCCCAGAAGCATATGGGATTCAAGCTTTGGACACACCATGGAAAGACAGGGGGGTTTTTGTAAGCTTGTGAAAACATGGATACATTGAAATTTGCAGAAATGTTGTCACTGACTTAAGTGAATCTGGAATTTTATCACATTTTCTATGCCATATTTCTGAAAGCCAGGTCTTCCTGACAAAATAGCTGTATCTATTTTATTTTCAAAATTTCTTCAGGGGTGTGTTGCAGATCTGCCTGAAATAATCGGAATTGCACCTCAGAGTGTTGTAAAAATACATGAGAAACTTTCTTCTTATGTTGGAATTTTTTTTTATTTGTTAGAAAAGAATGCTTTGTGATGCTGAATTACCTGAGATGGTTTAAATCTGTTGAAGCTCTTGTCAGCTCAGCCACCTAAACTTTCAGGAACCCTTTTTGCAGGGGATGCCAGTATTTCCCAGGTATTATGGGAAGCACAATTCATAAAAAAAGATCATTTCCCTCTAGGTACTATTTCTAATCTCAAAAAATTATGCTTCAAGTACAGTTGTTGGACACAGCTTCCAGAAACCAAAATCCTTTTGGTGAAGGATTTTTCTGACAAAACCCAAAGAGCCTTCCTGTAGGAAAGCTGCTGCTTTCAGAGGGACTGTCACCAAAAAGCAGCTGAATAAAGACTAGGTTTACTGTATGCTAGGGGATGGCACTAGGCAGCATAAGTGCTTTTCCCCACTTAACGATCTTCAGTTTTCTCTCTGGCTTGGTAGCCTGCAACTCTGTTGTGAAACAACAGTATTACAAAGACCATGACAGCACATCTAACTCTTTTAACTTACAACTCTACCCCATACAACTTCATCCTTCTTCTTTTTTTGTCTTCTGACAAGGAAAAAAAAACACCTGAATAACTAGAATTAGTGCTCCTTGAATACCAGTTCACTTGCCTAGCAATTTTGTTCAGAAAACAGATGGTTTGGTACATGAAAGAGGGGTGGTAGGGACCTCTGTGTGAGGTCCTTGGAAGGGTAATCTCATTCCAAAGATCTAGGTGGCTGGAATTCCCTCCCCCTCCCCTATAATACAAATCCTTAAGTGTTAAGTCAGGCAGAAAATGAGTCTAGTATACATTTATTTTACTGATTGGCAGTCAACTCCCACCTAATCTTTCAACATATATTTGTTCAATGGATCAACAGATTGTGTAAGCAGCGTGACGGATGGGTTTAGAAATGTGTCTGCTTATGTTTAGTTTGTACTGAACCACTGACCAGTTTGTTTGTGAATCCATCATAAATTACATCTGTGGGTTACTCAGTGCAAGTGAGGAGGGGAAATACTTATTTGCCTGTGTTGAAAGGCAGTCTTACACAGCTGTCAGCTCCTAGAATGGAAACTGAATAGCATCAGTACTACTTTAGCTCTTTTTTTTTCCAAAGCTTGATGCATTTGGCTCTGCTTTCACAAGTTTTTTGCTAATTGCAACTGTACTTCTCATTGAAGATAACATAAGACAAAAGGCAAGAACGTTTATTGTGCAGTAAATATGTAATAACTGGGGAACAAGGATATGATAGTGATTGATGATGTTATTTAGCTGCATTTGACAAAACCAACACTAAGTAATGCCAGAAATATATGTGATATGTATATCACATATATATGTGATATACATATTTATGTATAATGGAAATACATATTAAAATTTCATTGTTACATTCAGTGTGGAAATGACCTGCATGGGTTGTGTTTAATATCTGAAAGCAGGATCAACAGGAGTGTGAACTGTTTAAATACTTCAATTAACTCTTCCTAATCTTAAAATTGTTTTTAATATACTCATTATGTGACTGCTGTTGCCTCACATGAGACATGAAGGAACATAAGGAAGTTCTGGAATCTAGAAGCTGCTCTTCCACAAATGGGAAGAACTTGCCTTAAAATTGCTAAGGAGCAGGGGACATGGAAATGACCGGAGTGCTGCCAAACCCAGATGCCAGAAAGCCAAAATCCAGTGTCTGCCATTTTTGGTGATTGCTTTGGCTTTGAGCCACTGTCTACCCAGGGAGCATAGGCATGTGGCATCAAATTTCCCTCAAGGAGGCCCTACGGAAACCTCAACAAATTAGAGGACTGGGCAATCACCGACCAAATGAAGTTCAACAAGAGAAAGTGCTGGATTTTGCACCTGGGATGGGGCACCTTGGGTGGGGCAATCCTGGATGTATGTAGAGACTGGGGAATGAGATGGGGGAAAGCATGACCTGGGGATCCTGGTTGAAGGCAAGTTGAATATGAGTCAACAGTGCCCTGGCAGCCAGGAGGGCCAACCTTGTCCTGGGGGGCATCAGGCAAAGCATCACCAGCCAGTCGAGGGAGGGGATTGTCCCACTCTGCTCTGCACTGAGGGGGGGCTCACCTTGAATATTGTGTGCAGTTTTGGGCACCAAAATGTAAGAAAGACTTTTAGAGAGTGTCCAAAGGAGGGCAGTGAAGACGGGGAAGAGCCTTTAGAGGAAGCTGTGTGAGGAGTGGCTGAGGTCACTTGATGTGTTCAGCCTGGAGAAGAGGAGACTGCAGGGAGACCTCATTGCAGTTACAACTTCCTCGTGAGGGGAAGAGGAGGGGCAGGCACTGATCTCTTCTCTGTGGTGACCAGTGACAGGACCAGAAGGAATGGCCTGAAGTCGTGTCAGAGAAGGTTTAGGTTGGATACCAGAAAAGGATTCTTCACCCAGAAGGTGGCTGGCTGGGTGCTGGAATAGGCTCCCCAGGGAAGTGGTCACAGCACCAAGCCTGACAGTTCAACTGTTTGGGTGATACTCTCAGACACATGGTGTGACTCTTAGGGATGGTCCCATGCAGGGCTAAGGGTTAGACTTCAATGATCCTTGTGGGTCCCTTCCAACTCAACATATTCTGTGATTCCTTCCCCATATGTATCCTTTCACCAAGGTGTGGAAGAGCTTAAAAAAGGGGAAAATATAAATAAAGGCTCACCCTTATTGTTGCCTAATTTTCTGCTAGAAGTTACAGCTTTGAAAATAATTTTGAACAAGAAAGAGGCTCACCTTGTCCTAGCTGTGTATCTGGAGGCAGTGAGCCTCAGCAGCATACCCCAAGCTATGCTTAAACAGGTTTGAACTAGAACTAAATGGCTCTTGAAAAGAAAGGCAATGGGAAGAGAGCCGGAGAAGAAAAGAGGGCAGTTGGTAAAGGGCTGGGTTTCTTTATGCAAGCAGAGAGGAGAAACTGAAGAAGAGTGATTGTTGTCGGCTACTTGGCTGTTTTAGATGGTTACATTCCTGTGAAGGCAAGTTTTTTTAATTCATGATATTTTTTGTGGGATTTGTGTTAACCTTTTTTTTTAGTCTCCTATGCATTGAGACTTTTAGAATTGGTAGTAACTGATTGAATTTTTTGTTGTTTGAAGTGCTACTCTTCAGTGGAAAGCATGCACTGAACATTTTTTTAAAGAAAGCAGAGGAAAAGGTATTTTTGACAAAGTGCACATAATTATCTTTTAATTTCCTTTTTTTTTTTTTTCCTTTGTGGTAGAGAGTAAATTTGTCATTTCTCTATGGAATAATGCTTCCAACTTCTAGTTCAACTGAAAAATAATGTCTTTCTAATAATTTCAAATAGGATTTCAAGAAACTGATAAGGAAAAAAAATGAGCAGCCTGGAGAGTATGAGGAATGAAACTAGGAATGAAAAGTTGGATATTTCTAGACTTAGGGGAGAGAAAGGAAAATGAAGCTTGTAACTCAGTAAGTAACATCAATGTTATCCTGTGAGCCTGAAACCACTTTTTCTTAACCCTCATCCTCTAAGAAAAAAAAATCTAACATCTGTTCAGTATAATAATCCCTAGAGTATCATTTTAGTAATTTTACTTACTGTATTTCTTTTATATGGGTCACTGAAATTTCCCTACCCTCTTCTGTCTTGCAAAGATTTAGAGGGCTTTAGGAATTGCTTCTAGAATACACTATTTCCCAAATATTAGCTCAGGGAATAAGATGGCTGTGAACTCTTGTGTCTGCTGAAATAAATAATCTTGCACTGTCCTTGTGAACACTTTTGTTGTTTTTTCCATTCACTTTAACAAGAAAAAAAAAAAGTTCAGTGGGATGGTTTGAGTACCCTCTTATGTGCCATTAAATCTTTTGAATATCACATTCTTGCTTTTATCTTTTTCAGCTCTTTCTCTAGACAATACAGAGAGTTCCTTTCTTAGCCAAAAATGACGGCATTATTTCCAGTTTCTCAGTGTTGTAAAAACTAAATTACATTATGTAACTCAAAACAAAAAACCCTTCACCCAGCAACAAATGAATACACCAACCAATACACAGATAGAAATATCAATAGCTATCTTTACTACTGCTTTGATAGCTATTTCTTAATATAACATGCTGAATACTCTGGCTATGAATGTAAGTGTGATTTTTTTGAATGATTCCACTTATTCCATGCCCTTGTGTGTATATATAGTAAACATCAAGATTGGGACAGAACCTTAATTGGACACCAAAATCCATAATTTTATCTCAGTGTGTATTATTTGTCAGGTTGGCAAATTGAAAATTGCAGTATAAGAAATATATTAATATGCTCACTTGCAAAGTAATTCCTTTAGAAGTGTATATTTCTTCTGTATCACTATCTAATTAGATAATTTGTTATTTGTTGTTGTAATGATTAATTTTAGAAATTTTCTTAGAATATCTGGGACCGTCTACCAATAAAAAGGAAGTTGCTGTCTGTAACTAAGGCTACTTGAAAATCTGAATTTTTTAAAAAAAACACTTGTAATCTTTTCCACTGAAAATCTATTATTGAGAATATTCTCAGATCTGCAATCTTCTGTGTCCTCAGGTTCCTTTTCTTCCTAGTGCTCACATTTCCTGACTGGGTTTCACTATGGAGAAGCCAGGAGGGAATACAACCATCTTGAGTACAAAGGATGCATCACAGGGGAACATGAGCTAACTGGGAAGACTTACCTACAAGGAGAATCTTCAAACTAGAAGCCCCATGTAATATCATTATGAGATATGTTTTAAAAACTTTTTGTAGTCCTTTGAAAATTTATCTCTCTCTTGCTCCTTTCTTCATAATACTTTGAGTAATTTTAAGTGGCAAATATGTTTTGTTTTGAATTCTACCATTGCCATGAAAGCCCAACAATTCAAAAGTAGATCTCAAAATGTTTTTCACCCTATGTTTTGGGCACTGTACCCTAAAGAGCAAATTACAATTTTAATTCCCATTCGAGTTACTTCTAAACCATGTTATATGGCTGAAGAAGAATGAATCCACTCTTCAAAGTGTTGAAAAAGACTTCAGGATAGGCAACAGAAAACCTGTGCTTGTCCCATCAATCCCTTCTCCAACCTTAGCAAATATTTAGGTGTCGCTGAGACAGAGGAGGTGGTGCTGAGGCAAGATGTTAGATGTAAAGTTAGGCAGTGCTGTGGTCCTCTCTGAGATGCCTTTTGAGTAGTCGTCAAACGTGTGAGACATATAGAAATTTAAAGATGCTTAAGCATGGTCCTCTATGCATGTTATGCATTTCCTCCTACCTACTGTAAGTAGCCAAGAAATTCAGTTTTGAATATCCAGCTCTGCTTCACAGATTTCTCTTACTTGAAAAATGCAGTTGGAATTTTGTTTCTTCAAGTCACAGTCTTCTCACAAGGATGTTTTAAAATAAATATTTTTAAAAGCTTTTTACTTCCAAAAACTGAGGTTTTGCTACTTTTTGCCACCTTCTAAGCTGGCATAAACTACCTTTGTTGTATTCTATCAAAAGGATGTTTGAATGTGCTTTTTTCTGTCTGCTGCTTAACCTGTATTTTATCAATGCTAGAGACTGCATGATTAGTAAAAAAGGCTTTAATACGCTCTAGTGAAAGAAGATAGAGTAGATCACAGCAGACTGACTGGCTAAAAGCCAGTTTGTTTTTAATCATCTGCTAAAGAAATACATTGCGGTTTTGGATGGTTACTGACATTTTCATATGAAAGCATGTTTTGGTTAGAGTCATTCTTTAGTTTTCAGATATAAATTGGGAAGGTTTCAAGTGGTTTCAGCAGTAGCATTCAGTTTGAACAGGATCTCAAAGTATGACTTTGGAATGTGCTAGAATGGAAAAAGCTAGTGAAAAAGCAACTGAGAAAACGTTTTAGGGAAAGGCCAATCTGTGGAAATGAGTTCTTGTAGGGAGCCTTGTGCCTTGCCTTTAATCTTTTTCAGCAATAAGAGTTCAACACCCACAACATGGCATGGAAACCTTGCTCTTTGGACACATGGCTCCAAGTTGTTTCTGAATCTTTGCTGGCAGGCAGGCAGGCAGAGAGCATCCTTGCTCTGGATGTTACTCACCCTGCGAGGAACTGCTTTGCTTTCCTCTTGCAGGCTTTTTAACCACACTGTCTCTCACTCTTGTTTTGTCTGCTAAATGACATGTTACTTACCATTTTCTGTAGTGTGCTTTTAGATTCACATCTAAAATGGCATGTAAAAGCTAGGTAGCGCTAATCTGTTCTGGCAGCTTGTTAAAGTGTGATGGTTTCAGTGATGCATTTGTAACCAGTCTTAACATAAGATAAATGTGACAAGTGCTAATTCAAAACACCCACGTTATTGAAACCGAGAACATCTTAGCTAAAGCACTTTGAATTTCCTGAGGACATCTGAGGTCTATCATTACAGCAACTCATGATGCTTTTACCTGAAAAATGAAAATGTTACATTAAAGATCCACGATTAAGACAAATACTTGTTTTAAAAAGGGTTAGGGAAGAAATGCTATGCATGTGTTTGAGATCTACAAACACTTTGTATTCTCTGGACAAAGTGAAGGGAACTATAGAGTAAGAATATGTTGAACTCTCCATGGGAAAAGGAATAAGCTAATACCCAAGCACCAAGACTTGTGCGTTAGAACAACTTCAGTTTTGAGAGTCTCGTTCCATGAGATTTTCCTGATGAGTCTGTGTCACGGACATGAGAGGTGCCCATGTGAGAAGGAGGCCAATCTGAGGTAGGCAGAGAAAACTGTTCTTCAGTTGATGTGTTATCAAAATGAAGTAAGTGATATCCTTTTGTGGCTTGAGTGGAAAGTTCTGTACAAACAGTGCTGAAAGATGGCCCCCTCATTGTCCAGTGAAAACAATGGCATTTGCCAGGATTTTTGAATTCTGATTTAAAAAAGAGAGAGACAGAGAGAAAAAGAGAAACTGCATCACTCTCAACTGACTTTTACCCATGGGATTTCTGCATGGAAGATGGGAAAATAATGAAATGCCTGATGTCAAATTAGAAGAAAGTGCAAGATGTCAACCACTACTGAATAACTGAGCAAACAAGTACTTGCTAGTGCTGGTGACCAAGAAGGTGAAACGTGCTTGTAGGACAGACAGTAGAAGATGCTTGGGATGGTGGTAATATCATACAGCTGCAGAACCAACACAGGACAATGAGAGAAAAGAGAAAGATAAAGAGATGTGTGAGCAGCCTGCAAACCACAAGGCAGACTCTGAGCTATACTGTTATGGATTTTGAGATAAAAATATAGTTAGGGCATTACAGCTGGAATAAAGTGCAAAGAAAGCTCTTTCACACAGGAAAAGAAGGAAGGTTATACTGGGGATGTGTAAGTTACATCACCTGGGCATGTATTTCTGCAGGTACTGCAGAACCTCCTGAACAGTGGAATTGTGCAGAAAGTGGTATTCCTTTCCCATCATAAATCTTATACACTGACATTTTTCATCCCTCAGGAAGAAAAATATAAGAAGTCTCACTAAATGGAGAGTGACTATGGTATTTTTTTCACTGTTTTTTCTTACTTGTTCTATTGTGAAGTGTTTTTCCAGAAATTGTTTCTGTCTGTGCATATCCAGACATAGAGAAAGGTTTCTGAATTCCAGACCAAAAACAGTTCAAAGTTGTCTTCAGAGAGAATAACTACAGTGAGACAGTTAATGAACTTTTATCCTATTTGTCAAAATTTCACTTACCCTTGAAATATAGTTTATTTATCTATTTATCTTTCTATCTATCTATATCTGTCTATCTATCTATCTATCCATCTATCTATCTATCTTCCCTTTTTTTCCCTTGCTCTTAACCTATGAAAATGTCCTAAAAACAGTGTTTCTTTTCGTAGAGAACTGTATTTTTGCTTTGCTGTTTTCTTATTCCTCTGAAGTATGTAATGCAGTTACTGTCTATATTTATAGCAATTTTCCCTGGTGCTGCAGCTACATCTTCCTTTGGTTTTTGTTCCTTCATGTGGTATATGGTTTCCTTATGGAAATTATAGTGAGTTTATTTTCATGAATCACTAGAGATCAGCCAGGCTAAACTCTCAACATTAAAGTCCACCCAACAGTGACACTATTCACTGTAACGCAATGTTTAACTGAACATATCACCTTTTATAACCCAAGTGCAATAATAACTATCTAAAAATGACAGATCTATCAGAATAATTAAATTACTTTTATCATAGACTTATAGAATGGCTTGTGTTGGAAGGGACTTTAAAGATCATCTAGTTCCAACCCCCTTGCCATGGGCAGGGGCACCTTTCACTAGACCAGGTTACTTATAGCCCCATTCAGCCTGGCCTTAAACACACCCAGGGATGGGGCATCTGCAACTTCCCTGGGAAACATGTTCTAGTGCCTCCCTTCCCTCACAGTGAAGAATTTCTTCCTAGTATCGAAACTAAACCTACTCCTGTCAGTTTGAAGTCATTTCCCCTTGTTCTATCATACAGGCTTTTGTAAATAGTCTCTCTCCATCTTTCTTGTAGGCTCCCTTCAGGGGTTGGAAGGCTGCAACTGGGTTACCTTGAAGTCTTCTCTTCTCCAAGCTGAACAAACCCAATTCTCTCAGCCTTTCCTCATCGGGGAGGTGCTCCATCCCTCTAATCATCTTAGTGACCCTCTTCTGGACTCACTCCAACAGGTTGATATTCTTCCTGTGCTTGGACCCCAGAGCTCAATGCAACATTCCAGGTGGGGTCTCACAAGAGCAGAGCAGAGGGTTAGAAAGAATCTATAAAATGATGAGAAGCTTATATTTTTCTCTCGTGTAGAGAGAAAAATTGACAATTAAAAAGGGTGCAAACTTTTAATATGTTTTGAAAGTACTAGTTATATTGAAACAAAGCAAGAGGTTACCTCCTTAAAAACACAAGGAAAATAATTTGGATCAAAAAAATCTGAGAAACACATCAGATACAGTTTATAAGGAAGAAAAAGAGCATTGAAACTCTTCTGCTTACATTATACTTACTTTCAAATTGTGTAGTTCATGCGTAGCTCCTTCTCATTTCACATGGTTTCTAATTGTAAAGTGAATGGGAGGAAGAGACGTGTTTTTCCTTGGATGTGGTATAACAGTAGAAGTCTTTAAGTTATATCCTATAAGTCTGAAAAATGAGCCTTCTGGTTGAGTTTTAATGCATTTCTCTGTAACAAATACCTTCTTCAGGGTTAAGATTCTTTTTGGAAACTAGATTTCTGGGTGCTTAAACTTGATCTTTTGAGAGAGACGTTATGCAGTGAGTTGGCATCTTGTTCTTTTGAACTGGGGAGTGTCTTGCAGAACAACATGTGCTGTCAAGGCCAGCAGTGACAGGTGGGGGAATTTGAAGCAGTAGGAATGCACTGAAATGCCTCACTCTCTTCTTAAAGGCCTGTTCAGGGCTACTTTTAAAGGCTAGAGGAGCATGAAAACTCCCCTAAGAGGCTATCTCCAAAGTGATCAAATCTCTTTGTAAGATTACCATTAAATACTCCTAAATAAATTGATTTGTAGTTCTTTGACTGTAGCTGTATTTTGAAGTATTTTCCTTTGTACTCAAACTATTTTCCTTTCTGCTTCAATGTGTTATGTGGTACTTCTTTGTATAATCCCCTGATCTTTTGTTGTGTAATTAGTCTGCAGGTTGTTCTTAAGCTTAAAGATAAACCTGTTCTATAATATTTCCCTTCTTCTATTCTGTTATTTGCAAATCTTGGAAATAGTTATTGAGGCTAGAAAGAAGTGGTGAAACACGACCATCCGTGGAAACTCTCTCATGTAGCATCAGAGTTATCAAGGAGGCAGACGATGGATAACTCTATTTTTCAAGTTGTGGGATTTTAGGTTTTATGACTTTGGCTGTGGATTTTGTTGCTGACTCTGAGCAAACTTAATCACTCTGTACCTCCATAAAATGGTTATAATAATTCCTTGTTGCATCAAAGTTGTGATGCAAATGAAGCAGTGTTTCTAAGTGGGGGGTAGTGCAGCTGTGAGGTCAGGCAGTGAAAGCTGATCCAATTGCATCCTGATTTGCTGACAAAAAGTTATTTAACAGTAGTGTAACAGTAGTCCTCCCCTTCTGCCACACACCACGGCCGGAGTGTGGGGTCTCTCCACCGCACGCCGCGACTGGGTGCATGGCCACCCCGGTGTGTGCTGTGGGCGTGTGGCCCCCAGGGCGGCCCCCAGGGCGGCCCCCAGGCGTCCGCAGGGCTGCCTCTGGCGGGGAGAAAGGAGAGGGGGAGCTTCGCCAGCGAGGACTGCGCCCTCATGGGAGAGAACAGGGAGAACCTCGGAGCACACAGGGGTTTGGCGATCTGGTTTGTGGGAGGGGTGGGATGTCGGGTGGGCCGTGGGGGTCCTTGGGCTGGGGGGAGGCCGGGCGGGGCAGTCCCATATGGAGAGTATGGTGTGTCGTGGGTGAGCAGTGCGTGGGAAGATCTGTGGTAACACAGTGGGGGGAGGATAAGGTCAGGGTGGATAGTGGGTTCATCTGGGGGGTTGAGGGGTCTTGGCCACACTGGGGCCTTGGGAAGTACCCGAGCCCTGAGTGGGTGTGGGGGCTTGAATGGTTTGGTTTTGGCTCACCTGTGGCTACTGCCCAGGTTCAGTATGTCCTGGATATGTTTACTGCGTCCTGAATGGATGCTCAGGACAAAGGGATGTTCCTGGGTATTTCCCTGAGATTGTGTATAGATGGGTGGCAGAAAAGTAGGGGGGTGAATCCTCTTTAGTGGAAAGAAACCTGTGTACCCCTTTGCGGTTGCAACCTATGCTGGCAACGGTACATGCTTTTAGCAGGGTCTCCCATGCCAGACAGGTCAAAACCACAGGGTCAGACACAATATATCCATGGGCAGGATGAGCCCACTAGCCTTCTGGCAGTTATCCTAGAAGGACAACTCTAATCCCAAACTGGGGCAGATGGAGCTCGCTTAGCTCTGTAAGGCCATCCATCTAAGAGAAGGTCACTCTAATCAAACCTGCGTCCTGAGGACCTCGCTGACACCGTCCAAGCTCGCTCGGCCCTGGCAGATGAACCTTAAGATTAAAGGGTGGGCCCAGTTCTGTGCATGTTGCGTCTCACCTAAAAAAATCCGCTGCGTAGGCTCAAAGGTTTTACCCACACTCACAAAGCCCTGTGGTGATGGGCGAGGGTCGAAACGGCAGGTGAAAGGTGCACTGGAAGCCGCAGACCCAACCCTGCATGCAGGCGGTTCAGGCTATTGGTCATTTGAGACTGACTGGAGATGACAGTCTCTTGGGGCAGGCCCCTGAACGACCAAGCAGCCTTTTCAAGGACAGCACTGCTTGCTCCACTCGGAGAGGGGCCTAGAAAAGGTGACCTAAACAAAGCTGATCTCCACATTTCACCCAGTTGGTTAACTGCAGGCCAACAGGCATCTTCTTCCAATGCGGTCACACAAAGATCAAGAGACAAAGGCATACACTTGCCTCCAAAGGTGTAACCAAACTGACTCTAGCATGCTGGAACATCAGAACCACGCTTGATTCTGTGAATAGTGGATGCCCTGAGCATTGCTCTGCCCTAATTGCCCACAAACTATCACATCTCAACATTGACATAGCTGCTCTCAGTGAAGTCCGTCTCCATGAGGAAGGCAACCTTAGAGAACAAGGTGCTGGTTACACACTCTTTTGGTCAGGTAAACCAGAACCAAAAGGCATCTCTCAGGAGTTGGCTTCATAATCAAAAACTCTATTGTTCCTAAACTGGAAAATCTGCCAACAGGTCATTCTGACCACATTATCTCCCTACGCCTTCCACTACACAACAAGCAACACGTTGTCCTCTTTAGTATGTATGCCCCAACTTTCCAAGCTGACCCTGCCAAA